>NC_044010.1:23194925-23809851 GCF_900496995.4 Aquila chrysaetos chrysaetos | reverse complement strand
ACTATTAGCATCCCTACAGTGGTTACATTCTAGCTTTGATACATGCCCTTTACTTCCATCCATTCCACTGCTCCAAGCTCCTTGGCTGTGTCACTGAACTGCTGATTCATGCCACAGTAGTGCTTTTAGCTAAAGACTGCCTTTTACAAATGGGCAGGAAAATGTCTATACAGAGATGTTGCTCGGTACATCTAGAATAGAATACCCTATTTCAAATAAAAACACGTTTGAAGCTAAAGTCAACAATACTTAATCACAATGCTAAGCTTGCCATATGTCCAGACATAAATCTAGACAACCATGTCCCTCCAGCCCTGTTGCTCATATGGTCAGCCTGGTTTCTGCCAAGTCTATGGCAAGGGTGTATTTTTTCAGAGTCCCAGAAGCTTTCTTCCTTTCTGATTAGAGCCATAAGTACCCAGGGACCCCAACAGTTTACAGAAGAACTGCCTATGCTCATGCCAGGCTGAAACTGCTGCAGGCCAGGCACTCACACACTTTTAGCATTTTTCTGCCTGACATGGGAATTTGAAAATCCACTGAAGGCTGTATTACTGACCAATACAGCCAAATCAAGATTCTTTGCTTTTTATGTAAGACCAAACTTACACATATCTAAGATACGCATAAATCTGCATTTCTCTTTTTGGAACCATAATTCCCTCTATATTCGTTCAGGTTTTTCCCCTTTTGTCCCGAACACGGAAACTTCAAATGCATAATGGAGTGGGAATAACAGAAGTAATTGCAAGACCAGTAACACTTTATATTTTCAAAAAAGCTTCTTTTCTTTCTGCCACTGCAGCTCTTTCTGCCTGCCTGCCTGTCTCCCCAAGTGATGACAGTGCACTTTCTTTGCCTTCAGGGTCCCTTTCGTCATTTAGGTTCAGAATTCACTAGGAGATGTAGGCAACCAGGCATGTCATTGATCTCTGCTATACAGCCGAGGTGGTGACTCAGCGTCTGCACTGAAATATTGCCTTAAAGATAAGCAATTAACCTGATTAACTACCCAAATTATCTTCAGGTAATTCTGAGCTCCCAGCATATGCTCTACATACTTCTCTGAATGTTAGCTGCTGCATCTCCATGCTGCATTCATATTTCTCTGTCTGACAACAGCTATGTATGTAGACTGTTAGATGGGTATTTGTAGATAAAAGCAATGATGAACAAAACTGCATCTCCCCCTGTTTTGGTATTCTATGACATTCCCATCTCAGCAGACTGTGTCTGGCAGTCTCACAATGAAGCACTGCATGTGTCAGGGAGATGGATTATATCTGCAGTGTCTGAATTTCAACCCTGACTATATGAGCTCCTGCTTAACCTTACCTCAGGGATCCTGAATTTTGTGTCATTGAATTAGAACAGCAAATATATATATTTTTATGTGCCCTGATTATGCCACATTGCAAACATTTAATAGTGCGAGATAACAAAATGAAAGAAAACCGTATTCTTTATACACATTTGGCAAATAACATGTTTACTCTTTATTCTGAATTATAAAGCTCAAAGTACTGCAAGAACAGTGGTACTTGCATTTTGGGGGTGACTTATTTTAGGTTTTGGGAAATTAAAAAAAATAAATTTATCATTAATTCCTTTTCAGTGTCTTTAGGCAGATCACACAGAGATGAGAAATAAATAATTAGTATACCCCACTTCACTAACTGAGGTACGAGCACCAATGCTGCAAAAACCATATGAAATAAATTGGTTAATCTCATCTCCTTCTGGCCAGTTAAAAACATTGGTGCTGCAGCTCACAGCTTAGCTGAAATTTATATCTAGTGTTCATTAAAGGAGACAATGAAATGACTGGAAGGTTTGAGAGTCACGGATACCAGTATGGTGGAGACAAAAATCACACCAACTGGAGCTGCACACTATTTTTTCCATGAAAAATTGCTAAACTTGGATCTTCGCCATTATAAATTCAGGTCTGGACAGAAACAGAAAGAGATACTAAAAGTGCAGGAGTTTATTTTTTTCAATTTCTGAAGGCAGTCTTATATGGGAAATAGCTTTGTCCATTTGAGGTTAATTTGGGCTTTAAGTTATGACCTAAAACTTATAGGAATTTAAAGACTATAATAGAAGTGTGATACCTTGAGTACAGCAATGAATGCAGATGAAAGGAAAAGCTTAATTAAATATGATAGTACACATCTGCAGTTGGATATCTCCTACTGTTCACAGTATTGGGCATTGGACTGAATTCAGAATGGAAACATCAAGCTAAAATGTTTACAGTTAAGTTTGTTTTAGCACTAGTTTCTCTGTAAAATCTCCTAATTAGCAGGACATATTCCACCAGCAGTTTTTAAAAACTGCAGTGTGACTTTTTCTGAGAGATGGTTATAATGATTCATTGGGAGCACTTTTCACTGATCCTTAATCCCAGGTTGGGTTTGGGGTTTAAACTAGCATATGGAAGAGTACAGGGCTTTTTTTTTTTTTAAAAAATTCAGGTCACTATGATATACTGAAAATGTTGAATTAGCACAATGGATTTAAAGACTGTTTAATTCATTTTGATACTTGCACTTTAAGGGCTAAGTTTTAATAACTCCCTAGTTCTATAACAGTTTCTTCATTCCACAGTCCTGAATCAGAGAAAATAATATTAAAGAAAATGTTAATACTTCAGTAGACTGTGAACACAGTACTGTACATGTATCTCTCTGTACATTCATTGCACATTAACCCCATATAACTCCCTATATCAGAACAAATTATTAGAAAGAGAAACACCTGTAAGTAATTTATTATCAGAGATATAGTTCAAAAAATATTTCAGTATTTATCCTTAAGCATTACTGGCAAATAACATTTATCCATCCTGAATCATCACATTTGAAAATATAGAATCCAGAAAGTGCAATAAAGAAACAGTCTTAAGGATTTGCAGAAATGGCCTCATGCTCTAAATTGTATTTCCTGGCTCATCTCACCTGAAACAGAGCCCAGGAGCTTTCTCAAACTCAAACACCACAACTGTTTCATTGATCAGCTTATTTTGCATTTCAACACCAATATAATGTTTTAGTTTCCAAAACATCCTTATTTTTGCAGCCGTTTCATCCTCACTTTTCTTCTTTCTGCTAGATACCAATCTATAACTACATACAGTTATATTGCACAACCCACAGTATTTCTCATGACTGCAAATTCTGCATATCTTGGAAAGCAATAACCAGGACGACACACTCAAAAGTCTTTGGTGACCTTATTTTAGAGACAGGCTTGAGCAGTAGAGACAACTTGATACATCTGAAGATCAGTGACAGACTCACACTGTCACCAAGATTATTTTTGGCTGCCCCTGTCCTCTGAATGGTATGAAAAGCTTCTACAGGTCATTCCAAGACTGTCTATGTTGCCTCAGGGTATACATTGCATTAGTAGTTTATATAGTTACATCTGTTATGAAAACACTGTTGATGTTTTTTAATTTCACTATGGCTCCCAAAGGCACTTAATACTATCTGGTTCTTCTTGACCCAACAATATTGACAATGCCTGTCTTTGGGAACTAGCAGCAACAGCTTTCCAGAAGACTGTGTCAAGATTCACGCTCACCTTGGGAAGCACTGTCTCTGGAAACAGACATGTACGAGTCTTGTTACTCTAGCAGCAGATGGAGGACAAGGACCAGCCTTTGGTAACCATTGGCTTTTCGTTTCTGCTAGGAGTGAAGTGGAAATAAAGAGACCATTACATGTAGTTAAAACCCATGAGTCTGAAGTTATGAATTGCACAGTGACAGTGTGAAATTCCAACCAAGTTAAAAACAAATATTTAAAAAGCAATGCATCATAAATGAAAAAGGAAAAAAAACCCAAAGCTTTGATGTTTTAGTTTACTTAGCTCTGGAGTATCTCCTTTACTGCCCAAACTAAAACTTTCTCTTGATGCAATTACAAACAATTTAACAGTCTCCATTACATTTATTTCTATTCTCGTACTTTATTTCTCTCTGGATGCATGCAATACACTGTTTTCTCTTTCTTAGTCTCTTAACTGTTTAATGTGGAATATTTTCTGCTACTCCAGTGTACTGAAAACAGTCACCTAATAAAACATCCTACTTAATTACATGGTGACTCTTTTCAATTCAAAAACAGTAAAGAATGTTGCTATATTTGGTCTTCAAGGAAACACGTTGCATCAACTGATTAATTCAAGCAGATAAAAGTTTGGGGCATCAATCCTTTAACTTTGAAATAGCATTAAAGTTGTAGCTGTTTTTCTGGGGCATAGTTAATCCATGTATTAAGTTCATGTCCTGTGTTCCAACCAAGTGAAAATCTTACAGTTTTTAATAACATTTTAATAACAATAATAACATGCAATAACACTTAATAATCCTAAACCATATGATTCAAGGTTTTATGGATACTAATAATTCAAAAGCTAAGTTTTACACTGGTGTTTCATGTAACTGAACACAGACTGAAGTCAGACCAGACAGACACTCCAATGCCCATGAGTATCGCCTGACCAATTTCTCTCAACTGCTGTGTCATGATTTCCAAAATATGTTATAAAGCTCTGAAAAAAGGCAAAGGGTGTTATTATGTGAAGAAAAACAACATGTCATTCCACAATGTCCCAAAAGCTTTGCAATTAACCTCAAGATCGCATACTCCATGTCAGGGTCTTGGAACAAGACACACACATGCTGTTTGTGTCTTTATATGCTATAAGTTCATAAATGTAAATACAAACTTAAAAAGTTACAGACAGTTTGAGCTACAGAAGTTCAAGAAATGCTTTCTTATGCCTACATTTTCTCTCAATATCTTAATCTTTCCTCCCAGCTGTCAGATCCTAGATACCATTTCAAAGTTCTCAGCCCCTGCTAATGAAACTCACCTGTGCAAAGGTATCTAACAATATTATATATTATTATATATATATTATATATTATTAATATATATATATATTATAAGAAGACCAAGTCAGAATATTCTTGAAGATGCACAGTGATAAGCTACATATATAAATTCCAACAGGTAAATGCCAACTGGATACTAGGAAAAAGTTTTGGTAATGAGGGATCTCAAACATAGGAACAGGTTGCTGAAGAGGTCTGAGCATCTCAAAGGATGGATATTCTACAACCCCATTTGGAGAAGGCCCTGGGCAACCTGGTATAAGCTGGCTTTACATTTAACAGAGGGTTCCCTCCAATCTAAATTATTTTATGAAAGACCAAAATGACCACATATCTTAATACTTTTAGTACATAGGTGTTTCCCACATTCTGTCTTTGGAAAAGGGACAACATGGCTTCTCTGGCACATCAGGAAACTATAGCAAACTCTGCCATCAATCTGTAGAAATATTAGCCACTACGTAGTAGACAAGAAAGCTGAATAGCAAAAGTTAACTATGTGGAAGTACACTGAGGAGATTATTGACATAGCAAAGAAGAAGAATTCATTGTTAAAGCAGGGTATCCTTTTACTTGACAAACTGCTCAGTCTCATAGACGACTGGTAATTAAAAGAACATCATAAGCCTTTTTAGGACATTAGGCAAGACTGATTAGCAAAGGTGTTCCGGCAAGTGATATACCAACACAAGAAAAGGAGAAATTAAGAAAGTTACTCAATGTAACTATGTAAATAGTAAGAAAAAGGTTGCATTCAGATTGCTAAAACATAGAGGTAACATTCCATCTTCAAGACTATTATTTTACCATAGGACCTGATTTTATTCTTTTCCTTCAAACCAATGCCAGAGATAACATCTCAAGGCCTTCAATAAAAGCTTTTGGTTTTTTTTCCCATGTAGAATTTCTTCCTGAACTTTGTCACTTACAGAAAGGAAAGTGCATTATAAACAATGTTTGACAGATGGTCTGGGGGTTCCCTGTAGTTTCAGTTTTTCACAAAATAATTATTTAGATTTAAAAGAGTAGACCAACTGAAACCAGAAAATAACCAGTCAACTTCACCTGTGGAACGCTGTATGTGTACTAGGTTGTTAAGTTTTTGAAAGACTACTAATCATCATTAGGACGTCTTAGTATCTCCCCATGATTTCTCTCTTGGAGAAGTCAGTCAGCTAGGATAATTGTCTTGTGGATCTAGCAGCTTGGCTGGAAAAGATAGCTACTAGACAAGTTATATGAATAATTCCATCACCTGGGAATTTGGAAGGAAATTGCTTTCAAGATGCAACCTTTTCATCTTCTCTTTATAACTGAGCTGAAAACACACTACCAAAGTTAGTCTTCTCTTTATAACTGAGCTGAAAACACACTACCAAAGTTAGTCTATGGGAATTGTCAATCTGGCTGTTAAAAGAAATAAACTGAAACAAAAAGCAGATTCTGGTTTACATAAAGATGTATTTGTTGAAATTGAAGTTGCATTAACATCTTATTCTTCAAAGCCATCTAAACCTCACAGCTTGGTAATATGTATTGAAAGGCTGTTGGAATTCATACCTCAGTCTTTGCTATGGGCACAATGGGCAAAGGTGGCTGCTGAGTTATGTTGCCATCAGTCAAATGACAGGCAAACACCAAGAAACGAAAAAGTGGAGGGAAGACAGAAGTCCTTAAAAACAGTTGGTTACACAGAAGGAAGAGGGGTCATTGGTCCTAGGAGGCATGTGTTTGCACAGAATGTATGTGAACAGTTCAGGTCCCACCTTCAAATAATGAACTCTGAAAGCAAAACTTGCAGGATTTTATCCAACAAGAACAAGGGAAAAAATTGCCCCTTGTATTCATAGGTTGCTTTATTTTACATTCTTATGAGATGTGATTGCTCAGACTCCAATTAAACCATGACAACGTGACAGTGCGAACTACATTCAACAACTCAACGTAACCACAAAAACCTTAAATAGGTTGCTTACCATCACAGAGCTAGGGACCAAACAACTGAATGCAAGCTGACAAAGTGGGATGACACCAAAGGTCCTGCAAATGGACTGACAAGTGAAATATTGACCTTTGTGCCATTAGATTCTTGGGTTACTAAACTTACTATCTTAGGAATGGTAACTGATAATCAGACAACTTCAGCATTGGAGTAGAAGATTAACATTCATCACTCAAATGGGTTTGACTTTGTTCCTACTGGTCTAACTCTTTGGACAAATTCTCAGTTCTACACTTGAAACTCCAGCAAAGTAACTGCATACACATAAAGGAATAAGGGGAAGGAACAACTCCTTTTCTAATTCTGATATGTCCAGTTAAGTCTGTAGAGAAATCCTTTGGTGTCTTAACAAAAAAGGTTTGGCTGCATAGTTCAAGACACACTTACATTTGAAAAGCAGGGAGTCTCTTATAACTGTTAATGTAAGTGCATACATTAAGATGAAAAGAAATTACAACAAATGAAAATAAAGCAAAAAGTCCTTAAAAAAAAAACCACCCTAAAAACTGGCAACTCCAGCTCCATTACAATCTATTTCAAGAAGGCTTACAGCAACAAATTTAAATATTAACGAGACTGCTGTAGTTGAATTTTTTTCTAGCTCTTGACTGTGCTGAAGAAGGCTAGGGTTCATGTCCCTTTGAGTTTTTGAACTACACTCATTTCTCACATTACCTCTTGCATACTGCGTAAGCGAGATTCAAAGGTTTCCTTTGCCTATTCTTCTTGCTTTTGCAAGGAGCACGATGCCATTCTGGTGCTTGAATTCTTGAAATGCTAAATGAGTATCTCACTCTGAGCCAACCTCTGACCTTAGCAACCGTTTATGACTACATTTTGTTATTTTAAGGAGAGGTGAAAATAGCAGGAATGCTCGGCAATGTTGTAATAACACAGCTACATTGCCCATTCAAATGAAACTGTATTAGATACAAAGTGTTCATTACAATAGCATTTGTGTCAGACTTGACCTTAGAAATAGGGTAATTCAAAGCCAAAGCTGAGTTTTAACTTTTCACTTGTGCCTGCACACTGCAACTATCACATCCCATTGGTAAACAGACAGAACATATTATTTGCAAGAACTAGACAGTTTGGTCAGCAAAGAATTAACCTCAGTTTCTTTCCATATGTATCTTAAACCTCACATAGGAAACATTACTGTCCAAGATATTTTTAAGTTTCCTTTGTACCACATCTTGATCAAAGCCATGAGCCCCGGAAAAAGTCCACCCATTCTGTGTAACAGACTGGGATTTTTCCAAAGCCATGCATAAGACAGATGCCCATTTCAAACAGAAGATCAGACATGCTTTATGAAAGGAAATATATTTGTTTAGTTTAGTAACAACAAAACAGATGCATGGAGGAAAAATGGCACAAGAAGGATCTCACACACAAATAACTCGGCAAAACTTGGTCTTGCCGACTCATTTTACAGATGGGGAGGGAAGGGGTAGTTCTCCTTTTCTCTCTCAACGTGAACGTCTCTTAGTTTCACTCAAATCAGCCCCATGAATGCCTTTCCCTAGTTATTTATGTGAACCAAAGGGCTAAAACTATCTTGATTGGCTGAATCAGAGTTTGGAAATTATAACATCTGTAGTAGTTCTGCCGTAATGCTCATTGCTGTAGTGCTTGTTCAACTGCCAGTAATAGACTGAGCAACGTGATAGAAACCTCTCCCATTCTTCACTCTCCAGAGGTAGTAGTATACACTAAAGTACTCAGGAAGGAGGGCAGGGGATCCTTGGATTTTTTTTTTTTTTTTTTAAACACTTATTAATTTGTATTTCTGGTACATAAAGCACAGTTAAATAAACTTACTTTATATTTGAAGACAAAGTGGGGAAGGGAGGTTTGTGATCCCTTAGTGGTTCACAGAGATGTTGTATAGGTTTGGGCCAACCCTCTAGAAAGTTCTGGCTCTACCTGTCTGATCCATCAGATATGAAGTGCATGTGCATGCATGTGTATTTGACAGACTAATTAAAACTGGGTCACTTTCTTCCGTTTCTTATTTTTCTTTTACAGTATTAGCTGGAAGGAAGTTGTCCCTTGGGATCCCTAGGCTTATAGAACAGATTTCTAGATATTTCTGCTGAATGCATTTATAATGTATTAACAATATATATATATATTGACTTCACATTTCAGTCAACATCAAAATTTATTAACCCTTGAGGTAAATATTAATCTCAGCCTTGACTCAATCAATTTTTACCACTCAGTTCAATACATCTTGATGATCATCTCAAGATAATTCAATATATACTTGATATGCAAGAAAGTTTATTACACTGTTACATGGGTTTTATGTACTGTTCTTTCTATTTTATTTTAGGAGATAAAGTTTCAAAGTGGTATTTTGATAAGTAATTTTATCTAGTTTTATCTGATATTCTTTATCATATATAAAATAAATATGCATAATGAGTTCATACACCTGTATAGCAAGCTTGGGGAGCGTAGAGCTCAGCACCAGTAAGTTTTGCTTAGTAAGGAATTCAACAAAATGCCAAGGACAAAGTACAAAATTGTCATCTTAAAAAAAAAAAAAAAAAAAAAAAAGTATATTTAAAGACTGGAATTTCTTGTATTCACAAACAAATTTGAAATAGACGAATTGTTATAGTAATGTTCCAGACACCTAGTAATTAAAAAAAGGAAGAGTGTTCTACAGTTACAAAAATCTGTACAACATAGAATCATAGAATCATTTAGGTTGGAAAAGACCTTCAGGATCATCGAGTCCAACCATTAACCAAGCCCACTAAACCATGTCCTGAAGTACCCTGTCCCCTCGCTTTTTGAATATCTCCAGGTATGGTGACTCAACCACTTCCCTGGGCAGCCTATTCCAATGTCTGACAACCCTCTCAGTAAAAAAATTTTTCCTAATATCTAACCTAAATCTCCCTTGCCTCAACTTGAGGCCATTTCCTCTTGTCCTATCTCCAGCCACCTGACAGAAGAGACCAGCACCCACCTCACTACAACCTCCCTTCAGGTAGTTGTAGAGAGCTATAAGGTCTCCCCTCAGCCTCCTCTTTTCTAGACTGAACAGCCCCAGTTCCCTCAGCTGCTCCTCCTAAGACTTGTGCTCCAGGCCCCTCACCAACTTGGTTACCCTCCTCTGGACACGCTCCAGCAATATTCCTGGGGGGGGGGGGGGGGGGGGGAATGGAAAAATGCAAGCCAATAGTTTTCCAACCCTTCTCAAACAACAGTTCAGAAAAACGTCTGTTCACAACCTCCACACTGCAGCTGTTAAAGACAAAACCCCTATTACTGGATCTGTACACATTATTAGACTCTGAAAAACACCTGAGGTCTGCTACGGACTGAAGAACCTTATGTTCACTGAAGCTGCATCCTCATATCTCCTGTGGTTTTAACTAGTGAAGCCAGAAAAACAAATTTGGATTTGGTTAAAACAGACTATCCCAAATTCAGTACTTGCTCACTTTAGGGGCTAAAGGCTGATAAGATGTCACACCTAAGCAGGTGTCCTACTGCAGGAAGCTGTATGAACAGTCTGCCTGCCCAAAGGGTTCTTGTTATCCATATAAACAGGGTACACAAAGCATGAGTGAAAACTAATGGTATTTACTGTGGCCAAGAGGAAGGCTGTTTTGACAACTCAGCAGAAAGATAGTCACCCTCTCATCTCACCCTGACTGCATCCTCCACACACCTGGTGGGAACCCCTGACACCTTACAGGGCTCTCCACACTGTGCTGTCCTGCAGGCTCCCACTTGGTCAGAAGTAAACACAACACAAATAAGCAACTTAACAAGGGGCATGGATCAGGTTTGCCCCATGGACCAAGACTGCTCAAAGCTCTATGTCATTTATTCTGTTAGAGAACTTGTTTTCTGGAGAAAAAAAACCCACAGAGCAAAACAAACCCAAAATTTAGATTTTTCAGGTGTGTTGCTGAAAGCTATACTTCAGATAGACTTTGTCTTATGAAAAAGTAGAATATACACCTTCATCCCCACACATGTCCCACTGCAGTTATTATAAGTTGAAAAACCAAATGTCAGAAGCTTTCTGAAAAATTGTTCCTGAATTCGAATTGGGATACACATTTAATGTTTCCCATGGAACATAATAGCAGGACAAGACTGATACCTTTTACCAATAAAAACCCCTCAACCGCAGGTTTTGTTCCAAGAATGCAAAAATCAGAGTTTTGCAGTCTGCATTATTTCCCTAACATCAAGAGGTAATTCATAAGACAAAATCGTGAAGCACATACCTGGATATCCTTAGCACCGTGTACAAAACAACAAAAAGGCTTCCAAGAAGCAAGAGAAATTATAACATCTGACTATCTTCAAATACAGCACGCTCTCTGCTATCAGAGGACAGAGATAAAATTTAGCATTTTCAGACTACGGTATTTGAAGATTTTGTAACTCTGACTACACAGATAATGAATACATTAACCATAAAGTTCATGGGCAAACTGATGCTGAAAATAGCAGACCTGAAGCTGTTTACTTTCTCTATATTGATTTCCACAGGAGTAACTGAATCCCTTGAGGAGAAGATGAGCACATACAGCACTCTGGATGCCTAGATATATGAAAATATGGGCAAAATATGCCCATATTATATACAAATATAGGCACCTGAAATTGAAGATACACACAAATTTGCTGTTTACTACTCCACACCATTAGATGGTGGATGACCAGTAGTTCTTAGCTTCTAACTATGGATTCCCAGAAGTCAGCAGATTACTTCCACTTGCAAGAACTAAGAGAGCAAGGAAAATTAATTATTCAGCAAAATTAAAATTGCTAAAGGAAATCTCTTTCTCCACTGGGAAATTTTTGATTTATGGATCCCCTGAAAGATTAAGAACTACTGATGAAGGTTCCATCTATTTGGTACGCAAGCCTGAAAGCTTAGGATCAAAGCTGTAACCAAATGTACAAGAAGAAATTTAAGCTAGAACTAGATAAAGCTCCTATTAGCAAAAGGCAAATAATCTGAAATGCAATTAGGATTGTGGTAAACCTTAGGGATCACAATCTTCTGGTCTGTTTCCTTTCTCTCCGGTCTAACTCAACTTTGCCACCTCACTTCTGGGATTGTTAACAACAGTAGAAAACACCTGTAAACATTGTGTAAGTACAGCACAGAAATGGTTACAGTTCCCAATGCAGCAGAAGAAAAGCGTAGGCTGGAACAAATGAAATATAGACTTAAACATGGACAATATAAAAGAAATCTTTATTGCACAGGAAACCAGAATAATATACCTGGGGAGGGAGAAGAAAAAAAAGCAAGCAAAACACTGGTAAGATAAAGTATGTAACTATGTGCATGAAACTTAATCTTCCTGTTTCAGTGAAGTGGACCTCTGAAGTGCTTCTGTGAGCCGATGCCACAGACCTAGCGTTTGTATACATGATGGTGATAAGTCATCAACCTGATCAGTCAAACCTGAGGAGGAACTCTCAAAGCTGAACAGAAGATTCACCCAGACAGAAGAGTTCTGTCCTTTGGTAAACATATGAGTGAAGCACAAAGACTTCACTGGATACCTAAAAAAGCATGTTAAGAAAAATAATCCACAAAAGTCTTCTTTAAAGTAGGCATCAGCAATCTGCTGATTCGAATAATACTTAGTAGGCTTTTATTACCTTCTCCCCCCTCACCCCCCCAAAGAAGAAAAAAATAATTAGGAAAAAAGACCTGTATTCTACCTACTGTCATTTGAAATATGGGAAACAAAACCAACCCGGATAAATGTTTTTAGCTATTTAAAAGCCAAGAAATGGTTATTCCAGGTAGCTTCTATACAGAATCCTGAAGAATAACACAAACTGTTTTGAAAGTTGTTCCCTATAGGAATTATCTACATATTGAACAGAAAGCAGACTAAGGAGACGATAGGAGACTACTATTAAGGCCATTCATACTAGAGCTAGGTAAGAAACATAAATAATTTTTTCTACTTTTGTGGTAAGTGTAATCCCCTTTATATGCATCAACATTTGAAAAAAAATTAGAAAAACAGCAATGCTATACTTGAGTTTAACTTGTGCTACATATTTTTCTTACATACATTAAAATGTACAGGAGTGTAGGGAGCTACCATTTACCAGTCTTCAGCTCTACCTTATTAAAATAATGCCACTGTTTTGAAACAGATATCTGTTATACAAAAAGTTAAGAATAATTTCATATGTTGCACTTGTTCTAATTCTTTGACTGAATTTGCCAAAGACCATTTTTTTTCCCTGCAACTTTTCATTATTCAAATCATAGCAGTGAGCAACATGTCAGGCGCACCACTAAAAGTTTCAACTTCTTGAACAACGCATTAATTTTGCTGAAACGAGCTCTAAGGTTAAAGAATCAGTAATCACAAATGCCATGATGTCATGAATCCAGCAGTACAAAAGAAAATGTGATCCTATGTTCAGTGGAAATTTAAAAACTATATTGAAATGAGCAAGACCAACATACCAGCTGAAGCAAATATTAAACTAGAATTTCGTAAGGTACAGATTTCCAGAGGAACTAGAAAACACAGCAGCCAAAAAGCATTCAAAATCTGGAAGATGTAGTGAGAATTTTATTTATTTATTTATTTTTTAATAAATTTTATAAAAAGGAAGTCCAACCTGCTGTGGTTCCTCAACACAAGAACACTGTGTACTTGCAGTTATTACACTATGTGAGTGATGAGGCATATACCTGCATGGGGGGGCAGATGGAGGGAAATAATGTATTTTCTACAAGACAAACGTAGACACTCATTCAAGAAAACAGCTCATGAACCAGCAGTAGTGATCATGACCTACCGATGTGCCGCAGGTTCAACAGCCCAATTCCAAAAGAAACTTCTCACTAACAGGTCCTTCACTATAGCACAGAGTATCTAGGCCAATAGGAAACCCAACATTTCGTATTTCTTTGTTAGTTCAGCCCTATAGATAAGCTTAAACGTCCATGTTTGTGAAGGCAGTTGAGGGTCATCTTACAAAAACGAAAAAATCCCATCCATGTCTTGAAAACTTCTCTCCAAGGTAGCTTAAGAGAGGCCCAAGATACCCTTGGAGAAGGAGGTACTGTAGAGAAGGCAGAGCAATAGGAGCTGGTGAAAACAACAACTAAATAGGTAATAAACCTACTTTTTGGGGGGCAACTCGGCATTCACCTCCTGTAAGAGAAGTGATCTCAGAGCAAATGTTATGCACCAAATACCACCATTAACCTCAGACCAACGTCTTTTACTGCTAGTGCCCTTGAACCAAATCAATATTTATTTGATAAATAGTGTATATTTTTATCGTTTTGGAAACACAGGCTTAACAGCTGTGCTGGGATTGCTAGCTCTATAATCCATACTTGTTGCTATTCATAGGGGAGACACCCAATATCTTGGCTGAGGGCAGAAATTAACTCTGTTTCTGATGACAATGTCCTTTGATTATTTGTTTCTTTAGATCAGAGAATCATCGAATAGTTTGGATTGGAAGGGACTTTTAAAGGTCATCTAGTCCAACCCCCCCTGCAATGAGCAGGGACATCTTCAACTAGATCAAGTTGCTTAGAGCCCCATCCAATCCGGCCTTGAATGGGATGGGGCACCTACCACCTCTCTGGGCAACCCGTTCCAGGTGTTTCACCACCATTGTCGTAAAGAATTTCTTCCTTATATCTTGTCTGAAAAGTGTGACCCCTTAATCGCGACAGGCCCTATTAAGAAGTCTGTGCCTATCTTTCTTATAAGCCCCCTTTAAGTATTGAAAGGCCGCAATAAGGTCTCCCCGGAGCCTTCTCTTCTCCAGGCTGAACGATCCCAACTGTCTCAGCCTTTCCTTATAGGAGAGATGTTCCAACCCTCTGATCATTTTTGTGGCCCTCCTCTGGACCTGTTCCAACAGGTCCATGTCTTTCCTGTATTAAGGACTCCACAGCTGAACGCTGTACTGCAGGTGGGTTCTCACCAGCGCGGCGTAGAGGGGCAGAATCACCTCCCTCGACCTGCTGGCCACGCTTCTTTTGATGCAACCCAGGATACAGTTGGCTTTCTGAGCTTCAAGCACACATTGCTGGCTCATGTCCAGTTTTTCACCCACCAGTACCCCCAAGTCCTTCTCCACAAGGCTTCTCTCAACCCCTTCATCCCCCAACCTGTATTGACACTGTGGGTTGCCCCGACCCAGGTGCAGAACCTTGCACTTGGCCTTGTTGAACTTCATCAGGTTCATAACAGCCCAATTCTTGAGGTTATCTAGGTCTCTCTGAATGACATCCTGTCCCTCACGCCTGTCAACCACACCACTCAGCTTGATGTTGCCTACAAATTTGCTGAGGTTGCACTCTGTTCCAGTCTAGACGTTGACTTTACTGAATTTTACTTTCAGCTTCAAAATGCATTCAACTTACTTTGCAAAGGCAAGAATGACAAGTGTACGTGATTGGCAAAACACCTGAAATGTTCAAATCTAAACTCAGCAGGAAATCAATGTTCCTATTTTAATGAGGTCATCAGGGGGAACCTGCCCCTCAGTAGAGCACTGCCCACATGCCTCACACAAGGCTATCATCTGCTTTGCAAGTGAGGGACATTACCTCATGCTTTAGATGGAGAAAAGCTGATAGCCTGATACTAAATCAACCAGCTATGGCAGCTGTAACCAATAAAGACCATGCTAGATGTCCCATTCTAGATACAATGCTTCTAGATTTCATAGTAACAGTAAGGGACAAAAGCTGGACTGATTCCTCGGAGCAGAGCATGAACTGTCAGATTAGAAAGCTCTACTTTAGTGTCGTATAAAGGTAACATTTCCCACTGTCAAGCAGGATTGGGGGGAGTGGGGGTGTCTAGTCCTAAATCATTACCAAGGCTTATTTGGCCCTTTTCTCCATTTTGTCCCTCTAAATTTCAAATCATCAATCTTCCAGCAAGGGCAAAAAAAATTGAAAGGTAGACAAGAATTGCCAGGAGAAGGCAGGATCACCCCAGGTACACCTAATTTCTTCCTATTCTCAACCCACTTTTCCACTCTTTCCTTAAATCTGGGATTATGCATTTCTGACAGAGCAACATCAAACCGCTATAGGAGACTCCAAGCAGGCACTGTATTTTCAAAAGTAAAGCTCTCTATAAACTACCAGATGCCAGTGATGCTGCTGGTGAAGCCTCATCAATACTTGCTACCGGAGAAATCAGACAGACCTACCCTCAGAACTTTGAACATGCAGTGCATATTCCCCTACAAAAAGATAGTAATTCTGCTTTTTCTAAAAACAAACAAACAAACAAACAAACAAACAAAAACCCCCAAAAAACCAAACACAAAAACAACAACAAAACCCCCAAAATATCAGGATAAGGACACATGTTTTCCCATCAAAAGGTGGAAAGTTATTCTTCTGTTTTAATCCCTTGTTAACAATCCAACAGGGTATCTTTACGTAACTGTTAATGATGGTATATCAGTCTGCAGTACCTACAATACAAGAATAGTTAAGTCACCAAAACCTGCATCATTTTAGCCTTATGCTAAAACCAGTATTTCTCAATTGAGCTCCAGTTGGAAGATGGGACAAGGCTACCAGAAGTTGAAACTACTGGAAGACCCAGATTTAACCATTCCTCAAAGTAATGCACACATTCAAACCAGTATTCATGGGAAATAAACAACATGTTTCAGAAATACTAGTTTCTGTATTTTGGCTTACCCTCAGTTACAGTGAAATAAAACAAAGGCAAAAAAGCATGCAGTTGATAATTTCAAACCACAAGCAGCACCGTATAGAGCAGCACACACTAAGGCAATACCACAAGCCAAGATACAGTGGATAAGAGCTGAAAGGATTATCATGTGCACAGTATAGGCATATAAGAGTATACAGGCACACCAACTGAGATGGACTGGTTGTTAGCCAAAAAAAGGCGGTGGTTATTTAGGGATCACAGGCTGAACACAAGTTCCCAAATAAGTCTGATGTCAGAAATATTCTCTCATACTTCAGTCAAATAAATAGATAAAATTGAGGGCTTACAATGTTTAGCCATTTTTCTCCCTCAGATTTTCGTCTGGAATTCAGTGTACGGATAACCAGACAGAGACAGAAAGAAAATTTTATCAGAAGAGAACAATTCATCAATTAGGTTGATAAACCATTTAGTTAACAATTACTAATCAATAACAATATTCTGAACTGCAACAAGATTGCATTCAAAGAGAGGTAGCAGACTAGAACTGAAGAATTTCAAGATGTCACCCAGGAAAAACAGAAATTAATAGGAAGGAATAGAAGGGCTGTAGAAACCCAACCATCTCATGATTCATATCATGCTGACACACTCTTGATGCAACTTTACATAATAGAAAAGTCTAACAAATAGGAAATATTGCACATCACTTTGCTTAAGTATGTATAGATGTAAGCAGTAAATGAATATGTAATGAAGATATAATTTTGTTATCCACAAGAATTTGGAAAGGTTGGCTGTATTAATAGAGTTCTGTCAGAAGGCTCTCAAAACACAAAGAAGATATCTATAGTCTTAGAAAACCCCTAAACTGCGAGTATGCCATTTCCTCCAAATAACACTTGTACTGTGTTCCAGAGGATGCACATGCAGCTACAGCTTCTGATGGCATGGAAGCAAAAAGGGTGAAACAAACCATATGAGAGGCAGAGGAAGGGCATGCCCAGTCAAAGATAAATTATCAAAGCTCCTGCCAAATGACTTCCAGGAAGTCATCATGATTATTCAAATAAGGTGGTTGGATCAGCGTATTTCTTGCTTCTATTAACAACTTAAAAGAGAAGCTTTCAGTGCCGAAGTATTTTTTTTAAACCACATGAAGACAGGGTAATTCTGCTCTTTTATGTAAAAGATCAGCAAAAGCCATGTAGGAATTGAAAGAAAATCAAATAGAAGATGTGAGAAAAGGGAACAATGACACTGTGAAATTGGTGCATTTGTCAAAGTATGAACCAAATGGAGAAAAAATACCTGTGAAAATAGTGAAGAAAAGGCTACCCTGACACAAAGTAGGTTTAGAGTTGGTTTATAAGAGCTGGAAAAAGTATAGATATGACTATCCATTAGTATTCTTCCTTCTCTAAGATAGTCTTAATGGGAGATACTGCAGTTAGACAGAAGCCTTCGTTCACTTATATCTGGTGAAAATGCATTTCACAGTGACTCTCATTTGATGAGAAGTTTATTGGGCACTTAGCAGTAAAGTACAGATTGGGCATGTCACAGCTAGACCTCATCATCCTTAACCCATAAGACAGAAAATGTTTTTAAAATAATAAAGCATATAAATTTAAAAGAGCTACAGATTTTCTGTATCCTGTTGAATTCCAGAGTGGCACTAGTGAAGGATTTGCTGACTTTTCTTTTTTTGCAGAAGTCGTGGTTTAACCCCAGCCTGCAACTAAGCACCATATAGCTCAGGTTGGGTCTCTGCTGCACTTGCACTGCTTCTTGTAAGGCTTGTCCTCCATTGGTTCTCGTGGTTCCTGCTATAGTAATTAATTCCTATAACATGCAACTCAAATCCTGGGTTACAACAATTTAAAGGTATTTCCATTACAATCAGCAACTCTGGTCCCTTTGTGCCAGACCATGGCGTTTAACATTGCAATGAACTCCTTCCCTTGCCCCTGCTCTGGCTTGGTCTTATCCACAGACTGCAGTCCCTTAGGGGTATACCTGCTCCAAGTGGAGCCCTATCTATGAGCCAGTCTCTTCAGGGATACAGCTACTGCAGCATAGACTTATCCACAGCCACAGTCACTCTGAGGCGCACCTGTTCCAGCGTGACCTTCTCTATGGGCCACAATGCCTTCAGAGGTATACCTGCTCCAGCGTGGCCTTACCCATGGCTGCAGTCCCTCCAGGGGTGTACCTGCTCTTTTGTGGGGATATCCATTGCCACACAGTTTGAGGTGCTCCAGCATGACCTCATGCACAGCCGATGATGCTTCAAGGTGTACCTGCTGCAGCATGGACTTATCCACAGCCAAAGATGCTTCGAGGTGTACCTTCTCTAGCATGGACTTATCCTCGGGCCACAATCCTCTCAGAGGTATACCTGCTGTGGCACAGACAGAACCACGGTCACTGACACTTTGAGATGTGCCTGCACTGGTGTGGACTTATCCACAGCCAGACACTTTGGGGTGTCCTGCTCCCATGTAGACTGATCCACAGGTCACAGTCACTTTGATTCAAGTTCGCACTGGAGTTCCAGCCTGTCCAGTACAGCCTCACAGAAACAGCAGCGATGTCCTGGCCATCTGCCAGCCCAGGCGCATCGCCATTGCTGTTCTCAAAATGTTCCCAGGCACAGCAGAGTGAGTTGATAAGCACTACAGCAAGCAGCAAAAGGAAAAAGCAGCCACTAACAAGCACTAGACTAATACACACTGAGGCAAGGAAGCCCCATGGCAAGCACAGAAGCCTGTCAAGTAATAGCTAAACAGTAACAACAGCTATAAATTCGCTCTAGCACATTCCAATCAAATCTGTTGTTATCTCAAACCCTTTGAGCCCCACGTTGGGCAGCAAAAAGGACTGTTTGCCATACCAGTGTTCTTGAGAAGGACTGGATAAAGTGCCAGGTGAATGGGGAAGAAGAGAGCATACTGGACTCCAGTATGTTCTGTTGAGGACAAATTTCCAGTTAAAATTTGTCAGTATAGTAGAAAATAGTGGGAGGAGGTTGATAACTTTTGTGATGGGATCATGGGGCAACCAGAAGCAGACACAGTTGTTTTCTTTTCTTAAAGGAACCCCTCAAAACACAAGCAAAAATCCTGATACCAGAAAGTTTTTCGATGCCTAGAGCATAAGAAATTTAAATAAAAGCATTTGAAGAGAGATCTCTGTTGTCATCATTCCTCTGCAGGACACACCCTTTATCTCAGGCTTACTTTCAGTGGTTTGCTTAGTTGCAACAACCTCCACACAGGCACTGTAAGATTTCAAAAAAAATGTTTCTTCCCACTTCCTCTGGACTTGACTGGATTTGTATTTCTTGAGGAACACTCCTCTGCTGTACAGCTCTGTCTTGAAAATGCCAGAGCACCCAGGTATTAAATAATTCTCTCTCAAAATGACTCCAAGGTCGCTCTTGAACTACTCCAAGTTTTCCAACATCCAGTAGGCAATTCCTCCTGGTCCAGCACACTGTTACAAGGCACCAGGAAGCAGATTTCTCTGCTGTCCCACAATACTCTTCACAGAATATTACAGTTCACCAATTATAAACTTAAAAAAAAAAAAAAAAAAAAGAGAGATCATCTGTCACTGTTTTTTTAAAGCTGGGAAACAACTAGACAGTATGAACTGTCAGGATCCAGCCAACGGATGGTTAAGCTTTTTTTAAAAAGTAGGTGGAATTACTGTGAGGAACCTTCTCAGTGCGCATGGATGACTCTGAAACATACAAACCAAAACCCTTTTTGGTCAACTTGCTGTATGCAAAACCATCACTAACAAAATATATTGTCTGTATTAACATAATGCAAACAGCACTTACTGCAGGCTTCTACCCTTACAGTCTAAATAATGACATATTCAAACCAGTCTTTACTGCAAATGTTACTGAAAGCTTAGCACTAAAGAAATTCTCATTGCATTCCAGATACCACTCCAGATCATCAGTAGTTCAAATTGTTCTCTGGGGTAGTAAGCAACAATTGAAAGAAATGGAAAACATCGACAGGTCATGTACATTGTTTTCTGATAATCTTTGTCACAAAGTTTCTCCTACTGTTTCCAGAAGGACTAGTAGAGTCCATTGTGCTACAGTGGACCAGAAAAAATATTTTTTTAACTATTTGACCGTCAGAGGAGATCTAAGTAGAAATAGGCCTACACACTTAAATGTAGTCATCTGGTCAGCATGGTCACAATTTTACTTGTACTGATTTTGGGGGGCTGAAAAAAAAAGAAAAAAAAAAAATCTACTTCCCTCCATGCCAGAGCACGAGAGTTATTTTACATGATTTCACCTGGAATGCTATCCATAATCTTCACAGGCTAAAGAGGCTTCTGTCTTCTTTGAGTTTCAAACAGTTACTGGGTTTAGTTTTCAGTACCTCAGAAGTATTCCGTTTAAAACTTGAAGGTGGAAATGTATGGTATCATTTTTCTCCTTTCCTTTTCAGGTCCTCAACAGATCTGAAACCTGCCAATGAGAGCACACCTGTCCATAGCAGCTAATAGCCCAATAGATAAAACACTTTCCAAGAATGTGTAAAACAGGGGCTGGTGTCCATATCTGCCAGATTTCTTTTGTCTCCCTTTCACCCAAGATAGCCAAGACACCCTCATGTTTTATTGCTTTTCTCCTCTTTTTTCCTGTGTGCAGTCATTTCCACCCAAAATCACTCAGTCAAGAACATGGAAGTAAATCTTCCTTGTTTCAAGTGAAGGGGGTGACTTGCCTACATCCAGGTCCCCATTCACCACCGTGCTGATAAACCCACTTACGGCCACATGTGTGTTTTGCTACCTTGACCAAGCAGCACGGTGTGCTCAAACCAGGGCCCGCGCACGACTGCAGACTCACGGTTACGTTGAGGCCCAGTCCTGTTCTCCCAGGAATCTGCATGAACTTTGCCAATTACTTCAACGGGAGCAAGAATAACGCCTTTATGAATAAACCAGGGAAGGAAATAAATTCTGTTCTAAGCTGAATCCATAGGCCCTTTTGTACTTTAGATGGCCCTGTTTGGAGGAACATCAACAAAGCTGCTGAGAGTTTGAAACCCCAGTGAACGAGTCCCCCTGGGCTCACTAAGAAAAGCTCACATGTTCACTGCCGCTCACTTGTTAGGCTCAGGATAAAAAAAGCATACGAGAATGCTGCCAATAGTTATCTATTTATATTTGGAAATTCAATAGTTTTATATGAACACAAGATCATTCCAGGGGAAAGTTTGCAAACTGAAAACGAAGGTGCTTGTTCTATTAAGCATAGAGAAATATTTGATTTCTCTCACCACTTATTCATATTTCTCCTTTTGATTTACTTTAATTAAGCTCCCTTTAGGCTCGCAAGTCCGAAGAGAAGGGGGTTTCTCCCTCCTCTTCTTTGTAGTAAGAATAGAAATTGCTCTCTAGGCAGGTTTTTCCGAACGCTCACAGCTTTGCTCTTTACTTAAATAAAAGGCCTTTGAAAGACAGCGGTATAGGATGGTTCACCATAGATTTGAGATTTTTCTAACATCATTCCTACAGTGCTCCAATTTGGAGGGTTTTTCAGTCAAAACCTCGGCTGCTATTTTCATCCAGCCATAGATGTCAAGATAAGGGGAGTACACTTTGGAACTTCATACTAGAGTCACACACATCATCAAGGATGTATGGGGGGACCATCTCATCCTCACTTTGTTGTTAACAGAGGCTGTCACAGAACCCACTGAATTTGTCTTTATATGTATTTTTAAATTCCAGGGCAAGATCTTGTTTCACTCTTTAACTTAATGTCACACTCTCTGCTTCTACATTTATTTTTAAGCTTAAGTTGTTCAAAGGGCACTTTCAATGATATGGAATGGAAGCTAAATAGGTGTTGCTGTGTAAAGTGATATATTCCCTAAAACTGTTTCCATCGGGTATTATAAAGCCTTAGCAAGCGAACTCTCAGGAGGCATAACTAGGTAATGCATCAACAAAGACACATAAAAACAAGAGGCAGCTGGGCTATTATTAAGAAATGAAGCAGAAGCTGTTGAAAGTATAGGGTGTGAGTTAGAGGGAAAAAAGCAATTTGGTTAAATAAAAAGAACACCAGCATCTGCATCTAAAGTAGAAAGCAGGCACAGCCATTAAAAAAAGAAAAACTCTATTTCCCTTTGTATAACAGTCTTCTGTCTTTTAGCTGCATCCAGAGCGCAGAGCAAAGGCTATGTCTGAAGGGCTTTTCAAAGCAGAAATTTTCAGACGTAGTTCCACCTTTACTGAAACCAGCAAGAGTTTTGGGGTCTGGGCACCCCTGAAAGAGGAGGTGTGAGCTCTAAAGCTATGTTGATATCCACATGGGGGCACAGTTGTACTTGCATGAAGTCCCATTGAGCTGAATGGTTCAACAGCCCTCCCTCAAATCCTGTAAACAGCAGGGCCTTTACTTAGCTGCCTTATTACAGAATTTGGCACTCATCTTTGTCTTATTTTATAATTTCTAACCAAGTTCTTATTCCCACCATTAACAAACATTGTTTTTCCTCTAAACTGGTCCTATATCCATGGTGTCATGGACAGCAGGAAACCATGAATTGAGAGACTACCTGCTTCAATTTGTGTTTTCGGTGTATTAAAAGAAAATTAGAAGTGAAGCTTAGTATTCTCTAATGGCGATCTCTTGTGAAGGCATATAGAATCTAACATCATCAGATCTATAATCATTGAATATTAGACTCTTTAAAATTTATTTTAATAGTCATGCAAATATAACTTTAATTTGACTTGAACTGTGCAAATGTGTTTGAAGTTCATGTAACAATTTTGTGCTCAGAACACTGAATTCATGTCTGGACACTTCAATACTAAAAAAAAACAACCAAGCGAGCAAATTAGAAAGAATTACAACCATGCAGATCCAATACCTAATTCTATAAATAATTTCTCTGTCCTAGTGTATTCCACAGCCAAAACAAGCAAAGACAATTCAGTCAGAAGGCAAAAAAAGATGGAGATAAAGACCTAAGTATTTTACAGAAAGCATGAGAGAGCAAGAACATAATTGGTATTTACACTGGAGTCCTTCTGGAGTGACTTTGTTGTAATATAATCAAAAGCAGGGCTTGACTCTCAGCCTCAGTTATGGTAACACCATGCCCATTTAGGTTCCTTCAAACTCTTTGGTAGAACTACTTCCTGAAATTCAACAGCCAAACATCCTACATCTCTCCTTAGTGCACAGTGTAGGCAGCATCAGATGAAGCATGTGATCTTTGCTTCTCAGTCTCAAGCTAATACCTTAAACATAACACCAGATAGACATGTTTCCAAGAGCATCCAACTACCTTTTAACCCAATCTACAAGTCAGTTTTTTGCATTTCATCTTTCACTACCTGGGATTTTTTTCCTTGTATGTAGTTAGTGGCTTTACCTGTCTCAGGTTAACAAAAAAAATTTATACTCGTACCCAAAGCCCAGAAGACTATATATATGGCTTTGCAAATATTAGGCTGGGAGAAATACCAGGTTTTCAGGTCTTACTGTGACTACTTCATACAAGGAAAGATAAGGGAACAAGGTCCATCTTTTTTCAACAGACCACAAAGCCTAGGTTAAACTGCCTAGAATAAGCCTCTTTTCCTTATTTATCTACATTGTTGTTTCCTTCCTGACTTTCCTTTCTTTTGTTTCCTACAGTCATAGCTGTAGTCTTCTAAAATGGCTGCTTTCAGTGTGTGGCAAGAGATGGGAGAGTAATTAGGAGCTCCATTAAGCCGTGCTTCAGGTATATGAAATATATACCCATGCCTCACCATAGCCCAGGCCATAGGCAGCTACTGACCAAATTATTGTCTCAATGTTAAACTGCAGAACAGAGGTACTATTCCAGTCTACAAATTATACATCTCTTTCTATTAACCTGACATAAAATTCACAGATTCAGTTGTTTTTCTTATTGTGCAAATTAGAAAGGGGTGAGTTTTCAATAGGGCACATGCAGTGAAAATTCATGAACCAGTTAAGTATCCAGTGCAACAACAACAACAAAAAAAGAGAGGGAAGCTAGAGGGGAGAGAGGGATAGATTTTTTTTTTTTTTTTAAACATCATACAGCTAAGGAAAGGATGCACCTACTGATAAAAGAAAGGCAAAACCATTCAATTTCGATTTGTCTACAATTACCTTAATTTCATGCAGAGCAATTTAAAATGCTTATTTCCAGTCAAGACAAAAGCTATCAGAAGGGGAATTACCAAACCAGATACACATTAAAAACATTTTAAAGGAATTTTTTAAGAGGCTTATAAGGGCCCCATCTAGTTTCCTCTGAAATCATTAGGATCCTTGCCATAGATTTTTCAGATGGGACATTAGGAAAGAGCTTCCCTAGAGAGAGAAAGAAAAAAAAAGAAATGTTTTTCCACCAATTCATGACTCTTACAATTACGCAAGTGGAAACAAAATCTTTGTTGCCAGCACTTGTCCTGCCATAACTCAGATATTACATAGCAATAATAGCAAGAAACTACCAAACACTGAGTAAACTAGCTTTCACATTTTAAGAGCAGCACTTACTGTACATGCACACATTACATTTTGGGAAAAAAAGTACTGTTTAACTTGTCAGTCTATTTAAATCTGACCAGAGGCTTGACTCACCCTGTGCCCCCCAAAAAAGCCATCAGCTCTTGACTCCACACTTACACAACACCCACGCCATCACTGATGCTAATAACAATCCTGCCAACACCGCAGCCTTTGCTTGCTTTGAGGAAAGACAGTGGGAAGGGTGTCACAAAATCAGCAGTTATTCACTGCAGCTGAGCACCTGCAATTGCTTGATTGCACTCAGTGGTGGACCCTGATATGAGCTGGGAGAGGAACTGCTCAGTTGGCTTCTGACCCTGCTAAGGTAGCAAGAGCTGGGGGTGAGCTTGGTGAGAGCAGGGTTGGCCTTTATTCCCCATCCCACCTCTGAAATACTTTGCTGTAAGCTCCTGTCTATGCATTCCTTGGCTGCTCCAGTTCCCTATCTGTCTTGTGCAAGCCCTGCTCAGTCAGCTCTGTCTGCTTTCCTGCCTGCTCTTGCCTTCAGCTGTGGTGCCCTGCCACAGGAAAGGCACTGGCCTGGGTCTGCATGGAGCAGCATGGGTTAAACAGGGTATTAATATCATTGCCTTCAGGCAATTTATTTCAATTTCAGTGTAAGAGCCAGATAACTATCAACTGATGTGGAAGTGCTGCCACAAATATTTACTTATTTCAAACTGAAATTTTGTCAGTAATTTCAATTATCGCATATGCTTTTGAGTTCTGTGAATTTTTTAGATTAATAATGATGTTGGTATAGATATATATGTTCCCTATTACAACCAGAAACATGCTAGCAGTAGTAATTTAAAATTAAAAAAAAAAAAAAAGGCACAACAAAACATAAAGAGGGAGCTACTGAAATTGGTTATGTATAAGATGTTGGCAATGGGAAAAAATGAAAAACTCCTCCTCTTCTTAAGTTTAACCATTCCCTTTATCAAGAGAAAAGTAAAACATTTCAGACAGATGTGTAACATTAAGACTGATGTGATCCTAAAATTTACTAAAATTTTAGAAAATTGATCACATACTGTTTTAATGCATCACAGCGATGGTTAAACTTATTATAAAGAGAGAAAACAAAGCCACAAAAGGCACAGAATTTCCCAGAAAGCTCATATCATCTTCTCCTCCCTTTGTCTTATTCTTTTCTCCCACAACTACAACTCTACATTCAGAATGAGTGTAACTATAAGAGCACTATATAAAACCATACCGTTGTGCTGTATAATCCTTTTAAAAATTATTTTTTCCCATAAACAGATTGTAAGATAAATTTCACACATCATTTGCTTAATCTAAGTGATGTCTTGGTCCACAAAGAAGTCAATTAAGTAGAACAAGAGAGTTACATATTCTTCAGTACTCAGTTTTCTTTGTCATAAGGAAAATACTTGTATTATGCACAGAGACTGTAACTTACACCTAAACACGGTAAACTTTCATATTCTGTTGTATGTGTGTATCTCAGGACATCTAGAAAGGAGCCTGTAATTGCCTGCATATGCTTCAACCAATTTTTCTTGGTTGAAACATAAGAGAAAAAAATCTAACTTTTAAATTGAAAATCTTTGAAGACCAAAATGGACTGGCATGCATTCTTTTGAAAGCATTTAAGCAGACTGTACACTCAGCTCAGCTTTTCATTCCTTTTTTTTTTCTTTATGGGCTTGTCTACACAAGAAAGGATAATGGGGAGGTATATCATTCACAGTGAGCTGCAGCTCAGTAACTGCTGCATATTTAATGTTAGGCTGCAGCCATGGCCACACAGCCAGCTGGCTCACATCTACAGTGCAAATAATTGCTTCCATATTTGTGGGGATTTTCTTGATACTAAGCATTACATGACCATACTGCATGTTCCTTTTCCCCCTACCAGCCCATCAGCACTGCAGAATTTCACCTGCTGTATACTGCAAACCACAGCAACAAACAAACAAAACATATTTACCAGTTCCCCTGATTCTTCTCTTGCCATGCCATAATCCATCTCCTCCTGTACTGGCAGTACCCCTACCCAGACCAGCCACCCAAGTGGAACCGGTGCTGCGTGTCGCATTGTTGGGTACCAGCACAAGGGCATCTGGAGGTATATTTGGTACTTTGCCAGGGCCCAGGGCAGCTGCAGAATGCCAGACTGCTGAAGCCAACCCAGAGCTTGGTCACAGAGCAGTGACTGACCCATCTGCAGCCACAACAAGGGGACAAGGCACAAACATGGCTGGAGGAAGGTTCCTTGGGATAACTTCTCCCAAAGCCACTGCCCAAAGTACAGGGCCGGCTGCAGGTGGACAGCTAAGCTGCTTTGCTTGGCAACATTCAGCAAAACACAGACTCATCCATCAGCCAGAGTAGTAGAAGTTAGGAAAGATCAGGAGATGTCAGCATGGGACACATGTAATGAGAGTATCATTATTGTCCGTGGCAGTAGACAGGTGAGAAAATCTGGCCTTTCTTAATTAAACAAAAGAGGGTTGAATTCATCCTGTCAATGTAAGCCTTTCCAGATCAACCAGTAGGTTAGAAAATGTGTGAGCTCAGGTGATGGAGAACAACTGTACAGAGAACAAGATTATAGATACCATTTGTTGCCTTGGTGTAATTTGGGAATCACTTTTTGTGCAGACTCATCAGTAGTCTCCTAGAGATCGACATGCCTTGTCATCTATGCTGACAAGACCTTCTTAATGGAAACACATTTCAATGGATCTGGCCCCATCATATTTGTAGGCTAATGATTAATAACAACTGGGATGGCATTTTGGGTAAAAGCAGCCACACGCTTTTGAATGAGCAAGGGATCACTTGTTCTCTCACTCTGCTGCTGTTCCTGCAGTTCTGGGAAGAACCTGTCCTAAACATGCAGGATAATCTTTTCCATGAGGTTTGTTTTGAGAGCATGGCAAAGGTATGGATATTATGCTCATTATTCTGGGGGAAGTTACCTATCAGATGCTATCCTGACTGATAATGACTATTATTGGACAACTGGCTATTCAACAGAATGGTTTAACCATCAGCAAAGCAATTACATTTGGCTGAAGGAAGTGAAGCTGATGCTCTTTCACAACTAGGTTAGTGCTTGCTATGCAATGTCTCCACCTGGTATTTTAAGCACATGTTATATAACACCCGTGGAAGCATGAGAAAGCAGCTCTCTGGTGGCTGGAAGGCATGGGTTCAGTCAGGTTTACAAAGAGAGAAGCAGCCAGCAGCCAGCCTTCTCCAAAATGACAGTTACTAGGGACACATCTAGCTCTTACTATATTCTTGTTTTACTTGCTAGATAAAGACTTGTCTTTTAAATTAAAGAATCCAATTTCCAGTGGTATGTGTTTTTTCTTGTACCTTGTATAATTTTTCATGCATATTTCATGGGCAGCCTATGCAACACAACATGAATATTTCAAGGTTTTTTTTCAGAATGTCAAGGAAAGTTCTCTCCTACTGTTTTAGGTAAGAATATTTTCTTATTACTGCTTTTTTAAAGCTTTGTCCACTGAACAAGGAGGAAAATTAGGTATGAGTTGACATACAGGATTAGCAACTGTACTGCACAGAAGTCATACTATGAAAATACTATGATCTAAAAATAAAATGATGCTTCATTTTTGCAACAAAGTGCCTCACTGATTTTATGATTGAAATGAAAAATATACAAAAGTACAAATGCATAAGCCAAAAATGAAATAAAAACTGTGCAAGAGTACAGTGTGACGATTTATTCACTCAACAAAATCTGTCTAAAAAAGGAAAGGTTTAGTCTACAGCCACACAATGTCACAGTCTCCTGTACCTGCTCAGCCTGTGGCAAAAAGCACAGCTGGGTTGGAGGACTGAAATGACATTCTTGGGCCACTGCTCTTGATGTCTTCGTAATATCACTAACAGTGGCACAGGACCATTTGGGTTTAGGAAATGGTAGCCTACCCAAGAAGAGTTCCTTAGGCTGTCCAAGGCCATAGGATGAATTATGTACAGCTGCGATCCCATGCCAAAGAGGCGTGAGAAAGAGGGGGAAGCAATGTGACAGAGCACTTCTTTCTATAAAGCTGTCTGCCCACTCTACCCATCAGCTACCATGGGACATCCCAGGTTGAAGTAGGCAGCCATGTATGCTCTAGCTCTATAGCAAGTGAGACTCTCATATGCACAGGCAGTCCTGTCCCATCTCCACATAAGGGACATGGTCTGTTATGTTCCCACAGCTTTTCCTCCTTCCCATGGAGATAGGTGGACAGAAACTTTGCTCCTGGCTTCTCAGCCCTTTAATTTCTCAGCTTGAAGAAATCCCATTAACTCCTGGTCTTCCTTCTCTCTGACTTCTGGGAACAGGTCAAATATTCTTCATTCCTTCTTCTCCTCCCTCAAATCTTGCGCACTCAGATGCAGATCTCATGGAAGATAGCTCAATAATAAGCAGCAGTCGTCCATTGCTTCATTTTCAGAGAGGCAAAGCCATCACCTTGTCACTGTGTTGGGAGATTATGGGGGTGTCTTCAGCACAGGCATTTAAACCCATGCTAGCCCACTGTTCTTGTCCTATGCCCTTGCACTATGCAACACAGGTGCCTGAAGGTAGGCGAGATGGATCCCACCCGCTCTGGCTGATTTCCAGCATGCCTGAGGATCCACTGCTCTTGACTCTCTATATACACCCAGCAAGTCTGAGAAAATAGTGACTGGCTCTTACAGACAATGGGTGTGTTGACACATGGCTGTTCAGCATTGGGTTGTGGGAGAAGCAGGACCAATTATCAGGCCAATTAGCTGTTATATCTGCACTTCTGCAAGCATCTCTCTTAGCAGAAGAAATGAGAACAGGGAGCAGAGAAAGTTTCTTTGGGAAGACTAGAGTGAACTCAGCACCATATATATTATGTCATTCATCAGAATAGTGACATTTGGCATAAGTGGAAAGGCAAAGCTCCCTGTTGTAGGATGGGTGACAAGGTGTCTATGCTTAGTGCAGTTTGGCTTTAATAAATTGCTTTCCCTATCTTTCCATTTTCTACCCCCTGCAGACATGCACAAAGTTCACTGTGAAATAAATGGAGTTTTGAAATGATTGCTGACAATGTCTTCATACTGATATGTATTTTCATGGAATTATTCCACAAAATATTTTTTTCTTCCTTACAGTTCATTGCCTAAGAGCAATAATAAGTTTTGTTTAAGGGTAAAAATGAAATACCTTTGTACAGCTGTAATGATCTAATCTACATGTGATTAAATGCTCCAGGAAATACCTTGCATGTTGCCTCACTGATACTTTGAAATGCACTTCATAACATGCTGTAATACTTGTAGTCCCAAAAAAGGATTTTTAGAAACCTGTTTCTTTTCAACCCTCTCAAGATCCTATTGTCTCAACTGAGGTTTTTGTTGCAAGAAGCCCTCCTTCTTCATTGCTTCTCCCACCTGGAGCTGTAATCCAGGCCATCTGCAGCCAATTTGCTGCCCTCCTATGAACCGTAGCTCAGCACTGGTGTCACAGGACCAAACACTGCCTGGTTCTTGCTACTGGAAACAAACACAGACCATACTAGAGATACAGTGGAGGGCTGCTTCTTTGCATCCTTGCAAGCTGAATTCTCAGACTCTTGTTTTTCATCTGAAGCTAATGGACAACCTGAGTGTGACTGCCAGCGTACGGGCCACATATGCATATAGGCACCTGCCCCCCCCCCCCCCCCCCCCTAACAAATGTTTCTGCTGTAGAGTTTCCTGAACCCCCATCTTACCAGAAATAGGATAGTCAAAGGAAATTCAAGGCTCCCTACAAGATGGTTTTACTGTCCCTGCATCTGAGTCTAGCTGAAAATAGACAGAACCTGGTTCAACTTAAACAGAGAGAAGATAGATAAGTGAGAAGGAGGAGACTTTCTGTCCTAGTGGGAGATAAACCAGTGTGGAGTAACAGCATAGGGATGCCAAAATACGAGATGGAATAGACCAACTTTGTTCATTATTAACTCCACGCTAACTAATTTACTACAGTTTGAAACAGAAGTATGGAACAAACAATATCTTGTCAGATATATGTACTACAGATTTGGTCTTGGCAATGGAGCTCACTTCACTATGCTCGTTTGAGAAAATTACTCAGAACCAGCTTCCCTTCCATCCTCTTTTAGATAATCCCTGTGTTTCACTGAAGAAATGAAAGCATACCAACAAACCTATGCAAGGAAGAACGTCCTGACAGTGTCCTATTAACTTTACAGAAACAGACTGGTTATCTGTGAAAATGAGTAAAATTTTCCCTTCTGAACAGAAAGAACCTCCCCATTTATTTGTTCAATAATAACTGCATGTTAAAATTCCTCACAAAAATGTATACAAAAATTATTCCACTTCTCAAAAGCATTCTTTGAATGTTCCTCCCTCTCACCTTCCACTGCTTATGGTAGCCAGTAGTCCTGACATCTCTACACAAGCCTTTTACTAAATCCCAGTGTCCCAGCAGATTAAACCAAGAACATGAATTCCTTCTGTGTGTTTAAATGTTAAAAGTAAAGCATCAGATTTTCAGCTGACATAAATCAGCCTGATTACACCAAAGTCCAAAGAAAGCAAGGAATAACCTAGTGTACCAAATTCAGCTCACAGAAGCATATGAAAGTTATCCATGCACTTGCTTCAGTAGGGTATGCCCATGTAGACACATACTAGTACTGGGACAATGGGAAAAGACATACTTGCTTCAGTAGGCTTTCCACCAACAGTGCATTAATTTACTTGCTCTTGATTCTAACTTATACTTGCTAAATTTTAACTAAGCTACAGGCGTACTGAAGAAATACTGTAACAAAACTAATTATAAACAGGTGCAGAAAGGCCCTGTTCACCCACTTATGTTATTTGCAAAGGCAAGATGCTATGCATGCCTCAGATAATGCTCCCATGACTTTTACTCTGAGTGACAGCAGATTTCCATACACAGGATGAAATGCACAGGTCACACCTCTGCGCTGGCGTTTCAGGTTGTCTGCAAGACCCAGCGAAGTACCAATAAAACAAGTTGGAATGTTTACACATTTTGTTAAGTATGTGACAGCTATAAATGTTTTATGCTTTAATGAGATTATGAAATCTTGAAACCCCAGACCTTATGCTATGTGGGGGCCTTCATGATTTTGGCCTTAAAACCTTCGTGTTTTGAGTCCCTCATGCCAAAACCATCAGCTAGGGGCAGAGCAGACTCCCAGGAGTTACCCAACCACCTCCTCAGCCCTCAGAGTGGGTCACAGTAGGTAACTAACCTGCCCTGAGACACATTCAGCAATGGAGTGTCCTTAAACCAGCTGTTGCAGTGTTTCACTTTCCTTCCTGGTAGAAAGATTATCTAATGTTTAACTTTAAGGTTCCTTACTGAAAATCAAGTCCATCACTTCTTGCCTTACCTGTCATGAAGATAGGGAACAGATCATTCTTGTCATCTGTGCATTAGACATTAACATACTTAAAGATTAATCTCACATTTCTCACCAGACTCCTCTTATTTAAACTAAATAGTTTTACCCTACAAACCAAGTTATCCAGACCTCCTAATTTTCCTTGTTCTGTTCCAGACTATTTTCAATGGGTCTTGAAGAGCAGTGCCCAAATTTAAACACAGTAAGCCAGTTGTGGTTCTTCCTGTTCTGCAAGATGCATGTATCCTATAAACCAAACCTGCTGATACACCCTGGTATATCTTTTCCTGGTTTTCAGCGGCATAATGATATTTACTTCTGGTTTTATCCTCAACAATTGGCAGGTCCCTTTCTGTAGACAAGTTACCCAGCTGTTCCCCTGCCTGCCTTTGCACGGCTGATTATTCCTACCTAAACTTTGCACTTTGCAACTGTCCCTACTCAAGTTCATCCTATTCCTTCCCCCTCTGCCCCCAGGTCATTTTTCCAATTTATCAAAATCATTTTGAGCTCCAAACCTGTCTTCCCCCCTCTGGCTGTCTCTGCCTACCTAGAGCTGGACAGGGAACTGCAGAAATCTTATTGAAACAGCCTTCCATCTTGATAGTGAACTATGAACTATCAGACTATGGCTTCCCCAGTAGTTTGTTTTCACCTTTTAATTTTTCCATCTAGGTTTCAATTCCCTAGTTTGTTGTGAGGATATCACATGAAATACTACCAAAACCTTCTTTAAAGTCAGGATATATAGCATCTACTATTACTCTTTCTGTTACAGAAAATAGGCAAATTTCTTCAGAATGAAAAACTCTGTTTACTGTTCTTTGTTTTGCTGCTGTCTTCTAGGTGCTTGCAAACATTAATTTAAAGTATTCATTGTTAGGTAAAATAGTTTTTCCAATGTTTTTATTCTCTTCCACGGCAATTAAGCTTAGGAAGACACTTTCTCTACTCTTGTGGATATAAAGATGAGACTCAACAGTGAGATCTTCCAAATTCTTCTTTTATTAATAACATCAGTACAAGCTCCTTAAACTAGCAATTTCTATAGACGTTCAGGTTAGCTCTTGTCACAAATGGTTAAAAAAGTTGAAACTGTATCAGCTAAGCAGGAGGGAGAGCAATGAGAGCCAAACTTAGCCGTGTTATGAAAAGACATCTTGCAGAGAACAGCTTGTGTAGTACTTATTCCTACCTTTCAGAACTATAGTACTGACTAACGGACAGAAACTATCCTTGGACTTGTGTGTGGTTGTCTTCCACTCCTACTTCTGCTTTTCTGTGTGCCTTCTGGCAAGCCATTTAACCTTTTTCTGCTGCAGATCTTCTGCCTATATGACAAAGATGCTCACTATCCTTTTTTAACGTGCTTTACCAGCATCAAAGATGAAAAATGTTCTTTAAGTGCTAAGGTGTTATTTACAAATTACTTTCCCTGGGCAGGGGAAAGTAAAGTTTCTCAAAATGGAGTGGTTAAACCCCCCCCCCAAACCAGGTAGCATCCTATATAATGAAGATAATATGCATGAAAAACTAAGGAGTTTCACTGTTCCACTGACAGAGGAAAATGAAGATGTAATGTATGCCTTTAACTCCTCTTTCATTTCATCAGCTGTCCCATGCAATCTGTAATTGATCAGAAGAAATAACCATGTAAGAAGTACATTATTGGTTGAAAAAGACCATGTGCCATGAAGTTCTTCTGTACCATACTCCCTTCCTCCACAAACATTAATTTGAAATCAAGATTTATGCAGTTTGGTGTCATTTTTCTTAAGATTATTTTTTGCCATAAACTTGAATTAAGTGTAGACCTTGTCTAGACCTTGATGACAGAAGATAGGTTGCCATCTCAGGAAACAGCAAGCAGTGTGTACAGCCACAGTGATCCTATGGAGGAGAGCAAAACAGGTTAAGCAATTTAACCCTTAACAATTAAACTTTTCCCAAGGAATCACACGGAAAATAATAAAAAAAAGTCTCTACAAAGGTAAGTCAGTTACACATATTTTAGGACTCCTTGTGAAAGAACATACAAAAAAAGAAGAGAAAAGAGAAGAAACAAGAAAATGGCTGCTGATGAGCCTTGAACAGATCTGTCTTTCAATATAACTTACCCAAAATATTTGATTATATTTTATTTACATCTGTCGCATCCCCTTGACTTGAACACCAGAGCATGCTGTCCCACCACATCCATTGATATTTCTCAAAAATTTGAAGTAGCTGCTGAAACAGGAAAGTGAAGCTTGAAATTTGAAGTGGAGGCTTTCCTAGTGAACTTCAGAAGTACCCATCACATGCTGGGAGGTGGTCTTCCTCTAAAGAATTTGTCAAATCTATATAATTAAGTGGTAACATTTGTAAATCCCATTTGCTAGAGTGTCGCCAAATGCAAGCCAGTAATGAAAGTGGTTTGTAAGCACCTAACAGATGATGCAGACGGACCCATCTCCACATGCTTGCATTTCTAGTGTACTTCAAAGAGGAGAGTCTTGTGCTAGCATACGGCCTGTATAAGGCATTTGGTATTCTGGAGGGCTAACCAGTGGGATGTGAAGCAACTCTGTACAGGGAAGGTTGTTTCCATTTGCAAATGCAAAAAAGCTAGTATTGAGTTTGTGTATCCTCACCAGAGCCTTAATATTTATTCTTCCTTTCTTAATTTTCTTTATTGGCATATACTGTGAATTACACATTTCAGTACTGCTCTTAGCTTTGCCATAATACTCAGCAAGTGGAAGCCCATTTCTAATGTTTTGTTCTTTCAGTTTCCTCTTCTTTTATTCTGTTAAACTCTCCATCATTCCCCTCCAATATGACTACCTGATTATATCTCTTTTTAAACATGCTCAGTTCTGCTCTCCCTTTCACTCACCAAGCACACACGTTCATTACCAATTATTTTCATCAACTTATCCACCAATTTTGAAAAGATGACACTGTGATAGCTGGTTATACCCTTCTACATTTCTTATTTAACTCAAGAATTTGTCTCAAGATTTGTCTCTTGATTCTGTTTTTTTGCTGACAATGCAGTATATTGGCAGTAAACTTTGGGTCCAAGACCATTCTCTTGATATTTCTCACTCTTCTGTTGTAGAGTCTGGACTATATCAACCAAACTACCTCTTAAATCCATTGCCAGCTGAGTAGGTTCCAGCTGAAATGTTTCTCACTTCAGTGTGGATGCTAAAAGTTTCAAACATGTCTTTCCTGCCTCCCATTGAATCACAAATGTTACTTTAAGAAGAATCTTTCATTTGAATATGGATAGTCTTCATAATGGCCCATCCTCTTCTAATGGGGCTGGATCCTCAAACATCGACAGTATACAACACAGCTTCAAGAAAACACTGTCTCATGAATGAGGTACTCTCCCAAATGAGACCATATACCTCAACAAGATCTTGAAAAGCATATTCCATGTAGTTTTAGTTGTGCTTTAATGCTTTTCAGAATCTGGACAACAGGAGTAAGCCTTTGCTACATGATCAGACAGCTCTATCTGTATGTACATCAATTGCTCAGCAGATTATTTGTGTCTCTGGATTACAGCATGATAACCTTGGAAACAAAGTACATCTCCTCATCCACGCCACATCAGAGCAGAACTTCCAGTTACACTTGCAATGCCACACTGAGGGTTTTGGTACTACTACATAAGTTTGAGATATCATCTAGGCTTCACCAGTACCATCCCTCATAGCTTTAGATATTTTAACCAGGAAAAAAATATGGGAAAACATTTGAATTTACAATGTAATTATGCATCTAGATCTATAGCTGAGCATATGTTATGACAATTTAAAGTGTCAGGATAATAAAATCATGTTGGTAGATTGTTTCTGCCAGGTATTTGATATGTGTTTGATATTTCTCAAGGCATAATCTCCACATTTCAGGTTGGTAGGTAGCCTCACTCAGATTTACACAACAAGGCCGATCATAGTTTAAGAAGTAAGTGTAAATCAACCACACTAACAATTTTCTCACAATCAAGTAATCAAGCAGCTCAGCTCCTCATCTGTTATGAAGAAAGATTACAGAGCTCTTGCAAAAACTCTAGGTTTCCTGTTCCAAGACTGATTTCCAGTTCAACACTGTTCCCCTCTTCGAGGAATCTCTTTGGCCAGAAGAAAAAAATTTAAGCCAAAAAGCTGTCCCAAGTCTAGTGAACTATCATGGTATTTCCTATTATAAACAAACGTTTGGAATCACAGATCAAAACTTATATATATAGATCAAAATATATATATATATATATTCTTCTTTCTCTCCCCAAATTTACCTTGTTCTTATCCTTCAAACTCATTCTATACAATTATCTTTGAGGGATAAATTATAGTTTCCATTATATATACACATATCATCATTGTAATGATAGATAGTATAAATAAACTGTAAGCACACATTCCATCTAGGCTTATACTGTTGTGCATTTGCTTGTAGCATTTTGTTAGAGACACTACTGACACACACTGCCTACTAATTAAAATACCACTCACCTACACATAGGGATGATGCCTGGCGTGCCCAAAGGGAAATGAAGAGTCTTTGTCACACTTGCTTCTCCTTTTGGACTCCCATCCCTGTTTTGAAAGTAAACCTGATATGAGACCTGGGCTTAGATGAATCTGTCTTTTAACAAGAGCCTCTCACACAAAGAATTTCCCTAGCTATTAGTCATTCTTTTTTATTATTCTATATTTATATTTTTCAGAAAGACTGGTTCAGTTCTTTTATCTTTCTTGCTAAAACATCCGACTTCCTTTTGAGATAGGCATAAGAAACCCCAACAATCTCTTATTTTCCTGTGCCGTGTTCTTTCTCTTCCTCACCAGCTAGAAGAAGAATCATTAGTAGTAACAATGATGATGATTGTGTAGGTAACCAAACACCATATTTGTGCTTTCTCTGTTAGGCCAGAAGCCATTCAGCACCTCAAGTTTTCCAGTCCAGCAAAATCTGTATCAGAACTCTTGAGCTCAGCCCCTATAGCCATAGACTGAATTAATGTTCAGAGGTATATTTAGTGCTCTTCCAGATACAGGTTTTCACAAGCTTCCTCTTTGCCATTTTCCTTTCCTAGTTTACTCATCCAGGGGGCATTGGTTCTTTCAGTTATTGCTCCTTTATGGGGAGGGTTTCCATCTCTTCCGATATCACAGGCTGTGACAATCCAGAAGATCCATTATTGAGAGCCCTTTCCTAACCCTTGCCTATATTATTTTCATCTGCAAAACTCATTAGACTCCTCAGTAAGGGGTAACAAGTCCATAACTACACTAGATTGTATTTATATTTGTCAAGGGAGAATTTACCTTATCCTAAGGTAACAGCAGTTCTCTGAGTTATTAAAATGTCTCCCTTCTTCATTTGTATTCCCTTTTTGATCCCTTCTGTTTTGCACTTTCAGACTTCTATCAGATATTCTCATAAACAAAAGGAATTATTATTTTACTAGCTTTCTAAAATATCTCAAAGTCTATATTTAATGGAAAAAATAAGTCTGCAACCAAAAAGAAAGCTATTTAAAATAGAGTGTACCACTACCAATTCCCTATGCTATCCTGAACTACCACTAAAAGAAAGGGGAAGAAAAATTAAATAAAATAGAAGGACATTTTCCTTCCTTTTTTTTTCCATAATAGGAGATTCAGAGATTAGCATACAAGAGCAGTGGAACACATAGCACTTCTACAGACCTTAACAAAAGCACAAACCCAACTATTTTCTGCAGACAAGTTCTTAGAGACAAAGTATTCTGCAGACAAGACCTCTGAACAGGCTGACGACAAGCTTCCCTTACTAAAGAACCCACACACACAGCTGTACCCACCACCCTCTGTGGAAAGTAATGCTTCCCTTAGCATCCTTTTGATGGATGAAAACTCAGCACCAAAAGTAAGTTCTCCAGACTGCAAGAGAGTCACCCAAAGTAAGGGCATGAGCTCATATATAACGGGTGGGTCCACAGACGGAGCTGTGGATGAAGGCCCCAGGTGGGGCTGGTCAGGGCCATTGAGGCCTAGTCAGGACCCTGATATAGAGTAAATAATAAGAAAATAGAGAATTCAGCCAGATTCAGAAATAATAACAATAATAATAAAACAAAAGGCATTACTTGCTTTGTGTGAATTTCAAGACAGACATTTGAAGAAGAACCGTGGGTAAGATACCGTGCTTTGGGAACTATTAACTGAAGTTCTGAAGACTGTCTTTTAATGATTTGATTTTCCTGGCGGGAAAGAAAAGTGCCCAGAAAAATGCATTCATGTAAAAAAACACAGAGAGTATATCTCCACCTGTTTTGGTACACTATTCTCTAAACTATTCAGCCAGTAGCCACAGACTCATCTTCATGTGGTCTAGGAAATATGCTTACACAAAGGCTTCCAGAAGACCAAAGTCTTTTTCCACCACATCAAGAAGCCATGCAAAAATGTATGCTGAAATAGAAGAGGAACTCCTAGTACTTGCACAGACCTATTTACTGGTTCAGTGCATATTTGTTCATCTTAGTTTTTAACAAGAAACAGAACACAGGTCACTGGTTATTTTTTCAACTACGATCCAAATAATATGATTTCATCTATTTTTTTTCCTATACTATGACCCTATCACACAAAAGTTTTCATAGGAGAAAATACTCCAGAGTATTTAGAATAGAGTTGGTAACCAAGCACCAAATTGAGAAGAAAAGCTGATGATAAGAGCAATCTGACCTCATCCTGGCAGCAATGATAGTGGATCAAAGCAAGTCAGAGATGAAAAACCAACACATGAGACTTGCTGGTAACTTCAACTCCACCTTCATCAGTGGCAAGTGAGTCAACTTCCAGCAAATACATTACCATATTGGCAGGACCAAAATAACCTTCATATGACTGATAGACTGCCTCTGAAAGGACAGCTGATTTTGATCCCTCAAGTACTTTAGAGGGCTGTGTTCCCCTAGAACCTTGAAGAACATAAAGTTATAAACAAATACATGGTCAGATCACAACATCCCGTATGCTAGTCTCCTTTTTTTCACTACATTCAGGCTATTCAGTAAATAAGCATTTGGAATGTAATAGTTTAGGGGTACAAAGGGAAAAAAGGCACCGATAATAACAATCACCAGGGCCATTAATCTCCTTAAAGCTACCTGCCAGATCTTGGCAGTAGAAGCAACAGACTTGTTTTTTTGGAAAGGACACAAATACAGTACTGTGGCTGATTACTTCTCCAGATATATTGGTTTGGCTCTACTTATATAGCCCTCACTGGCACACATTGTCCAGAAAGTAAAGTAAATACTTGAGAAACATGAAGTCCTCATGTCAGAAAATGGGCCTTTAAAACAATCAAAGTATTTACACAGAGCTTTTACATTCAACATTGTTGTCATAGTTTATTTTGCCCCCAGAGCAATGGAAAAAAGGTAGAGATGAGAAGTGCACGAAATAGCACAGATTAAAAGAAAAACAAAACCCACAAACCTTCTGCAAAAATTAATGGGTTGATATAAAACACTTCTAGCCAGTCAACAACCATTGCACCTGGATCTGCTTCTGCAGAATTTCTGACGGTAAGAAGATTAAAGATGATTCTATCCATGGCACCCAGACAGCCTTAAACTAAATGTTCCAGCTCAAAGGAATGTTGAACATGAGAAGGTGAAATAAAAATCCATCAACAACAAATGTCAATGCTTGGCACAGAGCAAAACCACTGCCTGACCTGAGATCAGGGACTGGTGCACTTAGACATGTGGAGCTATTCAGAATTTAGCAGATATTCCTAGCCTCCTTTCTGTGAGGATTCAGAAGGATTTCTTTGGACGATCTGGACTCATCTGCAGTATTTTCCAGTTCAACAAGGAGAGAATCAAGGACCTGTTTGAAGTCCCTAATGAAATGTAAACTACTTAGGAGACTTCCCACAAAACCACATCAGAAGCCAGAACTATCCTCCTAAAGAACTGATCTTAAAACCTCTCTCTATGGGTATGCTCCATATGCATGTGCACGTGTGTTTGTGTTTTAGAAATGTTGATTTGTCATTTTAAGTTTTAATGTGATTGCCAGACAAAACCAGGATATGTTGTAAGGTTAGGATAATAAACAGGACAATTTCAGGAAAGAGTTTTTCCTAGCAGCAGCATGAGCCACGTTCTTATTTAAAACATCAGATTACACCAAATATTTCATTTTGTATGAGATCACCCATATCAAAACATTACCGTTTTCTAAAACAAAATATTGGTTTTCATATTGGGAAAGGTTTATGGTAAGCTCTATCAACCTGGGCTGATGCAGTACCTTGTACTATGAGGATCTTGTTTTTCCCTCTGGTGACAGAGGCCTTCTTGGTTTTGAACTGTCAAACACAGGTACTTCTTGAATTGCATATACAGTCCAATCCCAGAATACAGCTATCCCATATCTGTCATTGATCAGACATTGATCTGACTTTAAACCTGGACTCTTCAAAACCCAAAAAGAAAGGAACACCCTAATACATCTTACATGTAGGTATGGAGGCTGAAGGCCTGCATGGTTTTTCTTCTTCCATCAGATTTTCTTCTTATTAAAATTTTTCTCACTGTGAAACAAATTATTTCAACAAATATTAAACTACAATATTACTAAAAATACAAAAATAAACCACAAAAATTAAACCACAACAACTGAACTCCGGTAAGAGGTGAAATAGAAGAAAGTGCCATTTGCCCATGCATCTTCACTGGCTGCAGTTTTGCTAGGAGTTTCCTGCCATGTTGCCTGAAGCCCCACGCTCTTCCAGAGCTTTTGTGCAGAACCATCGAAGCATTATCCATGGACAGGATGAGCCTGATGCTTTCACAACACCCCAACTTCTGCCTGTGTTTTGCAGAAGTCTCCTTGGTTAGGTGTGCTGTGCATATCAAAACAGGGTTTGCAAGGGATACAGATACAAGAACACCCACTTTGTAGTTCCCGAAGTTGACTGAGTCAGCTACCTGTTCAGCACAGTCAAGACATGTTCAGAAGCAGAGCTGTAGTCATATGAACAGCTTTACTGATGAAAATGCAAGTGATTTAAACTTCCAGCACTTTGAGGCTAAGGATCAGTTTAGTGGATGATTTGAAGATCTGAATTTTAACTTTAGATGTTTCCAGGAACAGTTAGGAGAAGAGCTAGATATCCTGAATCCTGTGGTGGATTTAGTCCAAAAAGCCTATGCTTCCTCTGTAATTTTGAAAATTTGCCCCTGCTCTTGAAGGGTAAGAGGAAGACTTTTTCTTTACTCTGAAAAAAAAATGTACTACAGAAGGACTCAGTGAAGAAACTCCATGCTGATAATATCCTGAAGAAGTAAAATCTTTGCCTCTGACTGCAGCAGAGATAAGATCTCCCCCATAATTTTGTTCTGTTTGTTGGATTTTAGTTCACTTAAAAATAAAACATGTAGTTACTTGGGATCTACGTGATAGATGTTTACCTGATTCATTTGCCACTGAGTATTTCCAGTTCAGGAGGTTTGCGAGATTTTTGGCCCTGACAGGTATCCCTGAAAGAAGTGCAGCTTCAGTAAAAGTCCAAATCTCGTGAAAAATCACAGTTTCATAGGCCCAGAAAATACTGAGGCTGAATGTAATCATTCTAGACTCCCTTTCATGGTCTCCAAAGGAATAGGGAGCTGGCGTGGGGGTGAGAGGGAAAGGCTCCAAAGCATCTTGCCAGCTGTAGGTGGGCTAAGGAGTCCCCTGGACATGCCACTTCTCTCTTGCAGGGCCACGTGTGGGCACATAAGGCTCTCCTCCTTCCTCCCTATGCATGGGAAGGGCCCAAGCCAGTCTCTCTTTCAAGATGGGGGGAGCGCGTTCACGTGCTCTCTCTTTTCAGAGGCACAGAAAAATCCAAAAGGAGGTTGCAGAAGGAGTAAGAAACTCCTTACTAATCTCAACAAATAGGTTTGTGTATCCTTTCACTGAGACTGTAGTATGTCTTGCTACTTCAGTTATTCCATTACATTATTTAACCAATTTTCATCATTTTAACACCGTAAATTTGCATACCAGGAGGAACCGAAATTCAGGAACTTACCAGGTCCGCATTCGGAACTGAAGTACATATCGTTTCTCACCGGTTAGAGACAGACAGCTATTTCTGTGTCAGCCAAATCAATGCTCAGACATCCAAAAGAGAAGTCTGAGAGTTTATTTCTAGCAGTCAGCAATCCAACAGAGGGTTAACACGATCGGTTATAATCATACATTTATGTGTATAGTTTTTATATATATATAAAACTACATTACACTATATGTGTGTATATATATGTGATACATGCATCTCTTAAAGGAAAGTCAAACCTGTCATCAGCTGAATGCTTAACACAGATATATTACTTTTAAACACACTTGCCTAGAAGAGAATCTGCACTAGGGAGTACCGGTATACAAGCATAGTGTATTTTGTATTTCTGTAGAAGATTACCTCACCTCCCTCCATCTCCTCTAAAATCTTGGTAGAAGAGGAAATTAAGGGAGACAAACTGAACTGTGATGCTTAGGGAGTCCCTTGATTCTGCCTGTCACAGTTTTAAGCCTGCTCAAGGCCTCAGGGGAGTCTGGCTGTTCTTACTCCTCCTCTGCCAACCAGACAGTAACGGCCCACTGCTTTTATTCATTACCCTGAATGTAATGCACTAAATTTAACAAGTAACACACTCAGCGGGAATTTATTGGCCTTTTGCAGCATGATTGCAAGGTAGGATATGGATATGGATTCCAATTACTGCTGACACCCAGATAAGAGGAACAAAGCCTATATATGATTGTTATTAATCAAAGTATTACAAAGAAAAGAAAAACAAAATAAGAATAATTTAAAAATACTTAACTAAGAACTTTTTTCTATCAAAATGTCAGTTGTTCAAAACAAAATTATGCTGGTATTTTCTAGCTAGGAATAATAAAAAAGATAGCATATTATACAAAAATGGCCAGAAAGAAAATGTAAATAACAACTGTTATTGATTATAAAATGACATGGAGAAAATTCATATCCCAGGAGATGTAATGTACTGTGCAAAGCCTCAAATAAAAATATGCATATGTTCACAGCTATAGAAGTATTAATGATCACTAAACAAAATAAAAATTCTGTGTAATATATTCCAGATTGCTGAGATTCATATTCATCTGACAGTATTAAAAGATGGGATAGGAAGAAATTAATTTTTCTTATTCACATCTGGAGTTTAAATAGGTACAATATGAATGGGCAAAGAACAAGCCAAAGACCACTGCATCAAAATTCCAGAAACCAGCAGATGTGAAACACATGTATGTCTCTCCCAAACCTCTCCCAGGTGAGCACAGGAACTAACCACTTAGCTATATGTGATTGCATTCATTTCATAACACTGCAACCCACAACAATATTAAATACTGCAGCCATTCAAAGCAGTAAGAGGCAAAGAATTGGGATTCATAGCGCTTCGAATTGCCATTCAGCTTGGACCTAGAAGATGAAAGTCCTTTCCAAGCTATCTAAATCATTAAGGTCAGCAGAGTGGGACCAGAGAGCTTGTGAAATTTCTCATTACTATCTATTCCAGATATTCAGGCTGAGCACATTGGACAAAGAATAATTTCTGGTAACAACTCCATTCATTCCCTTTCCAAACCATAAGCAGGATGGATTACTTTTGAAAACCAGTGAGTTACAAAAGATGAAAATTTCTGAAAAGACACCATAGTACAATTTGCTTGGAATTCAGTGAGTCTTCTATTCAAACAGGCTACTTCATATGCTTACGGGTATGACTTGTCTATTAGTTCAAAAATTAATAAGAAAAGGGGAAAATGGTGTTGCAAATACTGCACTGGCCCTTCCTGGCCCAACCCTACAACTCTTTCCTGCTTCTTGAGAACCTATTCCCTGTATACTATTTATTCCCCAGTCCCTTCAGTATTAGTAAAAGGCAATGTATTTGCCCACTGGGAGCAGAACTGACACCAGCAGTTGTCTCAAACAAACCATCATGAACTTTTCAGTGAGACTCCCAGAAAGGAACCTGATGCAATAACTTGGAGACTAAACTTAAAAGAACTTCAACAATTTTCCTGCCCTTAATTAAAGACTTTATTCTACAAGACCTTATTGTCATGTTATCCGCATAAGACACAGCATATGTAAAAAACTTACTGCACATATAACCTGTGCTAGCTTGCCTTTTCTGGGATGCTGTCTGTCACCTGTGAAAAACAAGTGACCAGTCTGCTGATGTTGAGGATTGTATTTTTCATCTCTCTTGTGAGGAAAAATGCCATGAGCGGATCAGTCATCATGTCTTACCTATACAAGACAGATAAAATACAAGTTATAAAGATTTGCACAACTCATCAAATAAGGAGGTGAGACAAATCTTGATTTTAATGAAGGCAATTACTTAGTAAAACAGAAAAGCAATCATGTTTTCTCATCTCATTTTTGCCATTTTACCTAGTATTGGAAAGTGTTTTGGACTGGGTACAGCAGGAGGGAGAAGAAGATAGAGAGGAATAACATTTTTTGGAAAAATTACTTTTTAAACAGACCCTGTATACATCATATATTGTATATTACCTATCACATGGTATTTGCTATGTATATATGAATGATGGATTGTATGAGAGCATAAAATCATTTTTGTTGCATTTGATGCTGTAAGGTATTACTGAGAAATATTTGATTACACATATACATGATTTCAAACTGAGAAACAGTTGGGTCGATGATGCAGCCTTGGATATCAAAGAATTCTTTTATTTTTATTAATAGCTCTAGCATTTTCTTGCAATGTATGAAGGTTGTCACTGAGGCAGAAATGGAAGCAGCTAAAATTTTGATTCATCAGAGCATGCAGATACGTACATAACTTTAAGCTTGAGAGTAGTGCTCACCAGGGCTTTGTAAATAAGGACTTTAATAAGTGATGACTTAGTAAAATACGCTATTTTCCAAACATTGGTTTTAGAGAGCTTTTGGACCCCAAAAGAAAGGTTACTTCTCTAGTCCTCCAGCTAAAATGCATGCTGGCCTTTTACAGTTCTTGCTCACAGCAAAATAAATGCACAGAAGCTATGTTTCTGTGATTGTGTACACATTGTTTTGTAGAGAACATGAAACAAATATTGTTTCCTCGTATTGCAACTAGATGCTTATATGGGAAAAAAACCTGAAAGGTGGCTATTGCAGCTTGTCAGCATTGCAACAAATGTTAGAACTCCAGCCTTTTGTTCTCAAATGTTAATGGCAAAAACCCAACATCATCTGAAAAAGATTACAATTTAAAATGGTAATGATACATTTGTCTCACGAGAATTTGTATTCTGTCTGCAAATCAATCAAGATATGGTGAAAGGATTTAGAGAGAAATCACAGCTGAATGCATAAAATCCTGGGAACAAAGAATGGTACCTGCATACAGGAGACAGCTGGAAGTACCCATCAATGGACAGAGAAATGCATTTCTCCTTATTCTTGTAAATACAAAACGTTGTCAGTTCTGGTATTTTCTGCTATATATGACACAATTTTTGTTTACAGCACACTGTCAAGAAAAATACTGTGCCTTCCATATTTTTGCTAGCACATACCATGGATGTATATTAGATCCAGACTCTCATGATTGGAATAAAATCACTGAAATGTGGATCAGGTTGATAACTTTAATTCAAAATATTATCTTCCCTCTTTTTTTTTTTCCCTGAATTTCTCACAATGCTTTTAACACACTAATCCTTAAAAATCATTTAAGCAATAAGAGTAGGAGAAGGCATCACATTGGAAGGGAATAATTTCATGCCTCAGATGTGTTGTGAAGCATAAGGACAAAGAATGAGTGACTTCAGTCACCTGAGAAGTGCAATGATTCCCAGAAATGCACTGCCTAAAGTATCTTATTGCTATTACTGCATGGAAATTATTTTAGAAAAGGTCACACCCATGGAGCTAGTAAGAATTATTAGATATGAGTGATTAAGGTGGCAACCATACAGCCTATAATTCACTGTTTAATAAATAAGTGAGTTCTCCCATCACACTTTTAAAAATAAAGTGCACATTTTGAAAATTAAAAAGAACGTCCTTGCTCAGGTGAAGTGCCACCCTGGCTGAGCATGACTGTCAAAGCTCTGTTACAGCAGCTGAGAAAACTCATCGTTCGAGCTGTTGTACCTGCCCCAGAAGACTTCCATGGTGACATTTGTCCAAACCCAAAACAAGCATTCAGGAGATGCAAAGATGTTTGTGCTGACTAGAAGGGCAACCACAAAGGTGAGCGTCGCTCTACCTTACCGCCTCTGGAGTACTGATGCTGGCATGCAAGATACTGCCACTGGGAAGCACCCATTTCCCCTTCCTCTGAGCAATGCCTCTGCCCAGGTCTATCCCTGAGAGCAGCCACCATCTTCCTGGGCTCAAGAGTGCCAAAGAAGTAAACATATGTGCTCCACCACTGTATAGGCAAGAGACCATAGTGCTCTCTGGGTCAAAGGCCTGTTTAGATTGGGAGCAAATACTTCAAATTTTGCTATTAGTTTTGTTGGAGCTTTTATCACCATTTTGTTTCTTTTACAGTGAAAAATCACTTCCATTCTGCAGAGCTGAAAAAAAATGATGACTTATTTATGCAGATTTTGTATTTAATAAAAAAGAGGTTTCAGAAAACCTGCAAAAAAGAAACTTTAAAAAAATAATCCTCCATTACATGGAAAACAGGCTGCAGTTTGGTTTGCTGATGCATCATCTCATGGATTCTACTACAGCATATTATCAACTATTGAATGTAAATAACATTCTGATTTTGGAAAAAAGGATCATTTTTCTTTTGAAAAAATTTGAACCATAGCTAGTTTTTTAAGATACATTATGAATCTAAATTTTCATCTTTAAAGATCACGCTCCCATTCTCATTCTTGGTATATGTTGTAATTTAACCCTACTAGATATTGTAACAATATTTTCTTCCTTATTCATGTCAATTTATGAATTACAGCATGCTTGATCTTTAGTTTCAGGAGAGTTTTCTTTAATTCTATGATACTATTTTTTTTCCATTTGCTTGATAATCTGAAGAGCAACAAAAAAATCTAGTTTAAAATTTAAAGAACCAAAGGAAAAAAAAGTAGTTTCTGATTTTAAACCAGCATATTTTGTACAACTAGCTAGTTTGTTATGGATCTGAGGAACTGATCCGAGTATCTGAAGCACTTTCAACTTTGCTGTCACAATGAAATATTTAAATTAAGGGACTTATTTTTGCTCCCCTTGAAATACTATTCGAAGTACCTCATAAGGATAAAAATGTGATAAGAGATCAAAAGGATAAGGCATACTTGAGGAAGTATTCTCACAGCCCACTCAAGGTACATAACTCAGACATGATTCCATGTAACTAAGTTTAGCAGCCAACATCCACCACAGAGGCAATATGTAGAGGCAGGTTCTGTCAGAATGTAGTAAAGAACATTTAATTAGGATGTATAAATTTAGAAGATGCAAAGACTCCCACCATTTCCAGCCACATTGTACTGAACTCTTTAAATCAATAAAAACAAACATTTGCAGGAATGTCACAAAACAGAATTTGGGGTGATATTTTTTGTTTGGGGTTGGGGTTTTTTTGGTTGGTTTGTTTCCATTTATTTTTCCTTTTTTTTTTTCCCATTTATTTTTGCTTTTGTAGACATGCTGTAAAGTGGGTGGGGGGGAAGTTTTAAACAGCAAAAAAGTCTCACATTCAAGATAAATTTACAAGGCATTTACTGATTGTTAGAATGCAAGAAATGCTGTAATTTACTCCTTCTAGCTTGAACTTCTTCTGTTGCTCGATTTTTAGCAATTGTTCTGGGAATAAACAGAAGCAAGTGTGTTGGTCTTAGCACCTAAGAGTAGGTGAGATCCTGCAAGTCTTTGTCTTTCACATTAGAGAGCATCCGCTGTGGAAGGACTTTGGAGATTCAGAAGGACTTGACAGCTTTGCATCTTCTGGAAGAGACTGATTTGCTGCCAGTTGTGGTAAACAGTATATATTGTGGTGGGTAGTGGGCTTAATTACCTACGATAATGTTTCTTGGTTTAAGAACTCAAGCTGCTCAAGATGGAAATCATGAAATAGCAACAATGCAATCTTCCTGTTTTTTTTTTAATTTCCTTTTTTTTTCTTCTCCCCCCCCCCCCCCCCCCCCCCCCCCGAACTGGTTTGCATGCTCTCATTTGCAAATGTTGTTGGGACAATGTCAGGTTGCTCTAGGCCAAGCATTCAGATTTCTTATCTATATTTTATAAAACTTAATCCCACTGGCAATATTTGCTTGAAATCTCTAATGGTTCCAATGAAAACAGTGTTTCATTTGGCTTTAAACTGTGTTCACAGATGAAACATTACAGGACTATGCCAGGATATGAGGGCCAGACACTGAAACCGACTCTAAACAAAAACTGAAACTACTTAGTCTGTGTATCGGTTATAAAATCTGAAAAAAAAAAAAAAAGAAAATAACCCTAAAAAAATCATAAGAATTGCTTACACAAAGAAATAAATTTTCAGTGATTATATTTACAATGGAAAATGTTCCCTTACAATGGCTTGGTGGTAAGCTTACTTCTTTTTTTTTAAAAGTAATATACCACTGATATTTTGTAATATGCTGCTGATGTGGTATCAACCAGCTTCCCAGCTCAGGGCTGCGGGGTCCCAGACGTGACAATGTTCATTAACACCCAGCAGTTGGATAAATTATCAGCCAACCAGCATGCGGAGTTTCACATCTCTCTTCTGTAATTCAAGGGGGACCTTCCCTTCCAGCCCACTCCCACTCCAAGTTTAACCCTTCAGCAAAACTTCTATGCTATCATTGCAATGAGGTCTAATCCACACTAAATATGCTAATCAAGAAATACCTCGAGGGCCTTTTTTGATCATTTCAGTTATACATATATGGCAAATCTGCAGCTTTCAGTGTTATCTACGGTGAGAAGTCACTGACTCTGGTCTATGAAATGTCATTTGCTTTGTCCTGTATAATAGGCAGGTTTTAAACATAGTATTTTTTATCAACAAATGCAGGCCGGGAGATTAGCTGAGAAGGACACATTCCATACAGACAAGATGGATGCCCTGTCTGAACACTTTGACCTTCCAATCAACAGACATCGCCACAAATAATTTGGTAGGGAGGGGGAAGGGGAGCTGAGGAAAAGTGTCTACCCTGCCAGCATCTCCATCCACACGTCCATAGCATGCACAGACAATACCCCAGATGTGAGAGCCCTGTGATGGATAACAGTGGAAGTCCATCAGTTTTTGCAGCTAGCCTCTTTTTTTTATTGTGAGATTCCCCAGAAAGAAGAGTGTCAATAGGAAACACAGATGGGGCGAGTCCCAGCAGCACTATGGTGTGCGCTGCCAGATAGTCAGCGAGAAACCGTAGCCCCAGAGAAACAGATACATGACTCATATACCAATGGTCTTGTGCTCCTCTGGAAAACCCTCAGGGATCTGCTGGCTTTGGGTGAGAAACCACCCTTGCTCTTTTCAGGGTAGGAAAAACCTGCCTCATTCCATGGAGAAACTAAGGAAATATCAGCTAGTGAAGTCTCATGGAATTTCCCTTCGATCGATACCTTTTGTTGCAGGTTTTTCCATAGAGAGAAAAGGGGTTTATGCCCTGGCTTGAAATTGCTAAAACTGTAAGACCATGTTACACTGCATGCAAACGCTGGAAAAAAGCACTTTTGAGAACCATGCTGAAGAAAATGGTGGATCTTCCTCCTTCTCAGGCCTTATTATGTGAGCTTGAGGGTCCGTCTAGTGAGGTGCTGTGCTACCTGCTCCCACCTCTAGGCTGGACCCGCCCTTCTCCCAGGGGAGAAAAAGAAAATCAGGGAGTTACACACGGAAATGACATGGCGGTTCCTCATAGCTTCGTACCCTCGCTGCGGGTAGCAGCTGAAGATGGGGCCCTGTGCACTAAAACAGACCTCTCGTAAATATTTCATATTCCTGAGTCAAGCAAAAAAAGCCTGCCACCACTCTTTGCATTTCTATTATTTAAAGGGTCACTAATCAAGCAGTGAACTTACCTTTCCGACAAATCTACATACCAGACAATCAATATTCATCTGGTGCTAGTGATACTCTTTCCCCTGCCCACCCAGTGGGTGAATGCAAGCCGGGCTGTCTCCCTCCTCGCTGGGGATTAGCACAGCCTGGGCAATGAGCCCCGAGGACTCACGAGGGTGTGCTGTGTCCAACACCCCCGGGAAAGTGTTTGCAATTGCCACAGTGGGTACAGTAGTGGTGAGACTAGGAAGGGTTAAAGTTTTGTCTGTGACACTGAAATTGAGGCCAGCTGTAGGTCATATTCACGTCCCAGTCACAGGAAAATGAACCTGTGAGACAGAACCTAATTATCTGCTAAACCAAAAGCCAGTCTCAGTTCAATAACTTACGACAGAGCTGGCAGCCAGATATAGCGTTGTCATGGTAACGCCGAAAAAAAATCCACTGCAGTAGAGAACAAGAAGGAAAAGAAGGAGACTGTAACCCTAAATATGCTGTAGCCATTTGATCTTGGACAAGTGGATATGTCTAAAGAGCCAGATTGCTACAACTGTCTATCCACTTTAATATCCTCTATAATTACTGAAATGAAAAATGCAATTACAGTGTGCTCTGAGCTAAAAACCAGGAGTAACTGGCTAACTGGGAATTAATTTCAGAGGGAACAATATCGGCCTCTTTCCCCTCTCAACACACACGGACTGAGAAGTATGCGGGGGCTGGAGAGCAGAGGCGCCTGCTTCCCGCTAGTTCAAAATCACTGCATGCCAATCAAACCCTTGGTTTTCCCTATCACCTTCCCCTCCTTCCTCTTCTTCCATCCACAAGCCATTACACACAAGGGAAAAGTTTAGCAGAGCAAAGCACTAAAGATCTCACTTTGGAGACCATAATGTCTGACCTACATGAAGTTATGGGTGACATGAGTTTAAAGCTCCCAGCAAAACGTCCTGAGCATGGCCCTGTACACAAGACACACAACAGATCACAGGGCACCACAATGGACCCATGCTCCTGGGATTCATGGTACGAGGGATCCCATCCTCCCAGCACGCTCCTATAGGGAGCTAAGCACAGCACTCTCAAGCATCGCCAGCGCTAGATGTGGGGCTTTTCGCAGCTGAACACCCCCCAGCAGCAAAACAAAGGACACCATCCTCGGATGGCTCGTTGAGCTGGTCAGGCACACGCCCACACAGCAGCAGCTCGCCTGCTGACCACCACCACCCTGCTCTGCCAGGCTTCTTGTCACAGCTGTGAAAAATTCACAAAAAGTCAGACACAAGCCTGTACCAAACACAAAATCAAATGCGTGTTTTGAAATACATGTTCAGAAAGTCATATATACATACATATATATATATATAAATGTGTGTGCGCACATATTTCTTACTGCTGTGAGGACTGCAAAACAAATCTTTGATCATTTTGGTCAGAGGTGTGGATTTGATGTCAAAAAGATCAGCAGTGATTTCATGAAAGAACATGTATCTGTTTATGTGTGTTCATGTTAAAGACAGAGATTTTAAATGAAACATCATGGTTAGAAAAATACAATTAAACCAAATAAACCACTTATTTTGGTCGGCACTTCTGTATAGGTGTTTCCAGCTTGCTGCCAGAGTTATCTGTGCTCTCCAGAGCAGCTTGCTGAACAGTGAGACTTCACCCCCAGATGCTAGAAACTGCATGGTTTCAGATTCTCCCATAGGCATGCTATTCAGACTCAAAATGTTCTTGCCATTACTAATTTTATGAGAGACTTCTAAAAAAATAGTAGTATTCCAGGGGGTTAGGATAGCAAAATAATTTCCAACCTAAGAGTGTGATTAGGAAATATTGCCCTCATATTTTTACCCTGCACAGGCTTTTTTTTCTTCTGACTGGATAAGGGAAGTCCAGATTTGGCAGTTCTTTTTCAGAAAAACCTCTCATTCTAGTAATAATGCTGTCTGAATAAGAAATACTCATTTAGGTATGGTGCTTTCTGAAGTGGGTTATGTATCAATCGCTACTGCACAGTGCTGGATAAGTAATGAAAAAAAGGAAAATTCATTCAGCAATATGTTATTTGTATTCTAGCTTTTTTTTTTTAAAAAAAAGAAGAAGTAAAAATACCCCAACAAACCAACCCCAAACCCACAAAACTCCACAGGCAACATATTGTGTAGATCTCCATATCTCCATGTTGTTTGAAAGTGGCTTCCTGATCTTGTAAATACTTAATATTAGTACGTAGTCCACCGAGTAGTTCAACTGAGGTGGTAGAGGTGTCTGGTATCTATTGAGAATGTGAGCATGACCTTTCCATACATGCACAGGTTTTGTTAGCAGTGACGTAGATCAAAGGGGGACCACGGTATTATTTTCGATGAGCCAGCCTGACGCTTGGCATAAGTGAGGTCTGCTAAAGTCAGTGGGCCTGAACCTGATTATGCTGGACATGAATTTGGCCTCATTTTCATAACAGAAAATATAAATGACCTTGTGCTTTTTTTCATTGAGCTCTGTATTTCTGAAATGTTAGCAACTTGCTTTTCAACCAGCCCAAGAATGCACTGAGTCTCTTCAAATTGTGTAAAGGGTTTTTAGGAAAATGTCTTCTGTAACTGCTGGAAATTGGCTTTAATGCCTGGGATCTAACTCTGTAAACTGATAACTCATTTTTGAGAGAAATTTTCTAACAATGCCTCTGAGTCTTTAATACAAAGAAAGCTTTCATGGAAAATTCAGAGGCATGCAAATAATGCAAAAGAAGAGGAAAACTATTGGGAAAAGGTAACATTCAGTTCAGCACAGGGAACAGAAATTCTGCTTCCATTTAAAAAAGCAAAACAAAAAATATCCTGGTCTCCACACATGGGATGAGGAACAAAATCTTGACTTTGCTACTCAAGTGTATTTGTTTCCCATCTGAGCCTGCAGACACTCTGAGACAGTACACAAAACAGTGGACGGCTCTTTCCCTCTCAATTGCACAGATCTGCTGAGGAAAAACAGGCTCATAGAGGGGCTGAAGCAAAGGAGAATCTCAGTGTGGGTTTGCGGTACCGCTGTGCAACAGAGCTGCCTCTGTTTGCTGTGCTTCTGATAGATAGGGCCACTCTTACAACTGGAGATTTTGGGGGAAAGGGAGCAACCATCCTCATCTGTGATGTTAGCAGCACATTTATCACTAACAAATCCCTAGACCGTACACTTTAAACTGCTCTTTGCAGCTACGAGAAGGGTAAACTGGAGTACTGACATAGTATATGTTTACACAGCTGAAATCCAAATGTGTGCCTCACTTGATCTTCTGACATTTGTAGAAAACAGTATGAAAAGACCAATTAATGAAGAATGAGAGCACCATTTTGTCATGGCAGAAACATTAGAGAAAGCTATTGATTAAAGAGCTTATCTTTTAACATCAACATTAAAAAAAATAAAGAAGAAAGTGAAAAAAGAGAAAGCTCAATCTGACCATTATAGCAGTAACAGCAGTCAAATGCTGGCGTGTGTCTGTGTATGAAACTCCGGCTTACATAAACCTGAGCTACACGCAAGTGTCCACTGACATATTTCACTATGCTGTGCTTTTAACCAATTTCCCCCTGAAAAATATAAACTCCAAAAATGAAACTGGTTGTTATAGTCACACCGGAATTTTTTAAGGGAGATACCTTTCTGGAAAAAATACGTAGTTTGTGAAGTTCATGAAAGTCCAATGGAATGGGACAGGTAACACAGGGCTCAGTTTCCTACGTGTAGGTGTCTGTTGCCCTTTGTGATGGCTTGGAGTATCTAAGACATCTATATGAGGCTGGCAGATGTGTCACGCAGTCCCAATGGACTTGCAGTCTTCTGGAGTGGTACCAGTAGGATGCCCTAAAGGCAAATGGCATGAGACATCTATAGCTTCTCTACATTTTTTAAACATGTCTAATGACTTACGGCTCCTCTGAAGTCCCAAGTACTAAATTTAGCAGTTGCTATCACTAGGACAAGTAAATTTTACTGGTTCTAACACATTACTGTACAAAAACTATGTGTGAACCTGCTGCAGACAGAGACAGAGACAGTTGAGCCCTGCGCTCCAAGGATGCTCGCAGGGCTGAGCAGACTGATGCCCCGCGCCTCCCCGGAGGGTTTAATAGCCTTGGTTTGGTGCTGCACCAACCACCCCACAGTGCAGCCAGGTTAGAAATATGCACTGGGCACAATGGCTACCTAGACCAAATCTCATTTATTTTCTGAGCTGACTAAAAAGCAGTCAGCTTGCTTTTCCACTGTATTGTGTTGTTATATATATCTCAGTATCAAATGGAAAAGTGCTGCCATCCCTATTTTACACAGTTTAGATTACTAGGCAAAGGGGATAGCAATGGAGTTGTTGCCTACTTTGTCTTAGTCATACTGGGTGAACTGGATTTTCTTACATAGATTGGTCACCACTGTGCTGAACAACTAACATTAAATTCAAAGGTTCTTACTATGCAGTCAGGTCTGAAAGAAATACCAAGTAACCATATGAATCCATTTTGATTGGCCTCATCAACCATGTTGTAGTATGTGCTAATAAACTGGCATACAGCAGAGTACCTTTACTTGATCTAATCCTCCTAAAATCAGCACTTACTATTAGATGTTAAATTTTGGTTATGAAATAAGAACTCAATGACTGTCTTAAAAATGGGGACTGTGAATTACTTCAGATAGAGTCTTTAGTAAAATCATACAATTTACAAATTGCGATGCTATAGTTACTTTAAAAAGCTCATGTACAGTCTACATGAATCACCTAATAAAGCTGCTGTATTAAAAGCGAAAATCTCTGTTTAAACTAAACAGTTAATATTTAAACTCATGTTCCATTAAAAACATGCCAGGATAGTTTTGCATCATGTTAAATGATACACAGTGAGGCCACTTGATTTGTTTCTATTTTTGTTGTAGTTTTTAGATCCTGAGCAAACTAGCTAAATATTATATTTCTTTGCTTAAATCTAAACAGAACCTTTCACTCTGTTAATATAGATGATTTAAAATCCTTTTCCAGAGCTAGTATTCTACTTTGATTCAGTCTTCAATGTAAACTTTTCATCTTGTTCTTGAAACCCATGACTCAGTAGATACAACGTTCTGACAAGGGCTGCTCTGGTAAGAAGTGCTTTCCAGTGTGCATTACACTGTCCCCCATGTAATTTGGGGATATGTTAAGTACAAAAGGATCAAGCTCATAGTATGGAGCCGTTTGGGAGTGGAAATAGTTTAAGTAAGTGTTTTGTAAGGATGGTGGCCACTCTTCAAAACATTTAAATGTAATGATGACATCTTAGCAGCTGAAGCCAATGACAAAAGCTCCCCGTGAATTCACAAGGCCAAAACATTCCTTTATGGAAACTACAAGGCTGCAAGATGCCTCTGTCTTCCAGGGCATGATTTGCGCTGATAAAAACAGTCATGAGAACATCATAGTGCCAAATGTCCCAGTTCTGATTTAAGCCACCTTAAAATCTCTCCATTGTACAGAATAGTGTGTGGCTGGAAAAGTTTGCCAATCAGCTATATGTATGAGAAAAAAACATTGGCCCCAGGCAAAATCTGTCATATAACTGCACATTACAAATTCTACCTGTTGAGAAAATACTCAGAGAAAACAAATTAAGTGAGCATAATGATGCAGGTTGCACCTTGGAAGTCCATGCAAACCACTTACACAGGGCTCCAACATTTTCTGTCCTCCTCAGTTGCAAATGGATCTCCAGAACATGGAGATATTTGCAACCAAGAACAGATACCATTGTTATGATGTCAAAAGGCTTCATACAATTAAAGCAGAAGAAATTAAACAAATGCACAGAAGAAAGGAAAAAATTCTGCCAAGGGTGCTTAAACAGGTTGGTACCACCTATTAGTCACTGCGTTACAGTCTGTGGGAGACAGGAAAACACAACAGAGAAGTATCGCTATAATTGTCCTGATCTTATCCTTTGCCCTGGGTATGTACTGGTAGCTATTGTCGGAGAGAAAAGATTCTGGGCTCGATGCTAGCAATTTGCTAGATTGTTAGCATTTCTTTCCACACCAGCACCCTGCCTTTTGTTGCTTCTTAAGATGTGCTGTGATAAAGCCAATGGACAGTGTCTAGACGGCACATAGCTATGGCCTTTGAAAGTCATTTGATGCACTAGGGCTGTGTTATACATGCATGGTTTTAATGAGGTTCTTACAGGTTTTTCAGGAGTATTGTGCAGCAGGCAAGAGAGACAGAAAGAGAAAAATCCTTATCTTCGATTTCACACCTGTTGCTATAGACACCGCTATGTGTTTCACACTATCCTGTTTAAGGGGTTTAAACATGGAATGGCCATCAGACATATTTAATCCTTTGTATGCTAAGGAGGTTTTTCCTTTTTCAGCTTCACACAGGAATGTATCTGTTGGCAAATTTAGGCATAGCTTACTCATTTGGCTTAGATTCTCATATGCGCATTACATTACGCCACCTTCCCTCCTTTTTTTGACCAAAGTGTCCCGCAGACTGTTTTGTGTTGCCAAGTAAGAAAACTAAAATTTGGCAGAGTGTGGTAGCTCCTCATGCAACAATTGGAAAGAATATTTCAGGGTCATTTTTGGCCCTTCAGTCACGGAAGGTCTGATGCCACGTTAAAGCCTTCAGCTGGGGGAGTGACTGCGTGCACTACCTCATCTGCAACACAGCCAGCCTTCCTCCAAAAGGGCTGTTGTGCTACATATCAGACAGTTGGAGCAAAGGAAGTTTTGGATTGTATTTACTTACACTTGCTAGTGCAACAGTACCAGGGTGCTACAATCGCTAAGCTCATTCCCCTCCCTCCTTGAATGGGGAGTATCTTGCCTTTACTGTACGTTCTTACAGATTAGGCAATAGAAAGGAAAAAAAAAAAAAGAAAAAGCAACTTTAATTCCATTCACATAGGGTTTCTTCTTCTGTATTCAAATAATAAAAAGTGCAGCAGCGATTTTTAGAAATTCTGGGCATTTTGAGTGCAGAAAGGCAGTTATAAGCATGAAAATTTATTGTGCAATGGGAAGTCCTAATGTACCAGCACTGCCACCCCTTCTGAGCACCCCACAGGCATTCACGTCTAGGGGAGTGGGGCTGTGAGTTCACATGCTCTGAGCTGTGCCTTTCCTTCTTCTTTCCAGTGCAGGCTAGCTACTGCCTGTGGAGGTAGCAAAAAGGTAAGGTAGTTAAAGTTGCACCGCCAGCCAAAGGAGCTGTGCCCATCACCTTCAATAGGCTGTCAGAAATGGGAGTTTCTTTCCCATGCCTACATGGAACCAGGTGCCATGATGCACTGCTTACACATGCATATTTCTGTAATTTTAAACTGTACGTAGGAAATGAAAGTCATTGTATAACACAACTAATCCTTTATCAAGATCATGGAAATTCTGAATAAGACACAAAAAAGAACAAGATCAGGTTCGGAGTAGTATCCCAAGATTTGTGAAATGAAATTGATTTCCATTCAAATCAGGTCTTTTACTCTTCTTGAAAATGTCAAGGTGTCAGCCTTGGCCATTACCAGACTGTGATTTATAGTTGAGACAAAGCGATAATACTCAGGTGACTGTCTGGGACTGTACTGCTGTGTCTGGAAAGGCTACAGATGACAGCCATCTCCTTTCTTAACCAACTTGCGTTGCTTATCTAAGATCAGTCTTCCTACACCCCTCCTCCCCAAACCCTTGATAGAAAAATGATAAAATATATAGGCTTGAAGATTTACTGAGATCAGACAAATAAGCCTTGTGAAGGGAGTAGGTTACCGAACTTCGGTGAAACACATTAAAAATAATCCTTTAGCTAGCTATATCCTGGCTGTTTGGATGATTACCTGTAAAATGTGAGACTGATTCCCTGGTTTCAACACATGGGTATGTTTTAATCCATCTGTAGGATCTATTTCTGTAACTTGAGTATACTAGAAGCACAGAAAATGCTGAAACTAAGTAAGTTTTCAAATAGTAAGAATAATAAATACAGCTGCTTTCACTCCCTTCTGAAATTAAACACAATTTATTTAATAAACAGATTAATGGAAGTTAAAAACTACCTGGCTAATATTTAATCAAACACTGATGAGGTAATTCTGTTATTTCTCCCACTGACATAAATTTTTGCTTGAATAAAGACAACAGAAGTACTTAACAGTTTAGGTGCTACACTCCTACTAATTTTAGCTGGAATTAGGCACCTTCAGGTAGCTCATACAAGGCTTTTTCAAATCTATTTCTCTTTCTAGTCCTTCAGCTATACTTGTGGTCTCAGTATAGTGGAGTGAAGGGGAGAATAAACAAGACATATGAGTCAAACAAAAGAGAAGAGGAATTACTAGGACAACTAATAAGACCATTCCTGACATCAGATCACTCATTCTGGAATTAGTATTTGCAGATGATATTGACAAAATGGGAAGGGTTCAAACAAGAGCAAGCAACGTGATCTGATCTTCCTGAAAACCTAACTCACAGTAAGACAATGAAGATAATCTCATTATTTTTTTAGTGAAAATGTTAAGAGGTGAAAACAAATGACCCTTTAAATTGTCAGGAAAAGTTTCAGTATCTGGAAGCTGATGCGAAACAAATTCCAATTAGAAATAAAGTCTATGTTTTTCATAGTGATGTAATAGATTACTGGCACACTGTTCCTGTGGTTATTATGGATTCTCTGCCACCCCAAATCCTAAATATACGTGCTAACCAAACAGAAATTGTTGGTGTTGATGTGGGAGTTGCTTGCTGAATGCTTTGGCATGTTTTGCGGCGGAACTCAGACTAGATGATCAAGTTTGCCTTGGCAGCGGCCATATGATATTTCTGCTATGTGTGGGAGACACAAGGGAGGAGAGCGAGGGAGGAGGTAAGGGGGAGGGAAAAGGAGGGAAGGAAAGAAGGAGGAGATGTCTGGCTGTCTTCCTTGCCTAGTGCATGTAAGGTGCAAGCCTTGTGTGTTACCATGTTTCCTGGTTCAGTGAACTGCATGCAGATGGTACCAAAAAGCAGAGAGGATATATAGGATGGCATTCAGCCACAGGTTTTACCACAGGGCAGAAGAGTCTGCAAGTCATCTGAGAAGACTACTGCAGATATTAAGGTCTGCTGTCACTTCATAATCTGAGCTGCATGCCAGCTGAAGGATTTCTTGGCCATAGTAAGATCATACAGAATTGAGACACATGATTGCTTTATAAAAAAATGCTGACCCCAGTGGCTCTCTTTGGAACTACTCCTTAACGTTTTTTTTTCTTACTGGCTATTGCAGAAGATCGTTAGGACCATTAAAAATATTAATCTGAGAAAAGTAAATGTGGATGCCAAAACAAAACTGATGAGTCTCAATGGAGACTAGATGAATATTGGGATGTGAGATCCCATAGCTTGTTCAGATGTGCTCCTCTCTCTTCCCAGCCACAGCAGTAAGTTACTGTGAACACCCAAAGAACAAACAGCACAGAGGGCTGTAAAAGAAATGTGTAAGATGTGCCCTCACATGACCACAGTAAATCATGACCTCCTACTAGCCACTGAATGCTTTGCTAATATTTGCATTATACTGTGGTCTCAGAGCTCTAATCAAAGTAAAGGTCCCTCCATGCTAGTCACCATGCTCCCAGTTAGTGAGTGGTGGTCCCCATGCGGAAGAGCCCACGGTCTGCCTGGACAACACAGGGCAAATGTCGGGGAAGGAAAGTAAAAGTTGACTCACTGAAACAGAGCTCAAGGGAATTGTCTGCATTCATGCTGGGTGCCAGGAAGTGACCCTAAATCTTTAGCCATCAGCACGGGAAAGAAGAGCACGTAGGCAGCAGTTTGGAAACATTTGGAAGGTTTTAAAAAGTGTTAGTTATTGCATGTAGTAATTTTGATTTCCCACTAGCTTTTAGGGAATGATTACCAAATTTCAGAAAGCCAAACTGCAGCCTTTGGAATTTATTAACTCATAAAAGCCTACCAAAGCTCAATACTCAGATACTGGCAACACCCACAAGAAATCTAACCCTCTGAGTCAGTGGGGAGAGGTTTCCAACATTACATTGGTAACCTGTTTCACGTTTAAATATCCAGCCATTGGTTTAGAACTGGCTGCCCCAATGACTCCTAAAACATCAATATTTTGACCATACTCATCTGTCTTAGAAAAAGGCATAAGTTTGTGAATTAATATCCAAAAGAATATGCTGACATAATAAACACCAGAAAAGCATGGTCTCCTAGGTTTATTTAAAATCTAACAGTAAATGTAACCCCCTGAATACTCCAGTGTGTGTACATAAATACATGAGTAGGAGCCATAAACACTGTGTATCTTCAGACTTGTGAGAAATCTTCCCAACAGAGACATGAACCCTCCACTTGCAGTAAAAAGCTGTAAATCCCACCACAAAATGGCTGTGCCGGCCATTTCACACACCAGGCTTGCTAAAAGCTGATGCCCGTGTCACTGGGGCTTTGCACGGATATGGAAGGTGAGATGCTGTACAAGGCTGGTGCTCCATCCGGATTAGGCTCACGCTGGCTGCCTGCAGGATGGCAGGCACCGCGAGCCTGCTGCAAGGGTCTACGGAGCAGAACTGCCTGCTTGCCTGCCTGCCTGCCTGCTGTATGCCTGAAGCAGAACTAGGCTCCTCGAGGATAAGGACCGATTGTCAAAACTTCTGGAAATACGAATCCAACTAAAAGCTGGTAGCAAATATTTCATGCATGTCACTAGCAAGAACTACCTCTGCTGAAGACAGCAGCAGAAAGTTATTCCATAGCCTCCTCTCCCCAAATCACAGTTATTAAATCTGATGTTCCACAAATGACCCTCTGTTCTGACCGTGCAGCAATCAGGGCTATCATGCCATTCTTCAGAAGAAAATGAAGAAAAAGAAGAGCTTTATCTGGAAAACCACAACTCGCAACCTAATATATAACCTCTGACAACTGGTTGTTTCTGAACAGGGCCAAGGGAGGGGATGAAGATTCTGCAAAAAGTTACAAGTAGGGCAAATTTATATGTCCTTCATGTTCAAGATGAAGAACCACCATGGAGAAAAATGCAAAAAGTGGGAGCAAGGCTAATTCAAACTCTTAGGAGAATGAAGGTGGCATCGTGTAAGGTCTTACAGTTGGGCTGTGGAAGGGGCTGAAGACATGATTACCACGGTGGAAGAAAAGAGACGGTGAGAGGTGACAGCTACTCACTAGTAATATTGTGATTCTATTTCACAGAATAACCTTCAGCAGAAAAAAACAACTAACTCATCCAGTTCTCTGGCATACCTATACCAACATGTACACATACATTTTAGAAGTAGAGAGAACTAGAAATCATGGGAAGATCCCACAATCAAACTTATTTCTAGACACAAAGTTGTTTCTTCCACGTCAAAGGCAGTTTGCAGAGGAGAGGAAATGCAGAGGAACAGACAGTGAACCATGAAGACTTTTCCACTGCTAACTCTCACTTGTATGAAAATCAGTATATAAATTGGATAAACAGAATCTACTTCTTTATGCATTGAAGATACTCTCTTCATCTGATTTACCTTCATCTGGTGGAGACACTGAGTAAAGGGATGTATTATGAAGAAATGCATTCTGCTAGGAAAGACTTGAGTTTGAAATTAAATCCTGTGCTAAACTTTTCAAGAAGTGTCTACCTTCACTGAAGTCTTTTCATGTTCCAGCTTATTTCTACTTTAAACTTCTCACTTATTGTACTTTAAGCTCCATCAGTGAATGTAAATGGGGTTTCACTATACGTTTAGTGCATTCAAGCATTCTTTGTTACAGTTCCCACCCTGCCGCATTATGTGAGCTCTGCCACGGAAGTCCAGCAGTCGGTTTGTTTTCTGCTATTAATAAAAGAACCTACTTTTCCCCCACTTCTTTGAAGAAGTTGAAAGGGCTACACGTTAGAGGGGGAGGTGGTGGGGAACAGACTGTGGTGTAATCCGCAAACGCTGTCTAGATTAGAAACCTCCCTGAAGAAAATTTACAAATGCTAAGACTGTGCTTTTTGTGTGATGAACACTAGAGCAATAACTTAGCCACATACTGGGTTCTGCCTAATTCTTAAGGAGCCTACTAGGTGAAAGGAATTAAATGAAAAAAACCTTCCAGTTGGCTCTGTGCCAATGCCATCCAACCCTTTCAGTATCCAATGACTTAGTAGTGCAACTATTTTCATATGTATTTCATCACTGAGGTATCTTAATATAATACTTAGGAATCTGTTAAAATAAAAAAAGAACACAAATGGGATTTACACATTGCCAGTGTTTTTACATAGTCCAGGAAAAGCTTAATTTAAGGGGTGGGATGTGTCTTTGCTGAATAGCTGTTTTTCCTTTATACCTTCCCATGCATGACACGCACACATCCAAGAAAAGAAGTTGGGGGAGGTGGGGGTGGAAGAAAACCACCCAAAACCAAAACCAAAATTACCAGCCTTAAACTACTCGGCACAACCTTGTTGATCTGTTTGGCCATTTAAATAAATGAATATGCTTCTTGTAGAGAATCACAGCCCCATTGTAACAGCTAACAAACAGAAGTACAGAATATGATCTGCCTTTTTCCCCTGCAAGATACTCATATTGTTCAAACTATCATTACTGTATCTAGTTTATCATACAATTACGACTAATCCTTAACTCCTAAATAAGCAGGAACAGGAGTACAGATTGCAATCCTGAAAGTCTACCAGATAAACTTCAGTTTATAATGGACTGGATGATTCTGTGATTAATTTTAAATCCTACTTAATAGGTTAAAGATATTTATGAAGATGAAATAGTTTTATCAGTGTTGATCTCAATAATCTTACGTTCACTTACTCTCTAAGGCTTCCATCGTCCATCCACTTGTTGCTACTCAGGCACTGTAAGTAAAACATAGCTTTGCACACAAATTAATATAGCTAGATTCTGGTCAGAATATAACTCACCAGGTAAGAATAACTCTAGTGTTGCCAAGGAGTGGAACGACGCAGCACCCAACAAACTCTGAAGATGCCTGTTGTAATCATCAAACAATGAAAAAAATTTAACAAGGTGATGAATGTCTCAGATACATTGTTTGGACAAAAATATTTTAAATGAACATAACAAATAAATCTACTTTTAATTGAGCAATACAGTTTCAACTGGCATTTTTATAGGATCTCAGATATTTTTTTTCTTTTACGTCTATCTACCTGACTACCTAGCTAGCTGTAGACCTCAGGGAGCAGTCTGTCTTTTTTTTTTTTTTTTTTTTTTTTTTTTGTAGGCTACAGCCAGTTCCTAAGAGGAAATGACTGCTTTTCAGTGTGAAATTAAGTACCCAGTCAGGAATTGAACATAATCATCATATGGGCAAATCAAAATGATGGCTACATTTACTGCCTACAGAAATTTTTGCTGCACTGCATATTAACACACTGAAAATGTTGTGTTAGCTAATCGTGAATGTGCCGATTTTCATTACCCATGGAAATGCATAACATCTTCTGTTAAACTTCATTGACATTTTTCATCAAATGAATAGAGCAATGCCCTGAAATGTGATAATTGTAGATTCTTGTTATACAACTTTGAGTAAAATATTCTTTCCTCTAATTCCAACAGTAATTAACTTGGATTGGAATTCCCCTGACTCATGTAACAGTCTTCAGCACTGTATTAATGGATACTAGTGTTTATATGGTTTAAAAAGAAATCCTGTCCCATATATGTAATATGATATTAAGGTGCTAAAGACTTTCAGGTTAATGAAAAGAATTGATCAAATCACCCCAGCTTGAGCTATAAGCATTTTTTTTTCTGGTTTAGGTTTAAAATGAAATGGTATCTTGTTGAATCTTAAAATGCTTCCAAAGTGAAGCTCTGGAAAATTGTTGCATCTCCCATGAAGAATAAAAATTAAAATAGACAATTATCATAATAATAACTCAATTGTACATGGCAGACAAAAGAGAAGCTAATACTTCCCTCTGCTTTTTGACTGATGTTTTGTTGGGCTGTAGCTAAACAGCACTTTAAGTTGACAGTAAATTAGCAAACAATATGAGGGAGGAAAAAAGAAAGAAAATCATGCAGGGGTTAAGATGTTTATGTAAAACAGTGATTTTCCTTTTTAAAATTAAAACGTACAAATAAGCTGGTGTCAGAGACTAGGTGATCCTTCATTTCCACCGCATTGAGCAGGCTCACATCAGCAGCAGACAGCCGTTAATATATGCGTCTGGCTCAGTCTGGTCTACCAACTAGGAATTCATCGAATTGTTAATATCATTCCTTTTTTGTATGCACCACACATCATTTTCACACTCTCTCTCTTCCTCCCCCTTTGCAAGAGCTTGTGTTTTGGTTTTTTGTTTTTGTTGTAGCACAAGCTGATTACTCTGAAATCACATATTAAATACCATTTAAAAGCATTTTGGACTGAAACAACATAAAGTCATATAGAAATGAGAATATATTGAAATTCTGTACATATATCTAAGCATAGCATACTGAAGATGATGCTTTCTATTTATTATTTGTGCTAATAGAGGCATCTTTCATATACCGTCAATGTGTAAATAAGACTGCTTTCTGCATGGTGTCTGTAGGCATTGTCACGTAGTCCCAGGACAGAGAAACATCTTGTTGATCTTGCTGGGAATTCTGCCCGAGTGAAGACTGGGATTCTCCCTCCCCTCCATCCACCTCTGCCCCACCACAAGGAGTTCAATGGGTGCCAGAGGTTGGTTTTGCTGTGTTGAAACTGGGGAAGAAGAGGGAGGCAGGAAAAAGGAAGGCAGTGTACCAACTTTTTCATCTCTAAGGCAAGGGGCAGCAGTGAGTACGATGGGCAGAGAAGAGCCACTGGAGTTATCCCAATTCAAGCAGTAATGCAGAGGCAGTACTGCGTATTTATGGCTTTTGCTGTAGCACCCAAAAACCCAGGTAGGGGTTTCTAATGATTCATTTTCTTCTCACTCTCACTGCAGAGCAGAGCATACTTGAAATCTTCAGACTGACAGAAATTTCACACTACAGTTTCACCTTCATTGTATGTACCGTATTAAATGCAAAATGGATTCAGAGTGCTGAATGTCAACCATCCATGTTGAAGTAAATTTTGCAGATTCAAAAATAAATCCAATGAAAATCTTTAATATGTACAGGTGTGTGTACTGTATATCTGATTAAATCTGTAAGGATTTTTATTTTGAGAAATACTATGCATAATTTAAATTCTATATTGACATGTGTATACCTACACACAATATATTTTTATCTCAATATATAGCTTGAATGAACAGAATACCTGTTCTTCTGATCAGTATCTTAAATAGATGAGTTTTCAGTACTGAAAACTATTGTACATAATACATGTCAGTTGCTACTGAAGTGCTTCATGAGTGTACCACCTAGCTGGGTAGGTTCGTCTTTTCTATACAGATTCAGATCTCTTTTTCTAATATTGCCTAAATAGAAGTCAATATGTTGAATAACACATCTGTGTTAAAAAATTACCTCTGTGTCTGAATGTTTGCAAGTAGCTCTTTTGAGTGTTCTTAGCATGTGGGATTGATAGTTTATGAAGAAAAGAGTTGCATATTTACAGGAACTGTACCATCATCGTAATTGCTAAGGCAATATTTTTATGACTATTTAAAGACTAATTCTATCGTGAGCAACTTGAAAACTATGTACAGCACATAGTTTCTGTCTCTTAAGAAAACAAGACAAGAAAAAGTATTATACTAACAGATAAGAACAATTTATTTTAACAATAGTGTTGATGCTTACAATAAAACACAATTCCTCCCATACAAGTGGAAAAAATATACTACAGCCAAAATACCACTTTTGAAATGAACAAATAGTTTAGATGCCTGATCTGTGTGAAGCCTTTGTCTCAGTGAAGTCTGATGTATCAACAAGGTCCTGCAGCATCTTGGGTTAGACCCAGGAAACAGAGAAAAATGGCTCAGAACTAACCCACCTATAAAATTTTAAGAAATACAAATCAAATTATGTGTTATAGATCAGAAGTTCAAGGCTGATGAACAGTGCAGAATAACTTGCATGCTTGTGAATCCTCTTATGCAAAGTCAGTGAAGTACTTAATACATGAGGGACAACCTAAATCTCACTCTGTTTTTTGTCAGAGGGGGAAAAAATGCAAAAAGTGATGGAGAAGCTAGAAGTCGAGTCTGGTGCTTAGAGTATTGCTGGCTCAGTTTAAATTGAACAGGTACAAGAAATGTGATTCTGTGTGCAAAGTGGTTTTAATGCTGTAGTATGATTTTTCCCACCAATATTCTCTATCAGATTAAAATGTAAATTAAATGAGAGAATATTTTAAATCCCATATTGTGTTCTCACCTAGACAAAGAAAAATGATGGCAACTAGCTGCAAAATAATCTTTGTCCCACGTTACAGGAAAAGCTAAGCAACAGTTTTCCTGTAGACTGAAATCATTATTCAAACAATAATAGAATGAATGTTTTCTAGGCCTCAAACATCAGCGTTTATGCTTTATGTTTTAAAAGTTAATTAATGCTGTAAGAATACAGCTGAAAATATACTTTGTGGTAAATACCTATCAAAATTGTCTATAATAATAATAATAATAATAATAATAATAATATGGTTGAAAGCCTTTTGTATATTTTAGTATCTGTTTTGAGTTGGGGCTTGGTTTTGTTTTGTTTTGGTTTTTGTTTGGTTTTTTGAGGTGTAAACTGGCATTCAGGTTAAATTTTAATTCTAAATGTTACATGGCATCTAGTCCAGTTTTCTAAACATACAAATATGTAACATGCTAATGTTGCACAGTGGATAATAGGGTTTTTTTTGTTTTAGGAACAGTTCTGCTGCTTAACATTTGAATTAGGTATATTTTCCTTTTTCCCTTCCAGACAAGGAAAGCTCCTTTGGTTCTCTAAATTCTGCAGAGAAACAATCACAGTCCAAAGCTGCTGGTTCCCCTCCGCCTAGGTCCCAAGAGCCTGACTTGTGATTGTTGCTAAAAAACCTCACAAGTTAGGGTCTCAGGGACTAGGAAAAGTCCGATATGATCCAGTAGAATTCGTCTTCCAATAAACTGAATTGCTTAGTAGTCATAATCGCTGTCAGTAAAACTTTCACTGCTATCGTTAAAACCCCCCCCCAAACTAAAACAAACCCCCAAACCAACATCCCCCTCCAAATCAACAACCCCTCCTTCCCCCCAAATAAACAAACCACAGTTTCAAGTAGGGGGCAGAAAAGATCAAATAAGCAGGCAAGAGGCATACATACATTCAAACAATCTATCAGCTGACTGAACAGACTTTTCTTAGAGTATCGTCCTTAACTTTTGAAAAGAAAAATCAAAGAACACAGGAAAAAAAATCTTCACTGCCTCATCTTGCAAGTAGCCATATTATAATGCATCAGAGGGAAGCGTCTAAAAATGGGTTAAAATCTGCTTCCAGCAGATTTGTACAGTAACAATTTTATTCTATTTCCCTTACTGCCTGAAAGAAGGATTAAATGCTTGTTAAGGGGTTTCTAATTGAAATATTCCCCCATTATACTTTTAGTCCTACTGTTCAGGTGGGCCCTGGGTTACAGAGTACTTTAAAGCCATTCACGTTGCAAGGATAACCTTTGGGTGTGTATTCACTTTTTGCCTCTTCCCCACGTTCAACATTTAATCCTTCTACAGACTGCTAGCAAAAGCTTCTTCCTTTCCAATGGCAAAACTAGCTTTCGCTCCATAAGCTGTAGAAAACATTGACATGCAGAGACTGTTGTCACTTGAACCAGATTACTCAAAGCACACATAACTTTCAAATACTGTCGATACAGTAAGAAGAAATGCTCGGGTTTCCCGAATAATTTCATTCTGAAGCCGAACACTTTTAATGGCACGACCACAATCCCGAATTACTTTCGCATTCATTCTCCTCCGATCTTTAGCCTTGTTTGCAGAACGAAAAAGAAAATTTCTACTTTAGGGACAGGATCCACCGTGGCTTTTTTTTTTTTTTCCTCCATCAGAGCCCAGAGCAAAAGAAACAGCAGCCATAAAGGTCCTAGCCACTGGAGCAGAATCTGGCATAGAAAACTCAGTGCTCTTCTGGAAGCCGTTCAGCTTTAAAAAGGAAAAAAAGAGAAGAGGGGGGGAAGAATTAGAATCTCTGCTGGTCGAACAGGTGAATCATCCATTTACAAGCAAGCTGTATAGAGAGCTCTGCTGAAGAAAAGATTTGCCAGTGCCCCCCACCCCCACCCCTGCCCTTCACCCTCCCCTCCAGAATGATACTTCAGATTTCAGAACATTTTGGATTATTTAAAATTATTATATTATTTCAGCTGATGATATAATGCAAGATTATATAAGAGCCGTTTCTTTGTCACTGTGCACGATTCAATCAGTTATGCCTCAGACACAAAATAGTTAAACGAAACAAAATATATATATGAGATATATATATGTATAGCAGTCCCTAGATTTCATTCAATTCCTTTTTTTAAAGCTGATCATGATTTAACAAACAATTTTGACCACAGCTTTCAAATCAATAATTAGAATGAAAAATCTCTCCCCTCTATAAATATGACATTAACATAATTATACCACCCCCATCGCATAGACCCATCCTCTTTAGGGAATACATCTGATGCTCTGAAGATGGAAATCAGTCAGATTTTAGTTGCTCTCAAACGTACCTTTGCTTCTCACTGACTGACTGGCTTTACCTTCCATGCACACACACAGTCACTAGCACACACACGCACACACACACACACATACACATGCGCGCGCACATACACACACACACACACGCACAAAAAGGCAAGGCAAAGCAGCGGATGCTGACTCAGAGCAGTTGTGTGTGGAGGGGGTGGTATCGGCTGGTATTTTCACTGCACTCATCATTAACATTAACTCACTCTCTAGCATCCACCCTCTCTCAGACCTGCTGGACTGCAGCATTTGCATGACGCTGTCACTCTAGCCCTTGTGGGTCAGATGTTAGAAGAAAAAAAAGCCTCAAGGCTCTCATAAGGAATGCCTTCATTTCTTCCAAAGGGTCTCTCTTCTTATTTTTCCACCTTTCTACTTCCTCTGTTGCTGTGTCTCAGTTGTTTGACATCTTTCCGGAAGAAAATGTCTTGAGCTGCAATAAGCCAGTAGTCAGTCGGTCCTCCCCTCACCTCACACTCCTATTCCCACCCCCTTTTTTTCCTAATCAATAAGACAGATCTCCAAATGCAGTTGTGAAAACAGGCTCTGACACACAGACTTTCATCCTCGATCCTCTGCCTCAGGAATAGCAGGCAACCCAGGCTCACACGTGATGTAGAGAGAAATAATGCCAGTAATTCTTGAACAGTCTTAGGAGTTTATTCTACGCCTTCTTCATTTTTTCCTTTGCTCGAATAAATACCAGTGGGAAGGACACACTAGCTCTCAAAAGCTACAAGGATTCATTTCTTCAGAAAATAATGCACATTAAAAAGACTAATATTAATCTTCCTCAAAATTAATGCTATCTTTCCCCCCACACACACTCATTGTGCTCTTTATAAGTAGGAATTGTCTCATAGCCAAAACACTGCCAGGGTCTGAATCACCATTCACTATGCTGAAATCGTGAGTTTCTGGACTTCAATCGGTATTTAACTGGACTAAGTTTTTTTTTTTTCTCTTTTTTTTTTATTTTAGACTTGTTAATTAAAATAAAATAAAAGATAGAAGCTGGTTGCATCAGAGGGAGCACTGTGAGAGAACAATGGCAATATACCCACACCACCACACCGAGTACTGAAAATGCCTGTTTGAGCTACACTTGTGTATTTATCTGTATGGTATTTGCTCCGTGTTGGTAGAGCAGTCTGCGCACATACACATACATCGAACGCGCGCGCACACACACACAGAAACTCAAGAAGCGTATATAAAATACACAACACAAAACAAAGCACAAAGGCTGTTAACTGAAACACAGGCACAAGTTGTCTGACAGGCTATGAAAATCCACAGAGCATAATTATTGTGTGCATTTTTACCTTGTTCCTTTGTTCTTAAGGCAAGGGACTTTAATGACTTACGGTGTTGACAATCTTTCGGCTTTTCCCTTTTTACGCCAACAGTATTTGGGACTTATTTTTCCAGACAATACCACACCACTGTGATTCGCAGTATAAAAATTATTTACCAGAGGGGGGGACAGGTGATACGCAATTCGCCAGCCAATTCTCAAAGCTGCCTGGTGCTGTAGAAACTCTCAGCGTAGCCGGGCAGGCAGGTCCCAGGATGCAGTGCTACACCGCAGTCCTGGCTCAGGTAGCCATTTGGCAACCTTACGGCAGCAGCAAATGTGAAGGGCATCCACTTGCAGGAAAGGTCCAAAAGAAAACACCGCACAGCCCCAAAGTAAGGAAAGGAAGCCAAAATGCTGGGGTACACACCCTAAGCTCCGTTAGCATGAGCTTATGACCGGTTGTCGTGATGGTAATTAATTTCTTAGGAAAAGGACGGAGGAAAGTAGACAATTAGGAAACAGTTAAGTTTGCAATCTTGGAGAAAGGGAGAGACGGAGACAGACACACACCCACAGACAGAGACAGAAAGCGAGTGGAGAACGCCAAGCATGAGACAACAAAACCAAGACCGAAATCAGATTTGGGAAACTGAAAATATACAGGATTACAGCATTCAGCTTAGCATTTACTGAGGTATAAAAAAAAAAAAATTAACACACGCACAGCATGGCTTAAAATACTTATTGCCATCAATAGTCTGTGACGGATGCCGGCTTCTTACTGCTATACGTACATTAGATTGGTCATCGCCTCTTAATCTCCTTTTGCTCAGACCCATCCATTTTTTGCTGCTCCAGCATCTGTGCCCTTTATGCTTTTTTTTTTTCTGTATAGTTACCCACAATACTCTGGATAAATTAATGTCATGACCTCGCTATGGCTATCAGACAGAAAAAAAAGTCTACTATTTTAATAATTGAACGTGCGCGTACAGCAAACTGCCTACTGATAGCCCAGCTTTGTGGACTGCCTCCAAAAGCAGCCTTTGCTAGCTCTGCGAATCAGAAACAACAGATGCAAATACTAGCCACATAGCCCCAGCTCTCTGCCTTGCTTTTTTTTTAAAAAAAAACAAACCACCCTTTTCAGTCTGTGCCATTTCATTTTCCCTGCATCTGCCCCTCAGTGGTTAAAAACATTAGCCAGCCGAAATTAGAAGCTTTTGAATAAAAGCGTAAAGATGAGCGAAAATTATAAATGACTGCAGATTCTGGAAATTTATATCCAGACGATGAGTAGGGAAGTGTACCCAGGTTCAAGTGCTGAGCCTCACTTGGGAGCACCTCTGGGGCCAATGGGACTGCAGACTAGATTAAATCAATAGTCGTCTGAAACGAGATGTCGTAATCAATCAGCTCAATTACCACTGTCATAGATCTGGGCTTAAGGTCTTTCCTGATTCCACTCTTCTAATCATTAACCCTTATACATCCTCAAAATAGGAACTCACACTTGCTCTGCTGCCCTACCTTTCAGATCATCAAAGTTTAACTTGGCATTTTCCCCTCTTTTCCCCTTTCTCTATTTAAATAATATAAGAATGGGTCAGCAAGAAAAGTTTTAAATGTGAATATGGCAAGGTTAGATGCACTCCTTTAAATGTACCTATTATATATTTGCTGCCTGTGCGCTCATATATATTATTATTATGCCTCCGGGAGTGGCTGGGTGGATCAAAGACTGCTGTTTAATTAACATTCAACTCAGCTGTTTCCTTGGAGATTAAAAATAGAAGACTAGTTGAATTAAACTGAAGCTGTTCACTCCATTCACTAATCTAATATTACAGAACTCTTCTCCCCTCAGCCTAGTTAGGAACAACTCATTTCTGGTTAATCAACCACTAGGAAAATCCATTTTCAGTTTGAGGGTAAGTGTGAAAAAGTTGGAAAGACATTTTTTTATGCACGTCTGAATTACACAGAGTTCCTCAATCATTTACATTTTGCATCCACGGTACAGTAAATCCTCATGCAAGGGAAGGAGAAAAGAACCATCGGGTTTGAATATGAGCAGAACCACTTTAAAATCTTGCCTATAATTATTATTCGCTGTATGAAGATTAAATGTCATCCATTTAACTTTTTATTCCTGTGCAGACTGAAAAAAAAATCATAAAAATGCTCAAGCAATTGTCACATATCCTTCTCTCAGTTTCTCAGGAGGAAAGAAAGAATCCAGGTAGCAGGTATCCAGAATTTTTGTCTCTTAAATTCGATTTATTCTGCTGATAGACTCAAATAATAATAGTTAAAGAAAACCCCATTACATTTACAGTTACATCACTGTCTGTACACACTGCCTCTGTTTCCAAGCAGAACCACACCTTTTTTAACCATAGATCTGCTTTTCAGCTGGAGACACAGAATGCGCAGCCTTAGTCCACGCAGTGCTGTGAATACCAAATAGAGCAATTAGCCCCCGTGCCATGGCAGTGATATTTTGGGGAGGAATTTGCACTCCTGGAGGTGCTAGGAGTGGGTATGGGACAGGGCAGCAAATAGGTATTTCATGGCAGAGGCCAAGGCTGAGGCTGGGGGTCTGTCTGCGGGGAGGGCACCTGCCGGGGCCGGGACCGGGCTCCGTGCTATCCAAGACAAGTTATAATTGGAGATCGATTGCTGGGTTTAATGACCCAGCTGTTTTCACTAGTAGAAATGTAAAAACTTAGTCTAGAAAATGATTCAGCTACTAACACAGGTGCTCTTTAACAGGCTTATACCTCTGCTAGGAATGACTTTGTTGCAGTAACTGACCCCTCCCAGATGGAGAAAAATGACCTCAGCTTTGCACCTTTTCTGGGAAAGATTTAGCTGACAGTGGGATGAGATACAAAAAGAACCTTAATTCTGTCCTTTAGCAATGCTAAATGAATGCAGTGCACCAGACACCACCTTAAACCGGCTGAAGGGTACTGCTCAGTTTTGCAGGCAGCAGTTCACACTGTAAGCATCATCCACAAGGGGACAGCATTCACATCCGCACTGGAAAGATGCAGTTTGAGTACATGAAGAAGAGAATGAGAGTAGCAGCCATTGCTGAAACCACCCAAAAAGAAAAAAAAGAAAAAAAGGCGTTTCCTGGATTATTACTTATGGACAGAGAGGGAGGAGAGGTGAGGCTGGACACGGATATCAAACCCCATTCAAAGACGGGATGAGCCTTTTGTTTCTTAGACAGCAAGAGTAAGGTTATGTGCAATATTAATACAAACTTCATGTGAATGATAAGGATTCTCTGGAATAACAAATAATGTTAAGAGAATGCAATGACAGGAATTAGATACTATTGAAGCAAAATCAGAATGTGTCTAACACGAAGGGAGAAATGCACTAATATCAAAGGTTATTCTGATTTTGCAGTTCTCATCTTCATATTCTCGGTGTGCTCCAACTGGGAGGTAATGCCCTCATCCCTCTTCTTTTTCTAGGACCAAAAGTTTCTTCATCACAGTGCACATGAAAGGGATACCCATTAAAATAAATGGTTTAGCTACCTTTAATGTAGTATTTAAATGATGTAGAAGAATGAGACTGTTAAGAGTGACCTGTGCCTAAGCATATGCCATGGTTTTGTACGATTGTTTATGATACCTTCTCACCTCACTGATGAACAGTAAGGGGATAAAGACTTCAGAAAAATCCCACAGCTATCTAGTCCCAGATCTATCACAAAAATCCATCTTCTTAATTTCTTGTTTAGAAATGCTACACCCAGACTTCGCCTTATTTCTTAGTCACAGTGCCTTTTGTAACTTAGCTGAAATTCCCTCCTGATCTCATGAAGTATTAAAGAATATACATAGCCTACACAATCTATTACAGAAAGGAAATCACACAAATAAAAACACAGAGAAACAGCAATATCCTTCTCTCCCTACGCAAGCTCTGTCTTATTCGAGAAATGCTATTATACCATCTCCTTGCTGACTTGTGAATTTACCTGCCCTTTATTAAAACACAGACATATGACAGCAGAAATTATTGCAGTCTGAATTACTTTGAAAGTATATGAATACTATTCAATAGACCTTGATTTCACTGACATTTTCAATTTAAAAAGTAATTATTTGTGAAAACTAACCACTATGATATTTATTCTTTTTTGACCTATGTTTTCTTGAGCTTCAAAAGCATGAAATAATGAATGAACTAACTTTTTTATTTAGGAATACTTTTTATACCTACTTCACTAATTGCATTGTGTTACTGCTTAATACAGCATCAGCACAATGTGAAGAAAGGGCCTGATACTAAAATGAAACTCCAACCGTTCATAAAACTGTTTTCGACTAAACAGTCAACTTTGCATTTGCAGTCTGTTCAGTAAGAAAGATGAAAAGTGCCAAGCACTATTTTAAAAATCCAGCTTCATAAATTTTCCAGTATGACATTTTTACTCTTTCCCTACTAATTAGGTATACATGTATATAGAGATATACATAAAATGGATAAAAACGCAAGATTACGTGGAACAAGATTGCCAAAATATGTTATTTATTCCCAGAAGACACCCCTCCATGCTGGTTTCACACTATTGTTGCAATCATCACTGGGCCTGATCCCGCAAATAAGGCAATTCAAGTAACTTTATTCAAATGGATAGTGTCTCTGAGCACCGATTCTTGGATATGTATATGTCAAATAAGAATCAGAGTTTATAAAAGGAAATTAAAGGCATTCTGTACATATTGCAAACAGTACCAGAATGTATGGAATTCTGCTATAGAAAAAAACCCTCCTATTTTCTTAACAATGTGATATGAAGAGAAGCATTTGTGAGAAACATTTGGACACACCATTTCTACAGCCTTGTTCTAAGAGGTTTCAAAAGTAGGCTGGGGAAAAGCAAAGCATTTTAATAAGAAAATACAAAATAGCAGGTTCAATGCCTGCAAAACCAGAATATTTCAAATTTTCTAGACTGTGAAGGTTAAAGCTACCCTGCATTCTCATAGTTCTCTCTCTCCTTTCAATCAATCTCATTGATTTTTTTTAAGGGTCAAAGGCTATACCTTCATTGATCAAAGAAACAGCCTGACACAGCGAAAGAGTCTGCCAATTCCAGACAGATCAATCACACCTTTGTCTGCTTTTGATACATTATGGTTATTTATTCTGCATCACCACGACTTTCTGTCGCATGGCTCTTAATGTAATAATGCTGCTCGGGGACAACAATAAAAAAGGGGGGAGGGAAAATATTCTATTTAAAATATTTTAAGCCTCTCTTTGGTATTTCTGAGGGTGGCTTATGATGGAACTTGGCCAACTTGTTTGATTTCATTTTTGCCTTGGAAAAGAACTCCTGTTCTGGCATTTAGCTCTCCTTGGTCAGCGTTTTGTAGGATTTTATAAAGGCGATCCTTTGAAAATGATTTCTGCACACTGTTTTAGCAATTAGATCTTGATAGGACAACAATTATGATCTAATCACAACCGTAATTTTCCATGTTTATACACTGTTTTAGAAATGGTTTAATAAACAGAATGTAACTGATGACGGGCTACAGCTACTAACTGCTTTATGACTGTAAAATGAAACTAAATGGTCAGCCTAAAATAATTGCTAGGAAATATTGCTGAATAAACATATATAAGTGCTGAAAAGCTCCTGGCTTTGCAAACTATTATGCTGAAAGCCAGCTAGAGCTTTAAAAAATGCACTATATGCTCACTGTCTGTTGTGACTGAAATTTATATGCTATTATTTCTCTTTCCGTAGCATCTGCAAGAAGCCTTTAAAACTACTGTTGGGCTAATATCAAATCTTGTTCACTTTTGGTAGCCTATCACTTCACAAGTAGTTGCACTGCTTAAAAGAAATCACTTGTGGGTCTTGTGATATTTGTTATAAGTAAAAGCATTAAAATCTGGTTCTAAAGGTGAAATTATAGCCTAAGAGAAGTCAGTGGCAAAATTCCCAGTGACTTCAGTGGAGTCGGGACTTCACTGCAAGAAGTTATGTCTCAACTCCTTCAACCCAAGCTACCTTTAGTAGAAAAGGCAGCTCATGGGATTTCACAGGACCATAATCTTATACAGAATTTTTAAAAAATTAACGTATTTTTAAGCAAAATAGCTAACAAAGCTGTGATGACCTCTATGGACCATGCAGCTCTAGCAAAGACAGTGGAATTGTTCAGTAAAATTAAGCATGTAAATCTTTGCAGAATCAGGATATCAGGTAATAAGACATAATCACTGTCTTTAGAACATTAAAATAAGATATACGATAATCCTAACACTTGGCATTAGTTTCTGATTTCATTGTGCCTGCTCTGTAAATTATTGTCCACCCAATTTACAATTACATCAGCATTATTATGTAGAGCAAAAGGTAAGTGGTATACAAAGCTGAAATATTAAACCTATTAAAAAGTTATGAGTTTGACAGAGTCCCTACATGTATTTGTGTGCATGCCAAGAAATGCATTTTAAAACCTTCAACTAAAGGAAACTGCCTTCCAGTGATAAACTGCAATGCCTAAAAGACATCGCTAAAATGCTACCGCCACTCTCAAAGGCCAAGAGACCTTAAAAACGGTTGCTGGCTGACAGCATTACACAAAACCATAGAGTTTCTTCTGTAAAGAAATAAAGCTGAATGCGCAACATTTCAGAGAAGTTTTGAATAAGTCTATTTGTCCGGCTTACTTTGCAAAGGCTCTGTAGAAAACAGCACCATAAACACTTTCAGTCCCCACACAAGGGCTAAACAAAGAGTCCTCTTTCTAGCCATTTAATCCAGTAATTTATTTTTTCAACCATCACATAAATCGAAACACAGCTGTAACCAATGACTTGCAGATCCAGTTCCCTGCCAGCTGGATCCTGTTCTGCTGAAGCAGCAAGATTTTTACATTGTTCACTTCTGTACATCTGGAGAAATCATTTGGGTTCAAAGGTGACTAGAAAAGCTCTTTAAATAAACTCAACCAACAGTGAAGAGAGGCCTAAGTATCTACAAAAGCTACATGGAGTTCCATTTAAAAAGTTCTTCTTTTCAAATTAGCACATAGAGCAGTTTGCTTCTTTGAACATTTTATGATTATGACATTTTAATTGAATTATACACTCAAATATGTATTTTGATAATAAAGAAACATTTACTATTTCCCAAGAACTTTCAAACAGTGTTAATACTCAAAAGTGATCACAGTCAATAGTTTGTGTACTTATCACATTTAAAAGAATCACCACAAAAATAGCGATGGAATGAAATAAAGTAACAAAAATATACCTCAATTAATGCGTCTTAGCTGTTGCCTGATAAGCCGCTTGACTTTAAATTAAAAAAAAAGCAAACAATAAGAAAGCATATACTGTACTTAGAGATGCTGAACATGAAATCTCTTAGAAGTTAATCTTTAGAATAGCCTTATGTCAAAAAGTCTGCATCATACCTTACTGCATGAGTCTGCTAGTTAAGTAACAAAAATGTCCCTGACATTTAAAACTGCACACAGTAAATTGATTACAATGCATCATTTCCTTTAGAAAAGCAATCACAAAGCAAACCAGCTGAATCTTTCAGAGGTAAATAACAATGAATATTGAAGGCTCATATAATCTGTATCTTTGATTACTTTTCAGACAAAACAGATGCTCAAATACATTTGCAATGGAGGGGTTTCATGCTTAGCCCAGGCCCTGCTAACAAAAATACTTACAACATTGAAAATCCCTATGCTAGGTCTTATTTGCAATTTCATAAGCATGTACTCTCGATTACAAAATAAACCAAAATTTGTCATTAGATGTGTGTTTCTTTTCAAGCAGGTAAGCAGGACACATCCAGAACATGCCCCAGTTGCTTAGATAAAGATGTAGTTCCTTTACTGCACATTATTAAAAGGTATTTCAAAATTCAATTAGGGTTTGCTACTGTAATTGCTTCTTTTCCTTTTTTAATACTTACTGTTATAGCTGGTTTGAAACAATGCTCATAAAAGTATCCTTTCTGCTTGCCACTCTGGCCACATCTCTGCGCTGGCTTCGTGTTATTGCCCGTTATCTCCTCCTCGCAGATTAACTGAGTAGCTACCTCACCTTCAGCTTTTGCTTCTTGTTGTCTACTCTTGCCTGCACTTCCCTGTTCACTCATAATTATAGGAATGCACTGTTAAATATGCTATCTGTGCTCTGTTGTGAAAATAGGAGCATTAAAAAAGTAAAAATAAAAAAGAAGGAAAATACGTCTTTAAAAGCCAGATAAACCAGATAAATCATCTGCAAAAATTAACATGCACAACTCATAACCAGGTAATTACTACATCACTCTGGGGCAAACTTCAGGGTATTTAGACGTGCATTTCTGTCCATTAACATGTATAGATTTACGTAAACATTCTAAAATTAAAAGTAACTTAATTACAATGTTTTTGGAAAGCTTGCTCCCTTCAGTTCCTGATGTGTATTTACCCTTAAGTATGGTTGAGTTTTTGCCTGATAATTAATGTAAGTATCACAAAAGGGAGTGAATTTTGACAGAACATAAGCTGCCACTGCCCAGTGACTGAGCTTCTGCAGTGCCTCCCGTGATCGACTTTGCCAAAATCATCAATTAAACAGTATAAACTTAATTTACCATTGATTCACCACAGTTCTTTCATTTCACTACCAACAGCCCTCTCTAGTTCAGACTCTGTCTTGTCAAAACGATTTGCCTCCATTTTTAATAAACAGATTAGGATTTATTATGCAATTCAGACATCACCTATGGCCCATTATGTAACATCTGCCTGCCCAGGGTTTCAGGTAAGTTAGATCTGGGTAACTTTGAGTCACAATCTGAAATACACCCTTCAGAGGCCTGGGACAGTCTAGGAAAAGTAAAGTAGCCTGGAGAGAGGTATTACCTATTTTTGTTAGGTGCCTTTGGTTGCTTAGAAAACCTCGCTTAATTCACTCACATCACAGTTGGCAGTACAGATGGTATTCTGATTTATCCAGGAATGTAGCTCCCATGGCAGACCCTGAGGCAAAGGCTTTGGTGGTTTTTATATATCTGGTTTAAAACCTAAGCCCTGCTGAATGAATCTCCTAACTGGAAATCCAACTCACCGAGCTAGAAAGACTGAATCAGAGATTTTTAGATCTGACATGCCAATTTCAGAATGTGCTAAGCCAGATCTTCCAATTATCCGAATTTTTGTTTGGCAAATGTTATGGGTGCTTCTACCTAGGGGTTTGGGTAATTATGCTTATCTTCTAAAAGGCATTTAGTTATGCCAGTTTACATTGCAGAGAGTTCTTTGTGTAACCTGTACCACTGGGTGCTCTGCAGCAGGGATGAACAACTTTCTAAGGCTGGGGTGCCAGACTTCACATACATCTCCTGTATTAAAGGCAGAGCTTGTCAATAGAAACTGAACAGGGAGCCAGAAGCTGCTGCCATTTAAAGATGAGTGATGTTGCCAATCACCTTTTTGGCAGACTCTTGCTGCAAGGCAGCAATTCCCACTTGCCAGTTCTCATTGAGTGTGCAACCCAGGACCTTCAACCCATAGTGTAAATCAGGACATCTGCCAAAAGAGGTGGTCCTTTCTGCCCTCCCTCCTGCCCTCAGTCATTTGCTCCTCTACCTTGTTTATGCTGACACTTGCATCTTACAGCTGCATTGTAAAGCAGATTAGGGAACTCACCCAAAAAGCAAACCAGAAGAAATACAAGATTAGTTTGCAGCTGGATCAATCCTCAATCTGGCTCGTTAAACAGCCACATAAGCTAAGTGCCAGCACAAAAGGCCAGGTGGAAATGAGTGTCACTGGCAAGAGGATGGAGTTCTCTTTTCAGTGGCAATCTGAACTTAGGCAGAATATAAGTGGCCCTATAACTAGTTGGAACCAGGTGCTGTGTGAACCGTGGCCTCTCAAAGTCACTTCTTTAGGACACTAAGTGTCCCCACCTTCTGTGTGTGCACTAGCCTTACTACACTCCCTGGCATCCATGTTGAACCCTGCAATATAAAATTAAAAATACTGTCTGAAGCAAAGATATGAGACTGTATTACAGCCAGAGAGAAACTAGAAGATACAGCCAGAGGATAAAAGACTAGACACTCCAGGAAGTATCATGTAGAAGGCTGTTCAAGGTGGTCAGAATAGTAAATGAGATATTAGCAACAGTCAAGTAATACATCAAGGCTATAAATAACTGTGAAATCAGGTATTAACACTAATTATACAACACACAAAGGAGGTACTCAGAGATTCCAGTACACTTGAAATGCAAATTACTGCAGAGCTAAGCATAATTGTGACAACAGATTTAAAACCAAAATTACATCTCTGATTTTCAGATACTATGAAGAAGTTTATTTGAACTTTGCCAAAAAGGGCTTAAATGTACCATATATGTATAATTACTTGTACAGTCTTCCCCTTGCATGTATCTCATTCCACTTATCCCATTTAGAACAATGTTCTCAGTCAATTATTTACAAAGATAAAATAGGCTGGCTTAGGGTTTTCATAAAATCCATTATAGCCATAAACTATGCAGAGAGAATCAATAAATTGTGTGTTATCTCCATATAGCATTCAGCATTTTGCCTTTTTTTTTTTTTTTTGGTAAGTAACATGCTTATCACTGATGTAGTCAGTACACTTTTCATTGGATTTTGATCTGCAGGCACACACCACAAGGCAAACATATGCCTTTTCCTTCACAAATAAAGTGCCATCAGACACTGCATCCATGTTTGTAAATCATTTTTGAGATGCTGTGTTCTCACACATGCAATCTGAGAGCAACAACATAAGACAAAACGTATAATTGTGAAACATATCACATCCATTACTTATGAAAAAAAAAAAAAAGGTGGAATGGCACGATCCACAGCTAGGTCTAAGTTGTGCCCTGAATTCCTAAGCAGAACATCTCATCACAATGACTGAGCATTTAAGCCCAAAAAGGACCATGCCTCTCTAGGGATCACAGTATTTGCAAGTGCATCGGAAATCCATGTGACGCACGCACGCGACAGACTCTGCCTGGGAACTCACCAGCTGGCTGAAAGAGACCAGCAACGTGTGCAACCAGGCAGCTTAAAGAGTTACTGCACATAAAGAAAAAAAACTTTCCCAAGTCCACACTAATTTACCTTTGAAATAGCCCCCAAAACATAACTTCCTTTTTAATAAAGTAAATTTGACATGTTAGCTTAAAGCACTTCATTTGCACATCCTCGAGAAGATACGGCCTTGAGTGTGGACCTGAGGAGATGCAGGTATCAGAGAATAAAGGCATCTTTTCTTCATCTTTGATTATTAGGTTGCAATGGCACCCCGAAAGGCACACTTTCCTCTGTGAGATCCTGCTGTATGAGCCTTGGCCTTGCCTCCCCCAGGTCCAAAACTGCAGCTTAGGATGGCAACACAAGGAAATGAAGTAAATCCTTCTTAATACACCTGTTTTCTCCATGAAGAAGTGAAAGCTGCACTACGCTTTAAAAAATATGCTTCCATGCCGGTAGGAGAGATGCCTGTAGGATAACCAGCAATAGTCCATTATGTAGCATGAAAATGGCCATAATGGATTAGATCCAAGGCCCTCCTTGCTCAACATCCTGTCTTCAACACTGCATATAAATGGATGCCAAAGGTCTCCTTTGAATTAGATAAGCACAGATGATCCCCCTAACAAAAGACTGTAAGGTGGCTATAAGGAAAGAAAACTGGTTTGGATATTACTAAGAGAGTTGCCAGGTGGGAAAAAGGAAATAGCACAGAATTGTAGTGACATGTTTTCCGGAACTGAAGGAGGACAGAGGGCACATATAACAGGTAATGGTGTAACATGCTGTTCTTCTGTACTCACTGAAACTTCCCTGTTTCCCAGCTCCTCTCTGTTTTCCATGGATATTATTACAGTGATTTCAAAGCCTCTTTGCAATTGTTTCATAAAGGTCAAATTCCACACTATGTTCAACATGAGCAGTGGTAGCCGCACTGCCTTTGAACATAAGTTCTCTGGTGCAAGGAACCTCTTGTAACCAAGACGTGAACTACTTCGTACAGTCAGGCCCTGAAGTTTGCTGAGTGCAGGTACCCCAAAAGACAAAAAAGCAAAGCCAACAAAACCCAACAACAATAACAGCTAGCCAATAGTAACATGCTTTTTAATAATTACTTTTGTTTTCTCTCTCCATCCTGGGGTCCTTTGGGATCCATCCTGGGAGCTTTGCAAAGAGGGAAAAATTATAATTCAACTCCTAATGATGAAATCAGGTATTTCAACTACATCTGGGAATTTTAGAAAGCCAGTTTGATGATACTTTCTCTAGGTGAGTCTGATAAAACATAGTTAAAAGCTATTATGCTCTACATATCATAAAATACATAACTGACTATTTTAAGGAAAGAATTATACCACTAATAAAATATATAGGAAGCTAAGCAAATATACTGCTATATTACACTACTGGAGCATTAAATTTCTTCGTAAAGCCATAAACCAGCAACTGAGAGATTCTTATAGTTTTTTCCTTTATTAGACAGAAACATTATCTATCCCTCTATACAGGGTACAGACACTATAAGCATAGTTATTTGAAAAATGAATTACCAAAACTTTCTGTGGATTTTAGTAAGGCCTTTCTGGGTTGCAAACAAACTCTGATCTAGCCAAATGTGTAAGTAAGTCCCCAGTTTTATAGAGTTTTTCAATGCAACGCAGGAGTGGCAGACTTCTTTGCTAAAGCCACCTGCAAGAGAAGCATCGTGTGACCCTTTTCCATAGAAAAGTACCGCTATTAAGCCTTGATGATATTAGAATTAGTTGTTCAAAAGCATGTTGAAGCACAGTATTTTTTCAGCCTGCCAAACAGTGCCATTACACTTGCTTCATTCTTAAAATTCAGTCAACAAGCATTTTCATTATTCTAGTGAGGAGTATCAGAAAGCGTGAGGCAAACAATACGTGAGGACAGGTTTATAACTTTTACCTCTTCATCAATTCTTACAGATTTCAATTGTTTAAAATTGTCTTCTGCACTCCTGTCACTACTTTAGCTAGTGACCTCATAGCAGCAGCTTTCAATTTTAAATACCAGGTATTCACCTCTCAATAAATGTGCAGCAAGTTACATTACATGAACACACAGTTTCCCCTTATTCCCAGGGAAAACTACTTCTTGAGCTGTCTTAGTATTGATACTCATGTATTCCCAGATAATGAATGGGGTAACTGAGTGCTAAAAATATTCTGTTCATTATTAATCTCATTTCTTACCATTTTTTCTATGATTTTTTGAAAAAGAAAAATATGGGATTTTGCATTCCTTCAAAACCAACATCCATTGGGGGGGGGGGGGAGCAAAAAAAAGCAAGGAAAGACAATAAAGTATCAAGTGGCACTCCACATTCATTCACCTAGAGTCTTGGTATGATTATTAATGCTTATGATTGTCTGTCCTGTAATCCTCTCACTCTAAGCTCCTCCAGGTTGGATTCTGCTCTTAACAGGCAAAAAATTAATTGACTCATTGTCTAATCTGAAGACAGGACTTTTAGAAATAAAACCATCATTGACTATTTTACAGAAGATTAATCAAGTAGGGTGAAATTGGTAATATTTTAAGTGACTGTAACTAGTAATTTTTTAAGTGAGCATATGCAGACCATATATGATGAAATTCAACTTTTTGAACAGTCTTTCACAGCCACACAAAACTTGTTTTCTGAATTTAAGTGTGTTCATAAGCAAACTGCACTGGAGTGAATTTTATCCAACCACAGTATAAATGACCACCATGCACTTAGCAGCTCTGAAAGGAGATCAGTGGGAAAAGCAGAGTGATAGGTATCAGTGCCAGCTTGGTGAACAATACCAGTATGCACTTTACAGGCTAAACGGGGAACATTGATCGGGAATTAACACAAAGTAAATTAATTGATGGGGTCCTGAATGTCACAATTCTACCTCATGTTTTGGTATACAAACATGACTTGAACGTATCTAACCACAGATAAAGATTATTTGTACTTTTATTAAATATGTGTTCAACAACATCTTGAGAAACTTCTTTTCTGAAAAGAAAAAAGGATGAGATCAGTAAAACTAGTTAATTATCATACTAAATAAGTAAGGGGATTAGGAGAGAAGGATAAAAAGTATTTTAAATGCCTTTATTTTGGATAAAAATTAAGTTAATTTTACATTTTTCAGGGAGTAACCTGAAATACATGGACTGGATCCAGAAAATACATGGAAAAGGCAATGCTGAGGTGAGTTCGTATGTTACAAACATTTGCACTTCCATTTTGATGTAATAGTAAAGTACGGCATAGCATACTCAGAAGGTCTCAGGGCAGAAAGCTTGCACTACACACTTTTTCTTTATAAATTTGGTTCGTTGAGATAATCTACAGACAAAAAAATGGTAAGAGAATATTTTCTTTTTTGCCATGGCTACTGAGGCATAGCTGAAATTAGGCTAAAATGAGATGCACCAGTCAAACGAACTTTCACTAGTTCATCACATTCTGGCCATCCCATTATCAGAAACACTTCGATTATCTGGAAGGATTTCAGAGAAAGATGAGAGGATTGATTAGACAGTTGCAAACATAGACTGGAGAACTATCAAGAGAAGTACTTTAAGAACTTGCACAACAACAGCCTACAAGTATTTGTTGGACCTTATCCCCATGGCAAAAGCATAGTTTTTCCATACAGACTCATATGTAGGAAAAATGAGATGGAAATCAGAATAAGAATTTCTATGTGTGTAACAAGGAATTCTTTTTCACAATGAAACATTATTTCAAGATAATGGCTAACTTCAACAACATTAGCTTACACCAAACATGAGTATGGACTAATCTTTCACAGGCTCAACAAACATAATGGATCATTTTAACCTCTAGTTATTACGCACTTTCATATGAAAATAAGGAAGTCAAAGAACCAGTGGTAAGAACCAATAGAGAGGAGAGACCTCAGAGCGTGCCAGGAGTTCAAGGGAAAATAGTTTCACCTGCCTTGATACGGATTGAAAGAAGATAGCAATAGCAACATCACAGTGAGAATTCTGCAACCTCTCCATGCAGGGAATAGAGGTTTTATAAGGATATGAAAATATTGTAAAATATGACTATTTAATGACAAAAGGGGGATGAAAAATTTTTCATCTTGAAAATAGGGAATTCAGAAGAATTTAGAGGAAGTTTGCAAGTTTATGAAAGGACATAGGGCAAGATACAACTTCCAGAAAGAAGCAAAGAAGGCAAAGAGTGGAATGATGCATGGACTTGCCTTGGAGTTAAGGGCAACTATTAAAAGGTTTCAATTAATTTCTTTGGTTTGGGGTTTTTCTGAGATTCTTTACTGTAATTGTGATAGAGAACAGCCTGGCAAAAGATGAGGCAGCAGTGTAAGTTTAGGCAAAATCTGGACCTTTTCTTTATGCTGAACAATAGATATATGTGAGCATATTCCACCTATACCAAGTTCAAACTAATTTAATAAGAGGATGTCAGACCTCTTACCTCCCTGCCCTACAAAAAACTATGCACTAGAAGTTCCATGAAGGCACTGAAGCATGGCCACCTCAATGAACACCTTTTTATGGATTTCCACAAATCCATTCTTTTTCAAACACCTTGAAAAGTACAGTTGTTTGAGCAACTGCATAATGCAGTTTTCTGCATGAAATCTGTTTTAATCAGTTTCTTACACAATGCTAAAAAAAGATGCTCATTTTACATTTTCCTTATTCTCCTCACGTATTCCACTTGCAAGTACACTGTGTGAAGATCACTGCTGTGACTGTTCATGCTGACTGGTACATTTCTTGCACAACCGTGTAGTTCATTTGTTTATACCATATATGATTTACTATTATCCTTACTTTTAAACTGTAGGGAGACACACGTCGCATGTGCCTAGCAGATGCAGAAGAGCAACAGTCTGCCTAGCTACAGGTGTAAGTCTGTAAACCTTAGCTGTGCTAAGTAATAACTAAAATACAAGCAAGGAACAAGAACTACCCACCGAAATGCCTCAGCTGTTTCAACAGCAGTGCAGACAGGGTAAATCTTGCCCCATAGAGGCAACAGTAGAAGAACTCAGTTAAGATCTTCACTGATACCTCCCCCCTCTGGATTTATGGACCAGAAGAAGAATTTGTATGGGATACTCAGCACCCTGTAATGGGTGATCCTACAAGCACTTAGATTTCAGTTTGGCTTTACACATCTAAATTGCCCTCCCAAATGAAAGCACCTACAAGTCTGGATCCTTCTTGCAGTGACTACCATTTAGATACTTACTTAATTAAGAAAATATATTCTTTTTACATATGTAAAATTTACACCTCTTCACTTTTGCTGAATTTTCACTTCCTGTTGCACTTTGGAAAGAGACACAACATATTTATGTGGAAATAGGTTGTTTTCTTCTCTCCTTTAGTTCATTTCTTCTCTACTACAGCAGTCAGAATAAAAGATGGTGCTGCATTATATGCTATCAATCACCTGCACTGTATGTAGACTAATATCACACAGATAGGATCTTGTTGCCGTTGCTTCTTCTTTTGTGGTGAGGGGTTTGTTTTATTTGGAGGATTTTTAAGGGGAGGGGAAAGGCCGCTGAAACCCTAATAAAGATAATAGCTTTTACTGAGTTGTCCACAATGACTTGATCTCTTTCCCTGGTATATTGAAATTCATTTAGAATGCAACAGACATCATAAGTAGTTCAAATTACTTCTTTCAATGTCTGCTAACTTTCATACATCACTGCTGAATTTTATCTGACCTTGTGTTATTCTCTGCTGTAGTTCTGAGGTTCCCTTTTGAAGTTCCCCACCTAGTGTGTTTTGGACTTGAGTAACCTAGCTAATTGTACAATTTGCAGATATTGCCATCTCATTGCCTAATTTTCTTTCCAATTCATTGATACATTTATTAAATAACAACTATCCTAGTGTGAAGCAATGGAGCAGCCCACCGTAATCTTTCAGCCACAGAGGAGGATGACTATATATTTTTACTTTAGACTTTGTCATCTAGATATTTTTACCCCATGATGAGTATTTCCCTCTCCTCCAGTGACTAGTTAGCTTCCTTAACAGCTGCTCCTGTGGAGAAAGCTTTCTGAAGTCCAAAGAATTATGTTGGCTGATTCTTTTCTTCTTCCTTTTTAATAGCTCGATTGAAAAATAAAAAGCTAATAGAATAGTGAGGAATTAATTTCTTTTGTAGAAAAAGCCCTGGTAACTACTGTATTTGTATTCGTATTTTATCATCTTAGTCTAAATAGAGCCTCCTCTAATTGTCAGTCTCTTTATATTTCCTTCTATTGCCCAGAAATATACTTCACTGGAATAATCTGAAACAGTTTTCCAAAAGCTTGTCACAGTACTATTCAATTCTTCACTACTGAAGAACTGCTACTATTCAGTTTGTCAGTACAGAAACTAAAACATGGCCACATATAAGTAAGAAATGCTTACATACTTTATCACATTATTCCAAAAGTAATTTTACTTAATGCAAGAACTGAGTGGTACTGTCCCTCTCTCAGACTACAGAGATTGAGGCCTTTTAATTACATTAGCATTGACATACAACATGCAAAGCAACGGAGCAACTCCAAGTGGAGTCAAAATCCACAGACCTAGACACTTTTTGATTCTAACTCTTCTAAACTTTTACTTTTTATATTCTCAACCTGTAAATTTCATGGCCGAACCCTTTCCCCCTCATGTGTCAAACTTTACTCCAACAGTTGTGGGATTCTTGACATTCATATCTGAATATTTCAATTTGAGATTACCTAGCTTTTTGCCACATACTTTAAAGAGTTAAGAGAACACTGCTTGCATAAACACTTTCAATTTGTCATTTCTAAGGTGCAGAACATACAATTCACAGCTTGCAGCAAGCGGGAGTAAAATGAATTTAAGCCAATTTTGAGCCCTCTTTATCCTGGGCTGCTCTAAAGTCTTCACATAATTTAATTGTCTCTTTGAGTCTGCCTAGGTCCTAGCAGGGAGAGCTCAGCTGCTCTTGAGCTCCAGTAGTGCCTGGCACCCTCCCGGTACGGCTGGCCGGGGTTCCTCCAGCTGTTCACTGGCATGCTCAGAGTGCCTACCCTCCCCAGGGCTTGCCTGGAAAACAGCCTAATAGCCATTTCCTTGCTTCCCCTGGCAAAAGAGCTCTCCTCCAGATGGACCCCAAGCTTTTAAGGCCATGTCTGGCAGCTCTGGTGGTCCCTGCCATAGAAAAGGGGCCAGGGCACAGGTGAGGATAAAGAACAGGTAAGTTACATGCCATTGGCAAGTGCACTTCTTCACCTTCCTTAATAGAAAGTCAATGCTGAAGATTATTTAAAGAAAAAAGTTCAAACTTTTCCATCACTGTTCACTCTCCTTGTTCATATGTCATATTCCTGTCCTCTTAGACAATGAAGATCAACAAAGGCAATTTTAGTTTTATTTGTACAGTCAGTTTTACTTTCAGGATCCATTGAGCCTCAGCACTTGAATTTCAATCAGTATTGTTTATTTAAAACACCTTCATTACTGCAGTCTTTATATGTGCATACATTATGTAGCTTTTAATATTTATGACAATGAAATAGTATTATTAAATGTATGTTATTATTAAATATACGATATGCATTAATTTCAAGAACTGTGGGGTAAGCTGCGTAATTACTACATTACAAAATACAATGTGAAAATATCACACTGATAAAGAAAACACATTCCAGTGTGATACATGGCCTTCAAACTGTGAGATGGTGCTTTTTATTTTAGAGCATAGAGGTTAGACCTTTAACGTACTCCCCAGAAAGAACTTTCATAAATATATATTTTGGACTAGCCATGGTCCTGGCAGATTAGAAGGCCTTGTCTCTTCATCCTGATGATGATAACGACATCTAGCATGAGCTCGGACAAACCATTTAATTGTCTGGAGCTCCTGCTTTTCAGCATGGATGTCATGTTACAAAAGGATGTCAGACTCCTAGGTACATCCTATTCGTTAGAAGCTGTCTGTGGAAAAGTATTAAATAGAGGTATATAAAAGGAGAAAGACACAAGGACATTTGCTTTCAGAGTAAGAAATCTGAATGCTTTCCTGCATTTTACAGGAAAGTAAAATGCCCTTTTACAGGAGTACAAATGCCCTTTTAAAGACCTCAAGTGAGGTTGCCAGGGAAGATGACAGAATTCTGAAAGTTTGTGTATTTCTGTGTTTTTCTAACTATTCCCTAATGCTTGATGAATGTATTTGTAAAGCCTTACACATGGATGTATCTCACTTAAAGGTACATCACACTTCTTATTCTACTGAAATGTCCAGTGAATTTTTCATAATGCTGGGAATTGTAGTCCTAGTAGTGAATAATTTTACTTTTCTTCCATATACTGATGATAGTAGTATTTTGAAGTGGATGCTGTTGAACTGCTGTATGTAATGCTGACCTATCTTTAGATAATAGATTTTATCCAACAAATGATACAGGTTATCAGAAAGGCAACAGTTCAGACAGATAGCCTGCAAACATTATTTGGTGAAAAATTATAAAAAAGATTTACATTATGATGTTTCATTTTATAATTACTCACTTTTTCTTCATGATCTTTTGTTGATTAACTTTGCACTGTTGTGCAGTTTCAAATGAACACTAATATTTACACTTATTGGATTATGTTGTTCAGAAGATGCTAAGACACGTAAGTACAAGGACGTTTAGGATTACCAAGTCAAATATTGTAGGATAATTTTCTTTGTCTAATAGATGGTCATTAACAATTAATTTCTCTTTTGGCCTTGACCATTCCTACTGCTAGCAACAATGCCCATGTCTCTTGGCAGATTGGGTTTTTTTAAATACTTTTTTCCATTTACAATTTTTTTTAAAAATTAAACTACTATTTCATCCCTGAAAGAACTTGACTTTGCTAAGACTTCGTTTGTACACTTTACGTACTTTCACGTCTCCTCTATAATGGTCTTTATTTAGTCTTCGTGGAACTATTTCCCTGTAGCACAGAACTATTGTCTGGCTATACGTAACTATTTCTTGGTAGCTGGGTAAATTCCTACCTCCAAGTTTATAGAAAAGCTCTTAGAGCCTAAGAAGGGACAAGAATTCACCATGTTCCCTAAATCATTTGTCATTTGCCTTGCTCTTCTTTGAGTATAGAGGAAGAAACTAACAAAGTAATGAACTGGTGAAACTACATTCATGAAAATTTCACCGTGGAATAAAGAAATTGTTTTTTTGTTAACTTGCTTTAAATTCATAAGAAACATTAAAATTCCAGAATATAATATAAATTACATTAATTTGCATCCTTGTAACCAACATGCAACCCCCCCCCCCCCCCAAGGTTACCTCTCTCACCACCTTTTTTTTAAATTTTAGATTCTTTAACAAATCTTGAAGACAAATGAAAGTCACATATTTGGAGGAAAAGGTTGGGGGAAAAAAAGCAGATATTAGATAATGTTCTTGCTCCCTTACATTCCACAGCATTAAAATTGAATGTGCATGCTCTCATTAAGGAATGTTCCTAAGCATTTGACAAGTGTATTTACACACATTTACTTCAATCCACAAGTTTGAAGTTTAAAGTAAAGCAAATTTAAAGCTGCTGAAGTACTCTGAAGCTCTGAGGCCATACAGCAGTTTTTAGAAGAGCAAGCATTTTCAAATGTTATTGCATTTAACAAAGATAGTAACATGTCCAGTATTTCAAGTACCATGCTATGGACATTACTGTCAAATGATGACGGGGCCAGAATTTTATTTGAATATTTTAACTTACTTCATTAAGGATTTTATTTATTTCTTCTTATAGGCAGGTTTTGTATTTTTATGGTAATTGTATCTAATCACTTTTGAAATGCAAAGTTGAGTTTGCTTGTATTGTCTGTGTAGCTGTGAGTGAAAAATTACATTAATAAAAATAATGTGCCTAATACATTTTAGAGAATTTGACTTTCTCAGTATTTCCTAGTTTCACAAATATTAATTGAAATATAGACTTACATTAGTGAATACTTAGTTTTCTTCATGCACAGATTCTGTTTTCATTAATACCAGTGCTGAAATAAGTCTTCAATCAGTGAGAAATGTACTATCAGGCCTTAAAAATGTAACACCACATTTGGGAAGTTATGTTTAAGAGATGCAGTATATAAAACGCATTGACGGAAAGCAACTGTAAATTGGGGGCTGATTGGTATCAGTACAGTTCCATTAAATGGAAAGAAGAGGAACAACTAACAGTGGTAAAGCTAGAATCTACTAAAATCAGTAGAATCTTCCTATGCAATTTTATAAATATTCTAAAATATCTGTAATTCTCTCGAATGAGAAATTAGTATCTGGTAAATTAGGATTGTCTCTTGAAAGACAGTATTATGTTAATATATTTTTATTTTCCCTCTGAAAAATGCCTACGAGTATGAATCACTTTATGTTAATGCTACCCTTTGTGTAAAACAAAAACTTTGAGGATACCTTACACAAAGATTGAGGCAAAAAGTAAATCACTGTTTCATGACCATAAAAAGACTATTTTGCTACTTAGCCATTTAACTTAATACATAAATACCATTATGACATAAAAGTCCTAATTTTTACCATGCATGCAGCAATACATAATAACATTATTTGATAACTCATACCATAAATATCCCCATTTTCTGGGTTTTATGGGATAGAAAAAGTAGTGTTCATGTTTAGAACAGACACGCACAAATTCTCCACAAAACAAGAATCTGGATATAAATCTTCAAAATCCATTTGGAGTTGAGTTCAATTACAAAACCAGCTAAGGTTAAGATCTTGCTATCTCACAACGTAGATGCTGCTGGTTTAACATATTCCATATTACGCAGATGTTTTCATAGAGCTGAAAAATCTGAAGCAGCTAAATTTTCTTGAAGGAGATGGAAACTTATAATGACTTGACCAGTTTAGTGATATTTAGGGAATTAATGAGATATTCCATTAACATGCATCATGTGGAACCGCTATTACACTCTGGAAGGGACCAATAGACCACTGTTCTGTGTCTGGAAGTGATCAGCAGTCAATAACTTCATTCTCTCATAAAGCACTTAATTTTAAAAGGGAAGAAGTTCTGTAACATCAACAACTCTACAGTGCATGGTTTGAATCAGAAATATTGCTACTTCTAGCACCACTGCACATACTGTTCTTATTCAAGCAAATGTTTAACATTCTTGGTTCTAACTAGGAATTTCCCTAAATTAAGTTTTGTGGTAACAGGCTGCAGATTAATTACAGTTCATACAAAAGCTGGGGTTATCTTATTCTTTTTGATTCAGGGTTTTGAGTGTTTTCTATTTCTCATTTATGTAAATAAACTGAGCAGAAGCAAAGGAAAGGTACCCACATGAGCTAAATTCTCCCTTATGATGACTCTGTGCAGTAATACTATGGCTATAATATAATAATTTAGTTTTTGTTGTTCAGACTAGACTGAACTAACAAGCATCATTAGATACATCACCTAACTGTGCCAGTATTAGGCAGAGTTATGGTTATCTGCATGTCCTCACACTGGATTTTGAGTTGATGTTTAGCTTTGAATTTTGTGGGTTCCTAATGCTTGAGAGCATGGGATAATTTTGAGATGTTTCCAATATGTCTGGAATGTATGTTACCTTCAATTAGTATTCTTTAGACTTTAGTGGGTTTTCTGCTTATAAAAAAAAAGAAATTGAACAGGTGATACAAAAACTTATTTTCATGAGGCCTTCTGTTTATTTACAAATATGAAGTTTTCCTGGTAAATCTATCTTTCTTTCTTTCCTTTTTCCTTTCTTTCTTTCTTCCTTTCTTTTTTTCTTTCTTTCTTTTAAATAAATTCAACTTCTATGGTCCAATACACAAAAGTTATTATTTTAGAGCTACCAAAAATGTTTCATGGTGGATGAAACAAACCAATGCAAAGCTACAACATCCTTATGCCCTTTCCCCACATCTTTCAAGTTCCCTTTGTTTCATCCACCATCCTGACCTCCTCCTGCTACATGCCCAGAGTCCCTTCCCTTAGCACATGTACAGCCACTACAGTCCCATTCCTTGTATCCTCTCTTATTCTGTGTGCCTCTTCAATTTCCTTCCTCCTCTTACATCCCCTTATGCTTCTTACAACATAATAATTCATCCTCCCTATTCCTTCCTTCCTGCCACACAGATACGCTCTGTGCCTCTTGCTGCTTTCTTCATTGATTCATTCAGGTGCAAAGGTTTGGTTTTGGAAAAGGTAAGGAAAAATTACCATTAATTAATCTCTTTCTAGTTCCTCCCTGTTTGGACCATTCATTTCTAAAATCTATGAACATATACTGGTAAATATAAAAAAAACCCAACTTGTCTTTAAAAAATAACTGATAGATTTCGAAACCAGATAATCTGTTTTTCATGCCTTGCAATATCTGCTTTGTATAAAACATATAGTTTGAAAATAATTAGGAGACTGTGACAGGTAGTTCTGCAATATATGTTCTGCATTTGGTAAATTCCCCTTGCTAATGAATAAAATCATGGATTTCGAGAAGTTAGAAGTTACTCATTTTCAGTAAAAACTTTGCAGTGATAATCTCTGAGATTCCTTTAAAAGCCCATTCTACAAAACTCTAAAAATGAGAATTTAATTGAACAGATATTGAGCATGAGTTTGAAAAAAGAAATCCCCAAGAAAGTGAAAGTATTGCTGTTCCATTATTTAAAAAGTAAAGTTTAACCAAGAATTTCCCTTCTTAAAATATTTTCACACCAAACCTCACTGACTTGTTCTTGAAGCATTTGAGTTCAAGTTCCGTCAAATATTTCGTTACCAAGCTGGTTTTGCAGACTTGCATTAAATCTCAGATGAAGCTTCGGAGTACAAGTTCAAATAAATTAAGGCCCAATCAATAAAACTGGAAATCAGCCTTGCAAACCACATTGCCTACTAAGAACTGTCATTAAATTAGAGTCAAATCAAATTACACAATAATGAACAACAGCCACTCCTCGGGTATGAGAAGGTATCCTTAACACAAACCTCCACCTGCCCGAAGATGCATGCAGCCCAATGTTTGCTCCGGACTAACAGAGTTGCCCCTTGGTGAGGGTTCCCACGTCCTTGGCTCCCGGCTTAGGGAGCTGTGTGGGCACAGCCCCGTAGCCTTGAATCACAGCCCTTATCTGCTTTGGTATTTCCAGCAGCTCACACAGCTAATAAATAATGCATTCATTAAGCAGACTGCATGTTTACTTCCATAGGCCAATACTTGGACTTTTTTAGCCAAAGAAACCCAACGTGACTGATAGCTACACTCGATTCCTTTCTTTTGGGCACAACACTGCCGTACCTGTCCTTGGTGGGGCGGTGGGGCAGCAGCAGTCCCCGTGCCACCCCTGCCCCAACAGCACAGAAGGGCTCCTGGGTGCCCCTGGTACAACAGTGCTGGCTGGTGCTAAGTGCAGAGGCACAAGTGCCCAGGCAGCGTTCCCTGCCAGCGCTTGCCTTTATGGCAGGAGGCTGGGGACAAGACAGTCTCCCACCGCAGACCAGTCCTCCCGCAGTGCAGGGCAAAAGGAGGGAAGGAGTCACATGCTCCCTTTGAACACCTGCATGGCTGGCAGCAGCATCATCAATAGGTCTATCAGGTTTGCAAACTGCTTTCTGTTTAAGTTGTTGGCCGCAGTCTGGACACAGCATGAAGCTTTAAATTGAATTTTAATTTTACTAAATTTTATGAAATACTAAAATTTTTCAAAGTTGCACACATTGTCTCTCTGTTTATATTGTCTTGCTTTACAACAGCAATTAAGAGAGAAATTAGGGCACTGTTTTCTCGTAAAAGTGGCTAAGAATATATTGTGAGTCCATGTTTAGGCAAGCACCTCATATTCAGAAGCACAATGCAGAGGCAGCACTGACCAGTTTATATAACTTGCAATTGGGTCAGTCATTGTGAAGCTTATGGTCAAAAAGCTGTAAAAATGCCTATGCACCTGAGGTTTCTCTTTTAAAACTTGCCCACATGTAAATCAACTGGATGCAGGCTCCTAAATGCCCAAGACATTTTGGGGGAAAGGTAGGATCACTTCAAAACGTTACATTAAATATGAGTTAGGTTTTGACATTTGTCACTAAAATTTACATTTTGGCCTTTCTGGTACAGTTATACTTCAAAACTGGAATAATAATAATGATACCTCTAAATTCTTATATCAGAAGCTAAAAGCTTCAGAAAAACAATATACTTTACAGTATTATATAATAACGACTCTCAAAAACCCCTTTATCACCACAGGAATCATGTACTTCACAAGTCACATCCTGAGTAAATGCCATTTAAAGACAAAAATACATTTTTAGCAAAAACCTCCCTGTGGCTCTAGCCAGACTGCCAGCTGTGGTACTTCAGATGGACTCGAGCATGCAGTCTCATCTCCAAGTTTGTGTGGGCCATAATCAATATAAGCTGAGTACTACTGGGAGTTTTCAGATGCTGCCTTCCTATGCAGCCAGTGTTGAGACACAAGGGCCATACTTTAATTAGGTGGTCCGAGCTTAGTTTTTTACAATACACAACCTGGAAGTAAATATTTGGGCAGTAGGGCTGAAGAAATTAGAAGTGGATATGGTAAGATACATACCTTTGGGTAAATCTAGCCTAACTATAGATCAAATGTTGTTATCATTTGGACAAAGGAGAAAAGCACACTACTTAGCATAGAGCTGAATAGGTACATTGGTCCACTGCTCCCCATACCCCAGCTCTCGAAGATGTCCTCACACACTGGCACCAGCTTCAGTAGCAGCCCTCAAACACGAGGGTCTGAAGGCATAGCTGCTGCTTGAACCAGCTTTGCCACTAGGATTGGTGACCTTGGCACAACATTCTCAAAATTGCCTTGGGTATCCTTCTGTACAGTCCTGTACTCTGCTGTGAAAAGAAGCCCTTTTCAGCAGCTCACTTACAATTTAGTTTAACATAGTATCAATCATACTTTAATAAAAATTCTACACCCCAAAAATCCTCCTTGTCATAAAATGCTCAACTGATGCAGGCAAACCTGAGGGCTCAAATAACTTACAGAGTAAATCTCCTTCAGCTGTGTAAACTAAGTGTATTTGGGCTTTTTGAAGAAGCAGAGAGGCTGGAGATGGAAATACCCTCAAAAAGTGCAAGATTTGTGGAACAAGCTATGATACAGAATAGCAGTCAAGGATCTTCAGCCAAGGACACATGAATACCAGAGGTACGTTCAAGCCATGTCTCCAGCTCTCCTGGTAACAGGCTACCATGGAATCTACTTCCAGACCCAGACTGAACATCCTTCTTGGGCAACTTTCCAGGAAACCAACAATTCACAGGGATTTAGCGTGCTCCAAATGCTATCCCTAGTCTAAAGGGGAAGTTCTTTCAAGGGATGGCAAAGTTATCATGGGAAAGTTCCCATCTGATGATTTCTTCCTAATGTGGGAAGTTAACAAATTTGTCTCAGCAAACTAATTACAATGAATGAGATGAAGTATTCTGGAGTTGTATTCTTTTTTTCATATCAGTTTAGTGTCATGCATAAAACCCCCAACAGTATACATACATAAACATACATATAAAACATTTCTGAGACTGACAGTCGTCTTTTCTCAGATGTGTAAATCTGTTTTGATACTGCGGCCACCACAAGGCTGGGTGCGTGTTAGGGAAAAGTGAGCCTTACAGTGCTTTTAGTGTCCAGAGACTTTGCTTAAAAAAAATTACAGTCACACAGAGCTTGAGCAAAGTCAATCCCACGGTCTTAAGCCAGACCTACAAAGGAGGTAGTACCAAACAGCTTATCTCCTTCCCAAGTTGGAGAGTCATAACGCAGAGGTTTCATGGAGGATTTGGTTTGAGTAAGCTTTTGCTTTCTGCTAACCTTATAAACATGACAGAGATCTCACTCTTCTCTCAAGCCAGCAGGGTATTCTCTGTCCATCCCTGTTGCCAATATATCTGCAATGCTCTACATTCTTTGCCATAACTATCATGATGTCAGCAAATAAAGAATCAAAAAAGGACCAGTGGAGGAATGTGTGTAAACCAAAGGTATATGGAGACAGAACAAGAAAAATTGAGGGACCTGCGTTTCCCAGATAAACCACAGATAAACCCAGATAAATCACTCTCAACCATGGAGATAAAGCTTTAGCTGAGGAGACTCATAACATTCAAATAAAGGCAATATATTCATAATGTATGTATGTTAACCACATACAAGAAAATAGAAAATGTATCCTGCCCCCGCCTTTTCACCCAACCACAAAAGCAAAGTAGGCAGTACACAAGGCTGTTCTGACTCTTAGAAAAATGATTAGTCTGCTATTCTGTACCTGTATCCTTTTGCTAAGGCTCTTGGAGCATATCAGCACCAGTCTTACTCAAGCCAGACAATTACATTAGTCAGAAAGCCTTAAAGTACAGTTGTTTAGGGATGAGATCTTTCTATTCAAAACGAGGTGCAACAAAGGCAGTAGAGAGCAATGGGATCCATGCCTATTTTTCTCTAAGATCAGGTAACACGTCAATCACATTTGCAAAAGAAGGGATAAGGAGTCAGGAGCCAGGTATTTCTGAACAAATGAGAATGTCATGCTAGAAAAAGAGAGGCATGACCTTTGACTTTTTATTCAGATTTTGCAAGTATTCTTGAAAAGACTTCATCAATGTAAGGCTTGCTCTGTTTCTAGAAGTAGCATGAAAGAAGAGGTGGAGGGAACAACAAAAAAAAAGCATTTGCCTGAGATTTCCATATAATTGATATAATTTACAGTAAAATACAGCTGAAAACCCCAGAAGCCTTGTACAAAATTAAACTCTACCAAAAAGATCACTCTGATGTAAATATTTTTACTATGTGAGAAAAGGCAAAGCTGAAACAATTTAAGTCTTCTGTACTATGTAATGGAAAAGCATTAGCTTCTCAATCTTGTATTTAACTGTGCTATAAAAGCAATATTCACATTTAAACAGGGCCTGCCAGACGTATTTAATTTTAGTTTTATTAAAAAAAAAAAAACGGAAGCTGCTCTTAATAGATAAATGAATGTCATATGAAACCACATCCAAAAAAATCTGAAAAATTTGAAGTGCAGTTCTATTCCAACTTCATCAGTTAAGCAACGTATCACAGGTCTCTTGCTGAAGAGTTTCAATAAACAAGTTTTAGAGATTACTAAGGGCTGTTTGTTATTTTTAAAGGACAGATTTGCAAGGAAAACCTTTTCTGGGATTGTTTTTAAATATTTTACCACATTCTTTACTTAAAAATCTCTAAAGAACTTCAACTTATTTGAAGACAAGAGGAAGTTAAATGAAGCATGAGACCAAGTGAAACTCAGCATTTTCTTTTGTTGAAGTGGAATGACGAAACCAGAAAGTACATCAGCCACAGAGGAAAAGACGTTTTATAATGACTTTCAGCTTTGATGATGTAAATCTATAGGATTATTTATAACAGCTTAAAATATGCCATACCAACTGTATTGACCCGTATTCACTCATATATTTTTGACTGTTCTGTGCTATTGCAACAGCACAAAATTAATAAAAACTTGCTTTACCTACTCAGGTAAACTGGATTAATGGCAGCTTTATTCCACAGAAAGTTCTCAAAATGGCCGTGCCCAAAACACCCAAGCTCTGTTAGTGCATCCGACCCACGGTTATTAACTCAGAAACATCCCTTTAATTCTGTTTTCTTTGGACATGCCTCTGGACACAGGCACTGTGGGCTGCAGAAGGAAATCCAACTCTCCCCAGCTCTCTGAAGCGACTTAGCTCTTAATAGAAACAGGATCTGGCATTAAAGCAGCTTTTTGCCAGGCTCTAAGTTTCTGTCTTGGGAACCAGGGTTAAGGCCTCAGATCAGGCCTAATCTTTACCAAGGAAATTGTGGCAAGCAAAAGGGTGTTGGGTGGGTCAGTGTCTCTGCAGCCAGTTTTTCTGTAGGACCAAACTTGTGAAATGCTGGGGATCTGTGTCTCCCAAAGAAACCACTGCGAGCTGCAGATCACTTGGATCTCAAGATTTGTCCCAAAATACCCTAATGGATATTTCTTCTACATGCAAGAAGCAAAGTAAAGGCACAAGGATGATAACATTATGGTTTGCTTACAGGAACAAACACTGTTAGATGGGCCCTAGGTTAGAACACATCCATGTGTAGCTGTGTTACGAAGTGCATTTATTTCCTACAGAAGCAACATAGCAATATGAGTACTACGTGACTAACTAGAATTCCAACTGCACTGTAAAGGTAAAAAATGCCAGACTTCGCCTGAAATAGACAATATGTTTTATGACTTCAAAATGAAATCACAGAAGACCTAACTCCATCCAGCTGTTCCTAATAGGGCTTTTTTTCCCCTTTGTTTTTCATTCTCTACCTTAATCCGCTTCAAAATTACCTCACAGTCTCATTCATTTTTGCTTGTAACTTGATAACTCTTACCAAAACAATGTATTGCACATTACAGGGCAAAATAACTAAATTAAAGAACAGAGAAAGAAAATGTATATTCATTAAAGCTGGTGATGCTGCAATGAAAATTTGCATAGCAACCTGCAACTATGCCTGATAGAATTACAAATTTATCATTCATTTGAAGGATAGATGAAACATTCTCACATTTTCTGAATCAGTCATTTCTATTCTATTCGGCTTAGTATAAACAATCCCCCTTATTTTGCAACTAATTGAAGAATTAATATAAAAGGATTGAACACCTGTTGCTCTGTTGGCAGAAAACAGCAATTACAATGTTTCTTTCCAACGGACTTAAACTACAAAAGAAAAATTTTAAAATAAAAAAGGAAGATAACATATTGGTGACCAGGGTCCTTTTGAATCCACAGAGGATATTACAGTTTTTATTCAGATTGTGAGTGGTCCCTGTTAAGCTTCATTGGTTGATGGAGATCTCCTCTCTATCCCCCATTTAGCCACTGCCCCCTTAAGCATTTTCCATTAGCTTGGAATAGCTCTGATTCACTCAACCTCCTCTCTCATCTTTCCCACACACTTTAAGACAGGCTTAAAATCCATTGTACATCCACCTAACTGTCATGCAGATCCTCTTTACCAATTTCATAGAATCGTAAAATCATAGAATGGTTTGGGTTGGAAGGGACCTTAAAGATCATCGAGTTCCAACCCCCCTGCCATGGGCAGGGACACCTTCCACTACACCAGGCTGCTCAAAGCCCCATCCAACCTGGCCTTGAACACTTCCAGGGATGGGGCATCCACAACCTCTCTGGGCAACCTGTTCCAGTGTCTCACCACCCTCACAGTGAAGAACTTCTTCCTTACATCTAATCTAAATGTAACCTCTTTCAGTTTAAAGCCATTACCCCTCATCCTATCACTCACTACATGCCCTTGTAAAAAGTCCATCTCTGGCTTTCCTGTAGGCCCCCTTTAAGTACTGGAAGGCTGCTCTAAGGTCTCCCTGTAGCCTTCTCTTCTCCAGGCTGAACAACCCCACCTCTCTCAGCCTGTCCTCATAGGAGAGGGGCTCCAGCCCTCTGATCATCTTCATGGCCCTCCTCTGGACTCGCTCCAACAGCCCCATGTCATTCTTATGTCAGGGGCACCAGAGCTGAATGCAGGACTCTAGCTGGGGTCTCCTGACAATGGAGTAGAGGGGAACAATCACCTCCCTTGACCTGCTGGTTACACTTCTTTTGCTGCAACCGAGGTTACAGTTGGCTTTCTGGGCTGCAAATGCAACATTGCCGGCTTGTGTTGAGCTTCTTGTCAGCCAACACCCCCAAGTCCTTCTCCTCCAGGCTGCTTTCAATCCACTCATCCCCCAGCCTGTATTTGTGTTTTGTTTGGAATTTCATATTACAAACATTAATCACTGAAAATAAATACTATTAAAAAGGAGATTAAATCCATTTTCATCTCCTCTTTTTATTCTTTATCTAGGAAAGTGGTGAGGGAAGTCTTAAGCTGAGGTAGAAAGAGTCAAACATAGGGATCTGTAAGCGAGTGATTTTTTGAAAGGCAGAACTGAAAGGAAAACAATAACCAAAACACAAGCAAGCATCAAATCCACTTAAAATAAACATTCTTATCTTTCCTTGCTGATGCAAAACCTAAAACAATTAAACATTGGAAATGTCAAGTATTTGGTTATGGTCACCTGCAATAAAAGTAAAGCAAGAAATACAGGGATTCAAAATACTCTGGAGAAACCTATTTGCTGTTAACTTGGGAGCACTAGGACCACAGCCCTCACCCCCACATAGGACAGCCACGTTTCACCCTGTCCTCAGTCCACAGGAGTGTGGCATGCCCATGGCTCATATCAGTGGTGTCCACCTGACCACAGCACCACAGGAGCATGGCTTAGCTCTTTTGCTTTATATCAACAATCCTGAAATAATTTTCCAGCAAAATTATCACTATTAATACTATTAATTATAAATTATTAAGTTCTACTCCTTTTCACTTTTTATGGAAAAGTATGTGGAAACAGACAGTATCAGTTTTTCCCAACTATTTTGGAATGAGCATCACTGTCTTGTCCAGATGCTCCTACTTTGGCAGTAACACCTTCCATCACACTGATGAGATGTCATCTTTAAGGTCATTTTCAGAAGCAGGCCTCACTTAAAAATCATGGTGGAAATACAGGCAGAGTCCTTTTCCTTCTCATTTCATAGCTGTTTCTGGGAATGTCTAAACTGTGAAAACACTCAATATTTTTTCTCTCTTTGATAACATATCTGCTTATTGGATGTACACATCTCAAGGGATTATTTTCTTTTTCCCAGATAAGGAAAACCAGCTGAAAACCAGCATGAAATGGGAATGCACAACTTCGGGCAAAAACCTCCACAAGCATGCCATCATCTCCCTATTCAGCTTGGGATCAGACGCACATTTTTTTGTCTTAGTGCATTCTGGTATCGCTTTTTTAAAAAAGGTGTGCCAGACATACAGGCAACGCAGGGGCTGAGGAGGGCAAATTCTGTCTGTGGCACCCGACCCACATGGGTAGAGGCACCCGGCAGTGGGACCTGCTGCTGCCAGCGGTGTCCAGTGCTTTGGGAACCACTCGCATAGGCAATGTGACTTCTCCAAGTCCTGCTGAGTTAGGAAGATGCTTCAAGTTCACTCAGGGCCAAAAATGACCAGGGCATTGTGGGTCAGGCTGACACAGTGTGTAAGGACACAGATGCTGAGACCCCAGAGCAGGATTAGGCTGAGCAGCACATGAATCACGACACGGTGGAAGCACAGGCAGGGCTGCAGGTCATTTGGATCTGTGCTCATAACACTGAATTGTGCAGACACAAAGAAAGAATATTATAAATCCAAGGAAGATCAGGATCAACTTGTGACACTGCTGCTACTACCCAAGCAGCAGCGTGCAATATTTTTTGGAAAGTATTATAAGGGCAGAAAAAATTGTTCTTTTCCCTTTAAAAAGAATGTGCACCTATATAACAACAGCAAGAAAAACCAACTGTATAGGATAAGCCATTTCTATGAAGAAAGAATAAAGCATTAAATACTTGATTTTTTTCTGAATTTATAAATAAAAATAAACTTTTAAAGCTTTCCCATTAATGGAATTAAATTCATCATCAGTCTTTCCTTAAGTGTCTGCAGTACATAGTCACAGTCCATTAAGACAACATGTTAGCATTGTTCATAACAGGATGTAAATGAAATAATCAAGTCATCAGGACTATTTCAACATCAATAAAGCCTCAGAGTGATTATTATGTACAGCCATGACACAATACCTTTTTGCATACTTTCCCTGATCAGATTAAAGTGGTGATGAATTCCTCGATGGCTCAAGTGTGCTCCAAGGAAAGCTAGAAGGTTGTACAGTTAACTCCCAGGGTGTAACTCTAAACCATACAACCTACTACCTCAACCCGGATGCACACAGCTTCCGACGGTGACCATAAAGTCTTCTTCACTTCTTCAGCCTTTCTTTGAAATGTGACAGCAGCTACAGGCTTATATATTTCCCATGGGGGTACGCTTTCAATGGCAATTATTCCCCACTTTTCAGATGATAAGGCATGTTCTTAAATGGATTTTTCTACTGCGGAGATAGAGTTTCTGTTCTATCCTGTTTACATATGTATAAAGATATATACATGCATGTTTTATGTGTATATATATGCATACATATTTGATAGGATTGATGCAAGTCCAGCTACATTTCTGGAAAGAAATGACCATTTTTTCTTATTTTACAATAAACATAAAAATCTAAATCTCTTCTTGTTTTTTCTACATTTTTTAATGTAATATGATGTAATGGTGTATTTAATAAAGCCAGCAAATGGTACTCTCCCTCATTGGAAACCCTACAATTCCCTCACATCTCTTCATAAATTTTAATATGATATTAAGCCAAAGGTGCTTAAAGCAACCGATAAAAGAACAAATCACTTAATCAAGTTTGAAGATAGGGCAATGGACAAGAGAAGCATTCCAAAAGCAATACATAGATTTGTACACTCACTTGGGCTTGCTGTCAAATACGCACTGCAGTGCGTGCTACATAAACTTTTGCCAGATCACCATACTGACACAGACCCATAGAAGCGAGCTTGTGCAGTACGTTTCAACACAAGATCGGATCTACGGGTTTATGCCAATTGGCATCATTGATTAGCATTTTCCTTTTCAAGTGAGATGCAAAAGACTTTAAACAAACAAACATATGAAGCAATGTAAGAATGAGTATTTAAGAGTAAAAATATTACCATCTATTGCAAAGAAGGCTACTTCAAACTTAACTGCATAAATGGTGGACGCGCCAAACAAGCCAAAGACTTGTAACTAGTCTGGTTTTTGAAAAAGGAAGAAAAAACATTTTTTTACAGATTGATGGCACAACAATGCTTTGTCTTCAGCAGGAATTAATGTCCTTTTGTGCACACTTTGCCTTACCGATGAACTCTCAACTCCCAACAACTTGCATCTGACTACAGCATGCACACAGCAGGCAAGACTGGAATCCATAATTGGACGTGACATAGAAGTGAACAATACAGGTTTGTCCTTTGTGTCTAAGCTCATATCATGTACTACAACCCGAAATAAAAATCGCGCACCAAATCTGAAAAGCAATGAGGCACACTGGAGTGCAGCTCCCAAACAACATTTTAAAGACTGCTTAGCTATTTTTTCCTATTACAGGGCATCTAAGTACTGCTTGACAATAACTTGTTGATTAAACACCACCTATTAATCAAAGCAAATAAGTTAATTTGTATATTTTATTCACTAATCCTTCCATCAATGCTATTCCCTAATAATAAGAATGCAAGTAGAAACGCAATCTTGCAAAACTTCAGGATTAACTCCTATAACAAATACTTTCTTCTTGTGACCGGCAAGCAGTACGATACAAATTATCACACACTGAATGTAGGGTGTCCTACGCAACAGACTGAAAACAGGTCCTCCGAGGCAATAACCAGTAAATTCAGAAAGGTGAGACACAGATACAGTTTTATAACTTACATATTCTAAATGAAAGTGTTGATAAATACTGCACCTTTAAGCATAGTATCTGACACATCACAATAACTTGTAACAATATAGCCACAAATGCATTTGTAACATACAGACATAAGAAGTAGGTATAATTTTAAAACCAGGTGCTATAGAAAGGACTCTTATGATTCTAGCGGGTTACTGAAATCTGTATCTGAATAAGATTTTCATGCCTGCCTTCCACTAGTTCCCACTGAAGGCCTAATTCTGCCATCGTTAGTTGGGCAAAACTCCTTTCAAGAGAATGAGTGCTACCAATAACAAAGTTTTTGAAACAGGGCAATGCTTCATTTCCTTGCAGACTGCGACATGTATTTCTAGTTCACTAATGACAGCTGAGCATTAGTAAATGACCTTTTCTTTTTTAATTTAGTGGATTAAATCTTGCATGTTCAAGCATAGCCTTTTTCATTTTAAAATAATGTTATTTTCTAGAACAGTCTGTTTTAAATCTGCTTTTGCTTTATATACAACACTTCAGCATTCAGAAGGAATGATATTTTTATAATTGCTTTCTGCTGACACTGAGGAGATAGAATATGTGAGACAAGCACTCAAACTAGAATAGTTATCCTAGTATCAGAAATAAGTGTGCAGACTGCATATATAATTTACTGAATGATTGTAATAAGTGCTATAAAATTGCTTCTCCAATTTTCTTTTTTTTTTTTTTTTGTGAATAGAAGAGATATTCCACATTTCAAAAATAATTGGTCACTGCATTATAGTTATATACTAGCAAATAGATATATGTACTATAAATATACTAGTAATATAAATATACTAGTAATATATATATATGTTATATATTTGCTAGGCACAACAAAAGAACAAATTATGTATTGATCTTTCAATTCATTCTAAAGCTTCATGGAAACATACAGTATAAAGGCTACACAAACTGCAATATTCCCAACAGAAAGTAATCAGAACAGAAGTTTAATACATATCTGTGAAATTATATTTGTAGGCTCTGCTAAGGAAAGAAATTCTTTTAAAGCTAACCTGTTTCATGTTTTTGCCATTAACTTTATTTTTTAACAACAACAAAAAATATTTAAGATCACTGTATTACCTTCGTTGAATTCTGGTATAATTAACTTCTTCAGTTTCCTTTTTCATTTAAATTTTTTTCTTTCACTAAAACAAAACAAAAAAAAAGTGAAAGATTTTGAAATATCTGTTTTATCTAAAGTGTTTTCAGAACAACATGAAACATACACAAAATTAGTAATTATGCTTTTAAGATATAAAACCGACACACTGCTGATGCCCCTCTCAGGGCCATGGGAAGACATGCTGTGAACACGCACACTTTGGCAAAGGGATTATTTCATTTAGTATTTCCTAGTCTTCTTTCACTGCACAAATATTTTATTTTTATTAGGAATTCCAGAAGGAAAGGAGCATGCTTAACAAAAATAAATAGTTTTTATCAAATAGTGCATACGATCAGGTAATTTGGTACAGAACTTCATACAATACTGGGATAAACTAAATGGCTTAAAACACGAAATGTTTGAAAAACTCTTTGGGAAAGAAACAAGAAAAAGATGTGATTACTATGATCAGATATAAAAATTTAAAAAGTTCTTTTAAGCTAATGCAAGTCTTGGTTTCTCAACAGACTTAGGTACTAATGACATACGTAAATACTCTAACAAAACTATTGGGGAGGGCAGTATCACTATAAACCTAAGAAACACTTTCTGGTACAAAATGGGTGAATGGAGGTATATATGTGTCATATACATAAGGTCTCCACTCAGCAATTTCCCAGAATTCATTGCAGAACAACAAAAATATAAGCTAGCAAAATTAGCATATGATCTTAGAAGTTACTGTCTAATCAGTAACATATAAAAAGTTAAACACATTAAAACAACTTTATTTTGTAAAGTCATAATATATTTTATATTTATAAAGTTTTTTATTAGACAAACAACTATGATGAACATTTTGAAAAAGTCAGGGTTTCTGATGAAAAAGACACTGTAAGCTACAAAGTAATTTCTAGCTGAGGACATCTGTATTTTTAACATAAATCAAAAAGACTAGAAAAATATTAAAAAAAAATTCCAAAATACATAAAACACCAATTTGGCTGAGCTTTTCAAAATTTGTCAGTCAGAATGAATTTTGTTACACACTCTTCTAATTGCCTAGTAATATGTTACAACAGACAGACAAATGCTTTAAGAGAAAGGCTCTACTCAAGCATCATATGCTCAAAACTTACTTTAACTCTGCATGCACTTATCAATCACAAACATTCTGAATGGATGGATAACTTAAATACTGTTTTCAGCTATTCCTGGACAAGTGTTACTTTACCGAACATCTTAAGTCACTGTTAGTAGCTGCAAACCAGGCTTACTTCATGAATGTCCCAATAATGTGCCTTTTATTCCAGTGCTTATTACACTTATTTCTTTGGAATGGATTTAGATACAAATGTAAGAAACTCATATATGAATTAACTCAATAATAACTTTAATATACTGCCTACAAGAGCGTTCCTTTCCTACAGTTTAACACTTTTTTTTTCTCTTCCCCTCTTTAGAAACTGAAAGCATGAGTCACACTGTAAAAAAAGAATTTACTTTCCTTAGCAACCAGATCTAAATACCCACAACTTTCTTAGAGATAACCAAAGCTTAGACTGAATAAATGTAACATTAAAGTCTTTGCATAACTCCAGTGCTTAGCTAAGACAAAATGTGCCTAACCACTTATTTCCATAGACCCTCATTTTTTTGTTTACTTTCTATTTTTAGCAGTATTAGATCAAACACACCCCCAAAAAGTTAGTTTTAAAAAGTGTGAACAGCTGACTATGTTAAAATTAATACACAAGGACTCAGTTTCAAAACAACATGTTTAAAACGGCTTAAAAAAAGAAAAAGAGAAAAAAAGAAAAAGAAGCTATACCTGATATGAAAGGTACGTTTTCACCCAGTGCCAAATACTGCTATATGAGCAATAGTGAAAAAGACAAACAAACAAAAAATTCATTCCTTCTTTCTTTTTTTTTTTTTTTTTTTTTTTTTTACTAAAAGAATCAATCTCCTAGGCTCATTTTGTTACACTGTTTTAAGAAGCTCTAACACATCCTGATGTCTCTGTAGTGAAACATGCCAGATTTTTTTTTTTGGAAGCAGGAGAGTCACTTTTTTTTTTTTTTCTGCACTCTTGTATGTAGGACAAACTCAGATTTGTTTCTTCTTCTTAGGGCTCCTGTTCTTTCTCGGAAGAAGACCAGGGTGCCTGTCTTCTCTCTCTCTCGCTCTTCTCGGAATTCCAGGCACAAAGCACTGCGCAAAAGCTGCACCAATCCTTGCCGCAACTGCCTGCACAGGACTAGAGGTGGGGAGAGACCAGAAAATTCACCTCGCCCCTGCGCCGGTTTTATAAATGGGGATTGCACAAATCTGCTGGAGCAAAGGGGTGAAAAGGCAGGGTGCCAGTTTGCTACACTATGCTGCAATGATCTCATGTTCAATGCTGTCGCCCCGTTTGCCCAGTTCAAACGCCTGTTCATTAAACAGGAGGAAGAAAAAAAAAACAAAACACCAGAAAAATAAAAAACAACTTTTATCCTTCAGACTCTCAGGAGGGCTGTTCTAAACTACAGATCAGCAATAAAAAAATAAAGCATGTAGTTTTAAAATGCAGTTATGAAGCATAAATATTCTGCTTATATTTTCTTTCTTTCTTTTTTCTATTTGGAGATAAGAAGCAGAATTTATCAGGCGTGAAAGGGACAGCCTCCTGGTGGTGTGCCAAAAAAGCCAGAATAAAGGCAAAGTTGTGCTTCAAAGCTCAATCGCTTGCTGAGTCTGGCTAAAGTCAAGTATTAAGATCCACCATTTTCTGAGCCATGTAAGAAAAGAGGAAAAAAGTCAGAACGGGTGCTGCTTTCCAAGTCTCCGTTGGCACCATCACAAAATCTCAGCCGTAAGGTCACATGATGCTCTGCCAAATGTGGAGTGCATTCCCATAAACCATTCTGCTGATACTGCGAAGGCAGCTATTGTCTAGTTTATACCCAAAGTTCAGCCCACTCTTCATTGAATTAGCTGAAAAACGCATCACCTTTGGGGGTTGGGAGCCATGGAAACATCTACCTGGCAGGCTGCCCACTTTTTCTGCCCATCAACTAGAGATGGAATTGTGCTGCCTAATGTAATGATGACTAGGAATGTGAAGAGTCGTCCAAAGTGAATCTGATTCTTGCAAAGCCTGCTTCATTTGCACAGCAAACTCTGGCTTCTTGTTGTTAAAAAGGGGAGGGGGGGAGGGAAAAAAAAAAAAAAAAGCGCCTTTCTCCTAAATGTAGCAATTAAAGGTCTAGTAAACATGCCTAGCCTGCAACTTTCCTTCATAACATACTGAAATGGTTCCCAAAATAAAGCACTTGGTATAAGACAAGTTGTCTGATTTAAAGCAGTGCTGGTTTTTCCCCAAGTTAATGTGGCGTCCCCTGGACATTTTTGCTCCTTAAGAAAAAAAAAAAAAGTACACAACAGATCTCTCATCTCTTCTTTTTACCTGTCTTTATTGCCTCCTGATTTTATCTAGCACAAATTATACATGTGTGTGGCAATACCCACTAGTAACAGTGGGGATGCAATATTGCTGCAATATCTCCCTCAAAGCAGTCTCCTGAGAAAGCTGGTCGTGTTTGCAGCAGCACAAAACCTTTCATCTGAGCCCTCTTATCTTCACTAGTGAGTAGGACAGCTGGTCTGCAAGTTTGCAAACCAGCACATTTGAGACCAGTCAGCACCCTCCCTTCTTCAAAATGCATTTATTCTGGATTTCACGAAAAGAGATGCAATTAGGCAGAATTTATACAAGGTGCAAGTTACTAAATAGACTATATAATAGACGTAACTCTTCTGCTACAGACCTGAAATTTCGATTTTGCCCATCTATTGTTCTAAAGTAAAATGTCACATAAAATGTCACTTCCAAATGAAAAAACCATGTAACCTACTGAGCAAAAACCACACCCTCTCCCAGCACCTAAAAACCTTGTACAGAAGAATTTATCTCGGATCTCAGCATTGTGAACAAATGAACAAAAATCCACTCACTGTTTCTACACCATGAAGCTTAATAGCTACTGCAAAAGAGACGTTAAAAATGTGGAAATTTCTCTGGTCCTCCCATTAATAAAAACGGAGCCATGGGAGGAGCCTCTCTACCTATTAGCATCTGTACAAATGCTCCCGCGAAGAGGAGGTTGCATGCTAAAGAGCTTACAGCTACAAACTGGTAAGGAAGGGCAAACAAAGTGGGAGACAACAGGCTGGAAACCGCAGCGGGAGGACAGGAAAAACCATTCCCAGGGACACTGAGGGCAGTAACTCTTCAGCTCGGCTACTTTTATGTTTTGTTTTACAGTTCTTTCCAGTTTCATTTTATTTACCTGGAGGAAATTGAAGGTTCATTACTGAAGGAAGGAAGTGTGAGAATGGGGGCTTTGAAGTGAAGGAAGACAGTTATGAGGGCGGCGCAGCCCTCGGAGGGAGGTCCCGGGGCTGCCCACCAGCCGAAGGGCTGCGGGGGCTGGCTGCACCCCCGGCTGGGACAGGGGCGGTGCAGGCGGCAGGCTGGCAGCGTGAGGCAGCCCCTGCCTTGCTCCTGGCATACCCTGGAGGCCTGCGTCTGGGTTTTGTGGAGGGCAGGTGTGGCTGGGAGGAGGAGAGCGCTCGGGGCAGCCTCTCCAGATGACGAAGGGCAATGCCAGTGGGGCCTCGAGGACTGGGAGAAGGAGCAGCCACCACAGCCCAGCAGTGGCGAGGGGCTGGGAGGGGGTGCTGGGTACAACCTCAGGGGATGGAAGTGACCTTGCTCCGCCTGCCGAGCCAGCGCACCTGGGGTTGGCCCCGCTCTGGTCAACCGGTGGGAGCTGACTAGCAGAAGAGAAACTTGCTATGGCCCCCATAGATCAGTCCACAGCTTAGTTCCTCTCTTTTCCAGATTTGGAGCTTTTCAAGGGCCAGCAGCCAGAGGAAAGCCCTCTGACGCAGTGACGTGGTGTAAGCTCTCTCAGATGGTCTTTTGGAGTGAAATGCCATGCGCATTGTTTTGAATCCAAAGACCCTTTTCTTTTCCCTGTGAGCTAAAGATGACTGCCTAGGTGTTATCAGTAAGTGGAAACGCTGCTTCTCCCTCCAGCTACTTCCCACAAGAGTCCCACATCTTGGACCACAGGGATTGCACTGACTTCCAGGGATCGTGAGCAAACTGCGTGTCATGCCTCAGCCATAAAAATGGCACATGGGTGGATTCTCCCGTAAAGATCTTTGAGATTAAATAATCCCTTTGAGATTATTTAAAATAAATTCATTTCTTCAGGCTCATAAAACTCAGAAAGCCAATTCAAATGTCTTTAATTAACAATTATGTAGAAACAGAAACTTGAGATTCCATTTTTATCACTTTAGTAGTTCTTATTGATCTGAGTCAACAGATCAAAACAGATTTTGGGTTTTTTTTCTAACAGGGCACATGGGACTCAAGCTCAGTTCATTCCACCTTATGTTTTACCATTAACCATAAAAATGTTCGGGCCACAATACATCAGTGTCTTCAAAGGAACCACTCACAAGGGTGCAAACTACAAACCCAGGTACATTTTGAACCACAGTGAAAAATAATGGTTTCATTAGAATTGAGTAGAAACCTCCAACTAAACAACAATGAATTCATATCCTGTTCAAATCGACTACTATTATTATCAGTGACCGTATGTGAAAAGGACAAGGGAACAGCCTGACTTTCAGATCTCAGAAGGGTATTTGCCACTAATTACAAATAATAAGCAGTCTGAGCTGGGCAAATCTGAGCAGCAGCTTTTGAGGGACAACAGGCACAGAATCCTACACAGTCATTTTTATTTTCCTGTGTGGAAAAACACTTCAACATGTGGCTAGCCCTCAATAACGAGTATTCACTTTACCAATATTCGGGAAGGATGTTAAAAAGCTGTTAAAAAAATCACTTGCATATGTGCCCAGCAACAATTAGAGATATAGATGAATCTGAGTGCTTTGCCTATGAACTAATACGAGGGCAACACAAAGGGAACCAAAAAGACATATCTGTGGGAGTGCCTGGGCCTGTTCACCCACAGCTGGAGGAGGCGGGGGACTGGGTGGAGGGAGGATGCAGAAGACCAACCTCTCCACAGAAGAGGGCATCGATCCTTCCTCCATCCAGGAGGCAGGAAGGGGAAGGCAAAGAGGACAGGAAACCTGGGCTGGGCTGAGGGTTTCTGCTCACAGACAAATATGGTTTCCGTGTCTGTACTCAGCTCCCACAGGACAACTCTCACCCCAACCTTCTTAGCTTAATGGGCAGTTTGCAAACTAACTGGAAAGGAAAAATTGGAGACTTCCCTGGGCAATGGCAACCCACACAAGATGCGAGAGAAAAGCTGAGAGAGAACGGGAAAGAAACACGGCAACACTTTTGGAGTGAAGGGAGAGGGAGAGAGGGAGGAAGGGAATGTCTGCTTTTTCACATGGTTGTTCTTGAACACAAAAGCAAAACTAGCAAGTACGCCACTGTAGTTGCTACAAGTTAAAAGTTGAAAACACACAAAGTGAAGAGGACATGCAAGTGCTGGATATATTGCACATTTCTAGATAATGTTAATGTACTGTATTGCATGGCATAACACTTCACAATAAAATGGTCTTGCTCTGCAGACCGCATTCTGAAAGGCCCTAGTATATAGAGGTGACAAAAATTATTTGTAAAATGCATGCAAATGAAAAGCTATCATCTGCTTGCTACTTACATTTTATCTTCAAATGGCACTGTGCCTTCTCTTTTTTTCTGCCTTAAGGTTAACAGTACTGAATTAAGAGACTTAAGCAAGATGCTCCATGGTAAGAGCCAGAGATGTCATTCATTATAAATTTAACTGCAATTTTCCCGTTTCTGAAATTTTCATGGACAATCTTGCTTTAAGTTCCTTCTCCTCTAAATTTTTCACTGTGTTGTCCACAACATATTTAACTTTTGGCCACTTTGGCTGTATGGCTGGGTACCTGAACTTCACAACCTTTCCTTCTGCTTTGCTACCAGAGAAAGAAAAACTTTAAGAAGAAATAGCAACAAAAAATGAGTAATGCACATCCAATACTCTTGTTCATACAAGAAAAGCCTTCTTCACAGATGGTTTAAAAAGATCAGCTATTCCCTTAAGAGTGCAGATATACATAAATAGCAAAGGGTGCAAATATAATGAATTGAAACAGCTACTGAAAATTCAGATGAGCCTTTTCCAATAAGTATTCCACAGCATAAAGAAACCACCCACTGCAAACAGGGGCTGCCCTTCTGTTCTTCACAAGGAGGTGCGGTTGTGGTAGAATAAGCAGCATGGCTGTGGTGCCGGAGGAGTAGTGGTTCTGAGAAGTCTATAGTGAGGCCCAAGCAAAAGCCAGGCTCTATTGCTATTCCCTGTTTCTTAAAAAAAGTAGGCTTTTACGGGTGATCATTCAGGCACAAAAAGATATGACACTTTCTCCACAAACAATGAGACAGTACCTCAGACAGGTAAAAATGCTGTGGTGTTATAAAATACCAAACCAAACTTGATGATAGGAAGAGCTTTGCTAGACATTTCCTTCAACATACTTGGTTCAGCCCTCATTTATTTCACCACTGTCACTCCAGAAACATTAAATAAGTTCAGAGCAAGAGGTACAACATTCAATCCCCTCACATACACCAAGTCTTAGCCATAGAAAAACACTTCTTACATTCTCTTTACCTCATTTGTCTCTTGCAGGTCTAAGTGTAAATACAACAGAGCATTATCATCACCATTCATCAGATGAAAAAATCTGAAGCATCTATTTTTTCCCCAAATTTAAAAGCTTTTAGCACATCACTCTTCGAAAAGCCTAGGCAGGTTGGCACTTAGATGTTTCTTCCAGTTCTAGAGCCAAAGGTACCAAAGATTAACTTGTTTTCATAAACAATTTATCATTACTGTGTAAAGCATAGAATACCTGACATTGCTCAGTGTTAAGTACACGGCAATGAATCATAAATACTACCTTGAATTAGATAATTTCTAAATACCACCTACACAGTTTGCACCAAGTTGACGACTACCTTTGAAAACTAAAATCTGAAGATGCCTTGGTCTAGGTCCTGGTTACTAAAGTGGGAGGACAGTAAGCACAGAGAATTAGCTAGCAAAGAGAGTAAACAACAAATAATTCCTTACATGCCTTCTACTTGTGATAAATAAAGCAATGTCAACTTCTTTCCCTAACACCTCTTCAAGGCAAGGACAAGTATAGCCAGAACTGAAACCAGAAACTGTTTTATTAATTCCTGATTTAGAAGCACACTTAGTGCCTAGACCTGCCGCAGTGTAACTCCCATCCCAATGCTCCCCTTCAAAAACTGCTGCAATGCTTAGTTGAGTTGCACGCCTACGTATAGGGAACACCTTCACAACAGCATTCCTCTCCCAAGCTTCAGAATGAAAAATCCTCATGGGTCTGGGATCACACAGAAGTAACTCTGCAGAAAGCGCAGATGGCTTCCTGTTCCCTACTGTCTAGCACGTTGTGTAGCAAGGGTCCTCCAGGGCCATTCATTTTTCCTAGGACTCGCTCTTGACCTGAATATAAACCAGGAATAAAACAGATGTCGCAAGAGCATCCTTTGTACCATTAATTTCTCAGTCAGTGATAAACAGTTTTTATGTTTTTACTGCATACCTTTCCCATATGACCCTGTATGAATCCTGGGTGCTCAGAACTTAAAATCTTATGCAATGTTATTTAAGAAGAGCATTTTGCTTAGCTGCCTTGAGGCAAAAGTAGCCTTCAGTAGAACATGTGCTGTTTGTCACCTATCCCCCAACTGCTATAACTGACTACTGTCTTACACCTCAATATGGCACAGTTCACTGTTCATGGGCAAAGAGAGAAAAAAAGTATTTTTGAAACATTCTTAATTATTTCAGGAAGGAAGTTACATACGTCTTTAGGTCCTGTCCTGTTTCAGCTGGGATAGAGTTAATTTTCTTTCTAGTAGCTAGTAGAGTGTTATGGTTTGGATTTAATATGAGAATAATGTTGATAACACACTGATGTTTTCAGTTGTTGCTAAATAGTGTCCATATTAAGTCAAGGATTTTTCAGCTTCTCATGCTCAGCCAGCAAGAAGGTGGAGGGGCACAAGAAGTTGGGAGGGTACACAGCCAGGACAGCTGACCCAAACTGGCCAAAGGAATATTCCATACCACATGATGTCATGCCCAGTATATAAACTGGGGTCAGTTGGCCTGGGGGCATGGATCGCTGCTCAGGAACTAACTGGGCATCAGTCGGTGAGTGGTGAGCAACTGCATTGTGCATCACTTGTATATACCAATCTATTATTATTATTGTCATTTTATTACTATTATTATAATTATTATTTTCTTCCTTTTCTGTCCTATTAAACTGTCTTTATCTCAACTCACAAGTTTTACTTTTTTTCCTATTCTCTCTGCCATCCCATTGGGTGGGGGGGAGTGAGCGAGCAGCTGCGTGGTGTTTAGTTGCCAGCTGGGGTTAAACCACAACAGGTCCTACAAATCTGGACAACACTTTCCAGAACATCAGAATGTTTTGCAGGCAGGTATATATGTACACATATCCAAACACACCCCACACATTTTTGTAATTTAATTACAAAAATATGGGGCCTGTGCCTGCACTTTGCTGGGCTACATTCTTGGCAGGTTGAGTTCTGTTAGCCAAAAAAACCTGGTCAGGTCATAACTCTAAGTTGAAAAGAAAGAACACATGCATTATAGCCCAATGTAAGGTGTGTTTTTGATTCGGCAGACTAAAGGATCAATTAGTTTTGAAGCAAAAATGATTAAAACTGGTTAGGAAACAGTTTCCTATATCCCACTTCTCAATTTCCCTACTGTGAATTTTTGAGTCTGCAAAATAATCTCACTCCAAACAGCACAAACCTTCAAATCTAGATTTTTAAGTACTTTTATATTGGGGCAACTAACACTTTGTACATTAACATGCTTTAAATATTGATTCTAGATTTTGACTTCAATATTTTTAGTACAAATGGCTACTCTTTCAATTTTTTTAGTTTGAATTGGCATACTTTTGTGAGTAAAACCTACACTTCAGAATAATCAAAATCCTCAGGTAACCTGAACAACATAGAGATGGAGGCAGAGGAGATCAAAGGCATGGAGCCTTCTCGGAAGATTGAGCAGGCTATGAGTGATCAAAGGCAGGGGAGAGATGACTCTGGGTCTTAACTCCTGCTTCCACTACACATGTATAATTTACAGGTTATTGAATTGTGGGGAGTGGAATGGGAACTATTTATATATTAAATATAGGTTACAGGCCTGAAAAGTTATTTAAAATACAAAAAAATGAACTTTGGTTCTTGAAAGTATCTAGGCAGGATCTTTTGCAATGCCCTTTTCCAGTACTTTTTTCCAAAAGGAAATGGTGCTACTGCAAGCAGCCTTCTTTTCAATGAATTGGCATTTTCTGACAAAATCAAACAAAAAAAAAAAAGGCATACTATGGCTGGTTCGTGTCATCACAGAAGAGATATTGTGTTGTTTGGAAGTGATAACTCACAGCAATAATGGAAAACTCATGTTCTGAGTAAAGCCCTGCTAATTATATTAGTTTGCTTTTCAGAAGATTTAGAGCACACCTAACTCTCAATCTTTATCAAATTATAGTTCCACACTATCTATGTGAAATTCAGATTGTGCAATCACATAAGGGCATTTCTTTAGTTTTTGTCTTACACATTTTGGTAATATTCCTGTGTACAACCAGACTACCTTCCATGAGACCTTTCACAGCTTACCAGCACCGGGCACTCAACTCAGCACTGAGACAAGCTTTCATGCAATCAGTTGAGTATCTTAGCTACCAGATCCATGGTTACTTAGTCATTATTCATCTTTATCAGAATTAAGTTCCATACTGGAGAAAACATTTGCAATTAAAATTTTCCTAAAAAGAAAGAACTGTTGCCTCAAACTTTTGATTTGGCAAATCAATTAAGAACATTTTCTTAGAAAATCCTGAATAGCTACATAGAAGATAAATACCAATCATTATGTGTACATATTCAATAAATGAATTCAGCAATGTACAGATTTAGTAATGATAAATGAATTCATATGATTTGTGACTTCACAGATCATTGAATTTCACGATATTACATATATCTGCTGCCCCACTGTGAATTTCATGTTAACATCAAATTGTTTTCTTGATGGGGAGACAGGAGCTGCACCACAGCAAATATTACCATAGTGTAGCTGAAAACACACTTGAGCTTAAGAGGTGGTTCTGGTTGACACTTGACAGCCAAAGCTGCAGACTTGGACCAAGGGTGACATATTATAAATAAGCACAGAATGGTTATTGAAGAACCTGAAATATGCTGAACCATTAAACAAAAGCAGATACCATAGTCTGTTAGTTACTGGTTTGAAATTTTCAATACTGAATGCCTGAACAGCACAGAGGAGATTTCAGAGGACCAACAAGGGTCATGTACCTAGAAGGTGTTTTTATCTTTCCTAGTAATAAGCAGAAGACCTTTATTTCTTATTTCAAATTGTGACAAGAGTACTTCAGTCCTGTTTCAACATCTTCATGGAATTCTGAACTGCTAGTAAATGTTTACATAGGCTGTATGGACTTAAGGACATTAAAGGGATTTTACTTTAAATTTGTATAGTGCCTAGTTCTTTGTGATCAAAGACAAGAATTTGCATTTTTTTTATTACAGCAACAACATGTAAAGCAACCTTTGAACAAGAGTGATTCAATATGAATATGATGCTTTTTGATCAGTCCTGGCTTAATAACTAAGAGGCATTAATTGTTCCAGTGGCTTAGAGATAGAGCATCTACAGAAATGTGCACAGTCTAAGTGGAGGGAACTGTCTGCTGTGCTTTCCAGAAAGGCTTGGTTGTTGAAGAGGGTCAGTTTATAACACTGTTGCAAGACATTCGTAACAAGGTACAGTCAAAGGGTAGGCAGCTTCAGGGTACATAAAGGGATGCTTCTGAAGATATTCCTTTGCTCTCTTTTTTATATTTCTCCAACTGTAACAGGAAATTAAAGGTTACTAATCATTTAATCTACAAATACATTACTTTCAAGTTGTTAACAGATGGTTCATTCAGTACAACTTCAGTGGACTATATTTGATTACCTATCTGCTTCCTGAAAAGGTATTTTTCTAAAACACTATGGTAACCGATGCTTGCAGAGCATGAAACCAAGCAACCAGATTTCTGGAATGCATTTTTGGATAGCTTTTATCGAGCAGGAGAGAAGCAGAATGCAACATGTAGAAAGCAGTCCCCTTAGTTAAAATGCAGTTAAGTTCTGCAAACAGAATATAGTTCTGTCCTCAAAGGATTAAAAACAGCCATGGGACTGTGAATTTAGGAGAAATAAACTTTCACAAGGAATGCCAATGTCCTATATGAATGTGAACAATATATACTTGATAGAATGTAATGTGCACAAAGCATGCAGTACCCATGTCCTTAATCCAGTATGTTCAGTGATGAACCTTTTATTTCCATGCTCTGGGAGAGGAATGGACCTGTGTAACATCTCTAGGCTTTTATCATGCAAACTCTTACACTTGTATTCCTCTTTACTGCAATTAGCTTTCTCACTGAAATTAGAGGAACCATCCATAACAATACAAGCAAGCATGCAGAACTTTGTTGAGTATGGGATCCTTGAAAACAAAGCCACCCATAGCAGATGCTGGTTTTAATTATGTAAACATAAAAAAACCTAGTGCAGTAAAACTATACTTTATTGAGGTCTTTTGAGATGATCTAAACAGTAACATATAACATTAAGCTGAACCAAAACATCCATCAATATGTCATCATCCACCTCAGATCATTATCTTATGCTGGTATCTGCTCACAACTTGTAGCAGTTTCAAATAAATAGCCAAGTGGCTCTTCCCATATATATGTGGGGGATCTCCTAATAAATTACCTCCCTATCTACCTGGCAAAAAGTTGCTTTTGCCTACTCATTTCCCTGAACTTCCTCCCCATTTGTCCACTTTCATCTGTCTTCAACAGTATCAACAATCTTTCTTGTTCAGGACATACATGGATGTCTGTATGCCTAAAGAAGAGACTGGGATGCCCCAACAATCTAAATAAATAAGCATAAGTACTGCTTTGCTCTCAAAAGAGCAAATGTGGCAACATATTAGAAGTACCTAATAATGAAAAAGAAAATGAATATAGTATTTGTATACATTGTCAGTTATAATGTAAATCCTAATTACTGAGTGTTTGTAAACCAAATACATCATAGGAAATAACATTTTTGCCAAACAAGACTTTCTAGCACAGCACTATTTCATTCAAACCTCCTTTTGTAATTTTCGTTCTGAAAACTATTTTTCTGTGGGAGAAAAATTACTCATCTCAAACTCATTTATAATAAACTATTTAATTTCTTTATTTTGGCAGCTCCTCCCAAAGAGTCTGTACTTTTTGCATCAACATGGTTTACTTCTGATATTAAGGAGTTACTTACCAACAGTAACTCCTGCTCTACAGGTGTATGGCCCACCCTCAGCTACTCTGTAGATACTATATTGTGTGTGTATGCATAGACAGATACATAGTCAAAGAACCCTTGTGAAAATATTGCTTGGCAGTGAAATGCATGTATTACTCTCTTGAGTACAGTGTATGACAGAGTAAATGCTTCACCTCTCTCACACCCTTTCTCTCTCTCATGAAGCCCTCCTTGGAATTAGATTCTGGAGCAGAGGACATAGGATAGACTAGTGGGTGTTATAAAAAATTAGAGTTATTTAGCTGATAAGTAATCCCTTTTTTTCTGCTTGTGGCATCATCCCCACAGTACTATAAGAAACCACTACTGACAGAATACGCACTTCTGGAGGGGAAGGATGATTGATAAGGTGCTGCAAATTTTGATAAGGTGCTGCAAATTAAGAGCTCTGCTCTCAAGAAAGCAGATTCTGCTGCTGATGTCAAGTTGTGCAATGCAAATCATAAAGTTTGCAAAAATGTTTAGGCAGCAACCATACAAGTTTCAGGTAAGGTCATACTGTGAGTTCCTGGAGGTACTATTCACATATGATGCTTAATAACAGAGGCATCTGCTTGTTGATAATATACCAGGGTATGAATACCTTGTCCACCAATAGTCTGAGTCAAGATGGACCATTGATATTTTTCCCCTAAAAGTTACAAATTGCTTATTTGAATGGCTAAATATCTCATGTCAATCAAAGCAGTAAATAATGCCTATTACAACTGGGAAAATACTTAGATTTGCCTTTCCAGGATTTGTGAAAACAAGATTATTTGGCATAAACTGATTTAGGTAAAAATCCAGCACAATTTTTATATGATATCTGGGTCCAAATTCAAGCCCTGCATTGTTTTCTGAATTAAAGTATTTAGTAGGATGAACACTGGGATTTCAAATGCTGTGCTCTTTATGGTTAAAGAAAAAGTTGCAAAATGAAACACCCATTTGCTATTTGACATAGCTCAGAACTGTGTAATGGCCATGAGAAAGACAGTTGCGACATTTACAAAATAACCTATGACACGAAGCAAAAACAGTGCAAGGAGATCCTGTTCTCAACATGCTTCAGACCCATTTTTGCAGATAACAGAATTGCAAGTACTTAGACATGGATTAAAATTAAATGATCAAGAATTTTGAAGTCTGATATTGATGAAGAATTATACATTTAATTAGTTGGGCATTTCTTTAACACATACTGTGCACAGGTATTTAAAATAGGTATGTATTTTTAAAGATTTTCTTCAGAAACTCTTTTGTTTGTTTAAGCAATTACCTTAAAAACAGAATTTTCTTGGCACTTCCTGCAGAAACTGACACAAAAATACATCAGAATTGCAGAGGTTTTTGAAATATCATAAAGTTCCTTTTATATTTGATAGAAAGAATCCCTTTAATTGTTCTTTGATTTTTTTTACTCCATAGACTTCTAGCTTGTGTTTGATTATTTTGAGAGGCCTCTCAGCCCCTGACTATTTATATATTTTCAGCTTCTTGCTTTTTCTGTGTACTGAACACAGTTTTATTTTTCAGCTTGATTGCATTTGCCTATTCTCCCTTTAATACTCACTTTGATTATATTCTGAATGCAGGTTTTCTAGGTATCTCCCCAACATCACTTAGAACACAAGGTCACATGTTGCCCAGGTACCAGCTATCCTTGTTGGGCACAGCAGCATTTACCAAAGGGAGGGTTCTTTAAAACTCCTTCTGCCCTGGGAATAATCTCACAGAAGAGCTATAAAGACACTATATTTTGGAAACTTTGTTCATTTCCAAATTAAATATTGGATTGATTAAAATCCAATAGTAAAAAATTCTGGCCTTTTTTATAATTTGTTACACCTTTTAACAGACTGTCAGACATTTCTGAACTACTCTTGAAACAGATATCAACCTTCATGGATCAAATGGCAACCCCTCACTAGCCTTAACTTCCAAAAGTCTTTGCAGTGTCAGCCAAGACATATAAATGTATTCTCTTTCACCTAATCAGATACCATTTTCATCATTACTGCTCTCTCATCCTCTTTTATTTAACATTTCCACATGCAGAATTTGTTAACATTTAAGCAAGTTTTCACAGCTTCCCTATTTCTCCTTCCCCAAATCTACAGGAATCATCACACAATGGCAGAGTGCTAAGCAACAGATGCTAATCCCATAGTTTAATGCACCACCAGAAAGTAATTAGATATTATGATGATAAGAGCAGTATAATAACCTATATGGAATAAAGTATTTTCATTGTTCATTTTTATCTTCTCTCCTGATTTGGATTTCTGTGCTTTGAGGGAACTTATTTCCCAGGAGTATGTCTATAATGTAGTATTTAAATGACACCATGGTTAACATGAATTCTTTTACTCTGTATAATCAAGTTTATTATACTGATAATATTATACAACTTTTAGGTATATTTAATTGCCATTCAAATACTTAATCACACAGATAGCTACTGTTTATTTTAATATAAGGTTTAATTAATCTCCTTGTTACTGCTAAAATGCTGTGTGCGAAAAAAATTACTCTATAATCCATGTCATCTGCATTTCATAATTTCTCATCACCAAAATGTTTTATTTAGATTAGACCCATCCACTTGCTCTTTCTTACTTCAGTTTGCCTTTTCCTGTTGGACTATAATCTAATCTAAACACTTTCTTACTCCTTTTCACTGTTCTCTCTTCAAAATGTCAATTGTACTTAATTGTAAAGATTTCTATCAATTTTTAACCTCTCCTGCTATCAGCCTCTAAAGATTCCTACTTTGTAACTGGAGTACAGACATGGAAACCTCAGCAGATGTATAATAAAAAACATGTGCATCTTGCTGAATCAAGATATCAGATAATAAAGTTTGATCGTAAGTAATAATCTTTTATCTATATCCTACATGTATATTTCTATTTTTTTTTTTACATAAATGTAATAATCTTATATAACTATTTTATATTTGTAAAAGAATGATTTTATTTGGTTTTATTCAGAATTGTGCTTTTCCCAGTGTAGTTTGGGGGCGGAAGGGTTGTGTTGGTTTTTTTTTTTTTGCTAGAGGAATGAGCAGGATTATGAGCAGTACATTTGAAACAAATTTGGATGGAGAAACATTAGAAAATGTAATGCTCCATAAAATATAGTTTGATCAGTTTAGAGATAAAATTCAATCATTTCAAGTGCATGAAAGGATATTAATGCTGCTTAAACTGCAAATGTTAACTTACCTAACTAAGATGTTGCTAATGATATTTTCATAATGTTGCCATTACAACTACATGCATTACAAGTATAGGCTTATAGCCAAGCCTATTCGTTAATTTATTAAGTCTTCAAGTAACACTTCTGACCTCCACTGCCGGCAGATTTACTAACCTGATACTTTTTGTCAATTGTTTTTAAACTAGAATTATTTTTGTATGATTTTTTTAAATGAATGCACATGAATTGTAGCCTAGAATGACAGTTTCTGTACATGTGAATAGAATATGAAGAATAATACACAGTACTTCACAATAAAACAAATCTAAACTCTTAATTTATACTTATGAAAATAATGGGACTACTCATATAAATAAGTACCTTCACTGGTAAAATTCAGAGGTGGTGCTCAGGCCTTGTGAAGAAGGATGGCAGGAGAGGAGGGAACTGTTTGCTGAAGCACGTTAAACATACGGCTCTTCATGTGCCTCTCTTATCCTTTGCAGCTAAGAGATGCTTATAGAGGTCATGACTTTCCTGTTACTACTCACCAAAAAGGCAAGGCCAGTATTATAACAGGAGCAGGTTTTCAAATCTTCGGTAAGACTTGGAAAAAAAATAACTAGCTGCTTCCCTATAACAAAATCTCCAAGCCTCTGCACCATCTAACCAACAGTAAGAAGAAACCAACCTGCCAAAGGCTTTCTTCAAAAAAGGGTTTTTTCAGTCATTTTTTCACATGGGGGGAAAAGAAATCATAGTACAAAAGGGCACAGGTACAATGGTATTAATAGACAGCTATGATCAGAAAAATAAAATATTGACTTTCAAATGTTACCAAGATTCAAGAGCTGTGACTGTTTATAGACTTTGGCAATTCATCTGCTTGCTTAGTTGTCAAGTGCAGAATTCTGGCATTTAAATCCAGGTGTTAAGAAATGAAAATGTTCACAAAGATGAACAGAAAGTATGCATTTCTGTGAGACAGGCAGGGGTGGGGAGTAGGAGGGTATGGCCTAACTATGCTTGACAATTTTTTAAAATTACCGTGGCTACTTTTTTTCAATATGAAACAGCAGAGCTGAAGTTTTAAAGATGCATTGCAAGTGATTATGAGAGTATGAACTAACTCGCTGATAAAATTCCAGGGAGAAAGAAATCTACCTTTCTTGTTTAACAGTGCTATTAAAATGGTGGTTTAGGTGACTTGTGAGCTAAATATCACCACCATCAAACCCTGAGCACCTAGAATCACTACCTCCTTTCTAAAGTGAGTGACACTATCATGTGCTTATATGCGACATATCATAAGCCTGAAGTGGGAGTGCAAGTAGGACTCCATATAAGCCATTAAGCCTTTTTTGTATATACTGCTTAGTGGCAAAACATAGTAATGCTGTATGCTAGAAACAGCAAAAGCAATTCAGAATCTGCCCCACAGGAATAAATACTTATTAAAAATATGTCTTTTTGGTACAGTTTGAAATGTATAATCTGTTTTAAAAATGTTGAGCACAATATAAATGCAGATTGTGCAAGGTTCTACTAACCAAAAAGCCTAGTCACAGCGTTATGACAGCTTTATGACATCTAACCATCATAGCAAGTGAAAACATGGAAGAGATGGCAGGTGGGAAGAAGTACTTGATATTCAAAGGAAAATATTAATGGATGTGTCTAAAATATAACTACCTTTTAACATGTCATGCTTAGGAATATTTGCCTAATATTATCCTTTAAATTGCAGTGTGTACATATTAATTTTACACTGTCACTCCCAAGAAGTCTGGCATCTGTACATTAAACAGGCCCAATCTAGCACACTTGCATCTCTCTATCACAGACATTCAAGAGCCTTAGTTGAGGAAGTGTCTCAAAAGCAAGACAACCCAGATAGACATGAAGAAACATCAGTTTATGGAGAAAAAACTGAAAGTCCCCAATCAATTATGTCCTAGGAAACTGTGTCCTGCAATGTTTGGGACAACAAGGGATGCTTGTTGGGATGCTCCAAGGCACCCTCCATCCTTTCTCCACACATTCTTTCTTAAGTTATTCTTCTTCCTCTGGATAATGCCTGTTATATATGTACTAGAAGTCCATACATAAATACATACATACTACGAGTCCACGAACAACCTGCAGAAGAGCTGAGAAAGGCGTACAGAACAATTTAGAAATAGCACTGAGAAGTTTAAAAACCAACAAAAAAACCTCAGTGATGAAGAATTATGAAGCAAAGCATATGCTCTGTATATGTCTTAGTCCTTGGTGTTATATACTTCCTAGTGTGTTTTTTACTTCTTCCATTCTGCACTCCCTACTTTTCCCTAAGAAGTATATCATTAGATACATGTGAAATGTTGGCTGTAATTTTTTTCTGTTTTAAAAAGATTATGCTTCTTAGTCGGTGGAAATAGACCAAAAAACCCACAAAGCTATAAGTATCTGGTCTTGTTATCAATGTGAACAAAGTCTTTTGTATGAGATGGTGGCATTTTGGAATTTAGTTTGATGCCCTGGAAAAGCAGGAATTGCACCACAGATCCTGTGAGCCCAGGCTGACAAATACGTGATGTTTTTCTTGTGCTACATGAGACACCATTAAAGGCAACAACACCTTGCAACAGTTAAGGTTTCTATTCTGTTTACTCTTAAAAGCATAAAGAAAACATTACAATCACTGAGTCTCAAGGAGGCTAAGACATACCTATGAGTACCCATTCAGGCACCATCATTTTCTAGCAGACCCCTGCCACATTCAGTCTTCAGCGGGATACATGGGGAACAGATTTAGACCTGTAAATCTGCCATTTCCTAGCTTTCAGATGTTTCACTTTGTAACATAAGTAACTTCCTTAGAACATAATTTCTTTACAGTGTAGTTTCTATTCAAGAAGAATTAGATGTGCTTGCTAAAAAGCTTTTTCTTTTGTTTTGTTTTAAAACATTGTGAGTTAATAGGATACAAAATTTTAGAACATATTACTGTCTTAAAACAGAATTGGCACACAAAACTCTAGAATTTAACTTCTTTAATTTATTATAGCTGCTGGTATTTCTAGCAGGGCAGTTGTAAAAAAGGTTGGAAGATATTTTAACTCATTTTTAGCAAACCTTTCCTCCTCATTCTTCCCGATTATTTGCTTAGTTGCATTCCAGTAGATCAGAAAACAAAGTTGTCAATAGTGTGTAAAAACTATCCCCTGAGAGGGTTTGAAAAATGAAACTGTGGAGAAATCACAAGACAATTGTAGAACAGCTGTTCATTTTTGCTATATATTAGGAAAATTAAGCAAATAACTTCAGACAGAAAAGATGCAGTAATAAAAATAGCTTCCTGAAGATACCAGTTCAAACTATGAAATAATAATTCTGGTATATTTAGATGAAACTTCCCTTCAATGTTCCAGGAAAAACTACTTAAAACTAAGCCTTTGGACATATGACAGTTTTTAAGATACTGTAAAACATGAAGCAAGTTAGTATCTCATCCAGTTATTCATTTTGAGAAAATGCCAAAGCCACAATCGTTGTAGTTCTACTGTTCCAAGTTGAGGCTTGTACTTCACAGCTCCTGTAACTTCTGACATACTACTGTCTGGAGGTATTTGAGAAAAAAATATTTTACATATGCTATCCTATTCTTACATGTCTGACCAATTTTTAAAATTTGAAGCTTTACAGAATCAAACTGGTGAGATGTTTCTTCTGAAATACTCACATAGTCTACTTCATATGACCAATAATTTATGTTTCATTTGACATTTCCTTATGGAAACAAGAAAATATAGAATGAAGAACAAAGATATAATAGGCAATTGCCTTAAATACTTGCCTTAAAATGGTTTAAATTTAGAATAATTAGGTATGAAACTATTTTTTCAGGCTTCCTTCTCCTTGTAGTAACAACTGTAAGAATATTGCATAAATTATGAGATTTAAGGAAAAAAATAACCTTAGTTCTTACTTTTGAGTCTTGGATATTATTGCTTTCATAAACACTGTTAGAAATACCCAGGAGTCTGAAGTTAGAACAAATCTTTGAAAATGTCCTCTGTAACTACTAAAGCTACAAAGTTAAAGAGAGCGTGAAAGGAGGAGTTCTTTCATAGTAATATCCAACAGCTGAAGCATTAACAAAATTAGCAAACTTTGCAAGATGGATGGCAGGAGAAAAGAGTTGCCAAGTTTGCTGAGAGCCTGACCCTGCAAGTGGCCCTCTGTGCTTTTACGAAGATCTGTCAAAATCTGTCTTGTCTGAAAACAAGGGCTTTCTCTGTCTGGATGTAGCTCCAAGATGGAGCCTATATATGTATATGCTAACAACTTAGTATGTGAGCTTTGCACAAAGAGTACTAAAAATATTTTAATTGGTTAGTTAGCTTGAGGCTCTGCATGGTTAGACTTTCTTAGGTCTACAGACACAGCACAAAAAGAGACACTGTGTATTCCACACACACTAGAACCTATTGTTCCAAGGCTTGTATTTAATTTCAAAAGATCACAAAAAATCTTGTTTTCCTTTAAGAAAGACAAAGAGAATGTTTAGTGGCAGAGCTACTTGAAGGGAGACAGGGTTTTGGATGCTGGCTTCCTGAATATACACAGTTGGCCAGGACCACAGTCCCAATCCGCTAATGAAGGCTGGATTTCCCTTCTCTAATCAGCTCTATCGATGACTGTAGCATACACTGCTTTTATTCTTCAGGGGCAGCTCCTCTCCCTACCCAGGTGAGATCTGCATAGGAAGGGCTTGATCCACCATTACTAAAGTTGTGTTTTAACTGTGTGGGCACAGCATCTGACCCAGCATGCATAAAATGTGTGATCTAAGTGAGGGAGAATTTCTGATTATAACCGCCTGCTGGGAAAAGGCAGATACATGTGCTATCACCCTGAAGAAAGTCAGTCCAGAGTAACAAAAACCTTGGAGAGATTTGCCATCCAAGTCACCCACAGGATTTAGCATAGGTGGCCAGTAGCTATTACTGCATAAGAAGGGAAAATGGGAGTGAATATTAGTTAAATAAAAATATCACAAATGAAAATTTATAGACAAAGTTAACAGGAGTTCTGAGGGCTTCCGTTACTGGCATAAACTGAAAAAAAAATACCCTTTTAGCAAACCTAAATGCCATGTTAGTTACAGTGAGATCCACAAGCAATCTTTTTATTATTACTTGTAGTAAACTCCTTTATATTCTTGCACACCCAAGCTGAAAAAGAAACAACCCTTGTAACAAATGGCTTCATTGAAAGCCTCTCTCAAAATGTACACATTCATATATTTTTGTCATCGATTAAAACAAAGGGACCAGAAGAGCAATTATATACTGCTGGGCATTATGAGAAATATCTCTGAATTAAATTATTTTCAATAGTGAAAATTATTAACACATGAATGAAATTACATTATTTTAATAACAATAGTGCCTTTTAAAGGACATTTTGCACTCACCCAGAGATACATGGAATTCTGAGTATGGATGCATGCAAACCCCAACACTTAGTCGAGAATCCGCTTTTGTTTTTCTTCTGGTTGTTAATTATTCAGGGACAAACTGAAACAATTTCATCTGTATTGATTCCGTACGAAACTCACCCCTGTGCACAGAAACCAGCACAGAGTTTTATGACACACAAGACTTTAAAATAACAACAATATAGAAACTGCCACATGGGATGAAGCTGATGGCCAGTACGTCCAGTACTGGGTCTCCGAGAGAGGCAGGGCCAGGTGTTTCAGAGGAGGTTTAAGTGAAACACAATTAATAGACAGTCATTGGTTTATGTTATTCTAGCTTGTATACCTTTTGGTTTATAGTTGGTTTGTGAACAGATCTCTGTATGTATCTGAAACCTGAGCAGAGTGTGACTAGCTGAATCCCATGGTTTTGTTCAAGCATAACACTGGCAACCAGATTTCCGTGTGAAAACTGTGAATCCAATTTTCACTCCCAATGGCTGTTCCTTATAATGTGCTCTGTGTCTGCCAGTAACTTGATGTGCTAGAATAGTCCTAACTTGCTAAAATTTCTGAACATTTCAAAGAGGCTCAAGCACTGTTTGAGTACAAAAAACTTCTGAATGAATTTTCATGCCAGTTACCAGAGCTCTTCTGGCATATACTTTTAGGAGTTTTTTTCCTCCAAAATGGCTATTTAGAGGTTTCAATATTTCATATGCACCCCAAATTCACTCCTTGTAATGAAAATATAACATGCCACTCATAGCTCAAAAGTGCATGAAATGTAGATTAAAAATGAAAGAATTAAAAATTATCATTTTCATGTTACATTTTCTACACCCATATAGAAAATCTGGTCCACAATCTGTGTAATGTACAAAAATTGTATACTAATAATACACCCATACTTTTAGCAGGCTTTCAATGCCTCTGAGAACACCAATAGGCTTGCAAACTTTAAAATACAGCTTTTTGTCAGGGAGCTAATTATTGTAAGAATTGTTGCTGACCATATCTACAGAAAATTCCATTATTGCACAGTATTGCAATAGTAACCCAATGCCTCAGTCACTAGGCAATCATTCAGGCTTACAGCATCCTACCCCGCAAATACCAACAGAATAGGGGGCTCATCAAAAACATGAATAATCTTGAAAATACTTTGATTCATATTTTAAGTCAATAGAGAGATGTGAAAGGTGACAAAGCAGCTTTCATTTCATTACCAGTAGAAAAGATCAGCACCATCCTCCATCTGGAGCTGATCATCACCTGTATTCAGCCAAACCCCTTACCTCATCACAGACTTGTTCATAAGCCAGGATCCAATTAATTAATGGAAACGTGCAGAATACATACAAAGACATATTATGTCCAGGGAGCAGAAGTATCTACTGTAGCTCATTTTTCCTACTTCGTGAAGGCTACAATCATCACCATTAAGGACTAAAAAGCCAAGAAATGAAGCCAGTAGGGAGACCAAACAGTTTGTAACTATGAAACTTCTTTGAGTGGTCTAATCTCTGCCTTTGCACTGGTTTTCTTTAAAAATGTCATTGACTGACAGACATATTTTATCCAGAAACATAGAATAGGCAATCTTTGGGAGTGGGAGGATATGGAAGGTATAGGGAAGAGGTGGGAGAAAATAGTTTATTCACTAAAAATGCAGTTTAGATGATCTGGATGAATTTTACTTCATTCTTTTAATAAACTAAATGTATTTGTTCTGTTAAAGATACGTTTGGAGAATTCTTCCTGAATGGTATTGATTTTTGTTTCAGAAAAATGATTAATGATACTTAAAGAAGAAAAGACTGTTAAAAAATGAAATTAAATTTGTTATTTGGCTCACAACGATTTCTTTTCTCAGATTTCTCATATTGATGAATTGACCAATTTTTATTCCAACTCAGTCTAAGCATTACGATTTCATTACAATTTATATATGAAAGGCAAATGACATGACAAGCTGTTCAGCAGACACCTTGATGTTAGAAGAAGAATAATAGAGATTGTCAACAGCTATCTTTTGGCTAGAGCTGTTAAAATTATAGTGTTAGCAGATATATTTATTGTTGATAATTACATCTTGCAATATTTTGAACAAAATACCTTAAAAAAACTTTCAAGCCTGAGTAATGAACCTTGGAGGAATGACTAATCTGGGCATGTCAAAGATCCAGAAGAAGAGGGCCCATAATTGAAGGAGGAAAAGGAAAAAAAAAAAAAAAAAAAAAAAAAAAAGGCAAATTTTGTTCCTTAATCATCTGTCCCTTGTCACTAATCTTTTAATATTAAATGCTTTTGAAAAGTCCTCAGGATGAATATTTGAAATCACTAGGTGTTTTTTAATCCAAGATTTCCCTCCCTGCTTGCAAGACTGATTGCAGACTAAATTGCAAACAAAATCCTGGAGTATCAAACTAGGGGAAAACAAAAGACAGCACTAGCTGAAGTCTACATCTGTTTTTTAAAGGAAATAAAGGTATTAAGAATAGTGGGTTTAAAATTAATTTTCAGGAGAAGATCCAAAGGGAATAAATTTCTCCTTGGTGAACTGAGATTGAGAAAGCTTTCTAGGTGTTGGCAGCACCACATGAAAACCTAATGATAAGAAGTTAGAAGGATAAGAAGATGATAAGAGACCACCTCATCTAAAATCAAGGTGAGGTTAACTGTACTGATAAAATGTAAGAGCTATGGAACATTTCAACATGAAACAAGAGAAAGACTTACATAGGAACACCATGTTCTTATTTACTGTTTTGTCTGTAATTTGTGATTTTAACCAGGGCTAACATGAGTCTATTGAAAAGCACAGGAACTTTACATCTAAGGCAAACCATATCTGTATACTGTGAACAAAATATTCCATACAAAATAGTATCTTTAATTAATTTTGTCTACCCTTTTCTCTCCCAACAAGGTATCACATCACTCTCTAAGAAGCATCAAAAAATGATCAAATTGGGTGTAGGCAACATTAAAGCTGTACTGCATTCAAATTATATTGCCCAACTCCCTCACTAAAACCCTTAACAATAAAAGAGATGACCAAAAAAATTGTTAAAGAGATGGCCAAAAAAGCGTTTTCTGCAAACTGTACCTACAGCATACAACAACAGGCAATCAAACTGGAATTCCACAAGTAAAGCATACAAGCCAGCCTACCAACCCATGCACAGTAAGATTGTAAATTAGTTCTTCACCTTCAATTTTTGGTACCCAGCAAACAAGATCATTAACTACAATTTCATTCATTTTGTAATTGTATTTTATTAATTTCAGATCTACAGAAATGGTGTTTATAAATTTCCAAAGCCATCTCCACTTCCCAACAGCCACTCTAGTGTTGCCGTGCCATTCCTGTGGTGTTAAAACACCATCTCTGGAGTTCTCATCAGACACTCCTGTTTGCAATGCTGATATCCTGGTAGGTAGAGAGAGACTGATAGCACCCAGCAAAAAAAAGCTCAACGAGTAAGGCTTTGAAAAAACAGAAATACCAACGCAAAGCATGGGGAAACTAGAACAACAAGAGAAAAGAAGGCAGAGAAAGAATAAAATTAAGCACATCTGGAAAATAAACTCCCTTTCTAATTGAAAATTATAGCACTCTGGAAATTTCAACAGATTTTTTAAATTAGAAACTGACAACAGCATTTTGAACATATTTATAATAGATTTTGTGAATTTTCTCCAACAACACAGAACACCAATCTCTCAGAATTAGTTGCCTAATGCCTAGAAAACATTTTTTATGAAAAAAATGTGACTATGCATATTGCTTACCCAGTCAGTTAAACAAAATTCACTGGCCTGAGCAGAGTGCATTGTAAAAGAAATCTGTAAAAGAAAAATAAAATGTTTGATTATAATCTATTTCTCTCTTTCATATTTTTGATGACAAATTAGTAATGAGTGGTTACTATTATATAGAAATCGCAAGCAGCAAAATCATACTAAACAAAATCTTCTTAAAATCTGTTAGGTCACTGTTTTCCCCAAAGAGTCCCGCCTGTGTGGCAGGATTACATTTACAAACAATAGTATTAAAACCAACAGACATACTATGCCGTGCTATTCAAAAAGGATTAAAGGTATCTGTTATGTAACTGGTATCAACTTTTGTGTCTTTTTATTCAAATACAGATGTATAGCTGTCCTTATTTCCTAAAGGATAGTCAGATTTATAATATGACCATCTGGTTAAAAAAAAGCATGTATTTCTCATTAAATGTTCTTCAGGGCACTTGAATATACAGAGTTCATTTACTTTCTGTACCACTCACATAAACACAGTATGAAAAGAACATTATTAAGACTGTAATGTGATTAATATAAATATCAGAAAGTGACATGTTAGCCTGCCCATGCAACTTTTATTTCGTCAATGAGTGGAATATGCTACAGTTGCTAATTTCTTCGTCACATAGTATTCTTCCATGGGAAATCCTCTTCATTCCTTGTACAAACAGACATTCAAAAAGTTCAAGCACTGATATTTTGTGTTAATTTCATTGCTTAAGGTGTGGAGTGGAGAGAGACATTCATGGAGTAGCATTCAAATCCTGATAGAAAAACCACAATATCTTGCTATGGCCCATACATTCTAATCATGATCACTTTGACTGTGTTGCAAACGCTGTGCAACTCAAGTACAGCAAATTCTTTTGGAGGAATAACATTGTCTCAGATGAGTTCCTTGGTGCTAAGACATCAAGCTGAAAAGCAAATACTTAATTTGGGTCACAGAGGCTCAGTTTTTTTCAGAGGACTCAGCATTACACAGCACTTTATACACTGAAGGTACTGCTCACAGCAATTTCAGTTGGAGACAAAAATACCAAGCATGTTGCAAATTAGGTGACAAACCGAGGTTACAGAAATGGGGAACACGCAATTGCTGACTATCACTAAAAACTTGATGCAATGCACTTCACACCTTGATGTGTGAACTCTGTGGTAAATCAGAGAACTAAATTTTATTCTTCAGGGCTTTAATCAACTTTGTCATGAGACTTTTTTTTCTTGTCCTGAGATGGTCTCAGTCACCAGATACTTTCCACTTTCTGTTTCTGAACAAGACTCTTCCTTACTACAAACCAAATTCACCCTCAGAGATGGCCCATCTGCTCACTGTCTACTGAGTAGAGTAAGAAAAAGAAGTGTGTTACCAAGTAAGGAAAGATTCCGACAGCACATTTGCAGAGGGTGGTTACCTCAAGCTGCACAAGCCATGCTAGTACTGTTTGACTTTACCTCTTTACCACTTCAATAATGTTATAACACAGGTTTTCTTGATAAGTAAATGTCTATTCAGGGTGTTGGAAATGCATAAAATCTTCAGAAATTCTGTTACTAAGCATGATAGCTGCCAGCCACAACCACCAACTCCAGTGCTGGAACACGTAGATGGTCCTCCTTGAGGTCAGGGAGTAACTGAGAGCATACCATCCTTTCTGCAAACTGGTATGACAGAAGGGTCATTTGGTAGTGTTTCACTAAATACTTGTTGACACAAAGAAACTGACTAAAGAAACAAAATTTCAATCCTGGAATCTAGAAATGAAGTCTCATAATGGGAAGTGTCATACGATGTCAACAAAAGACTTTTGAAAAAGACTATGGTAGCACAGAAAGACAGTTCTATCACCTCTCTTCTATTCACCTGAGACAGCAGTTTCTGGCATATGGAACATCATTCCATATATGAGTATTGGCCACCGTACCTTGCATTTTTCACTAAAAGGGAAGCCAGTGACCATGATGCTGAGAATTTTGGAATGGACCAATAAACAGCAACGAGGAAGGGTACAGACAAACTGCAAACCCTGTCAGATCAGCCCAATTATCAGCAAACCCTGGAGTGTATGCTGCTAATAAAATACAGTTTCTTCTTGGTTACTTTAGCATCCTTCTGATGTAGCCAGACTAGTTTATCTTAATTTAAAAACTGGGATTTGGGTTAAGCAACTTTGAACAGAAAGGGTCATATCCTCACCATTTCCTTAGTCACTTGCCTGTTTGTGACTTGAGAACCTCTATCTCGTTTCAGAAAGATTTATCATGGGACTTATCTTCCGAATTCAAACTACAGTCCTCCTACAGGGTTTGCACCACTGGACTGATGCAACTGTGCAGGTAACTGCAGATAAAATAGTTTCCCTGATAGCAGGAATGTTTTCAGCAGTTTAACAGCAAGAGAGTCTGAGCAAATGCAAAAACAGTGAAAAGATGACCGATGATAGGATAAACTGAACAGTGGTCACTGTGCATTTGTAAGATTTGCTGTACATAATCCTTTATTCTTATGTTCTACACAGAACAGAAGTGGAATGAGTTTTACTAGGGGGGAAAAAAAAAAAAAAAAAAACCCAAACAAAAAAAAAAAACCCAAACCCAAAACACCAAAAAACCAAACAACTGAAAACATAAGAAGAACCCATACTGCTATGCAATCAATTGGACAAACAGTCCAAATGTGTTCAGAACAGCGAGAAATACAGAATATCTGTCTCTCCATGTTTAAGTAAAGCCATGTTTGCCTGAGAAAGACTACCACTTCGTGCACTTAAAGTCAACAGTCTAGCCAATGATTGTTCATCTACCTTTTCCTGACAGTATTGTAAGGGAACCTTTGGATTTGGACTCCAGCCACACCAGTTATATCCCCCCATTCGCAACCACTCATGGTTAGACTCCAGAACCAAACACATCAGAAATGTTCTTGATGATTACATTTGTTTAGCACTGGAGAGCAAACTATCCTTCCCTGTCAGACTTTTGGGTAGCCTTTCAGTAACAACATGATAAGCATGAAAACTAGCAAGAGTAAGTGGGTTAACGACAGACCGGATGCAATTTGCTTATCTTGGCCACATCTCAAAGCTGTGATGGACACCCACCCCTGCTGATGCAGACACTGCTGCCAGCACTCCTGTACCAGACAAAAGCTCTGAACATATGACTCCGCTCTGGGAAAAAAAGGCACATTTTGCATAAGTAGTCCTCTTCCTTCATTAATTATGTCATAGCCTCTTTCAGAACAAAAAATACTGCTTACATGTCCTTAGTCCACTTATCTCTGTATTGCTAAGACAAAGTAACTTGGATTCTTTACCTTCTAGTGAATCACAAACAAGCTAACAGGCTTCATGAAGAGTCTGATGGGGGAATACAGGACATTTTAACCTGTGATAAAGTCCAACCAGGAAATGAAGCAAGTTTTCCTTCTAGTTTGTAGAGTCTGCGGACACAGTCACCAACTTCCTATTTTCAAATCTAGCACATATTATATGATATAAAAAGCATCAAGGTACCAAGACAGTTATCATGCAACTCTAAGACACAATTTTTACAGTCACTTTTCAGAGGAGAACAGTGTTTTTATTCTCTTTTTATCCTTTAAACATTTAATAGTAGTCCTATTTTATGCGTATTAATTTTAAGTCACTTACAATGAGATTTGCAAAGGTATTGATTTCAATGGGAGTTAAGGGCTAACTATCTTTATATGGAGCCACAGCCTTCATCCTATTAAATCTCTACTTTTATTGCCTGCACACAAATCATTAGAAAGCAGGCATTTTTCAAGAAAGAACTCAATAGCAAGAGAAAAGCCCAATTAACAAGGAATTCAATGCAATCATGGAAGTTCGGAAGTTGCCTGGGGTCGTGTTTTCCTGCAAAGCATTGGGGAAAGGTGAAAAGGGAAGAGTTTGTTTCATCCCCATTTCCAAAGTATTATTTTCACTTCAGCTCTACATTATTAATTTTTAAAACCTGAAGTATTAGGACTTCTACAAAGTCACAGGTGAGGAACAAAGATGCCATTAACTGGGTTTCTGGGGGACCTTTATTTTGCAACACTAGCATCAGTGTTGGGGTTAGGCCTATCAATAGCTAAAAGCAATAGGCTGGGGTTCTTGCCTATAGCTCTTGGATATTTGTAGATAATTAAATGGGCTTTTCTGACCTTAGTCTTGTAGACATTAAAGTCAGGTCAGCACAAATAATGCTGGAATGTACATTTTAATGCCTAAACTTCTTCCCTCCAATTCCACACCCATTTCTGTGGGGGGGAAAAAAAAAAAAAAAAAAAAAAAAGAAAAGAAGAAAAGAAAAGAAAAGAAATAAGAACTGAGGGCCAACAGAAATGGACACTGGCTAATTAAAGTAAGGCTTTTTTTTTAAGTACTAAAATCTGTTTTATTTTATTATTATAGACTCAGGTCTTTCCATAAAAAATGGCACTGTAAATCCTCCAGCTACCAATGTAAAGCCAACAGATAGAAGAAATCTATCAGTCTATACACCTGCCTAAGGGGCACTAAAAAAGTCAGGGAGACAGGGAGAATCACAGTTGAATAGCTTTGTGATAGCATCAAGGCACTTCAGGGCAGCATATATTTCATTGCACAGCATTTTTATGGCCTTTTTAAGTATAATGCTGTGATGGGCTTCATACACCTTCTTACACCAGCAAAAGACTTGGCTTGTTACAAACACAATGATGAATGTGTCCAGTGAACTTTGAGAGTTGCGAATTCCTGCCTTCCAGTGTGCAACTGTTTTTACCTCTGTGTCAGCTACCCACAGCTCTCTGTCTTGGAATCAGGTTTCTGTTCTCAAGGTGGATTCAGATATATCATGATACATCACTCTTGCGGGGGGGAGAGATTTTATTTTCTAAGTTTTTATCCCTGACACTTTCCTAGAAAGCAACCAGTTGAGCCAAACAAGTGTTCCCAGGATGACCCCAGTGCTCCTAGGACACTGATGGTTCTACTCAGCATGCAGTGACATTAGGCAGAGATACTGGTTTCTCCAACTCACACCTCCTGGGAGGGATAGCTGCCCCTACAGATACTACCAAGACCGAAGAAAAGTTCCACAGTTTGAGAAGGACCTTAGACTGGCTGTCCTAATTAATGCTCCTGTGAAATAGAAACATGGCTGAATGAAGTGGAGGATGCTCAGTCCTTGGAACGACTGGGGTAGGGGTGGAGCTGAACACAACCAACAGTGAGAGGAGACTCTGGCTAGGTGGCTGTGGAGATAGCCCTCACTGTGGCAGCACCTGAGTGCCTAGGAGAGATCACCGCCACCCCAACGCTGAAGTCCTACCTAAATGGATTCATTTCGCTCAGTGGGCAAAGCTCTGGTAGACTTATTTACACTGTTTACAATAGAAGTAATGCAACAAACATGCAAGAGCTTGCACTATTCAGCAGGATGCACTCCTAGCCTCAAAATTGAATGACAGCATGTTTGTCAAACAAGACTGGTTCTGACTCCATTGTGCAGCTAAAACAAAATGAAAGTTATATTACATGGCACAGAACTCAACAGTATGAAGCAATCTAAAAAAGTGTTAACTCAAAATTATTTGCATTTTTCAAAAAAATTATATATTTCAGGAGGAAAAGACTACTAATATTGGAGATGGTGAGCAATAAATACATGCATAAATAGCCAACAGAATCATCTACATTTTATTGAAAATGTTGGCGTTCTTTGAACTTTAATGTTTAAAAAAAACCTCCCTATTTTGTAATGAGTATTTCCAGCTGAACAGGGTTAATCTGAAAAGACTGAGAAGTCATATTAAATGCAAAAAAACCTGAAGAAGTTATCTACCAGTACCTCAGATACCACTAAAACTGAACTGGAGATTTTTGTGGGGAAAAAAGGCGTTCATGGTCTTTTCTGCATTTAGAGTAAGTACATAAGTACAGCTAGAACCAAACCCTCTTTCTTTCTCATGTGTTTGTGTGAACAAACACAAACTATTTAGAGGGATTTTCTTGATACAGATTTTTTTATTTTTTTATCATTTTTATTTTGTGGATGGTTCTGTCTCAGAAACATAACACAGAAAATGAAACAAACACTTTATTAAATTAATTTAACTTCTTTGAGGTTCTTGCAAATGTTGACTGATTTGGGGGTGAGAACTTAACACTTCTTTCCCCAGCGAGATCTATTTTGTAAGGCTTCAAGTTCAGTTCAGTTCTCAACTGAGGGGTGAAAGGGGTGAAATTAGACTCAAATATTGGCAGTCAGATTCCTACAACAATATGCAAGCAATGATCAATTTATCAAAACAAAGCTTACATAACTATTTTCATTTTGTTAGTAGTAGTTTCACTCACTGCTGAAAGGAGGACAAAGTCTTTTAAGTAAAAGTCTTTTTTCTCCTAAAGTACTTAAAACAGGATTAATTTTTTATACTTACTAGGGGCTGGATTGCACTGTAAGCCCATTACAGCAGAAAATGAGAGAAGTAAAATCTCCACTGCATCTGGAGGAGGATCAGAATGTACATCCACAGCCCCCACACAGCCACCATCCCCTGCAGCTCACTCCCCATGATAGCTACTTTGTGGGGCACTTGGAGCAGATCTACAGCCAGGTGACCAACCTGGGAGTCACCCAAGAAGCCTCTTTGTTCCCCTTCAATAGCCAAACAGCAGATTTCTGCTTTCCATTGCTCCCTGCAGTTTTGCTGCCAAGGTCCCAAGTGTCTCCCTGTTGAGACATCCACATCCAAAAACCTCGCAATAGGCAAAGACATCCTACATACCTCTTCCAGACTCACACTTAGGGACAAGTACAACATGATGCTTCACCTTCTGTTTTGCTGAGTGATTGCGAATGCTGTTTCTTGTAAAAAACTTAAGATGACACTCGCCCCTGTTATGAGCTGTCTTATATGCCTTCTTGTATGCATTCAAACTCAGTGATATGCTACACTTACAATCCATGCAGCATAAAGCTGAATGCACTGTTGAATACAAAATACTACACAGGAGTAGTAGCTCACAAACTGATCTTAGATACCTCACTATAGGTGCAGAGCAACCCATTAAATCATAAAACAGAAAAAAAACCCACATCCCGCTCAGCCCTGCCTCATTACATTACTATTTCTTTTTGATTGGAAAAAAAAAAAAAAACAAAAAACCAAAACACCAACCCACAGTAAGCATTAAACTAGTTATTTGTCTAGTAGAATAACTTGTTTAAGATTTTTGGTGTTATTTCAGTTAAGCTTTGTAATTTGTCTTGCAACATTTTTTAATATACCACATGACTAGAAAACTGCATTTCAAAGAACTGCAAAGCCACAAGTTACATAACAATGGCTGCAAAGTGGAATCCATTTTAACTCATAATAGGTATAATTAGCAGAACAGAAATTAATCACGTTATATTTCAGTGCATCTTTAAAATGTTCCAGATGTTTTATGCTTTCAATACTTCATTTGTATTTACTTAAATTCTTATTAAACAAGGTTTGTACAGGAACAGTACATAAACCAAAAAGCTAAACACCAAATGGCTCTTTTTTTTTTTTTTTCTGGTGTGACTAAACAGGAGAAAATTGTATTCTGTTTGCTACACGCCCCCTCAAAACAAACAAACAAAAAGCTCAGCTAACAAAGCTATCTAAATATAGTGCTATACAGGAGGTGAGATGGGATGAGATGAGATGAGATGACATGTCGCTCTGTTCTTTGGTTTTTTCCTATGAAACTGCATGGTCTTAGCAAAGTAAAGAAAATAAAAGCACAAAACAAAGTAAAAACTCTAATCCCTGAGATTCTCAAAGATAGTCTTCTATGAATATTTCATCATCCAAATCCAGTCTGAAACTCTCTGTACTTACACTTTGTCCTAAAGATTATTCTCTAACTTAAATTTTTGGTATCTGTTCCTAGATAAATTCCAGTTCATCCTTCCCAGTACAGCTTCAATATTCCCACTGCTTTCTGTTTTGTTGACTGTCTCATCCCTAAGTATTTTTCCACGTAAGTGACATCTCCCACCCGTAACTATTTTTACATCAGGAACCTGTTGCCTACATGGCCAAACACTTACCTACAATGCACTTTTCATTATCATGACTAAGAAAAAGCAGTGGTTTCATTGCCCATGTGAGAGCCTGGCTCACTGCATGCAGCCAGCCTGATGTCTCCTCCTGGAGCCTGATGCAGACAACTGAAGCTAGTGGAATTTACAGCACCACTGTGACCTCTGTCTTTAACCTTGAAAAAGCTATGTTATCTCTATAGCACCCTTCTTTTCTCTGGTAACACAGACAGATTCCTTTCAGAGGTTCTTCAGCTGGAGAGAAGTATTTCAATAATTATTCCTCTGACTATGCTAATACAGGAATCTTCCCATACAAAATGTTTTTCTTAGCTGCAAACTATAAATATTCTGATTTTTGATCCTTCTGTGATCTCCCCTGTCTGCACAAATTCATCCACAACACTAGTCTTTCACTAGTCAAATACAGTAAATTGACAACTCTATTCCTGTAGCCGCTACTGTCACTCTCCCCCACTTCTCCAACATATTCTCCCTCTCCTTTTCCAACTCCCCAGTTATGTCTGGAGCTATATAATCTACCAAGAGAAAAATCCTCTGTTGTGATTTCCTATTGCCTCATTTTTCCTTCATATTTTGTTCCTGTCCCTGTATGTCTGACCTCCATGAAGAAGTCTCAATTCTAGAAATATTGCCTCTTACGAAGTACTTGCTTGTGTTGCTCCTCCACTGCCTCCTCTCTCAATGGAGAATTTGATAAGGCAGCTTTCTCTTGTTCCCTGGCATCTCCTTGGACCAAGCATTTCGATTGTTTTCTACTTAGGTCATGTCCAGCCATGGCACAAAGAACTGTCTTCCGCCAAGAAGTGTCTCTTGTTTCTGACACAAGTGCAGTTCAGTACACTGCTGATCTTTCCGTCCTCTTAGGTGCATTGGTTCCTCTGTCTTCCAAGCTAAGTGGAGCAAGTTATTAAGAAAGTCCCTAGTGCATGGAGACTGCATAAACACATTCCAGCCTACACAGTACTTTGAGATACTTAGACAAGCTTCATTACTGAATAATCCGAGCACTTAACAAGCTTTAGGTATTTATCCCCACAACAGCCCTGTAAGAGATCCCTATTTTTACCTGACGGGGAACTGAGGTATAGGAAAACTACTTATGCTACTTAACTGTGGGATGCCTGTGATAACTCAGGAACCAAAGCTAAGTCTCTGATAACCCAGACTAGAATGTTAATCTACAGACTATTCCTCCCACTTCCTAAATGATAAGGGTTCAGCAAATCTTATGTATGTAGTTTTTTCCCCGCTGCCCTTGGAGTGATCTGTGCATAGATGAGCTATTTTGGCTGGCTTCAAGGCAAAGAAATGGGGTGTCTTTTCCTCCCCCTATACACCTTTAGCCAAAAATTATTTAGCCATTTGTATTTTGTTGTGTGCAGAACTTCTAATTTTCATCTTTGATATAATAATAATTGATGTACATATAGCTATTACCAGATGCCGTTAAAGAAAATACTATAGGAGAAGGGGGAGAAGAAAGGAATGTGTTATGTGTGGCTTCTGTACAGAATTCCAAAGCAACTGCGAAATCTAAGCTATTTCCATTACCATCTTGTTTCCTCTAATTCTGAATATCTTTTGTACTGGTTATAGCTGTGTGGTTTATTTTTATGTGAAAAAGTATTATTCATTTTCTATCATCTATCTTTCCATTTACATTTTACTTACTAAAATATTTGCATTCTACTCATCTCTCTGAACCTGTATTTTTGTGTAGAAATGTGGGAGATGCTGGCCTGTCTACTGTGGATCCAGAGTATCTCAAACAGCATTTATAAAAACCCATTTTCCTGTGCTATAAAGGCATGTGCCTCAGGAAAGTATGGTCCACCACACCATACTGCTCAACACCCTTTGTCAAAGCTTTCATCAAATACGGAGGAAAAAAAAAAAAAAAAAAAAATCCTAAGCATTGTTCTATTCAGGACAATGAAATCCACTTTTTCCACCTTAAGACTTTACTGAAGACCAGGATTTTGCCCATGCACCAAACAGTTCTAGAGCCTGTTACCTATTTTGAAGAGACAGCTCCACTATGTCATGAAGAAACACTGCCTATGCAGAGAGAGCAGCCAGAGGTAGCCACTATGACTTTGCCAGTAAAACTCCTCAGAGATAAAGTCATTACAAATTATTATCTATATCAGACAGGTAAGTCTGCTGAAGTAGGGGGGCAGGGACAGGGGAAGGAAGAGGAAAAGGTGTTGAAGAGGAACACTGTTGTAAATCATATGCCTAATGTAGACAAAATATCATAAATAAAAATGAGTTCCAATAGACAGGTAGAACTTCGGGAACTAAAATTTTTTAGTTTAGTTTTTGTTCCTCATTAAACAAAATTACTGTTTCCTAGGACTAAAACTGTACAACCTCTAGATCCACGTTTCTGTGAATTTCAAAACAAACCAAATATTCTTTCCAAATAGCAGCAAATTTATTAAACAGGCTGTCTGCTTGAAACTGAATGCTTTCCACACCCCATGAATTGATAAAGTCAACCTAAGTCTATTTATATTCTTTAAATTTCTCAAGGGAAGCTGGAAAGAACACCTGATGATGCAAAGTCCAGTTAAACAACTGAGACTGCACCTGTTACTTGTTTGGTCCTTTCCCTATGACAAAATATAGTTTGTGCACAGGTGGAAATCTGAACATCTGTTATCTAGTTCACTTTATCATTTATAAACTAGTAAACAATGTCAAGAATGTTGAGAATAGCAGCTTAAAATTAAGTCACAGGAATGGGAAGAAATGGCCAATTGTGTTCCTGGGAAGAAATAGCCAATTGTGTTCCTAACTCATTTAATATGATAATGAAACTATGTTTGTATAAATGTATAAATATTACTGTAGTGATCAAGTAAAAGCAAGTTTTGATATTGATTAACTTCTGTAAATCTTACAACAGCAAATACTCTACATGAGAAGTTATAGGAGCACTACAGCTACACTGAGGTAGCGCAGTGCTATAATGTTACATGATATAATGTACATGCTATAATGTTACAATGTATAGGCAAGTCCATTCTACCAATACATATTATCCCTGGTTGCCACACACACATTAGAGCCACAGTGTGGATTTATGTATAACAGTACATCTAGATGAAATTACCCCAACTTATGGACATGTCCCAAGCTGGAACTTTTAAACTGGGCCAGACGGAATTAAAGGGGGGGGGGCAGGGGGAGGAAGACATTCAAAACAAGGCCTTTCATGCCATAAAGTTTGGCATGAACTTAAACCATAACAAGGCCATGAATGAGCGTATGGCATTCACAAGCACCAACACGCTAACATTTAGCTTGATATATCTTACAGATGGCAGTATTTTGCCACAGCAGGGAGAAGATCTTGGCAGGGAAGCACAGAAAACAATAAACACTGAAGTTTTTAGAACTGGATTTTCAGAAACTGGCCTCCATATTTGTGACATCTGAAGCTAGTCTGGAAATAAAGCCTTTAATTTCCTCTGTAGCTGTTGCCAAGAACGCAAGAAAACTTTGAAAGGAGGAGGAGAAGATGCATGAAGTGAGTAGTGGAAGGTAAGGATTCACAGCAGCAGCAGGATGCTGAGGTGTCCTCCCACGGCAGTGGAGAAAAAACCTGAAGATGTGTTTCCTTCTGCAAGGTCAAAAGCTCAGGTTACCAAAAGTAAAGCTTAACTACCAAAAAACCCCATTACCCAACACATTTGTGGAGGATAACGCTCTAGGGTACTCAACCTTGCAACATCCACAAAGGCCGCCTAGCAGTAGAGCTTGCTTCTTTGTGAGTTAGCATTAGCTTTCCCAGACTCTGTCTACCTACAAAACCATCTTAACATAGCCAAGGAAAAGAAAAAACTGGCTGACTAAAAACTAGCACCAGTAAAAAGCTGGATCTCAGTTAGTAGAAACCTTGCCTTGCTCCAGTACAGCCTAAATGTCACTCAGGGCTGCAACAAAGAACTGTCTTCTGCATCTCCATCCTGGCTCCACTGGGAATGTGGGACTGCAGGGGCGAGGCCAGAGCCATGGGGCTGCCAGGCTGGTGCAGTGCCCTCCCTCTCCAACCAGCCCCTTCCCACAGCCCCCAGCAAGGTGAGGTGGGCCAGGCTGGGAACAGTGACCAGGGTTGGCAATGGCCACCGCAGCTGCCATTGGGCCTGGTTGGGAAGGCAGCCCCCGAGATGGGATGGGACAGGGTTGGGGTTGGGGTGGTGCCTGGCTCAGCAGGGCCCAGGGCTGGGCAGGGGTGTGGTGTGTTTGGGCCAGGGCCAAAATGCAGCTTTGAAGAGGAAGGTGAGCACCACTAAGGTTTCTCACAGCTCTCTTCAAGACTGGACACCCATGCCCCGAGCCAAGGCAGCCAAATATCAGGTGGAGGTGGGGAAGGGATGTGCTCAGGGCCCTGGCACGTATGATTTGTACTCATAGATACATATGCCCCACATTCTACCACTCTTCTGAGCATGCAGGCAGCAAATAAACACAGTGCTGGCTTCGTTGCCTCCATGCCCCAGCCAGCCTTGCTGAGTCCATGTGGGACAGTGGTGGTTCACTCTCCTCTTCCAGCAGGAGGATTTACTCATAACAAATTCCCACTCCTCATGGAAAAGAGGAGCCAGAAGGGATGGTGAGTCACCACTGCCTTCCCGCAGTGCCCCTCTGGCCACACCATTGTGCCTCATCCTCCACACCGGAGAACCAGTAAAATCCCACATGATGCCTGAGAGATTTCCACTTCACAGTCTCTTACTAAAAGCAACATCTACCATCTAGAAGAAGGAGGGCAACTGCATGCAGACTGCTTTATGTTTGATGTGCAAGACTCCTAGCAAACATATGAACCAGGCCTCCAGACTTCTGTGGTCTTCATAGCAGGGCTCCTCGATCTACTGGCTAAAAGCTGCTGGTAGCCTGTAAGATATTACAATATAATCTCCAAAAATATTGTAGGATTTAAAAACTAAGAAGACAACATACGCACATCCCTGCACATGCAAGCCAGTACACAAACAAGTGGGGAAAACAAACCTCATAAAAGAGCATCCAAAGATTTGCTTCATTTTTGTCTTTTGGTAAATGAAAACCACTGCACTATTGCTGAAGAGGAAGGTCTTTGGTTTGTGTTCTCCAAAAGGTTCAGTAGTCCTTTGATTAAATAGGATTGGGAATCACTACTATAAAGCACCTATCACTGTAGCAGCTGAGATCCTCCTGAGTAAATTAGATCCACATTGTACACCACTGACTCAACTGAAGGGAGCTATTTGCTCTTCAATCCATTCTTTAATGTTAAAAAAAAAAAAAAAATATTGAGAGACTGAAAGAATGTTTTATAACAATCATCCTGCTGCTGGTAGTGGAAATACTTTATCAAGAAATGCTCTGGAAGATGTGTTGGGAGTTAGTTTTTCATATGAGATACTCATTTACTGAGGATACTACTTTAGAAAGCCAGCTTGTCATATTGCAGCATTTTTTGTTTCATTTCCTTGACCATTTTATGTTTAAATAAAGCTCGTCAAATGATCTCCTCAGCTCCTAGAGTTTGATATCTTTATTTTACATTTTTATCTTTTTATTCAGTTTCCCAGCTCCTGAAATAATAAGCATTACTGTTATCATAAGCAAGCTTATCAGTCTGCTACCATGCATAAGCAATTTAGTCCCACTTTCCTTGTGACATTTTCCAGGTTAAGGAAGAAAGCTAAAGCTTATACTAAAGTCATAAACCAACGGATTTTGTATCCTGAATTTTTCTTCCTCAAGAGCTCTTCCCAACTGCCATTAGACATACCTTTATCTTCCAGCCTGCAAGTGCTTCCAAGCAAACCCTGCCTGAATCCTGCCCATGAGGCAAATGAGCAAAGTGACCATGAGCAGGGTGGTACACATCACCCAGTAGGAAAGCTGCTACTTTTTTGCAACACAATGTCAAAGTCTACCTTAAAAAACTGCCCCAAACTCATCAGAGATGGCTTAAATTCCAATACTTTCTCCAGTGAATTGCTCAATAGCTTTTTCTTTAATCTGCACTAGATGAGAGCTTTTTAAAAAATGAGCAAGCATGACTCATTTTTATGACCAATGCACCATTCGCAAAATGCTTTCCAACCAGATTGCAGTTCAAATAAGACATGTGTATTGTTGCAAAACAAAATATGCTGGCTGAACAGAATGTATTCATCTATATTAGTTTTTCTTTCTAAATCCAGCACACTGGGAGCTAAATTAATCTGCTGAGTGCTAAATTCATCTACTGAGAGCTACTGTAGATTCAGGGAAATGTTTTGAGTGCTGTAGCAAACAAGTCTCACTCACTCAGGAGCCCTCTGTGGGCTGTTGGTGTTTTAAGCATTTTGTCTGCTTTCAAGCAAGCAAGCAGCTGATAGATGAGGAAAACGCTCATTGATTTGCAGTGGCAGCACTACAGCCAATCAGCCCTAGAACGAGGCACAATCATGAATCTCTCCAACTATGCATATTTATATGCAGCTGTCGTACCTCCAAGTCTCCAGTGAATACAAAGTGCTTGTGTGGCCACCAAGATGCACAATGCTATCCTGCAGCCTGCTCTCACTTAACTACGGTAGGGGAAGATGGAATATTACAGAAACACATTTCATTTTCCCTAGCTAGGCTACCCCAGTGAAGTACATGTCTAATACGAGTATACTATACTCCCATAAATTCTTAATCCAGAGGCACTTTCAAAGGGCTAAATCTTTTAAAGGAAACAAATATCTTGAAAGAATGTATTTTCAGTAGGGTAGTCTGAGCTACAACACTACAGTAACACAGACAAGCTGTCTTGCCAACAGCGTCAAAAAGCCCTGTGGTATTGAGGAAAGGCTGAGAGAAAGAACCTTCCCATGTGCTAGCTACAGTGGTGATGCATGGGCAGCACACAGGGGCATAAGATGTATCTTGCGAATGTAACTCCTTGACTCAGAAATGGGTGATGGGGGTTAGGAAGAGTGACATGGGGTTATCCTCTTGGTTTAGCAAACTTTAAGAGTTGAAAACGTACCAAAAAAGGGAGAGGCCTGTGTTGCTGAAAGAGAGGGGTACTAGTAGAAACACAGATAGAGAAATGGCTCTGTGAAAAAGAAAAACCAGAGATCTGGCACTTGGCAGAAGGCTACTGAAGTAAATGCACTAAGGATTCAGGGGTTCTGGCTAGTCCGTTTAATAGTCAAGCCATTAGGTGTCTACTGAACTAGAATGACATTTTAAGTTGTTTCTTAGAGTGTACTGGCCTGATTTCACACAAAGCTTCTGCAGACTTGTATCAAAAGAAGGCCAGTCCTGGAACCCAAATGGTGCAACACCTAAAAGGAGTTGAAACGAAGCCTACAGCCTCCATGTACAGGTGAGTGTGGCTGCCTCTGGTCAGGGTCCCCACAGCTGGGCTCACTGGCACATCCCCTTGAGGGATGTCCATCCTAGGAACTCCCCTTGGTTACTAAGTAACACAGAAAACTTATACTCCTAACTTAAGTTGGACCTTGCTGCTCAGGCAAAGTCACACTTGAAAACAAGGGTGCACACAAAAGGTTGAAATCTAAAATCATTACAATTCAAAACCATAAATAAAAATCATATTTATGTATATACTTAAAACATCTTCACTGAGTTGCTGGAAGTATTTGCATTTGCTACTCCCTTGCAAGCAAGCCATACTAAGACATAAAGGAGGAAAAAAAAGAACAGGATAGAGTATTTTCACATCTGGTATTTACAACTGAAAAAGACTACAATCAGGTTTTATTTATTGTGGCAATCACATGTAAACTTAACTCCTACTATGAAATTATTCTCATATTTTCAAAGAACAATAGAAAAAGACTTCCACTAAATGCCAGAAAGAAATCTCCTACATAGTATATATAAGCTAAATAAAACTGCTAATCTGAGAAAGATTGTTACAGAAATCTACATCATTATAAGATCAAACTCCAAGTGGTACTGTATCAAAATGATGAAAATCTTATATGGATCAGGAAATGAAGAAAATGGACCTATTTTATCTTCAAGTTTATTACTGAAAATGGGTTTTATGATTTGCTGTGCATAGTTAAAGTGCTACCCAGACAAATTACAGCTGCTCTTTTAACCTGAACATAAGATGGCACAGTTCCAGCCAATCTGAAGTATGGTTTCTAGGCAGGATGTCAAATCTCAGCCCCCTGGGTTCCAGAATGATGGATTGAACCTTGAAAGTTGCAGCAGAGCAGCATATGTGATTTCTGTACTGTATTTTGATCACTCATGAATATATTAAAGCATGTCCATGCATGTTATTCAAAGTTTTGGTTTATTGTTTTAAAGTATCATTCGGGGGGGGGGGAAGTAATTTTTTCCAAAGGTAAACAAACAAATACTAAAAATGCCATGCTAATTTAAAGGTAAAAGAACTGCTTATAAATTTGGTTTTTCTTTGTTTACTGAAGAGAACATTAGATAAAGATGCAGCCGAAAGGGCACCATTTTAGAAGCCAGATCTCCTCACACAACTATTGGCATATACTGCCTACAAATTAAAAAGAAAAAAAAAGAAGCTGTACTTTTTGCATTATCAACTACTGTGAGTACCTAACAACAATTAATCTTTTTTAAAACAGTTTTTGGCATGCAAATACACTGTCTAAATGTTAGACATCAGCCACACTTCTCCACCTGCTCCTTCTGATGCTCCAAATGTTGCCACACCACCACTTCCTTAATTTATTTCTGTCCCTTTTACTTTCAAGAACTGTTTCCCCACAAAATCATAATTAAAACAAGGAAAGAAATCCCCTAAAATCTCCCTTAGGAAGCTGGGGGAAGGTGGAGGATACTAACATCATACATGGAGACTATTGTGAAGTTTACCCTGATTGCGTGCTTGAAGAGAGGCTCCCTGGACAGGCAACATCTCCTGCTGTGTGCTGCATAGCACCTAGCAGAGTGAGGGGCTCTGGGCTCAGCCTGTGACTACCATCACAGTACAAGAAATAAATATGTTAGAAACATCACCACATTTTACATTAAACCCCACTGAAGTCTTTAGCTGACTAAGATGCACGTAAATATGCATTGTAGAGTTTTCAGAATCAGAGGCAGAGCGAAATTCCTAAAAGACTGGGGCAGCTTCAAGGGGAGCACACGCTGTTAGTAGAAGTAAAGACAAAAACAAAGAGTGGAAAGTCAACATACAGTGATCTTATGAATGATTTGCGCAACTCAGCATTTTAAAAGCTTCTAATTTACATATTTTTCAGCTAGTCAATGTCTGCCTCCAGGACGTGTTTTTTCAACATGGTATTAACACTGTGAATTTTCTGCTTTTTCAAATTCTATAGTTCTACCATTCAGAATCCTCTGGTTTATGTTGACAATAATAAAAAAAAAACTTTGATTTTTAATTTAGTAATACAGTTACCAACTTTTAGCTTAAGAACGGTTTTAAATACTACCCTAAATACATATTATCTATATATTTTACATCATGGAAGTGCAAATAATACAATTTCAGAATCTGGTTAATTTGTGTTTCTGTAAGATTATTAGTTCAAAATAACCTATAGTTTTTAAAATTCCTACATTGGCCAAGACATATTATAAACTCACACAGAAGGCCGAGGCAGGAAGGCACCTCTGGAGATTGCCTGGGTCAACTCTGCTTGGAGCAGGGTCAGCCAGAGCAGGCTGCTCAGGGCCGTGTCCTATTGGGTTTTAAATATCTCCAAGGATGGAGACTCCACAGCCTCTCTGAGGATCCTGTTCCAGTGTTGACCACCCCCACAGTAAAAAGTTGTGGGGTTTAAAATTATTTTTAAATTGAATTGCCTCTCATCTTTCCTCTGAATACCACTGAGAAGAGTCTGGCTCTATCTTCTGTACTGCATCACACCAGCTTTGTATACATGTCATCCACATAATGTGTTGTATTTAAACATAAGAAAATAAAATGGCTGAAGTTCATTAGCTTACAAAAATGCCTTTCCATCTTTCCAGTTAATTTTTAGCATGTAGTTGAGGGCATGACACCAAGAACAATGAAATAAGGAAACTAATCGAGATGTACTAACTTAAAGAAAAGATGGCAGAAATCCTTATTATCTTAGTGTCCTGATCTTTGCTCATAAGTATGTACAGAGAAACCAGAAACGACTGGGTGAGATTCAGCGTAGATCCTCAGGGTTTAAAAATACTAGATTTTTTTTTTTTTTAAAGTTTCAAAGGAAATTAAGCACTGAGATTACTTTAAAACCTAAGGCATTTCAAGTGTGAAAAGCAACCCCTTTAGTTTTTTATTTGTTCTTTAAACAATGCTGTGGACTACAAAATAGGTTTTAAAATTTTACTGCATTGAGAAGTAAAAAGTAAATAAACATTTTAAGTTTCTAACATCATCTTTGCCACTACTGAACTTTTCATATGAAGGGCTATGAAGAAACACCTCTTAGATTGAAAGCATAATTACACTGAAGTTAAAAGGAAGTTTCAGTCAATTTCAAAATTAATTCAATGGATATTTTTAATGAAGGTGTGGAAAACTAAGATTTTTTTGAAATTTGATTGATTCTATATGCAAACAAATGGTTACCAGACAAGCTGCATCACTAAGCAGTTCACCTTTTTATTAATGTCATAAATCTATGTATGTTGCCATGATATGCAGCCCATAAATAAATCTACTAACAGAGTTAGGTAAAGCTATTAATTTAGCTATAGCGTTTGGCATGAGGAGCACTATAGTTAATTGATTATAGTCTACATCAAAAATAATTTTGAATTAAATCTGTCTAATGTAAGCTGCTGCTGGCCATTAAAGTCCTTCGCTCAATGAATCGCCATGAACAAACGACCTCAACAGTTCCCCAACAATAGTATGAATTTGTCTTTTATTTATAATTGGATCATTTTGTATTTTAACTGGACAGATTTCTAGGCTTAGGAGCCTACACTTTATCATCCTTATGTTTAATTTGATGCCAATTGCTGAACATTTGTTTCTTGGTTATTTCATTCTTTGACATCTTCAAAACTGGGAGACTGAAGTCTTATTTACTAAAAGTTAAAGCAGAGAGGGCCCAGCAGCAGTAGCTCCTCCAAACTGCCTTTCCAGCACTTCTGGAAAACAAAAGCAAACAAAAGAAACAAAAGACTACATACCTTTCTGTCTGTTCAGCCATCAGATAGTCTACCGAGTAAGGTACAAGCTGCAGAGGTTGGATCCCTCTATGATACAGACACAGGGACTATGAACATTGCAGTCTAAACATGGGCAACCAAGCAGTCAGGAGGTAGCCAAGGCAAACCAAACAGGCAGCTTTCCTCTGCATGCCACAGACTCTGACTCAGGCTTTCGCTTATCACACCCCAGCAATGAAATTCTGATTCTACTGAAGTCAGTGGCAAAACTCTTGTTCAACAGGGCCAAAATTTTGCCTCAGTTTATTACTGACTTTATAGCAGTGACAAAATCTGATATCCTATTACCAAACTCTTAAGACACCAGCTGCCTTCCTGTTCAGGGTCATGCATTATCATAACATTTTTCCAATTATTAAATAGATAGTTGTATCCATAAAAGGGAAACCAAAGAAGAAATAAAAAGGAAAGCAAAAATGAAATAAAGGACAACTGCTAACAGTTAGCATATATGCTCTATGTACAACAAATGAATTTTCCAATGTAATTTATTACCAAAATACTTCTTTCCTTTGGATGGAAACTAAGTTCTCTTTTGTCTTTTTTTCCTTTTTATTTTATTCTTTGTTACTATTCATTATCATTAAATTTCCTGTAATTAAGACTGCTGAATTAAAAACACATGGCTGCTTGTGAAGCCAATACTTCTCAACATACTGAAATCCCAGAGCCATGTTTAGCCATGAAAGAGCAGATCAGTTTTCATTACTGCTATAGGATTTATTAAAACTTAGTATAGTACAGCTACAAGTTCTATCTACTGCCCTATCATGCAGTTACTGTACCTGTGAGTATAAGCACTGCATAACTTGAAAGTCATCTTACAGAGCATGACATTGTAATGTAAAAATCCAGTTCTCAGAATGTGTGCTGATTTTACTTCCAACAGACAGTCCATGTAATAAGCTCAGGATATCCATTATTTTAAACTAACTCAAAACCACTGACTTTTATGAGACAAAATTGAGGAAACACTACTGAAGCAATATATTTCTAGACCTCACTGGCTCAATAATTTTCCAAGAATATGGTTTACCTGCCACTTCCACATTTTTATATGGTTTGCTTTATCATTTTTGCAACTGTAGTTTATAATGCATTATTTACCCCAACCTGCACCTGTCAGAGTTTTTTTGGCTTCACCTTCCTCCTGCAGGCCTAAAGAAAAATTGCTTCTTTAAATAAATTTTTCATATCACAGTAATGAAATACTAGATAATTCTTTTCAAGTAATATGACATCTTGTTTCAAAGAAACAGAGAATCATTGTGCCTAGAGAGAGATGCTGTCTGAAGATATTGTAAATACTTGTGCTCAAATCTTCTGATGAGGCCAGCTTGCTGTGAAATGCCATTCTTCAGCTACACAAGGGCATTTCAGACCATGTCTGTTTTTCACCTTCAGTCCTACCCTCTGATACGTAATAGATTTCTTCATATATTATCTGACTCGCATTTAGAATAATGCATTACAGTAGGTTTTGCAGGATGCCATCTGTGTTTTCATAATGAGCAGAAAAAAGCAGGAATGAACTTTAAGTGCTGTGTGAAGAGTAATGGACAATCCATTGAGTACAATCTTTTCAACTCTTTTATTTTATATGCTCAGGTTATTTTCTGAAACAAACTCCTACAAAAATGGCAGCTTTTGCATCCTTCTTATGATGTGCACTGCACTGTCTAAAGGCACCAGCCAACTTCTATTTTTAGCTTCATCCTTCAGATATGATATTGACATTTTCTTAAACTTATAATAAAAGCTATAATGATATAAGAGTTGGTCTCCAGGAATAAAAGTGACTAAAACGTATCTCCAGATACATAAGTGACAATTTTGCAATGTACAAACTTCAGCAAATATCATAGGGCTATATGGTCTCTGTGACACAGAACTTGTTCTTCCCAGCTTAAAATACAGGAGGAAGATCATTGTTTGGAGTCATGTAGCACTGTCCGTAATGAAAAAGTGATGCAGATTTCAAAGCATAAGAAGACTGCTCACTATTTCAAACCTTAGAGAAGAGTGAGGTGGGAAATTTGCTTCAGACTAGTTATGAGAATCCCCCTCTAATTTTCCTCAAGCTTAATAACCTATGCTACAAGAGCTCGAAACAAAGGGCAATGACTCTCCTGTTGCTTGACTCCTGGTACCTAACTTACCTCAGTTAAGAAGACACGTTTCCATGTCCATCAATGGACAGAGAGGGGTTCTTCCAGAAGGTAATTCCAATTGCCTCTTTTTCTCAAGTGTCTTTTTACATTAGGTGATGGAAATAGCCCCCAAACTCTCCAAGAATGGATGCCTGAGAACCATATCACAAAATCAAAGGATTCCAACAAATTATTATTAATTTCTACTTCTGTCAGCCTCCACTGAGGGCACAGTAAGAGGACTCTATCTCTATCCTAGACACCACAGGAAATTCTTCAGAAGCTATGACTGAACTATAAGAGTAAGGAATTAATGCAAACTGTTAGGAAATACTGTGCTGCATGGGTAAAGGCAGACCCAGCTGAGCTAAAGCACTGCACTGTAAGAAAAACACACAAGGATCTCATTTAATCACCTGCATATATATAAACTTGGAATAACTTAATTGAACAGAAGAACCTTATGACATGATGCCACCTCTTTTTTTTTTTTTTAAACACTATGCCTCATAACCAGTATTAGCAAAAGCTTTATAAAAGCAACAATCAAAGGCTAGTAAACAAAAAGACAAGTGTCCAGTGAATGTGTGATGCAAATGTTACCCTGTGTTTCCAATAAGGAAAAAGAGGCAGGAGCAACACTGGGAATGAGCCATGAGAAGAGGCTGAGCAGAACAGACCAAGATGAAAGCAAAAGTGACCCTGGGACAAAACTGAGATTCCCAAAAGTGGTATTACCGTGAGCACTGGAGAGTTTCAAAATCCAGAAAAGCAACTTCCTGTCTGGGTTTCAAAATGAAGAGGTAGCCAATGACAATAACCCATGTGTGATACCTGCTGTGCTGGTTTTGGCTGGGATAGAGTTAATTTTCTTCATAGTAGCTGGTATGGGGCTATGTTTGGGATTTGTGATGAAAACAGTGTTGATAACACAGGGATGTTTTCGTTACTGCTGAGCAGTGTTTATGCAGAGTCAAGGCCTTTCTGCTTCTCACCCCACCCCACCAGCGAGGAGGCTGGGGGGACACAAGGAGTTGGGAGGGGACACAGCTGGGACAGCTGACCCCAACTGACCAAAGGGATATTCCATAACATACGATGTCATGCTCAGCATATAAAGCTGGGGGAAGAAGAAGGAAGGTGGGGACATTCGAAGTTATAGCATTTGTTTTCCCGAGTAACTGTTATGCGTGATGGAGAGCTCTGCTTTCCTGGAGATGGCTGAACACCTGCCTGCCCATAGGAAGCAGTGAATGAATTCCTTGGTTTGTTTTGCTTGCATGCACGGCTTTTGCTTTACCTATTAAACTGTCTTTATCTCAACCCACAAGTTTTCTTGCTTTTACCCTTCTGATTCTCTCCCCCATCCCACTGTGAGGGAGGTGAGTGAGCGGCTGTGTGGTGCTTGGTTGCCGGATGGGGTTAAACCACGACACCTGTACAGCTTTCTAGCACGACAGGCCTATATTGCAGCATTTTGAGTGCCCTGTCCTTTTGAAGGAAAAGGTCTAAGGAAAAACATAAAAGAAGAAAGTGCAGTAGCTAAACTAGTAAGTGACAGAGGAAAACAGAAAAAAACAAAAAATCTCATTAAAAAGCCATGGGAAACCCACAGGGGAAGCTTTTATTTCAAAACTGAATTCTTAATTTCAGGGCAAAGTCCATCTGAACTTCAGTTAGGATTTGTGTTTGCTTGCTGTTAATAAGGTGGTGAAAATCACTTTCTCACCACTTTGGTGTTCTCAGAGGTAGACTGAAGTGTTTCACCATCAGTGGACCCAAATAAATGAAAAGACATCTGTATAACAAGACCACTATTCTTTCCTAAGTTATTCTCAAGTAATGTGTTGGAAAGAAATCCTTTGAACTTGATTCTGGTATATTTTCCACCAGGGTATGGTGCACACAATCTTCTATAGTCCATTTTGCTAACTTTTGTGAAATCACATTAAACTGCTGAGAAGAGATCAGTTGTTACAGAATCAACAGAACAAAAATTTCAGTCTGTTTTGTTTTAACTGTGAGGCTTTGAGTATGTATACCTATCAAGAAGAAAAACAGAAAGGAGTGTACATGACTGGAAAATAAACAGAAAACTGCTGAACTAGTACTGTAATTCTAGGATAACGGACCCTGATGCCTCCTCTTCTCAAAGGCCATTTTCCCTCCTGGTTTGTAAATCTTTTTTCAAGTATTTCCTATATTTCCCACTGAAAGCTGGGCTTTCCTGTTCTCAGTCATGCCTCATTACACATGTTGTGTATAAGGAGGAAGGTAACTTTGGTCTGGGTGGAAGATGTTCTGCAAGGTGACACATGATTCACTCCAGCACATTGTAAAAATTGTATATATGCAAGCAATATTGACATTTAACTTGAGATTTGGGGAAGAAAAGCATATTTGGAGTTCTTAGCACCAAAAATCTTGTTCAATAGTGTTTTCCAGAAATGCCACCTCACAGATGGAGTAAAGCAGCAGTCTCGCTTCTGATTTCATCTGTCAGTTATTCTGGTCTGATAGCTCCACATCAGCTGTTTCCCATGCTACCATAAATCATGAGTTCACTTTGTAGCCTGCATCATAGATTTCTCACTGCTTACTGGGTCATTACTCATAAATACATGCTACCAAAATATTTCAGCTTAAACTTGGTTTTTCAACATTCACTTCTCAGCTGGAATGTTGCACTTGTTTGTAAGAGGCAAAATGTCAGACACCACAGAGATTTGGTTTGGGTATGCTCTGCAAACTTTGAAATCTTACCCAGAATTATCCACCTCCTTGTGGTGTCCATTCCTCCTCCCTTTTTCATAACTTCAGGTCATGACAAACCCCTATTTGTTTCCTTTTCTGCTCCTTGATTTCCACAACCTCATCACAAGTCTGACATCTATTGTAGAGATACTCTTGTGGAGTTTCCTTCAATTCCCACTGCAAGCTCAGATTTCTAGATTCTGAGTCCTTTGATACTGATCCTCTGTGGGATTTTTGGCAATAACAATTCTTCTGGCCTGTTTCTTAATTTTCAAAAGGAATATAAAAATAACTGTTTACCACAAAAAATCAGTTGTTTTGTTCTCAGAAGAAGAATAATACTTTGAGTGAAATGCAAGCCCAGCACGGAAAGGCAGCAGAAAGGCCAGATACTGCTTAATTCCTACAGTGGCCCTACCATTATTTCAACCTCGTTTATAATTTTTGAGGTGTTCAAATAGATGTTCTTCAGCACCTCAGCAGACCAGCCACACACTAGAAAACATCACAGTACAGACAACATCAAATGCATTGTCTAAAACCTGCAAAAAAAGTGTGTTGAATTCAGCAGTAAAAAGCTGAAGGTACACCCTGGAAAAACTTGGGAGGACTGTGGCTGATAAAGGATCAAAGAGTTTATGGAATGAAATAGGCAACTACGCTCTCCTCTACAACTTAAAAGTGGATGGGATAACACTGCAGAAAGAGAAATTTGTCTGCTTCTAATGCATACAAAGATTTGTGTTTTGGGTTTGGGGTTTTTTTTTTTGTTTGTTTTTTCTTGTTGTTGTTGTTGTCCCTTCTTTTTTTTTAACCAAACCCAAGGGAACAGAAACTTTTTTACTTGAGAAGATAAAAAGAAGAGAGGATTTTCGAAGTCCACACCACTCAGGTGGATTACACTGCTTAAAAACAAGCAGTCACTGACGAGAAAAATCTCTTTTCCAAGATTCTTCTTGACATACTGTGGTACTCATATAAATTTGCAACCAGATGAATTTTACCAAACTTACTTCCAACTATGCACCAGGAACCATGGTGATCAGCTGGTCATCTTTTAATGTTATCTAGATGCATCTTTAACTCTAAAGAGTTCCATATGTCTTTGAAAACACTATTTAGTAAGTATGATTTTAGTGCCCACCTCCTACTCAGTATCCTCACAGTTCCTAGTATTTTTGGATGTATTATGGAAACCTGCTTCTACCTAAATTTGCTATCTAGAATCCTTACCTTGCCCACATCCTTGCTATATTTTCAGACCACGTGGTTTTTATTCCATCATTAATTATATTCTTGTTTTACTTTAGCATCTTCTTTCCTGTGTTCCACACAGTTGGATTTTTTTCTTTTTTCACTCGTATGTAGACTACACAAATGGGAATTTCCTTCATTTTCTTCAAAGACAACAAATACCTCCAACATGCCTTCTGCTGCCTTACTCCATCTATTTTTGTTGATGTTTTCTATTTACTCTAACAGACTTGTTTTGGATGTCCTGGTGTATTTTGCCTCCAGCCTATGTTTGCTCTCCAGTTTGAGAGCTTCCTAGCAGACAGGGGCTGTAAGTTTGCCTTGTAGAGCATTGAGGCAAACAGTCAGCACTTACTGAGTAAGGTACCTGGTTGCTCAGAAGGAAACAGACAGATGTTTCTCACCATGTTATGACAGACAATCTGCCCTACAAACTCCCCAGTTCACATCAAAGGACAGAATCTGAATATTACTTTGAACACTTTTGACAAGAAATTACCTATCTACCTGCAAAACTGATTGTATTTGATGCATTTGTCAGTGTCCAATATCCATCACCTTTTAAAGGAAGATACGGTAGTCTACCGCAGCTCTACCTAGCATAACAAGACCTCAGTTTACCATTTTTTATCACGAGTTTGTAATTTGTCTGTTCTCCAAGCTTACTCATAGTATGTTACTGAATCTATTGGCAAAACACAGACTCCATATACTCGTCTTCTGTATGTGCAAAAGGATTTGTTTAGTGTTAGACACACATTCTCAGCATTGTACACATCTGTTTCTTTTAGTGGTAAGAAAAGGCTAAAGTAAAATCCGAACAAAATTACCACAATGCTCAAACCCCAATTTATCTTCAACTACCCTGTAAGTATGGGATCTTCCCATAGGCACTTTCTTAGCCATTTAGGAAGCTGCCATCCTGAAGCTGAAATAACTTCTAATTTGTTAGGCTTTTGGGTTTCGGGTTTGGGGTTGTTTTTCTTTTTTTTTTTTTTTTTTTTTTTCATCTATCCACAATTTGCTAGTAAGTACTCCTGTTTATTTAAGCTTTACTGAAGTGGGGCTTTCCCACTGAATTTTCAGTGGCATGTTTCAGATGCCTCTGGGAACAATGGATCTATGGATAGAGAAGAAACAGAACACAGAGAATTTGCTCCTGGACCAAGAGCTCCAGGAGTGTTGTTCCTCCACATTTCAGAAAACAATGCAGGTATTCAGGCACTGTACTAGGAAATAGAACTGCAAAAAGCAGCCATGATAAAGGCGGAAGAGACTTCTTTTCCCAAATGTCATCCACTGAAGTAGCTCTTGCCTTACAAATCAGTTTGCCAGACATGAAATATTATCATAATGAAAGAAGTTAAATTTTTCTGACCAACTGTTTACAAGCTTAATAACGAGAAGCTCTGTGCACAAATTCTCCCTGAAATGTTAAAAAACTGTGTGTGTTGGGGTTGGGTGGGGGTGAAGTAATAGGAGAATGGGGGAAATGATGAAGGGAATGGGAGGATAGGCTGAAGAGAACACAAGGGACCATCTAGTCCATCACACTTCAGCAAGGCAGCACCCATTATGCTTGTCTTTCCTAATATATTTGGCTAATGACTTCACTTCATTCAAACTTTCCTTGCAAATCAGATCTTCAAGACCTCTGATTATCATCATTGTACTCTGCCTCCTTCTTGCTGTACAGTGCCCAAAGAGGGATATCGCACTCCAGACTACCAAGACACTCACAACTAAGCAGGGAACGGCAATAGCAATTGCACTCACTGTGCAGACATCCATTTAAACTGAACTACTGACAAAGAAACTCATGCCCTGTTCCTAAATGGCTAAAGCTCATTTTTCAGAGATATACCCTCCTCAAAGATATCCCCTTTAATCATCTAAACTTGGAAGCCAGTTCTAACAAGAGACTGGATAGCTCAAAATAAAAAACTCCCTTAGCTGCATCACAGAAAAATGCAAATAATAAATATTTAGAACATATTTGCTCTTCAGTGTCTCTAGTAGTTGAACCAGCACTGAACAGAAATAATCTCAATTCTGAAGCATTTGATTAGCAAAGAATATAGAAATGGTCTTAGCAAAACAGGTGAGGAGGGCATGTACTTGTCTTCTGTGCTAGTGCCACAACTGACAACCCTGCACAAGAATAGAAGGCACAGTGCCCACATTTCTGGCTGAGAGCAGGTATTCCTTCATAAGAAATTTAAAAAGCAATGGTATGATTAGTTTGACTGACAACCCTATTAAGAGCTGTGTCTTTAAGCCTTCCTTAAACAACACTGAAACATTTCAACAGGATGATATTAGGAAACAGCAAAATACCAAGGGATTCCAGCCCAGTGAAATGGAGGACTGAAGCGGGGAGAAAACAAGTTACTAGAGTCACACAGCCGGACAGTAGGATGTGGGGCCTCCACACCTTTCATTTCCCAAGGACTCTGTCTTGCTGCTAGACATGCTGCAGTAAGTAACGCTGTGTTGGCTACAGACGTGTACTGCACATGTTTCCCAGGCGCTGGGGGAAAATCTAAATGAGATGAAAGCTCAGGGCAGCAACTTACTGCATGGCTGTATTCAAGCTTATTTGCAGCGTAACGACCTGTGTGCAGGTCTCATATATGGTCTATTTATAACGGTGTAACACATACTGACCTTGAGTAAATCACTAAGCACACAACTTTTGGTGGTTTCAGTGGTCTTATTTACATGAATATATGAGGCTTATCCACAGCCAGAGCCTTTGAACTAGATTTTCCATATATTTCTGCTATCATGTACTTCATTCTCTCTAAGAAGGAACAAGAAAACTCAAGGCTTAAATTGATAATTTGTTAAGGTTTCACATTGTACAAAACCACAAGCAAAAAGATTAAAGAAGTACAAAATATATAATATGTTTGTCATGTGATACAGTTAGCAGGAAATATTTTAGACAATTTTCCCTCAGAAAAGGCTGGTTCATTAAAAGCAAAGTTATTTGCAAGGAAATGTGTCAATTCATTTGCTATTTAAAAAGCAGACAGTGTTTTGAAATTGCTCAAATATCCCATTTAGCTATTTTCAAGATGAAAAAGTTCTGGTTTAAAGTTTAAAATTACTTTTTTTTTTTTTTTTTATTTCCCCCAAAGACTAATATAGATATGTAGAAAAACAAACCAAAATGAAATATTTCAAAATTATTGATATTAAATAATTAAGGTGAGCTGATTCACCTTCCCCCGGACCTTTATTTATAAAGTAATTGATATTTTATCTTTTTTTACTATTTCAGAAAGGAGAAAGTTCTGAAAGTTCAAAAAATTCTTGACACACATGATAATTATTTCTGATCCATCTTCAAGTTCTGTAAAGTCATTTCATGAAAAATTTTGAAGAATTTTTTTTAGAAATATTTTGAATGTATCTTTCTTTTTTTTTTCCTGATTTTTTTCATCATTAGGGATTTTTTTTTTAAATAGTCTTATTATTAAAGAGTCTTCCTTTTTCTGTGGCTTACTCTTCCCAAGGCCTTAGTCAACAATTTCTAACATTATAGACTATTTTCTTTTAGTAACTAATTGTGAAGCCACAGACACAAGTCTTTAACTTAGGGTGAAGAATAGGTATCTGGAAGACATAAGAAATGCTGGCAACGATCCTGATTTACAAGAAAGTATTAAAATCGGCAGCTCAAGGCCCAAGGCAAAAAAAGTTCTGAATAGAGATAAACTGCAATATAAAGCAGGGGTTTTCAAATTTTTTTCTGGGTGAACTAGGGTGCATTGCACTTGTTGAACTCTGGAATACTACCAAAACCAAGGATATAGATGTTCAGAAGAGCATGTCCTTGCAAAATTGGCAATAAATAGCAGCAATGGTATCATATATACATAACAGTTTCTCCACTCACAGCCATCAACTCACTGGCCTCTTATAAAATTATATTCAGTGTCTGGTAGAGGTTTATACCACAGAAGAGTACTGCCTAAGTTGCTATAAGTACATTGCATAGGTTTGTTGCACTTGGGGGGAGATATGTCCTTGGTGGGTTTTCTTCTGTGTCTATCGGTCAAGGCAAGATCTTTGCCATCCAATAAGCTGCCTTCTTTATATCCCTTGATGCACAGCCCCAAAAGACTTTTGACACCTCCCCCAGTCAGGTCAGCATTTTACTTTTAAACTAATAAGAGTGTGATTAATCAACATTCAAAATTCTGCAGTTACTAAGGACGCAAAGCCCCCACTATTTAAATCTATTTTTTCAGTATGCTACTTATTTTGTCTAACCCCTCTGAGATTCTTTGAAAATTGACCCTTTATATACAAAGGTGATGTACAAAACTGCAAGCTACGCTGTGGGTCCGCCCAGGGTTGGACTCTAATGTGAATAGCCAGTTCAGGGGAGTGACCACTAACAAGTCTTAATTGCAACAGACTAAGTTAAGTGCCTAGGTAGTGTTCATTCTGCACATTTTCACATCTGAATGTCTGTATTTTTGTAGACATTTCTAAGTTTGATATCAAATGGCATTTTGCCAGGAAAAAAAAAAAAGACTTATAACAGTTGGGTGCTAAAATCCTACCTTCTGGGCAAACAGTGATTTAAATGTGATTTAATATTAAATGTATGTGCATGTGTTAGTAAATACATATTTGTAAAACAGTCACTGGTAGCACAAATTAGAAGACAGAACATTTATAATATACCCAATGTAAAAAAAAAGTCTGCTGTACTAGCAGCCAATATTGCTGAAATCAGCATTTTCACTGCAAAGTTATTAATATCCTGCTTATTGATTGTCATCTATTACATTGTATCCTCAAGATGCCCTGGGCACATGTCAGATGCCATGTGCTGATCTGGACCCTCTATCTTAGAGACATGAAAATGTTTAAGCCTCTCGTTTACCAGAACTAGGACCTTACCAAGTTACGTTATTACAGAAAAGAACACATAGGACAGCTTGCTATCTTTACTACCAAAGCTACATTTTTAATCCCTCACTGAATCTGTCAATGCCTTTGTAACAACGTACAAAGTTTCATACAGAGAAGTTAATCTAAAAATTTAAGTACGGACTACATGTTAACTTTTATATTAAAAAATATTTGATCCGAGCAGCTGTTTTTCTAGCTCAATCTTCTGCAAAGTATCCCAATATTTACACACTTCAAAAGAGGGTTTCAACTCTGCTTAGTCAAGAAAGGCAGATTTAAATGGAAAAAGCAATTTCTATGTGGAAAAGTCCAACTAAAAGGAAACACCCAGAAAACACTTAATTTACTCAGTGTCAGTATTTCCCTGAAATATGACGTTAAGGATTAGACTCTCACTTGACAAGGAATGCTACGGTCACATCTGCAGAAGTAAAGGAAATATAGGCAGAGGTCAGTCAATATTACACATAGTATCTTAAAAAATCTTATTATTTAGCGGCCTTGTCAATAGTCCAAGACCCTCGGGCTAGTAGATCCCAGCCTTCGTTGTTTTTTTAAATTAACTGGAAGACATAGGTATCAGTAATTGGTGCAGTGCTAGAAAAAGTGTCATTAAGAAGACAGCAGGAACAGAATTCTTCCCTTGTGCTAGTTCCAAGTAGCAGCAGTAAGTAAAACTTCTAGAGTTGCAAAAACTTTCTTCTGAAACAGGGATTTTATTTTAACAACAACATTTCCAGAGGAAATACTAGTTCTAACGAATTCAAGTGGATATTAGGACAAACAGTTTGTCCTAAAAATATGTATTTAGCTAAATCAAAAGACCTGTAATCTCCTCTCAACAATATTTTAAAGCCTAGCACCTTTTCTGAATTTTGTTCTCATTTTTTTATTCCAGATAGTTCAACTACGGATGCATTATGTAAGTCTGTAAGTACAGAGTTTCTTCTGTTTTCTGTTCTGAGACAAATTAAAGGTCATTTTTCAGCACATTATATTTTTGTTGTTTTCTGACTATTTACTCATCTTGAAAATTAGGATAAAGGAACTGAAATCTAACGTTTTAGGGTAGCATTTATTTCACTGCACTGAAAACAAACAAACAAGCCCAAATTTGCTGCATTTTTCTGGTAGCAAATAAAATTGCTAGCAAGGAATCACCTCTCATATTTTCATGAAATAAATGTTAATTTTTGTCCAGATAGATTTTGCATATTTGCCACAGCTCAGCTATGAACTACTCACAGAAAATCCTAAGAACACAATACGAACATAAAATGCTACTGTCTGTTTGCTAAAGACACCTCAGTTTTACAGCAGTGGTGTTGATGCTTCCAACCTTTTTATTACCTGAAAACCCATCAACAGCTTTATAATGATGAATGCAACACAGTTCAGTTTGTATTTGCAAAATTCACTTTTTAAAGTGGCAGATGTGTGCCAGCACATCTGGAAACCACTTTTAATTATACTTTCCTCAAGTGGGAAAGCAGTAGCTTGTACCCATAGTGAAGCTTTTATATCTGACCACACAAATGCTAGCAACCACCTGTGTTTTACACTGATTTTCATTATAGAGTATATCACATTACTACCCTATTATTCCAGAATGACATTTGAAGCTGTTGTGTGACTAAGCTGCAGCAAGTGTGGTCTTGAAAAGGCCTCTACTCTACAAAAATGTAATAAACTTGATTGCAGATAGGGTACTTACCGCTGAGGATATCACAATATGCATGCTCCTAAAGTTGGCTTCTCTTGTTCTGAAAGTCATAAAAGATATACATTAACAATCATGATTACCAGTCTGGGAATTGGAATTTAGCAAACTAATGTATGCCCCCAAATAAGATACCTTGTAAGTATTTGGAATTCCTTTCAAATAATTGTTTCTTTCCTACTATTAATACAGGAGTATTATAGTCAAATACTCTGTTTCTTCAGCCATGCTCTGAGATTACAAAAAGCAATTTCAACTGTGATTTGTCAGCCTAACAGTATTTCAATTCTGTCATAAATATTTTCATAGGTTGTGAACATTGTGAGTTACATGACTAGGTTGGGTTTTCTAAACTAACCTTCCTCCCCTACTCCCCCCCGCCCCACCCAAATGTAACAGTTTTTTTACATCACTGTTCCTCATTTCGGACAAAAAAGAAAAGATATTTCAGACGTCTGTGGAATCCTTTTCTTCTTTACAACACTCTTACAATATTTTGGAAGAGTGTAAAGTTGACACGCAAAATTTTGTATGTTGTAGTGGAAGGAAAAGGTTGAGCATTTGTAATGTTCAGCCCTTGGGAGACCTGGCATGCCCAGGGACAGACTCATCAGAAATGGACACCAGTATGTGTAAATTTGCAAAACGTAAAGTACACAATTTTACAGACTATATATTTAGGATAATTTGCTATGCTGACCCATACAATGTTGAGGTAACTAAAAAAACCCCCAAACATCACTTTAGCATAATTTAATCTGCTTATCAGTTACTGTGCTCAAAAGAGAAGCTTCCACACTGTTATACATCTGAAAACCACATTCACTTGTCTTGTATTTTCTGCCTTTAATTCAGGACTTAAGTTTTGCGGTAACTCATGAAGCCACAGAGGATCCCTCACAGGACTGAGCCCTCTCCCAGTGTGCTGCCCATGTAACTTCACTGCGTGCTGCCAAGGGCTCTGGGATTGCAGTTGAAAGAAACTTGTCCCGCTTTGAGAAAGACTCAAAGCAGACCTCAGCCCGGGATCCTGAGACAGCCGCTACGCTCCCTCTCTACCAGGCAGAACAACAACCGATCTGTACAGTCGTGAGTACCTTGGCTTTGCTCCTGCCCTCCCACCGCTCTCCCCCCGCTGCTACGCACAGCCGCACCGAGGCACAGAAGCGTCCCAGTGCCGCTGTCTCACACCACCCAGGAGAGCTGCTGCTTCTGCGGCAGGCAGCACTCTCCGGGTCAGCAGAGAGGGAACAGTAAGATTTGCTTTAATCCACCTTTTTTTGTCATCTCAGAGCCTCCCATGTGACACCTGGTAGACATTTAAACATTCACCCAACTATTATGCATTAAAATAACGTAGGGGGTGTTCGCTGGGTCGTATATATAACTTTTGCAAAGATGTTCATAATATGTTAAGACATTGAATATGTTAACAGTCCATAACCCTGCTGCTGTAAAAGCATAACTTGATTTCACATTGCAAATGCATTTATTATCCATGCAAAGAAGGCATAATATTCCTCCTCCTATTCTTTTGTTATCTGTGGTAACAATTTTAGATGGCTAAAAAAAAATGTTTATTTCTGTGAATTGCTTAAACCTAAAAGAAAAAGAAATACAGGCACACACTGAATATAACCTGTTAAAGGTTTTCCAACTAAATACACTTACAGAGCAAACAAAGATTGAAGCACTCTACGGTATACTACAAAACATAAAAATATACTTTTTTTGTTTGAAGATGAAGGTATCCTGAAATCAACCTTACTGAAAGAAAATTATGTCTAATTATCAAAATAATAGACCTAGAATGTAAATTCATTTCATCTTGGACATACACTATCTAATGCAGTATTTAAATAGGGATACACTAGAAGACAGGTAGCTGCACTTTCTGAACTCTGCCTGAAATGGTGATACAAATTGATATAATCAAGGTCAGCCACAAAAGTCATTTTTACAATGAGAGAAGGACGAGGGAAAAGACTGCAAATGGGCAAAATAAGCACTCGGACATCTGATTCTTTACAACACAAGGAAGGCATGTTCAAGCCTTTTACTCAGTAAACTGTCCTCTTTGAGGAGTGCCAATGAAGACAACGAAACTGCTTGAGGAAGAAGGCAATGCCAGTCGCACTAGTGCCACCAGGAACTAAGGGGGAAGAGGCAGCTTTTGGCATCCCGGAGCAGCCAGGTCACAGGGTGCTGGATCCAAAGATCCGCAAAGTCAGGGGGATTCTCTGCTGATTGCAATGGGCCCTAGATCAGCCCCTTGCCCTTATACCTCTTTAACTATCCCACTCGTAACACTGTCATCATGAGCTTAAGGATGTGACTGGGAAGGAGAGCAGAAATGTCTTTGAAGTCATGAAATATATCCAAGATCCTGGATACCTGCCATTTTAAAACACTGAGCTGAACGCACTCGGCCTTAGCAGCAGGTTAACGGTCTGGAAGCAAGAGGCAAACAAACAGAGAAGAAAAAACCACCATGGATGCATCCTCCCTGCCTAAGTCCCTCTGATTCCAGGCATTTTGGGTGCACCAGAGCCATACCCCCATAACTAGCTAGTTAGCACACCTGCAGCCATGCTGGAGCCTGCCCATCGTGCCGCCGTCCCTGAGACCCACTGGAAACCAGTTCCAGGGCCAGGGGCTGGTGCTCGGGGCTGCACACATCTGCAGAAGGGAAAACTCCTGGGCTTAGGTACAGGGTGCCGGGGAGGCTGAGCAGGCAGAAGGATTACTCCCGGGAGCAGGGTACCGCTGACAAAGCCACAGACGTTTTCCCCAAAGCAGGGTTGATGTCGTGCCCGTTCTCTCCTGTAGCAAACTGACTGAAAATACTAAAAAGTCTTTACAATCTTATTGGTCCTGCCAAGGGAGCTTGTTGACTGGCAGGAAAATGCATCTTTGTTTTCAATTAAAAACATTATTTGGGTGCAGTAATTATTTAAAAGCCATGAGGAATATGATTTTGTGATTATAACCACAATTTGTCAATCGAAGCAAATGTTTTAAACTATCAAGGTTTGGTAGAGAAAGAAGACAGAGGGAGTAATAACAAATACTACTATGACTACATGTAGCCTTCATCCAGCCAGTGCAATTTTACTTGTATTCTGAAAACACCGTAGCATAATCACAAGCCAAAATCATAACCGTAGTGAAAAATCACATATGACATGCTGATATGGAGGGATTTCATTAGGACATTACATTACTGGATACTGCAAGTAGTCTACCTGCTACATTCTCCTTTTTGTAAGGATACAGAGCAATCGTGGCTATTCTAATATAGAAAAATGGGAAGCAAAGCAAGAAAGAAATGGAGAGAATTTGTGTTAAATTGGATTTTCTTGTCTCCCTCCTGTAGGTTTTATCACCCAGATGACAAAACATTATCATTAGCAGTTTATACCAAAAGTTAACATTTGCCCATCGTTTTCTATTTTCTCTAAACCACAGAGGTTGGAGCCTGTTATGCACTCCCCTTATCTTACTCCGTTACTTTAGAATCTAAGAGTGCACTGTGTACATTAATCTTTCATGGCAGAGTTCACTGAAGTTCTGCCAAAATTCAATAATTATGTTCCATCCAATCCAGCAATTTATTTATCTCATTGCTGGAATTTAGAACACATAGAACAAAGTGCTTAGTTTATATGAATTAAATGCTTGCTAAAAAACCCTCCACAAGACAAAACAAAACAGGTCTGTTTTAATTTCTAAAGTTTTAAAACACACAGTAGAATCTATTGAGGAATAAAGCTATTTTTACAAGACCTCATGTTTTCTCGATAAACTGAAAGTGTTCTTTTTTTTTCATATAAGTATTTTATAAATACATTTGTAACTTTTATTCAACTGTATAACCATATGCACCACTTACACTGCACTACTAAAACATGAAATATTAATGTCTAACAGTCATTAAAAATGCCAACTACAAAGCAAGAATTTGTATTTTGAATGGAGAATAAATTGGTTTACTGCACTTAAATGGGTAACTGGGAGTTCAACAGTTCTGTGAAGTAAAATCTAGGATACAAAATTACATTAAAGTTAAGCTTTATAATTGCACTCTTTCATGATATGTTTGCAAACAAATAGAAAACATAAAGCCCTCCAAGTAGAAAGATTAGAGACATGTTACTGCTGAGGGCTGTTAAAAATAAAAATGGCGTACTGGAGAATACTTAATATCCTTCACCTTTTGTAGTCTCAGGAAAAGTAACTAACCAGTTATTTATCAACCTAACTATAAAGAAGACACATTAATCTACTGGTTTGGGATTTTAAAAAAGAATACAGTATCTATACATTTTAAACTTTATACTTCTGAATACAGAATGCTGATTTATCTGATGGAAACATGACTTCTTTGTATCTCCATACAGACAATAGATTTCTTGATGAAGGAAAATGTTAATTTAGTGTCTGCAATCAAAAGCCAAATTTATAATGTTTTAAGTTTTTAGGCAAAACTCTCTGTTACTTTATATATTAGATTTTACACTTCAAGCATGCTATCAGACAAAATTTGACTCTGGATTTAGAAACTGCTCACAAAGTTTTTGGAGCGTAACTTGCTGTGATTTATAACACAACCCTTTACCAACCAAAACAGAAATGAAAACCTCTAGAAGCAGTGCACTAGCATGTGTTCATTATTTCACAGTAAAACCTAGGTAAAACTAGCAATATCACAGTAAAACATTTGAAAGTTAGTTTTGCAGTAACTACATGTTTATATGCATATTTTAAATTAACTGTACCTAATTTAGTAACTCAGGAGAAATTAATTCCATGCACCAGCAAATAAATTCCATAATGATTTGTGATAATTCTACTATCACATTTACTTTTGCACCCAGTATGGTAATTTTCTGGCAATGCTTTACATTAAAATAGGATTCAACTTTGATGTATTTTTCCCTATTGTAAAACTTTTTAAAAAATCTCAGAAAAATGCAATTAAGTCCTATCTGGTTTATTTTACTAATGTTCTCCGTCTATTTTTTTTCATCATGTTGACCTTGTCTGCTTTCTTTCATTGTAAATACAATGTGTTATAGTTAAACTCGTAGGAGACTTTCGAGTATTGCAACTCAGTCTCCTGCAATGTAACAATGAATAAACTCTCCCAGGCAAGTTATATGAAAGTAGAGATACTGAAGAGTCTATAAAGCTCGAGTTTTTTCCCAATCTAGTTATGTCTTGCATTATGTAATAAAGGAAACACACACACATACACACACACAAACACCTTACAGAAAAAGTATGGTTTAACAGAAGAAAGACAATACCTGTAAAGCCCATTTTAACAGCAGGAACTACTGCAAAAGGGATCAAGCTGGGGGGCAGGGGGTAGGGGAAGGTGCGAAAAGGCTGTTCCACATCGATATTGCTGCTGAAGTATGGTATTGCTTATAAGTAAACAACACATATAGGAACAAGCGACTCCTCAGCTATAGCCACAAGTGCTGTTATGTAAAATAAAAATGCCTAACAAAAATGCTGCCTAACGCATTTTGTCTTTACATTGAATGCACATGGAAAAGACTCTGGGGTAGAGTATACACAGCATGTAATAGGAGGTCCTTAATTTCCAATTGCTGAGTTGCTTTGTTAAATACAGATTAAATTCACAAAACGTTCAAGTGTACAGTAATAATGTATTCACTTACAGTGCCAGACTTGTTTATATAATATCAGCGAGGAATAATCAGTCATTTATTGCACTGATGATCTCCACAAGTTTCTAAAGTCTGCGCACACTTGAAACGTGAACTTTCACAGCTCCTTATTAATGTTTAGACTAACTCCTTTTCCCCCTTTTTAACAACAAAGGACAACCCGGCTCCTGCTCCCTGTCTCACAGATTAGACCCATACCCAGATTTCAAGGAATCAGGATAAATCCAAAGGCACATCCAAGATTTTCCTTGCAAATTTCCCCCCAACGGATCTAGGCATGTATTTTTTAAATAATTATATCAAAAAGCTTCACTTGCACAATTCAAACAAAGAAACTTCTCAAAAATGTCATTACTTACTGTTCACTGAGCATAATTGACTGAGATTAAAAGTTTAAAGATTCATCTGCTTTACGTCCACAAGTGTTTTAAGCAACCCCTAATACTGTATCCTGCTTAAATGTGACAATTAGGGCTGCTTTGGCATGTTGAAAAATACAAAGGTACCAACGATTGTCATTATGCCTTAGCTCCCTGTAGCCTGTTTTTTGGGTGTGCGTAAGCTGCGGAAATTTAGAATGATAATAGCAACAATTTGGTACACGAGGAAAAAACAGACAACCCGCCCCCCCCCCCAATACTTCACATATACTGTATAAAGTCATTTTGACATGCCTACACAACTGGTTGTGGCAGCTTTCAGACATGATTCCTAATCACAAAAAAATGCTTCAGGTTCTTTTAGAGAAAGCTTGCCGTTGGGAAGTTGATTTTGGCCAAGTGCCAAAATCATGTGCAAAAGGGGCCCTCATTACCAATTCATGGCAGCCTTCAGCGCTGACAAAAAATGTGACCCAACAGGCTAAAGCAACAACTAAAATTAAAAAGTATGAGACAAAGACAACTTACTTAATATTCCTTCCATCGCCACATTAAACTTTTCCGTAATTAAACCCTTGTTAGTTCAAAGCAGTTTCCAACTACTTTTAAATGATTGCACAGGCAGTCTGTAACAGTTGAAAGCTTTCCCTGTAAATTCTCCCCAGCCACTCCACTTTTAACAGCATTTGGGTCCGACAGCAGAACTTTCTGCCGCGCGCCTCTGCAAGAAACCCCTCTCCAAAAAGAAGCAAGGCGCCCGCACGTATTTCAGCGAAAACTAAGCAGCTCATTACAAGATTTTGCAAGCGTTAAAGGCATAGGAGGAGTGAGGAGGGGGGAGGAGAGAAAGAGCTCCCTACGTGGGAGCAGCTAGTTCCTAAACTTTCTAAAATCTTATCAAAACGTGCATGCAAACATTAAGCAATCGCAATTAACAGCACTCGCTGCACCACTATCCCATAAAAGCAGATTTGATACACGGCCTTACCTAGATGTCGTCTGGCTTTTCTGTGGATCAAAAAGTTTCCTGCCTAAGCACAGATATTCTTTCACAAACCATAAAGGCCCCTTTTATTAATCCAGCACTGTAACAGCCTGCTTTCTACACCATGTTGAGAGCAGGATGCGTCAGCTTTCGAGAGAAAAACAGTCTTAATACACAATTAGTGGCAGATTGTATAATAGAGGATTTATCTTAAAGAGTGAAACGGCATTTTTTAAAAAGCAAAGAGGGTGCGGTCAGATGTTAGGCTATCCCTGAGAAAAGGGGCCTAGGCTGCACTAGTACCTAAATACTAGCAGAAGCTTACTGGGAAGGGAGCCAATGGAATGACTTTGTTTGACCCAGCTGCCAATCTCTCCTGAAGCACTGCGCCAGACTAAACACTGACACTATTTTAACTCAAATCAGGCTACAGCAGCTGTTTGCTTTCCGGCTCTCAGCTATGCACCATGGCCATGATGACTCTGCACAGCACATATGATAGAGCTGGGGCACTTCTGCTAAAATATGTTCCATGTTTGGACGGGTGGTATAGAAGTGGGGGCTTGGGGGGCTGCAGTTTTGAGGGTTTCTTTCTTCCTTTTTTTCTTCTTTTCTCTTTTTTTTTTTTTTTTTTTTTAAACATCTCTGCCTCCATTTTCCCCAAAGTGAAATAAAAATGAGATTTGAGGCTTGCAGAAACTTCAGCATTGCAAGTCAGGTGAAAGGGTAGAAGTTACTGCTTGGGACTGACAAGAACCAGAATACACTGTAAAGGAGTGCACGTGCATGCATGACTCCAAAATCCATCCACAATCTCAAATTATTTATTTTCCTCTTCCTAGTTGCTCTAAAATTGTTCAGCATAAAAATAATCAACAGATTCTCCCTCTCACTCATTTTTAACTGTAAAATGAAAGTGTGTGTGTGTATATATATATGTAAGAAAGCAGGCATTACATATGTGCGTACATGCACACATTTACATATGCATCGAGATTCTGATCTAAATTACACCAGTGCAAATTGCACTGTAAGCTATGAAGTTATTACAGGTTAAAACTGAGGGTGGATTTCGATAGCCAATTTACATATGAAAGTATATGAGACTGAAAAACTACCTAAGCATTATTAGTAATAGGCATATGGCATGGAGGTTTGCATGTCTTTTCTAATTCAAAAAAAGCCAAAGAAAAGTTGCAGCAACAGAAACAAAGCACATACATATGTTAAAATCCAATGGAGGCTTCTAAAGTACTGGGTGTGTAGCACAGTCCAACACAGCACCTACAGTTTTGAAGCATTTACAGCTAAACTCAGCCACAGTACTTAAGCCAAAACTTTGTTTCCTCTCACCCCACCACGGAGGGTTGCTGGCTATTCCCAAAAACTGCATGTGATGATAATTTCCTTGTTCAGTAGAAAAATCAGAATACCTCCACCGAAAACCAAAAGGCATAGAGAGGGGACCCAACCTTTTTTATTTAATATAAAAGTGTGTGACTTATCTTGATACGGAGTAAATGACAAGGGGAAGGTCTGGCTCCTGACATCTGAATGCCTTCAGTAGGCACTGCTGTGTATCTCAAATTCAGTACGTATACCCAACAGGGATAACGGGGGAAAAAAAACCCAAAATAGAAATGGAAAATAAAATAAAACAAAACAAAACAAAAAACTCTAAACCATGAATGCTGAGCCTGTTGCTCTGTCTTAGGCTGTTGTGCACCAACTGACTTCCATGAGCTGTTCAACAGCCTGCTACCAGAAACCAGTGGAAGTCATTGATATTGCACAAGATCAAATCTCACTAACTACCTGCCCCTCTCACTGGTTCTCAAGTATATTAACAGTTTAAGAAAAGATCCTGGAAAAGATTTTAAATAATCCACCGTAAAATGAATAAGGATTACAAATGAAACGAGTAATGGCTAGCTCAACAAATGCCCAATGTTCCTATCTAACATTAGAACTGAAATGGAAGAGGAGACCTCTATTATGTCTAAAACGCCAAGAAAGAACGTGCAATTACATTTACACTGAGGAAGTTACAAGAAAGACAGTTACATACACCTGAGAAGTCTGAAATCTTAAAATGGCAGACAGGTGAGACAAAGCTAACAGTTTTTACAGTCTCTCTCCTCTCTCTCTAAGGAGCACAGCAAGCATTTATCATGAGATGAATTTGCAGGCCCCCCTAAAGAAAATGCGAGTCCTCCTCAGCAAGGAGACTGTGCGCCCTGTGAATTCATATCTCGCATTGCACCAGACAAGAAAGGCAATATTGCAGCGATAGGTCTAGAAAGACATTAACAACACTGAACTTAGCATGGCTAGAAAAGAACAACAGTACAAGATAAGAAACAAAATATAGGCTGGAGTGAAGCTTTGCCAGCTCCTTGGGGCAGAAAAGAAGGTAATATGGCCAAATCAACAGACAAAGAATTTAGTAACAAAATTTGAGAATGACAGGAAGGGAACAATGTTGTTCTCAACAAAGCCAGCAAGGAACTTATCCAAGACAGGACAAGATCAGGATGCCGATAAACCATGGTGGATAGGCACTTAAAACACTGACATAAAAAAGACAAGACTATACACTTAAAGATAGAACATAAAGGCTTTTCATTCAAATACTGTATAATTAGCAGAAAGCTCATGCAACATTCTCCTTCTTGGAAAGCTAATTGAAAATTTATTCCTGTTTTCATTTGTGAGGGTGGGTTCTCTTAGCGTCATGTTGATTTGTAAAAGTTAAATACTCTTGTCATAATTGCTCCAGGGTGGCTGCAGGAGAGGGAGGTAGTATCTGGCATTTCTTTTGCTTTTAAACAAACTTTTGTCAGCCTTGGGCAATGCATGAAGAAACATAGGGAAGCACTGGAATAGGTAAACAGTAGAGTTTTGCTGATGAATACAAATCTCTTTCCTTCTAGAAAACTGTTTAGAATTCTTATTATCTTATAAATGAAGTATTAGTACAGCTAAGCATATTTACAGTTCCTGTTGTAGAAAATCTCTGGTTGCTCCTAAAAGGGGTTCTCTGTTAGAAATAACACATTCATTCTTTTTACCTTGATTTTGAGTTTAGGGAGCTGAGTGTATATGTGATTACACTGTGTGCATCTATGCCATCTAAAATATCTTCAAATCATTGGCCATTATTGATCAAATTTAAGATCAGTGGTTTTAGGTGTATTTTTGAGAAACTCAGTAGCTTTGAGATCTCTATCCCATATCAAATATAAGTCAAATGAATAGAGGAGAGAAATTTTGTCAGCATCCCTATGAGCAAATATGGAAAATCTGTAGAAGAAAAAGGCCTTCTAACTGCTTCATTACTTCACAGTAAAAACTTTCATCAGACCCACACACTGTTTTAAATATCAAAGTTCAATTAACCTCAAGAAATTAATCCATAGGAAAGTAGGCTTCACTGGTCATGAACTACCTTGGTTTTGCTGGGGAGCTGGTGGAAAGGATACTGGACATATCGTCCAAAGGCTTTGTTTGTTTGTTTGTTTTGCTTTTTAGTTTCAACTATTCAATTAGAGTGACTTCACCTTCATTTCTTCTATGTTTAGTACCATAATTTTGGCCCACTACTTTATGACCAAATGATTCCTCACTTCAAGTCAATTGTAAAGCTCTTAATTGATTTCAAAGGAATCAGGATTTTATCCTTTTCAACCCCAAGCCATAAGCATATTGCCATAGGGTCCCAGAAAGTGATGTGTGTAGAACACTGTGCAGCTAGCACTGTGAGGTGATTAATAACTTTCAGCTTCCACTTGTGCATCAGCCATTTCTGGAAGAGACGATAGCCAAAACTATGACATAACATTGCAAGTCATATATACCACTCTGTCATTGGAGACTCTGAGCTCCTACAATGCTGTCCATTTGTTCACTTACTGAGCCTTCTACTATCTGAACTTTCACCAACTATCACTGCTACGCTGGAAGCATTTCACCAGTAAGAATCACTAGGGGAAAGAGGAAAAAAGAGAAATTAAACATAGAACAAACCTGCATTTCAGTATTTCAGATACTTCAGGTGAGGAAGTTAGGTTTCCAAAACCAAAACTGACTTCAAACAACTTTATTTCCCTACCTACTCCATTAGTACATCACCACTAATTTTATTACTATGTTTAATTTATAATATGCTTATTTAAGCTGGAAGACAGTAGTGAAATACAAGGGAAAAAAAAAGAAAAGAAACTCAAAGAAACCAACACACACACCCAACCAGGAATACATGCTAGACTTTCTATTAAAAAGTAAGAAACATAAATAAATTCAAGAGACAGTCACCTATTCATGGTGAAATGGAACCCAGATGCTAACAGCTGAGAAGAAACTTGCCTCAGAAACTTGATTGCATAAATATCTTTCATGAGGGATTTTCATAACCCTCTGAGTAAGCCAGTGCCCACCATACCCCTACCAACAGTAGTGCATTAGACTTTTCTTTTCCATTTGGTTGGGAAAATCTGGTATTGCCATAGTCCATAGACATCTTTTAAACAAGAGCATAGAACATGGCAGTGACTTTTGTAACTATGGAATTAGTTTAATTCAGACTCTAAAATTAGTCTTACACAATCTCATCATCTCCAGATGCTGCTTTATACTCATAAATCCACTAAAATGTTTATATTGTCCCATGCAAAGGGGTAAATGCCTGCTGTGGATTGTTGCTCCAAGGCAGCAATAACTTACTATGCCTTTTCTGTAGCAAGTTGCAGTGGTTTTTTGAAGTACAATCTATAGACATTTGCTCTTTCCATCACACCTCCCACATTTCCACAAGCCACAACATATTTATGCTTCAAGACATCTTCTGGAACAAATCAGTTTTAGTTTTGAATTAGAATACAGCATGACATGAGACAGATATAGCTGGGGTTTCTCCTAAGAATAAATTTGTGTGCTTTTAGAACAGAGACCAAGCAAACATCAAGCTTGCATATACGCCTTACTTCCAAGCCAAGGAAATAGCTACCATATGTATTAAAAAGTCAGTATCAAACATAATTAAATTAGATATAACACAACTGGGCCCCCAGAGACCACCATCCAATCTTATTCCATCTTTGGGACCAATTATCGTGTTATTATACTGAGTAGTGCTGAGAATCCACCAAGGAAGAGGATCCTATTGTGTTGCCAAACAAAAAAGGCAGTTCTCGCCTCAAACATAATCCTGCTATTTTGTCAGTCAAATTCAGCATTGGTACATAAGATCCCTTCCCTGACCTCATACACAAGGTTAGCTCTCTTCTCCCACCATCATAATCTCTTTTGTAGTTCTGACTACTGAAGAAGGGAGACATATTCCAGTTTTTCCTTTGTGGGTAAATATCTTCTATGGATTTACTTTCTATTATTTTCTTTAACAAGAGGTTAAAGAGGATCAGGAAAGAAAAAACACCCAGAAAAAGAAAATAATGAAGAAGATTGTTGGTAATGCACCCCTCCACACATTAAGCAAGCATTAACAACTGTTTCATGCTTAGCACTAAATATAAAAATGAGATGGACGGCAAACAAATTCTATTTACAGTATTGCATACTACCAAGATGCTAGCAAGTCTAGGAAGGAATGTGATACAGCAGTTCAAGGTGACTAGAAATCAGGATTCTTGGTGTTTATTTCTGACCCTGCTCCTAGCTCAATGGGCAACTTTAGGTATATAACTTAACCTCCTCTGTCCCAGATTTCAGCTGATATAAATTGACAAGGCTCAAAAGGCATGTGAAAGGATCTATCCTGTCAAGACTTCAGTCCTCTACATCCTAGTGTCTCTAAAAGTGTGGCAGATAATATTCTTATTAATTTTTCAGTAATTAATAATATATTAATATGAACACTATTAATTCTTGCTAAATGGTTTGAGATCCACCTTTGCAGCAATGATTGAAGAATCAAAGAAAGCATTTCATCATAAATTAATGTAAACTGAACTACAATTTCTGATTGCCTGTAATGTTCATCTACAGTAGAAATAAATATTAAACAAGTCTCTATTGAATATCCAGAATAAATTTGTGGTTGGTTGAAGTGCTGGTTTTATGTAAATTGGAGAGACAGGGCAGCAGATTCAGTTTTTCACTGCATGCTTCACAAAGATAGTCCTAAGCACTAACGTCTAGAGTTTTAAACTACCTGCTTCACTGCAAAGTTTAAATAACCAATCACTCTGCCAATGCATATGCCTTTAAGTCAGCGCTGTGTTGACTCTTTAAATATTTTCACTTTTTAATATAAACTTTTCAGACAAAAATTTCTCTTACAGAACAAGGACCCTACACAACCAAAATGGAGAGAAGTTACCACTTTCTGTTTTTTCAGTCTCACCTGTTTAAGTACAGCTGACACAGAACAGATGCATGCATTACTCTTGTCTGGGGGATAGCGTGTTTACCAACCTTTTAATGACTTACAGTTGAAATCGCCTCATTTAGGAATCATGATGGCATTGACTATTAATGTCAAGCAGAAGAGCCTACCAGCTACACCAGGAGACTAAAAATCTGTGCCTTGGGTTCTTTTCAAAGAGCTCTGGAGAGGAAAAAAGAGGCAGGTGGGATTTGGATACATTGATGATTTCAGAAACCTGCTCAGCAGTCATTTCCATTGCTATGCACTTAGACACAACCAAAACTAAACCTGGCAATATGGGAGAAATTCTTCAGACCTTTGTGCATCTTACACCAAAATAGCTGGGTTTCAAAACTATTACACCAGAAGGTTTGGAAATGAAAGCCTTTATTTGTGTATTATAAATCCACCTATAAATTGCCTGTAGACAAAACATAACATTCAACTGAAATAACATATACAATACTATTATTGTATCCTTCATGCAAAACTGGCTGTCTAGAGTTTTCTCCTTTCAAACCCAATATAAGACACAAAAGGAACATCTTTAGGATGCTTTATCCTTGTCAGTCAAGCAACTACCTAAACAAAGAAGCAATAGATAATGAAGCTTAGTTATTATCTCCTATTATTGCACATCTATGAAGGCCCAAGAGAAAAGACCATCAGCTACAGACAGCCTCTTGACTATGTTAGGTAAAAAATCATAATATTACATGGTTTTGGTTAAGGGTCTGTGATACAGCAGAGTAGATTTTTACAACAACAGAAAGTAGAGGAAAGCAACATATTTGATAATTTTTTTCATCAAAACAACAACAAAAAATGCTATGTTCGAAAATGTACTTAAGTTTTTTTCACACTATTTTGATGTTCTACATTTTCATGACTGCCACTGTCAAGTGAAAGTTCCATGAAATACCGTATCTTGCATAGATTAAATTAGGTAGGTCTTATTCAATACATTTCAGTTATTCATACAAACGTTAACCTCTGCATAGAGACTACCTTTTTGATACAATGCCGCCTTATGTCTAAAACCAGCTTTTATTCCAATTCCAGATGTATTTTATTAGTTATTTTAGACAGCACTTTACTGTCACTGAAGAAGTTTCAAGTTTAATTGAAGGCAACTTCTGCATCCCAGCTGAAAAAAGTAGCAGCTATGAAAAGTAATTTTCAGTTAGTCACATCATCACAAGTTGGCTTACATTTACACTATACGAAGTTAAATTACCATTCCAACATGAAACCCAGAAAACTGGAATTCCCTTAGGGAGAAGGCCTTGCAAAGCAGAAATCTTTTTCAAGTTGTGAGTGTGGTCTGTCCCATCTGCTTAATACATATAGTTTCCATTAGTATTTGAGAGCTGTATGCAAGTACTGATGGGGAACACATGCTTATTACCTTAGTCTCATGAGTAATCAAGCACCATGAACAATCAAACATATAGTTTGTGTTTATTACTCTGTGTATATTTGTAATGTAGAAACTTGGTATGTAATGATCCCTACAACATCACAATATTTAAAGAGCAAATATTCGAGGAATGGGTTCAACAAACTTCAGTACATGCCAAAACTTTCTCGAACATTGTGTCCTCTAAAAAAAAAAGTAAGAAGAGGAGATAGACAACAAACTATGATCAGTTTGAATTCACCTGCACTCAACTTGATGCTGAAAATGTTGGCACCTCTAGGTGCCTGTGGTTTCTACATATGCTTAGCGTATTAAACAAACACTACTTCAAAACAATGACAAGTCCATGCAAAGAGCTGGATAGCAAGCTGACTCATTTTCTTCAGTTAAACAGTGTTTTAAAAGCATTAAGTATCCATTCCTCAACTGACTGAGCAGCAGGGAGAACAAAGCAGCACGAGAGAGGACAAAGAAACAGAAGGAAACAAAACTGTTTTCTGGGCTTCAAATAGAAGAATATTAATGTTTTCATAGCTTTTGGGGGGAGTATTTGAGTATCCATAGTTTGGACATGAAGAAGCTGAAATAAGAAGGAGTAATACTTGATCTTTCATCATTTGGTGTGAAAGACTAGCAAGATGCTATCAAACATCAGTACTGTGCTCATGGGTAAAAGGACCTAAATTGGGGTGGTGGAGTAGAATGAAAGTAACGAGCAAGAATTGTGGATACATTAATAATAATACCAAGAAAGTACCAAAGGAAAAACAGAAGGTGATAGGTTAGAAGGAATAAAAAGAGGAAGAGAAAATGAAATGGACTTCTTTTTCTTCGCTCATCAAGCCTGTAACCATGGAGCAGGACAAACAGAAACTTCAATTCTTCACTACTTCAAGCTCCATTGTTGGACAGAACTAATGATGGACATCTCACAGGTTATTCAGCCCTAGAAAGAAACCAATCTGGAAAATCATAGAAGAGCTTTTCTAGTAAAAGGCACCTGCCAACTAATAGCAGCAGTTGTGTGACTGGAGATTCACAGATTTTGTTAAATTTTGGAACTTCTCTTAGCAATAATACCTAGAGGGCGTGGCAGCACAAAATGCTTTCAGTACTCCTATAAGCAAAGTGACTTCAAATATAGCAGAAAAATGTCTTTGAGTGCAAATTCTGTTCCTCTATAGTTACACTGCACTAGCACAAATCCTATATGAAGCTTTACATGTAAAAAGATTGTCTGCTGTGCCTTAATTTTTTTTTTTTAAATCTGCTGAATACAGAAAACTGTAATAAATTACTCATCACAAGCTTAATGATGACTCAGACATTAGCAAAAATGGACAAAATTACAAACCGGTGATTTTTATTTCGAATCTATGTTAAGCTGAAATATGTTTCTTTATAGCAATCACGTTTACCTCAGAGATGCAGCTGTAACGTGGAATTGTGGGATGTAAGAGAATCTAGCACTTTGTAGAAATCACTCTACCTTTTAGAGAAATGCAGCTGATACTCTGCTAGAGTGGATTTCCATGACAATGAGGCTATGAAATTTTATACCAGCTGGAGATCAGTTCCATACATCTTTCTTCATGACAAGTCACATGCACTAGTTTTGGATTCAGAGTTATGTAGAAACAGTAAAAATCAAACAAATACATAGTGTGGGTTTTTTGCTTTTCATGAAATATTTTCTTCTAATTAAGCTGCAATTTTGAAGGAAAACAACGCAGGTGTATATATTTAAAAATTCATTATCTCACTACAGAAAAGAACCAGCACATGCTGAAACTTGTATTGTAATTTGGGGCATGAGAGAAAAGTGCCCAAAATATTTGCTTAGCATCAGAGGCAGAGAGTCTATGATTCTAAATATTATATAAAAGGGAAGGAAGCAAAAATAGTAACGTAGTGTATAATGTTCATGTACAAAAAACAAAACACAGCAAAAAAAATGAAGATGTTGTTTAGCCATGCCTTAATTAGTAAGCCACGCTTTTTAAAAAATGTAATAAGAAAGCTATTTTTTCAAAAGAGTTAAGCAACAGGGCTATTTATGCAGTTTTCTCAGCACTCAATATAGGACTAAAGAGCCTGCAATTTTCAAGGTGATTTGCAATTTCCATTAATTTGTTGAAGGTTTTGTAGCTCAATAATGAGACACTTTCATCAGTTATTAGTGAATCAGAGCTGTTTGCAGCTTTAATTCAAACACAGTAAATACAAATGCAAATGTGCACATGATTTTCTATTATCATTTCTAGAGGGTGAAAGAAGGCAAATGATCTTCAGGAAAATGGGGATGTTTATCATTATTTGCGTAAAATTGGTTAACAGCCCCATACTGCTGGAAGTGAACTGAGAGTTGTTGATGAATGCTAATATTTGGGTTGTGAGGAACTGCAAATGGTCATTTGGCGCTGGGCTGTTGGCTTTACCTCCCTGAAAACTGAAAATCTTAAGGTTTTGTCTACTTTAAAAGACACAGTTGTTGGGCTGTCATAAATATATGGTTTTATTTATTCATGAGCTTCTTGATTCAAGGGAAAATTTCTTGAAGTTTAGGATCCATGTTAATTCTGGCCTCTTAGATTCAGCATCTTAAAATCCTTGCCCAAGTCTATAGACTACATCTATATTGTCGAGTTCTGGTAGAATGGATTAAAATGAGACATTAAAAGGGAAGATTTACTTGCATATTAAGATGCCTGAAATGGCACGTGGACACTCAGAATAGTTCACAAGGTGACCAGGGAGGTTTCTAATGCCTGTTGAAGCTGATGAAAAAATAAATGCCAACAAAATTTGATGTCACTGAAATCCCATTCTTTTAAAGCACCTTTCAAAGCATCTTCGAGCATCAACCTTCACAAATCTGGTCCAGAGAGCAATAAACTGAATTTGTTTCTGTCAGTTAGCAAGTATAGGATATTTCCTCTTTCCAAGCCAAGCTCTTAATAAAAAACAAGACAAACATTTAAATTAAAGATGGATAACACAGAGGTTTTACTCAATAGTCACTTGATGGCAGTGTCATGTATAAAAAGATTAGACTGCTAAGTTAAAACTTTAAAAAAACCCTTTAATAACAGTAAAAAGCCAACCCAAATGACACCTTGATTACTGCAGAATATTACCCTCCTAACAGAACTCTTTTTAATGATATTTTGAAGGTCAGCAACTAAATCAATAAGTAAATCCATAACAATCATGAATTTTAAACTTCAAAAATGTTGCTATAAAGGTTATTCCTTTAAAATCAATAGAAAATTAGAAAATAGAAATAGAAAATAAAATCAATATGAAATATTTTTAATATGTTATGAATTTGATATTCATTCTAGCATGTAACCCTCCAATGATAACTCATGGTTAACTTCTCTGGGAAGAAACAAACTAAAAGAATTCCATGAGGATTTACTAAGAAAGAGATCATGGACACTGTTTTAATAAAAATGTATGACACTAGTTTTACCCGCACAATGTCATTTCTGTAGCATATACCTATGAGTGGTTTGTATTTCCTGCCAGCAGGATGATCCACATTCTTGGGTCATCAAACACAGACAAATAAACTTAAGAGGAGAGGGAAAATAGTTCATGGAAGGATACAGGTCAAGTTCAAAAGCTGCCTTTCTCTTCCTCTCCTGACTTACTCATCTGTTTGCACTTCAGGCTGGAGAGCAAATCCAGACTGTTTCAGCTGAACAATGAAAAGGGCTAGATCCTTGTGCTGTAAGTGAACAACGAGTTAGGATCTGCCTTTGCCTCCCAAGATGTCCAAAGATGATCAAACCCAACTTTGGACATTTTTACACCAGTTTCAAAAACAGATCATCCCCAACATGTAAAGACTGCTCAGCATATTAAGAGCATTGGTCAGTAACACTGCAATAATGCAACTGCAAAGACAGCTCTGTGAGGATCATACTCTACCCTTGATTCTCCAGAAAACATTTGTTTGCAGTACCAAACATGTATCTAGTGAAGAAAAGACAACTCTTATTCCAGTCTTTTAACAGCTAGGCAACTCCTTAAGACTAAAATCTGTCATTTTCTTGATTTATGACTGGAACTTGCATTGCTACCGATGATTATTCAACATACTGAGTGAAACAGGAAGAAATCCTTCAAGTAGTAAAATAAACAAAAAAATTAATGTTCATAAATATCTTTTTGAGTTATAGAAACACTAAATAACATCCTGAGCTAATACAGAATTAATGCCCACAAAGTTTTCTTTTTCCTTTTCAAAATTTGGGGGGAAAAGGCAACTTCATTCCAAGCACTATAGCTTCAATGTTAGTTTTTCACCCAAAGCAAATTTTTTTTAGTCAAGTTCTTAAACCTCTACAAATACGGTTTATAATGGAAGCTGAAACAGAAAGTCCACTAAATGCAGAATCACAAACAGAAGCAATGTTTTACTTCTAAAACTAATGTTACTTTTCTCATTACTTTTGTGAGTCACAAAATTCATATGGAGCAGTCTCAATGGTTCAATTGTACTGAAGTTTTAAAATTAGATAAATGTCTTAGGAATTTCCAGAAAACTTAAAAAAAAAAAAAAAATCCCTGCCCTTCCTCCACCAAAACTACTGTGTATAAAAAGAATTAACATTAAAAAAAAAAAAAAGTATTTCTCTCATGGTTTTATCAAACAGGATTCAACAATACAAAGATAACAATACCAAACAGTTCTGGGAACATTCTTCCAATGGTATCTTGCAAAGTTATTTTTCAGGTTTTATGTAAACCCTAATGTATTTAAGTGTGAATTTCTAAACTTTTATTGATGTTATAACTCACTCAAATTTATATTTAAGCCATAAACACTAACTGTGTTATTTTATACCTGACAATAAACAGTTTACTGTAACTGGGACTGGGGGGTGAATAGGGAGGAAGGAAGGGAACTGGACAAAAAGAAACTGTAGATTCAATTTCCAAATGTAGCATTACTGTGTTCTTTCTCATACAGAGTACTGCATTATATTAGTCTTCATTTTGATATTTAAAAAAAAAAAAAGGACAGGAAACTATGCTAGACTGAAAAAAGTTATTTCAAGTAAACTTGAAGAATAAGAATCACATATGACTGAAACACTAGCATTATAGCAGAAATTACTTCTCTTCATACAAAAAAAAGTGCTTAGGGTGCAACCTTAGTGATTTAGTCAACTGTATATGATTTATGTACTACTTTTTTATGCTAGTGTCCACAAACCAGTTCCTTCTCAAACTAGAAAGCAGCTGGCAGAGGAGGGATTTGCTTATTTATTAAGGAGCATCTACCTTGGTATTCATTTTTATAGAACTCCTTTTTCATTGCTATAGGCCAAACTTCATTAGTTCACTGTTTGGAAAATATACAAGCAGCATTACTATGACTGATGGATTCAGCACTACTAGGATTGATGGATTCCTGACTAAGGCTTATAAACAGGGGTTGAGAGTTTATTACTCATCAGAAGATGTACTCTTTCAGCATGGTGGGAGACACATTGAAGTTGTCCTGGAAAGGCTAGTAATGAAGAACCTGGAGCACCATTGCTGTAGACCGTAGTCAAGTAGGCTCGATAGCTGATTATAATCACTAGGTCACAGAAGAGAATCAAGACAATAAAACCAAGTAATTTCAAATTTTAGTGGAGAAACTGAGAAACAGAAAAGTTTTGTTTGTTTGGCTCTTCGGTTTCCTTGTGCAATTTAATTTTATTCCCAGTGAATCACAAAACTATAAAACTGTCCACTTTAGAATTAATAGCTCAAAGAATTGTCAAACATTGCAGTAAATGGCAGTTCAATGTTTGCAATGAGATTATGCCTTTTAGTGACAGCTGTGCAATAGGTGAGTTTAAAAGCATTTCGAAGAAGAGATTGTAGGTTCTTGCTGCACAGGAGTAGCATTGTTATTAACAGAAGGGAGTTATGCAGAGAGTAGAATGCACTAGCAGAGCAAAAAAGGTACCATGACATATGCAGCAAAAAGCTGGGAAATGTAAGCAAGATACAATGACTCAAGGAGAAGATATCCTGGAATGGTGAAGGAGCTTATGAATGAGGAGCCTGAGAGTTAAGGTGTCAATTTGTACAAAAATTTCTTCCCTAAAAATGACAAATTTTCATGTTAAAGATCTAAGAAAATCTTATTTTAACCTAACCAGTTACTGTTAATCAGAGTTTTTTGTGTTTGGGGTTTTTGGTTTTGGTTGGGTTTTTTTTTCATTTAAATTGACATTCAAATGACCTTAAAAAATATTTGTTGGTAGAATAAGGACAAGATGCTTGCAAACATTATTCTAGCTTTGAAGCTTTATATTGCTCTCCTCTTGGCCTGCTAAGCAGTTAATATTTCATACTTAACCAAATTGTTTAGATTTCCACATGCAATCAGTTTCTCTCTTTTCTAGACAGAATTGATGAACAATAACTACAAATGTTAGATATCCTTTAGATATTTCTTCTTAATGTTGTTTCTATTTACTTGTTTCTTTATCTGTCCTTTAAAGAATCTTCTCACTTCAATCCACGTGAATCCCTTAATAATTAGGTGGGAGATTTTTTATACAAAAATATTTAAAAGCAAACTGCATATGCAATTTCATGAGAATATATAAAAATCTTCCCCTATTTTGATACCAGTTATCTACTTATTCACACATACATAAAATAATAAGAAAATATTTCTATCTTTACTGGTACAGAATGGGCAAAACCAGAAAATATGACAAAGCAAAATTCATGATTTTGTAAATTTCAGATCAACTACATCTTTAACAGATACATGGAAGAGTATTTAAGGTTAGGCAGACTGCTTGATCGAACTTTTTTTGTTCTTTTAAAAATTGATGTAATTTCCAGATTTCCCTTCTTTCAAACCTGAGCCAATGAAACACAAGTATCAAATTGCATCAAATATATCATAACATATGCTTAATAGACAGCTATGCTTGTTGTTTTTCTTCTACTTTTTAATGACCTCCCCAGACTTAGCTTTTCACTTAGAAGCCACCGCTGTTGTTCCAGACTGTCCTTTTGCAGTGCATTTCACCACTTGTATCTTCATAAGCACTGTGAAGAAAGTCTTGTAATATGGTTGGTATCAGTGATGCTTGGTTTCAAATTTGATTACATTCTCTTAGTTCCTTTGTGCTATCTGATAAAATGTGCATGGAGAGTAAATTTGCTACTCATGAACAACAAAATATTTTAGAAAATAGTGATCTTTTAATATAACCGTGAAACTTGTCCCATGTGTCTTTGTTGCTCTAAGTCTACCTACAAACTAATTTCTTGTACCAAAGATCATAACTCTCAAAATTTGTAAATTAAGTGGTCATCTTTAAGGAGGAAAAAAAAGTACTTCCCAGGGAATAAAAATTATACCAGATTAATTTTCTCTCTCTTTTTTTTTTCTCTTTTTTTTCCCCTGCCTCTTATGAGTATTTCTGAAGGAAATGTTTATGTATAATGTTATACTATACTGAGGGTACTGGCTGATATCATTGCTTAAGATATTTGTAAACATACAGTGGAGACACACTACTTTTTCAATGGGAACAAAGCACAGCAGGATTGGCCCTACAGTAACACAACATAAAGGAAGTGTTTTCTAGAATATAGGAGGTTTTCTGTTGTTGTTTTGAAATACTTAGAGCTCAGGACTTACTAACAGGCTTCCCAACCCTTCTGAATTTAAACTCTGATTTAGCAAGATACTTTAGTACATATTTTATAGTATGTGAGTAGTCCAATTAAGAATTGATTAGAAGCTATCTGAAAAATATCTGAACAATATATTAAAACATCACACTAAACCTGGAAATTAATGCTGTTACTGTATTTACTTCAGTCCATTTTTTTAGGTTGCTACGCTTGCTATTCTTTTACTATGTATAAGCAACATTACAACACGATTTTATAAAATGCTAGATAATTTTACAGAGAAATAGAAAAATAGAGCCTTTCTATTAATTTTAAGCACAAACCCACAAATGGAAATAAAAGAGTTAAATCTAAACCAGTCTACAATAAGCAGAAGTCAAAATGTGCCTTTAGGTGCCTATTCCATTTGTCGGGCTTACTTTTATTTCTAAATCATATGCCAATGCTCTGTGATGTTTAAACTAGTCTTTAAGTGAAAGAGAAATATGCATCCAACTTCTTTTCAACATATTAAATTAGTTTAAAAAATAAATTATCTTGGGGAAAAAACCTTCCATGACAAGACTAATTATCATAACGACTTAATGTCAGTTTCTTAAAGCATGGGAGGAGTTTGGGGTTTTTATTCAGTTACTGTTTGATGTTGTCTAGTATACACAAGTTCCCATGTTACACAATAGTTCTGTTTGTCCTAAATTATAATGCTTTTGATATTATATATTTAAAAACTGAACACAATCTGAACCAGTTTGATACCAAGCAACTATGTATGTTTTCACTTTATAAATAAGCAGACTGTTGAATTCAAGGTATTAGTAAAATAATTTTAGCACACCTTTTTCATATCAATTTATAAAGTTGATAACGTTCAAAGAAATATTGGACCAGTCAAATGTTGGCAGCAGGCTAATGGTTATCACAACTAAGATGATGTTAACGTAAGAATGACATCAACATTTCTGCTTCCAAAACTGATGATGCTAATCAAAATGTGGAAATTACACAGCCACCTGGGATGGATAGGAAAGTTTAGGTGCGACACCCACAAAGTATGTGTTTTAGCAGTGACAAATTAAAGTTTTCGAGCAGCTGCAATGCTTTCAAGTGGGAGAAGCTGATAAAAATCACGAGGTGAAACGGCGATCTCTTTCAGAACTTACTATTGGGCTAAGGACAAAGAGAGACAGAAACAAGATTTTGCTCTGAAGCAGGGGGAACCTACCAAAAAAAAAAAAAAAATGCTGTCCACCAGAAAACAAGAAAACAAAAACCACCTTGTTGTTAAAGAGAAGGGCTGGGTGGTGTGAAACTTTCTTCTTTCTGGAACGGTAACATGTGAGGTCTGAAAGGGCTTGAACAATTTTCCTTTTTCAAAAAGAAAAGAATCCTTGTAGGAATACTTGTTTTGGGAGAACCACTAGCCAAGAATATGTAGTTCAGCAGTTACTTAACCCCCAAGAGCAATTATTGCAGGTGCATCTCAGAAAATGGTTGAGATTTGTTTCTGGGACACCCACTGGTGGCCACCGGGTTCTGATGTATAAGTAGAACTACACATTCAGTGACTTGAAGGTAAAACTATTGCAGGAAGTTTCAAAAGTAGAGCAAAAGGTAAGTGAGAATACTGACATTAGAGCTGATATAAAGAATTCATACCTATGAAGACCTCCAGGACCAAAATTGGAACCACATCAAGTTCTGTTTTGTCATATTGTTTTCCATGTTGGAGAAAGCAAAGGGAAGGTGTGCTTCGCAATGGAAAGTACAGTCCATAAAACGAAAGAATTTAGGGCATGTAATTTTCCAACAGCATTTTTACAAGAGACAGACTTGCCAACTAAGGGCCAATCCAAATACATGCACATGCAAAAAAATAATTTAACACAAACAGTACTACGTGATACTGTACTACACTGTCATGGCGCAGACATCTACATATAGTGAAAGACAATTAATGATTGTGATGGCTAATCAGGAAGCATGCTAGGAGGGATTATCTAAGTAAGCACATCTCTTGCAATTGAGGATGAAGGATGTTGGAAATGAAGGGCAAGCTTTGTTTTGTGGATAAAAAAGAGTAGCTCCCCAAAATACACAGCAAGGTATTAAATACAAGGAATGAATCTAAACCAAGTGTTGCTCTGCAAAACTGCACCTAATAGTGCCCTCTAGTCACTTCTGGGTATTCAGTCAGTGGGACCAGAACAGAGCCAGTCTAAACCAACCTCCCTGCTCCCCCAGATCCCTATGGTGGGGAAGTGGGATCCTCAGCACCAATTGTTTCACTCTGCAGATCAGGTCCTATTGCTCCTCACTACTTGCTAATGTAGACATAGCCAAACTATATTTATTTGGAGACTGAAGCAGGGCTACATATGGTGAATTTCACCTTTGACAAGTACTAACTTCATTTACATTAACACCTGTCTAGACTGTTTTCCTAAGTATAAACATAAAAATCTCCTTAGTGTATTTGGGCCCTTCTTACTTAATTAACCATATGTGACGTAAAGTGATACAACCCAGTTAAAGGTATGTCATTGTTGATAGGATCAATTACAGTCAGACATAAGTATTCCTTGCTTACACCATCTGTTCTGTACTCCTAAGTGCAGAACCTTGTCAATGAAAGTATACACAGATTAACTGTATTCACTTTCATTAAAAAACACCAATCTGTTTTGTCAGCTCTAGGCACTTTCTCTTAAAAAGCTGCAATAATATAATGCACATTCACCTTCTCCTTCCAGCATACTATGGTTAGTACTATACCACTTGAAGGGTTTAGAATAATATTTGAGACCATTCTGCATCTTGAGTCATTTTATTCTTAACCAGTGGCAACTGTACAACAGTCTTCCAAAACTCCACTTACATACCTGCCTGGGAAATCATTGTGGTCATGGTAAGGAAGTAAATCTTGCCCATTCTGTTACACGTTCATCAACATTTTCTAAGGCTTCTGTTTCTCACTCCTGTTCTTCAATATCACAGGATCTGATCACATCACATTTGAGGAGGAAAAAACCCAAACAGCAGTAATTCAAGCCTTGGAAACCTTCAGTTGCCATGTAGGTATGCCTACAGACAAATACACACATGTATATATATAGTGGAAATACTGCAATCAATTTCATACCTTTGATGTTAGCTGCAATGAGAAATTACAGTTAGATTAATCTAATACTCCTAAAGTTAATTAACAATTTCATGGATGAGTTTTATACATAAGAAGCTATAAGATGTGTTCAGATCTATATGGCTTGGGATGGGTCTTATTTTCATTCCTATTGTTTTTATGAGATAACTATTTTTATTTAAAAACATAATTATAGGATAGGCAACATAGTGACTGGATAGGTGAGGAACAGGTTTTAAAGGACCAGTTTGGAGCATGGGAAAAAGCTGTACAACTACATGTGTTTAGAGAGCAAAAGTTCTAAAAGCAGGTTGAATTACAATTTACATTTTTTCCTCAGAATTGGGGGAACAAACTGATGGGATAAAATATGCTTCTAATCAGGCTCCTTCCAAAGTTGACATCTTCAAGGAAGATTAGGAACCAGTGTTTTATTGTTAAATGATTACAGTTAAAACTGTAATCAGTCCAGGCCACTTGAGAAAGCATGCTCTGCATTTAAGCACATTCCTTTCTCACAGAAGATTTGAAGGCCACACTTAAGGATTCTCATGAGTAAAAAAGCAAGAAGGGATAAATAAGATGCACTTTTATTGCTATTGTTTGTATACTGTTTTTATATCTCTGTGTTTAATTTGGAAGGGATTTAGAGGCACACCCATGTGGGAAGAGCCTGGTCAGTTTAAAACTGAAAAAAAAAAAAACCCAACCAACCAAAAAACAACTTTTGGCTGATGAGGGTTTTTCCCTGTGTTTATTGTAAAGTAAGTCTAAGGGCTTGGTCTCCAATTGTGTTATGTATCAGAGATACTAAACAGTGCTGATAAGTATACTGACCAACAGTTTTATAAAATGACCTAGAAGAAGTAAAATTATGGACAAAAGCTTAAATATGTTAATTACAAAATGGGAAAAGTGAAAGCAGTGACATTGAGATTTATGATTAGCATGCTCATTCCTTTAGTGTTCAAAAGAGCTGAAAGTAAATCATACTTCAGGGTGTTGTAAAATACATATAAATAAGGAAACATTTATTTGAAATCTATAGCAGACTGCCTATAATATTTTTATGATTGTATGTAACACAATTGCAGATAAAATCCTGTTTACAGCACCTTTTAAATATAAAAGTAAAAAAAAAAAAACAAACAACAAAAGGAAATTTTGCCACAACATAATAAATCCCTCCTCAACCCACCCAATGGCACACGTAAGTATTTTAATGAAGCTCTGATTATGAAAGGACAGTACCTGTATTCTTCAGAATACAAAACAAAACATTTAGAGTAATCAGCAGAAAAATATCTGAATTCACTAGCAAATAATTATAAAATTTTTATGTAGTTTTCAGTAATACTTTTATATGTTGTATTGACAAAACAAAATCTTAGAAATCTCTACACAAAAGAGCCTAAAATGCTCTTTTCTTTTTGGTCTCTTTATTCATAATCTCAATATCTTACCTACTTCACAGTTGTAACAAAAATTATATTTCACTAGTTCTTTTGGAGCACAGGCAATCTGACTTTCACATTAATTTCTGACAGATACACCTCTGAAGAGGAAACATTGTTTGAATCTCACCTGGAGGACAAGGTTAAAGTAAACTAAGCAGAGAGGTTTGCTGTAATACCACTGAACAAAAGTTAAATGATAATGTGAAGCTGTCAGAGTTGGCAGGTTCAAAATCCCAGTATAGAACCAAACAGCTTGCTTGATTTTTGAAGCCAAAGAAATTATGTAACGAGAAATTTGTTTTTGCTGGGAAAACATTCTCTGTACCCTTTCATGCCTTCAATGAGTATTTTTCAAAAGGCAAGCAGTGGCACATTTGTCTTGAGAAGTTGTTTTCTTACGTTAGACAAGCCAATGCAGACATCTGAAAGCAAAAGACTATCTTCTGCATAGTGCAGAAATACAGACATTATATAATAAGTTATTTTATTATAGATGCTCCACTTACCATGGTCTGTGCTGTATGGTTTCAGAAATGTACATTTTAATTAAAAATATGCATTTGATTTAATTGCACCTGTTTTTGGCTTTGCACAAAAGTGTTTGGATGAAGGCTTGCAGTTCAGATATCTGGTTGAAACACTGCATACCAGAGCTGGCTATGCAGGCTTTGGGCTGGAGAATGAAGATAAAGGTGTTAGGTAAAGGCCTCAGAAGTTAATAGTGCCTGCTGCACAGCAGGTCTCATCACACTATCTCAATCCTTCCTTCTTTCCTCATTAAAGACAGACTAACTGGAATGTAGTACAACATCAATACAACTGTAGTAATTCTGCTGTGTTGCTCTAGGAAACAAACTTTATGAACAAAGAAAACTAGAATTCTGCAATTCCTTTTCAGATGGTTACATCTCTTCTTAGGAAATGCAACTAAATAGCTATTAGGTGTATTATGTCACTCATCCTTACAATTCATGTATACTACAGAATACATTTTAATAACCATTACATACAACAAGTTAGTGTTTCAAATGTAACAAATTTCATAATTATCACTATTATCCATAATGATCACACTTCAGGGGAAATTGCCCTAGGAAACTTAAAATATTAAGGCATCAATATTGTAAAGGGGCCCATGCTGAATTTAAAGTGGATTCAGGTATTCATCTAACAGTTTAACAATGTGTTTTGCACAGACAATAAAGGTGTGGCAAAGTTGCTCTTTATTCCCCAAAACAATAAAAAGGTTGTCTACATTACCCAACTTTTTACTGAAAAGTCAGGTAGTTCCGCCTGTTTCATCATGAATAGTCTTATAAAAAAAAAATAATTTGAGGTGGGCAATGTTAGGAACATGAAAAGATGAGAGTCTGCTTTTGGAAAACTGATTCTCTCCATTTGGAATTTTATTCTGTATTCATGTCCGGACACATTCTTGAATTAATTCTTTAGGTAAAAATTTCTACTTTATACGTTAGTGAAATCCATCTAGAAAACAACTGCTAAATCAAATGGCTACAATTATGCCACACGAATTACAACACTTTGAAACAAATTTTATAGGAAGAATTTATGATCAACATAACAAAAACTCAAAAAGAGGTCTTAATGGTTAGGGTACCAGCCTTGAAATGGCAGATGTAGATTGAATCCCTCATTCTAGCCCAGAACACTTTATCAACTATGAGCTGACCCCTGGGCCACAGATCCACAAAACCAGCAAGGTACCAAAAACTTTTCTGATGGAAGTTGGGTATTTTTGAAGATCTTGGCCTTGGTCTCTCTCTTTCTCTGCCTTTTCTGTATGTCAATAAAATGGGAGTAGTAATTCTGTCCTACACATTAGTGCAAATAGATAGGGAAGACATCCACAAATAGCTTAAGTAATGCAAAATAGGCAAACCTCAGCCTGCACTGAAAGTCTGGAAGATGGAGAACACAGCAAACTGCCCGAGTGCTCTGAGAAGCCTTTAAAAACATTTGTATCAAGAGTTGATAGTCTGTCTTTCTTATTTCCCTTATACAATGAATTTCTGCCTCAGGTCTACCTTTTTCCTCAAGAATGGTCTTGGCAATCACCAGTGCTCTGTGTGATCTCTAGCTGTATCCCAACAGTAATATAGCAAGGACTTAAAAAAAAAAAAAAAAAAAAGAGCTCTTTCTTTGTTCCCAATCTCATGCATTTTCTACATTTCTACATTTCAATTTCCACTCCTGGTTATCCAGGCTGATGTTGTTCATTTCTAAACAGCAGTTTTCCCATGATTGTTATTATTGCTGTTTCAAGTTTTCACTACATTTGATTTGAGTGAAGTATCCTATTTTCTATTTTAGTTCTGCCTCTTCAGCACTATTCCTACCTATGGTTTTTAAACACTGTATCCTCAAAGCTTTAATACACTCAGCTTCAGATGGCTATCTTGTACTCAGCAAAGAATGAGATAGGTTTCCAAAGCCCCTCTGGACAATGTTTGTCATCTACATACACGAAAAAATTTGAGGAGACAAAGGATGGGAACAGATGAAATGTAAAACTGGAAAAATACAATATTCATAAAATACAGTGATCCAGAATACATCTGCCATTCAGTCAGTCAGTCTCTGTATTTATGTCCTTAATGCCCACACGCAGAAAAGCCAAGAGTCTTTTCCTCTTTCTTACTGCAGGTGACTGCAGCTGGCTGACTCCTACAACAACCAATGCCAAGACCGGTCTCTAGGATGCAAATGACCCCACTAAATTGTATATCATATCACAGCACAGTGACACAACAAATTAAAAAACACTTTACCTACAGCTGACATCTTATATTGACTCTTCACAGTTTGTATTGTGTCTTCAACATGGTCTTTATACTACTTCCCTTAGAGAGCCAACCTCCCCATAATTACTGAGTTGAAAGCATCCTGGCTGGCACTGCCCACTGCTTTAAACAGACCTCTGTAAACCAAATGGAGGCTATAAAAGCAGTTCATAGCCTTAGCTACTTCAGTTACTTTCTGAACAGTCACATGAGGATACATGCATAAATTAACCCCGGTCATTTCTAAGGTACCATACTGAAAATCTGTTTAAATGTAAGGAAGACAAAAACATCAATGAAGCAGTTGAAACTGTTATTTGCTTTGCTACAGTGGAATATTATACTTGATTAGATGTTGAGAATGAATTGGATAGTCAAGCAATAACAAGGAACAAAGTAATCTTCCCATTCTTGCCAGGACCGAATATTTTGCCATCATTATTGGGTGGGGGAGAGAGGGGGGAAGGAAAAAAAAAGTGACCCAAATTGTTTATATATAGTTTATATATGTTTAATACAGATGAACAAGATTCAAAGTTTGGTACTGGTCTATCAGCCTCGCCCTCAAAGTTTTCAAATATAGTTAAATGAAACCAAATGCATTTAAATGAATACTAACTGATTTCTTATAAAACACTGAATTCTTGTGCTTTTTGTGGTTATCTGGTATGCACTTCCAATAACTGAAGCCAACAGAGCTCAGATCTGGAAAATTAGTTTTGCTGAAAATAGACAAGCAACTCTTCTTTAACATTTACACTAACGTCGTCTGGAAAAAAACAGCAATCTTTTGTACTTCATTTGAAAGGGTTGAATAAATGTCAGTACCAGGCAATTTTCCCATTATGACCAGGACTGGGTATCTACATGAAAATACAAAATGACTTGTAAATTGGGTTGCTACTTACCTGCTCTGTTCTTCCTTCAAACTGCCACGAAGTACTGACCCACATATCACTGTCTGTACCATTCCCCAACAACTCTGAATGAAGATGATTGCAAAGCAAAATGGAAAAATACCATAAGGTTTAAAAACAAACTATCTCATGTCTTTTCTCATTAGCAGTTACTCAGAATTTGTTTTGTAATAGCATCTACTCCTCAAGGAGACAGTTTTACTCCAATGGTCTTGTCTAGTTTTCCTAACATTAAGAAGGGGATTTTTTTTAGTCAGTGTAAATACTTTGCTTATACAACAAGTATTGATGAATCTATTCTTATTAGATGTCTCTCAAATTCTACCTGGCTTCCAAGTAGATCAATCAAAAATGAACTAGATGTCACTCACATCACTGAAAAAGAAAACATACACAACACTTCATCTCTGTAGAGTATACATGGAGACAGACAGCTTACAACTCACATGCTCATGCCATCCCCCCTTCTATTTAATCTTTTAGAAGTAGCATTCCTTTTATCCAAATTAAACTCATACTACCTTTCTGTTATCTCTCTATGAACATCTGGCCATCAACTCAAACTGGGTATGGCTAAAACAAAATTTTGAGACTTTGTCTCACAGAAGTCCCTTCCATAAAATGCTTTTCAATCTTTCTAAAACCTTTAACATCTGGCCTTCACTGACAGGACCCATGAGTTTCCTTCTATGTCTTCATAGGCAGGATACTCTATGTCATCAGCTGTATGTATGGCCTTTCCCACCTACATCCTCAATCAAATGCCTGTCCCATGTTCCCAAAATATCATTTCTCAATTATGTCAAGGCATTCTTCTCTGGCTTTGACAAACCTATATGTTCAAATACATCCAAGTTTTTTGCTGCAAAGATAATATTCCTAGCCCAAGAGTTCATGCTGTCCTTCTTTTTAACTCCCTGGCCACCCCTTAGGGCAAGGTCTCACTGATGTGGATCTCCAGAGTGGTCTATGCTGACAGTCTGCATTAGCACACTTTGGAACAAGCATTACTGTGTTGCTTCCCATCGTGCTAGGGAGAAACAACTGTAAAAGCACCTTTAACTATGTGATGTTTTGGTCTGCTATCACTTTCTCAGGCTCCCACCACAGCCTCTCTCAGCAAAATGGCTGTTTTTTCTTCAAAAGTTTTAGGTACCATAACTGCAAAAAATGAGAAGAGCTGTGCCGGCTGGATGCTCAGACTGCTTAAAACGTTAACCCATGGTCAACTATATGTTCTCTTTCATCTACATTTAATTCTTATTTAGATTACATTTAGGCCTGTATGCCTTCAGATTTGTAAATTCAGTTGAAAACAGCTCTTCAGCAAAATCAGACAAAGAATCAAAATGTCCTTTCTGCACTATGACCTTTCTGTGAATGAAATGAAGTAGGGAAAGATGAGTAATTCACACACTTTGGCACACCAGTTACACAGCCAGTTAGCAATTTTTACCTTACTTTGGTTATAAAATTTCTCAAATTTTCCCCTAATGTCCAACTCTGTTAATGGTTCCTCATTTTTCTTCATGACCTACTTTGTGTGTCAGTCTTCGTTTTGGTTTTGCAAAATTGGAATGGCATGTCAATAATAATTATATAGATCATTCTCGAATAAGACAATGATATCTCTGATATACGCCAGTGGATGAGGCATAACACACAATAAAAAGTGATGAGGCATTTATTTGTAGAGATTTAATAGTGTGCTGATGTTACAGCATATATATGCATAATCATGTTGACTTTGAAAACACCACTCTAAAATTAAATTAATAGTGTCTTTCACTATGCTATTCTACTGATATCCATTGCACTACAACTATGCTGAGCTGAATTAAGTCACAAAATTTTAAAGATGATTCAGAAATCAAAATACTAAATCTTTCAGTAAGAACATAACCTTCCTGGAAGACTTGAAAGCTCTAAAAGAAGACAACAAACAAACTCCCAAAATTTTCTCCCAAATTTTCATCTGACATCATATTCAACCATCATTTCTCTAAAAAGATTCTCAAAATGAAGCCTGCTTAGTGAAGTTGATCAAAACCACTGACTCTAAAGGATCTTGCAACAATATTTATGTACACAGAACATTTAGAAAGTGTATGCAAGTTTGAGTGCCAATATAGTACCCATGAGAAGAAAAATTGTTGTGCATTGGAACAATCAATATATTAAAAAAATTCAAATATATATTGCATATTAATTTCCAGATGTGTGTATGTGCATGTATTTATAGGCTATCTTCTGGTGCTCAACTTTGTAACCTCAAAGTAGCTTCAAAATGTGAGGTTTTGTTATTTGGTATATACACGCGTCAATATGTATTTAATATATACATATATATTTACGGTGAAAGCATATTAAAACCAAAAAATAATCCTGAAAAGTAGGTCATGGTTAATATTCTCATTACAAAACAGTCTTTATATGACAATATATAATTTATAATCTGAACAGACAGTGGCCAACGCTCAGAAAGGGCAGTTGTCATTTTCTAAGTAGCCTTTCAGCACATCTTTTTGGTCTCATTACTCAATGTTTTATCTCCTTTAATAAAGCTACTTTTCAGATCACCTAAAACTTACCATGACATTAATTTCTGAAAGGTTGTTTCTTTGGCAAATACTATACTATCCAAGCACTCCACAAACCTTCATCGCTTTAGTTAAAAGAACTCAACACGTACATATATGAGACCATTGTGTGGAAAAGTGCCATTAGCATTGTTTCAGTTTAACTGGCAGAAAATTATCAAGGTCAGTTTATTTTGCATACCCAAAACAAACTTCTTACAGACTGATGCTTTTCAGACTATCTGTTTCTGTACATTCAAAACACATTTCCCCTGTTGTCTCTTGCTGGAGTTGTGAGAGTTCCCAGGAGCTGCACTGGAAGCCACAAGTACCTCCCCTAAGTACCCTGGAAAGAAGGAACAAATGATAGGGATCTCTCTGAGCAGGAGTATGTACATTGAGTATATACGTGACCTGAGTGGTGTGGCAGGCAGAGGAAGAGGATCCAGCTGTCCAGGGCACCAGTCACCCATTAATTTCTTCCTGGGGGATAAGTACAGGGCTGATCCAAACAAGGGAGATGTGCTGACATGCTGTGGGGATCTCTGATGTGAAGTGGTAGCTGGTGCCGAGGGATCCAGACCATCCCCCCACCCCCAGCCCCCTCCTGAGCAGATGCACATGTAGCTGTGAATCCAACACATCAGACACACTCCCAACAAGGTGTCTAACTGCCTTTGATTATTTGAAACTCAATTCCAGAGAACTAGTACATTTGATCCAAGACGGGCGCAGAAGATTCGAAAACTCCTTAACAAAACAACACAAAACATAAGGGAAAGTAAGGCTTGCATATTTTAAATGTTCATCCAGGCAATTCTCATTCTGAACACCACTAAGCAATTAAATAATCTGAAGGGAAGTAAGAACCCAGAAAAATGAGAGTATAGGCCCTGCCATAATATAACTTGCATAAAAGACATTACAAGCAAACCTATATCTTCTGTTCAGCAATTTTAAAGCAGAATATAAATGAAATACTGATATGAAGCATAAAGACCATTCTAGATGAAGACACGGAACTAAAAATCAGGCAAAATTAAAGCCAATACTTTAACAATAATAGATATTAAAAACACAGTGATTTTATTATTATGCTGCATTACTATAGCCACTCAGTTACCTCCTCACTGCAGCATCATCAGTTCTCTGTTGTCCAAGGTAACAGGAGCCTGGATTCCCCAAAAACTGGGGGGATTGAGATGCTGGAGAGTGAGAGGAGGGAAGGGGAATGGTGGAGAGGTAATACAGATAGTTTTAGAGAGAATGCCAAGACTGAGATGTAGCTCCACACAGCTGGCTGTGATGCAGCAAAGCTCTGCATCGATCACAGTACAGTGCTGCTCTGAGCCTTTGCTTCCTGGAGGGCCAGGCACCATACAGTTCAAACAGACTCTGCCAGCATTGGTTCAGTGCTGTGCTCAAATTATTGCATGGTCTTGTGCTGTTTAGGGTGTGCACAGAAAAGGCACTGCAGTGAAGTCTGATCTCTTGGAGTTTACCAGCTCTAGCCCGGTGCTGCCTCTCAGTGCTTGCATGTTTGCTACACCTGACCTAATAAGACCTTTTGGAAATGGAGCAGGAGGAAGTGATAGCAACTGCAAATAGATGCGCTGTGGGTTTGAGACAGCTGACATTGAGTCCAAACTGATAATACCTGTTGGACTTGCCTCTGCATACATTTTCTGTGTTCCTCATCCAGGATAAGTGATGTAGGGACATTCAAGTTAGGTCTGCATGGAGCCTTTTGGGTTCATACAGGGTTTACTAGTTAGAGCTCTACGCAGCATGAAAGTAGCTAATCTGTTTGTGGACTTAAGCTGGTTTTATAATTGATACAACCACATTAATACAGCACTGAGATCTGAGGTATGGATCCAAACTGGCTCTGCGTTTGTGGCATGATTAATCCAAAAACTGAATGACAACAAAATACTGAATGATAACTGTAGCTCAGTCTATCTTGACTACGCACTGCAAAAGATATTCATATTGCAGCTGATCAAATTATATTACACATAAATTAAGCACTACACAGCTCATTGGCATTTCTTTGCTTATTATCAGTCGAGACTAAATTCAAAGATATGATGGGTCAGCTTTCTTGTGAGTCATTTGTGCATCCCTCTCTAAATGGAAGGACAACACACCAGGAAAAGGAATATCAACATGGCGGCACGTTATTGAAACTGATTTTTCCCCAAAGGTAATCTAAACACATCTGTAGTAAACATGACGTCAAGTTAAAAAGTGGTCCTTGAATTCAACTAACCAACGCTTCTGAATAACTTGAGTTTTGAAGTTTCCCCAGTATGTAGGAATAAGAATGGCATGAAGTTCATAAAAGTTTGGTTTACTTGAGATATTTTTTCAAGAGCAGCCAAAATTGCTTAGTGTCCTAGACTAAATTACTTTTCTACCCCAGAGAGAGGGTGTTCCCTCTGAAGCAGAGATGACGGCACAAGAATTTCAGAAAGTATTGTTTGCATTTTACTGATCTTCAGATTGCTAAGACACAGGATTTTAAGATACAGTACTGGCAGTCTGAAAGTTATAAATATTTAAATTATTTTGCTTTAAAAAGCAAATAAAGCACTGTTAAAAATATTTAGTATTCTATTAGAGGTATAGTCTTTTTACTGCCTTTAGGACCAGGTTATCAAAGTACCCTCAGTAGTCCATTAAGAGCTAGAAGTAGTGTCTGTCAGAGTTGGTTTATTTCCTCTTTCCCTAAGGGGGAAATTAAGTGTAAAATATAATGTTTTAATAAGGTTTCTTTTATTTTATCATTTTAATAAATGCATACACATACTTCTATGTTTGTGTCAGACAAAGATACATAAAAGAATTGTGCCTTGCACTTGAATTTCCATAGGAAGTGGCTCCCACCACCCCAAACAGTCCTTAGAAACACTGAGGAGACAAGGTTTATAAAAGTGATAAAAAGTTCCAGTGTGCATAAACTTGAGCTCATTATAGTGATTTTCTACCTCAGAATTAAGGCAATTTTTTTTAAAGTAACTTCAGCCACTCATCACCTTCGAGATATGAAATAGGATCTTGTAATGAAATCTCTATTCTTTGGGAGCATCTTGTCTTTAGAAGCCTAGATTTCATATCATGGAGTCACAGAATAAATGAGCTTGGAAGGGATGTCTAGAAGTCACCTAATCTGCTCCCCTGCTCAAAGCAGGTCTAAGAGCAGGTTCCTCAGCAGCTTGTCTAGTCAAGTCGTGGACACTTCCAAGGATGGAGATTCAAATATCAAATACAAATATCACATCTAGCAGATTGTTGTTGGAGAGGTGCATCCACATCCTCATAGGTTTTCAAAGCTAGCTGGGATCACTATGGTGCTCTGTTCTGATTTCCTGCATAATGAAGTCAAAAAGCTGGACTCGCTCATTTCTGTATCAACTTCTCATTGAATAAGGATATGACTATAATCAAGTTTGATTTAACAAGCTGAAATTTGAGACACTTTAATGCATTCCACATTCTGATGTATAATTCATATCATGTAACATTAAACTTTATCCCATCTTAACAGACTGTCTAGAAGATGGTCATTTTTGGTTCAGAAGATACATCCTTCTATCCTTGTCTTGCATTATGTCATCTTTCACTACAAAAGCTTCTCTTACAATTCAGTTACTCTAAGCACAGAGAGCAATTACCTTCTAGCTATCAAACTGCTTATTAATCCCAGGGGATTATAAGTAAATATGTGAAGCTATATGGGTGGTGGGGGGAAAGAGAGGAAAGAAAAAAAAAAAGACACACAGGCAGACAAAAAGAAGATATTTGAGAAAGCTAGCATCTCAGTGCCACCAGGATTTCAAAGAACAGTTAACTGCTGGTCATTTTGTCACCAGTACTGAAAAGAAAAAGCAGCCAGTTTTGTAACCAAGAGCTAATCAACTTAGGTATTTCTGTCATACAACACAAAGTAAACTTTATGTTGACAGCTGAAGGCTGGAAGAGGGAACCAGGGATTATTTTCCTGCTGAAAGCTGTTCCACTTTTCTGTCTTGTCAAATTCGACCAAGTCAGAGAGAGCTCTTTGCACTGTATGATTCAAGCTGTGGGCTTGAGTTTGAAGCACTTCCGTAATATGTGGACCTGTACCACCCAGCGCTCTAACTCTTACTGTTAAACCTTTCCAGTAAGAGTCTTACTGTGAGAAAAATGTCTGTCTCCTTGAAAAACAATTAGGCAATTACATTGCAAAGTCATGAAAAGGTACTTCCTCTAAAACCTATGAAGAAATCAGACACCTGCATGTGCAATGTAGTCTTAGAAGCAGAATGACAGGATTACAAGGTCAATGGTTTTCCTTTTGAAAGATGTTATCTGGGCAGCATTCTGACTCCTAGAGAGTTCAGAAAAAGGAAAAAGACAATATACAAACAAAAAACTACAACAGGCAGCAAAAACCAACCAAGTGAAAAAGAATTTTAAACAAAATAAACCAGAATGATGAGAGATGAGAAATATCTTTTTTTGCAACCATGCTTAACCCATTCAGTTACGTCTAAGAGATGTACAGAAAGTCAATATCATTAGGGTTTTTGCCTAATTAGATTCAAGGATGAAGGAATTCACAAAATTGTAGGGTCCCTTCACCTGTTGTTTTGAAAACAGAGTTTTCATGACTATGAGAGCAAGAAGAATATGGCTTCCACACAAACCAGACTTGACCAAGCACTTTGTAAATGTACAGACCAAGAATCTCATAAGCTGCTTTGTATAGGACAGGAATGGAAATTCCCCCTATACAGGAAGCAGAACCCCAAATCTCACCAACCAAGTGAGCTGCTGCAATTCAAGCTAGCTGGTCTACAGGAATGTAACATGCAATCAGACAAGCATTCAACAGGCCTTTTTGAGATGTCACTGTTGAGGCCAGTAAGCAGTCAAAAACCCAAAATGTTGCTGTAGACTACAGCATTAGAAAGCCCACCAAAGCAACATTTCCACAGAAGAAAAATGGTGTCCCCCCAAAAAAAAGACAATGGAGAGAATGTCAACAGAAAAATATACCTCTTGTAAGAAAGTACAGGATGACAGCATTTAGTTATCCCTTTAAAGAGGAATCTAATATTACCCTGCCACTGACTTCTGCTTGTCCAGCTCAGCATAAGTTATGATGTACACAAGGGACTGAAGCGAGTCTCCTCAGTGACCTGAAATTAGCAGGACTCATTGTCCAGGGGCCTCAACTTCACTCAAGTCCTGTGCCTAGTGCTCATCATTAATCATGTGCCACTGAGGGCCTGGAGACGGTCAAGCCTGAGCAATGCTGAAGCCAGGTATGCCTCCTCTAGCCTTACCTCAGCCAACCTCAGCACTTGCACACTAATAAAAGCTGGGCTCCCATCAGAGGCTAAGCATTCAGCCAGAGGGCTTTGGACAACACAGCTGTGCTGGGAATTTGACTGCATGACTACGCACCTTGTGAGACTCTTGGATCCCCTTAACTTTTCTTTGACTCTTAGCATGAGAAGACGCCAGTTAAAATACATTTTTGATACAAACCTAATAAAACATGCCTTCTTAGTAGACAAAATGGCAATTTATTCTGTAGATTGGAAGCAAAGGACCACTTCTAATGTTCTCTACCAGAAGAAAACACAGCATATGACAAGGGCAAAGCCTATTTAGTATTTATACATAAAGCAGACCTAATCTTGTTTGGAGTCTTCAGACTCTATAACAATGAAATAAGAACAAGTTCTGGATACTAGTTATTATTCTCATATGGTTACCGAGCAATTATTACTGATGATAGGTATCTGACACTGTCTCCCACAACTGAATCTTCTTCTATTACCACTTTGACTATCGTTCACTGCACTGTTACATCTAACATGAGTGTTAGCTCCTTGAGAAAACAACCTAATTAATTTTATATGTGTAAGATGCCCCACAGACTCCCCTGATGTACTAATCATATAAATCCATTCCTACTGAGCTGATCCTTCAAGAATCAGACAACAGTTAACAGAAGTATATGTCAAGACTCAAGGAGCAGCAAACTTGCTGCACCAAAGAGAAAATATAAGTTAAAAATGGAACACTAAGGCAGAGCTAGCCCAGATGTTTTTGCAACAATAATTAGTGGTCATCTCTAAAACAGGAAGTGCTACACAAAACACTGCACAAAATGTAAAATCTCCAGCTGTTCAAAGTACAAAGAAATATTCTGGGGACAAGTTTTGTACATGATTATCTGTGTTAATCTAGGCCAGAAGTGTGGGTGCACTGGCAGTACCACAGCATACATTTTGCACATCTATCTGCTCTACCTCTTACATTTTCCTCATTTTTTTTCACACATTTTTATACCCTTGACTAACCTCTGATTCAGCAGGCCATTCTGTATCACTCAATGTTTTCAAATTCTTTTAAAATCAGCCCCAAATGCTAATATTATATACAGATAGGTTTATATCTATCTCTATATAGGGGTGTGTATATAGACACACACATACATACACAGGCACACACAATATTCACATACATACAGAGAAGGTAACCCTAACAGAATTGCATCCAACTGTAGTGATCTAATACTATTTTCCCCACCAGATGGCAGTAACTTCAACTTAATATAAACCAGACTGGTTGCCACATGTGCGGCAAACAATGGCATTCTTTATATTTGGGTTTTTCCGTAAGAGGGAAATGCTGTTTTTTTCAACACGTACAGCTATTCCAGTTTCCTTCTATTTGATGACAAATTGAAGGATAAAGTTCACTACTAACAGCTAAGCTTAACTTTGATTGGTGTATCCTACATGTTTTTTTTAAAACATGTATCATCCCATATTGTTATTTTTCCTATATACTGTAATTTCGTCAAATTTGAGAAATATGGATGTTATTTCCAGTCATTGTCTTTTTCCAAGAATAATTCCCAAGCAGAAATGACTGGGTAACTTTCAATTGCATAATAAACTTAAACTTTTACAATATATGCTATGCTAGTAATCCAAATGAGTAAAGGACTCCAAAGAAGGGGAAAAAAATGAAAAACATCTTGTGCATAATTGTTTGACAAAAAAATACAATGTGCAGACTTCTTGACTTATGAAAAATTCAGGGTATCATCTACAGCAAAAATATTGCAGGCAGCACATACTATGTTACATATAGGCTAAATTGCCTTTTATGTGGGAGCTAACAATTGCTTGTACTGGTAAAAGTAGGAAAGATTTTGTCAGCATAGTCCAGGCACTGTAAAAATAACACAATCTGGTTGATGGGGACTGCTCTGTAGGATATCCAGCTTTAGGAGCGACTCATCCATAGATCCAGCCAAAAGATTATTGTTTGCTTTTTATTTCTTTAACAACTTCTTATTTTATTAGAAATTTTCCTAAAGAAACTGTCATGTATTACAGAAAGAGGACTTCACTCTTATTCTATTAATATTAGTATTCAAAATGATTAAGTGGGTTTATATTCAGCTCTATGCTGACTGCAAAGAAAATAGCAAAATGCACATTCTTATTAATAAAACACACTCATATTTCAATAAATTTATGACCAAATACACAGTCTGTTTGGACAGCTGGCTTCCAATATCCAACAAGCACAGATTCAGATCCTTTTTTGTTTCATGATTTTTAGTTTTTAGGTAGAAAGACAAAGTAGAGCAGAATTTTCTCCAGATATACAAAATAAGTAAGTACAGTGATGGAAAGAAAAGACCACAAAAATAAAGCAAAAAAAATTACCCAGATTTTATGGACAAACAGAAGTTTGAGAGAAAACAAGGACAGCAAAAAAGAAACTGATCTCAGACACATTAAAAAAATGAAAGAAAGGAACCAAGACCTAACAAAAGTTTCATAGTAAAAGGAGGAAACGCAAGCAGGAGGGAAAGAAATTATGATTGTGAGGCCTTTGGGAAGAGAGAGGAGGAAAGTGAAGGAAGGCCAAAGAGTGTTGCCTTCAAGCCTGGCTTTAGGAGTGCCATTGCAATGAAGCTCAATTTATATCATAGAAAACTAGGCCTCTATTACCTGCTCGAGTCGAAATACACTGGTGAATTATTGCTTTTCAAGAATCAGTGATATGACTACTTTCTACTAATTCAACATTAAGCAGGCAGCCATACTTGTCCTTCACACTTACGGCTAATATTCCTGAATATTTCACATTTCATAACCAGCTTCTCTACATAAACCAAAAATGCAAGTCCAGTTTACATGGATGTGTACTAGATGCCCGCCATTCCAAATCAATGTCATTTGAACTGAAGACAATCTCTAAATATGGTATAATTCAAAAGACCTTTTCATAAAATTTTCATTACGGCTTGATATTCTTCTGAGATTGCACATTCACATCAGCTGGAAGTATGAGCACAATCTACCACAAAAGTAAGTTATTCCTAACATCTGAAGGAAGAAGAAAAGTAAAGGTAACAAGGAATTTTTAGTATGAACCTAGCCAAATGGTTTTAATTGGAGAATGCAAACCTGTGTGAATAACCACGTACCCAAAATCCATCCTTAGATCAGAAAGACAAACTGAATGAGTCGTTGTTGAAGTGGACAGAGTAAGCACATGGATCCACCGTTCAACATAAGGTCTCAGCATAAAGAGTTTAGCACAACCCTGCAAGGTTCAAAGGGTCAGTAAAGTAGGAGTTAGACAACTGCTTTTTCCTCCAGCTGCAGTATCAGTAGTGATCCTACAGTAAGGTTTAGAAATTCCTGTGTATTTGGAAAAAGATATGGGAAAAATAGACAGAGGTGAAGAAGAGCAACAAGAACTGAATACTGGAGAATATGTGTTACAGTGGACGTCTGAAGAGATATCAGATCTATTTTAGCTGACTTGAACAAATATATAGCAGCGATTACAGGAAAACAGCTACCATCTATAAGTGCCAGCAGAAAACAATGGCTCAAAGCTGAAGCTAGTCAAATATAATCAGGTAAAAGGCACAATTTTTGACAGTTTGTTTCAGGAATTAATCACTCTTGCTATGAAGATAAATAGGGGATTAAATAAAAAATAAATCCTTTCCTGTTTCAAAGACAAAATACAAGGGAGTAATGGCACAAAATATAAAAACTCAAAAGAGTTTAAACTACATGGTCCAATGGCACATTCTGATTTGAAACACTGTCACTCTCCATGAAAGGTGTGAACTGATTAGTCACATCTGTAAGGAAAAATATTTTGAATCATAGTGATCCCAGCCTTCCCACAAGTGAGAGGATTGCCTTTTAACATTCCTTAGAAAATCATGGGGAAATTTTCACCCGAGTGAAGATGACAGTAACAAAACTGCCATCACACTTAACGGTGCTGGGATTTCAGACCCAGTTCTGGTGTTGCCCGTGCTGAGCTATATCCCTGCCAGAGGAAGCCTCAGGGCCCTGCTGCACCACCCGAGATGGGCTGGGGCTGTGGGTGCCAGCCATCGCAGTGGGCCTGACCCTGCCTCCCTCACAGCAGGGCCCAGCCTGGCCTTGCTGCGGGGCCCGGAGTCTAGGCCTCGGCCTGTGGGACACCTGCTCGGCCTGGCCCAGTGCTGGCGAGGGGGCTGTCCCAGCTGCTGTCCGCGGCCGCCCCGCACCCTGGCAGCCCTGTGCTGTGACGATAAGCACCATGACTGCGCCCCTCGGGAGCCATTTCAAATGCAGAGGGAGCATCTCCTAACTCTGTCCCGGGAAAGCTGGCATGGATGGAGAGCAGCAGCACTGCCCGCAGTCACGGTGACTTGGCAACTGAGACATTGGGTAACGGCCTCAGGGCTTACCTGTGGCTTGTGAAGCGGCAAACACAGTCCTGCTGCGAAACAGGAAGGCAGCTGTATACCTGGAAGAGATACAGTGCGTCAGAGCACGGATACAGGACTCACACAACAAACTAGCTGATCCTCTGCGTTTCACCTGGTTATTCTAAAATTAACCTCATTTCAAAGAAAGACGAATGTTATATCCCATAATTACAAAATATACAGACAAAAAAGAGGAACCTTTTTTTTCAAGGCTTGGTGTACTTCAACAGGTTAACAAATTTATGGGCATTGTCATATATCAGCAGCTTAAGCAAGAAAATAAGCCGGTACCACAAGGCGGAGTGCCTGACCCCTTGCTCGCCCAACTCGGCCTGTCTGAACAGTGGACCAGCACGGGGCCTGCCCTCAGGCCCTGCTTTTCCAAGGGCTGCAGTGAACACAGGCATGGAGCAGGCCACAGAGAAGGTGAATTATTTTACTCCCCTGCCATCTTCTCTTTTGCAGGCCCCACAGCCTTTCGTAACGTTACAAACTGGGGGCACTCCCTTGCTGGCTGCACATTCAATTGTGTGCTGAGCTATGTAAGCAAATAAAGCCACAATTTTATTACTTTTATAAAGTAGCAACCAACTCCATTATTTAGACTGAATTTTAGCACAGGAAAATTCTTTTTTCTTTTTGTAGATTGTTAGAAAATGTGTAGTTTGAATTTATGCACAAAGTCTCATTTGTACTAACATCTTCACGGCAAACACAAAGTTGTGTTTAGTAGAATTTATTAGGAAAATTATTAATCAATAATCACATTTCTAGTACAATAAATATAATACCAAGGGAGAACACACATAGTAGAAGCGCTATTCTGGCAAAAGATGTTTAGTTTATGCAGTAAGAAAGCCTCTGAGCTGTTTGTTATCAACAGATCACATATAGTGCCTTCCTTTCATTAACATGGAGTTTTTCAAGAAATGGGATAAGTTAGTAAACTGCTGTTATATTCAGCAAATGCACAGGGTTTTTAAACAAGGAACCCTTTAGCTTCTCAGAGCTCAATTAGTATTAATTACAAGTTTAAAGAAGCACCACAACATATTCACATTGATAGTATAGGCATATCTACAGCATAATTACTGTCACTTCAATAAGTGCAGTCATGCATACACATCCCCTTCTAGGATCAAAGTGGTAGCATATCGAGCCCAGGCTCCTGCTATCAGACGCAACCGTGTTTCACATTCCCTTTCATAAATGTATCATTTTCCACCTTGCAAACAGCTAGACGTGTGTAGAAAAACAAAACCTGACAACCTTATTGGGAGGCTTCTCCAGAACACTACTGCTTTGAAGGCTAGAAATCTTCTAACTTTCAGTCTGATTTTCTGCCAGTTATTCCTGTCCCAGATCTGTTCTTCAGATTAAATTATTGTTCCCCTTTGCTTGCAATTCTCCTCTACCCGCAGCAGGTCTTTTCTCTTGGCCTTCATTTTAATTGAAGAGAAATAAAGCTTTTAGTATCCTCACAGTAATCTCTCCTTCTCCTACTATTCATTTTACTAGTCTTTCTCTGTTTGTTACAAATAAGTTCATGCTTCCTATACCTGGGTGCTCTGAATGCTAGGCAGTATTCCTGGGGAGGTTGTTGCAGTGCTTCACATGGAGGCATTAATAATTTTATTTCACTACTTGAATGGTCTAACTTGATACATTTTTAAATGTCATAAACTTGGTTTATGTACATATCACATTGGTGTGTCAGTCATTTTGGATGAAATTCATCTCACCTAGTTCTAAGCAGCACTTCTGAGCTAGTCACCACAGGCCCCTTTTATAATTAGAGGCACTTTACAGCATGATTCATCTGATCTATTTTTAGAGATTCTGACTGCATGAAATCTGTTGTGCCCTAGAAATACTCTTCACTGACCATGTCTACACAAATACCTCAGTTGGAGAGATCTATACTGGATCAACTGAACAGCTTATTTTGTGGTTTATTAATATAATCAGCTCTTTCATTTCCTTTTTTAAAAATCACAAGATATCAGATAATAGCAGAAGTAATCAAAACAACAGATATAACTTTATGTTTTCAGACTTCCATCCTGTTTCTATTACTCACAGTCTTTGAGTTGTGAAGTTTTCTCTGGATTATTCCAAATCGACAGAACTTTTGAACTGCATATTGAAAATGGCTCTTTCAGTACACCTTTAAAGCCCACAGTAACTAGAGGTAGCACAATTTCCCCTCAGAAATCAAGTGCTTGTGTAATGATTTGACGGGATTACAGTTTGACAATTGATATTGTAGACTAGAACATGAGAAAGAGCAACAGGTATTTTAGGAAATCAGATTGTTGTAATATTGAGAAGTGAAAACAAGATGCTGAATTTTCATCAATCATAAATAAAAGCATGTAGACTTGGGGAAGTAGGTAGGATGCTTTTTGGCAATCTTTCTCTATCAAAGCTCCTTAACTACATTTTCTGAGCAAGAAGCTTGAAACATTTGAATAGTAAAAGATAAACATTAAAATCAAGCAAACAAGCACAAATACATATCTCTATCATCTTCTCCAATGGAACAACTACGGAATTTTGCTTCACAAAGAACAAATTAAAATCAGAAGGAAGTCAATACTCTCCCTCACCTCCATAGACAAATCAATGTAGTTGCCATACTGTATGGTCTCACACTGGATTAATATTTAAATATTGACTACTGCTGAATCTTAAAATTACCTTAAATCCTCCAAATATGAACTATGCAATGGAAAAAGTGTTACCACCATACCAGTGTTTCTTTGCTTTGTGAGGGAAGTGCTAGCACAGATAAATAGGTTTTTCCCAGAGATTTTGCAGCAAGTGACAGGCTGGACTGAATATCTCAGGAGTTTTGGTTGTGGCCAATGAAGGCTTTCTTCACATGCCACCAACCCTGCTTACATATAAGCATTTGAACAAGTCTTCATGTGACACAAGGGTTTGGACATAATTTCTTATGACAGCGGGTAACTGGGGAAAGTTTTCATCCAAACCACTGTCAATCCCAAGCTAAATACAAATTACAGAATATTTGGAATGTTACTGAACACACAAACACAAACAATTCAAAACTAAGTTATTTACCATAGCAGAAGTCATTATGAATGCTTTTCATTCTACTTGGTGCTCAGAAACCAGAACTCAGGATAAGCCTCAGAAATGCAAACACCTAACAACTTCATTCCCTGAAACACAATACCAAAAGGATTAACTTCCAGATAATTCAGGCTCAAAGACAAATTCATGGACAGGAGATCCATAAACATAGTGAAGGTTACAAGTAGTGATGTCCCCTCTAACATCACAAGTCCCGAAACGATGGATGCCAAGGGTGTACAAGGGAAATGGACCACAGAATGCAGAGAGGCCCATGTGCTTTCCCTGAATTGCATGCCCTGTTGCCACTGTCATAGAATAAGCATCAGGATAGGTGGACCATTAACCTGGCCCACCAGAGCATTTATTGAATTATCTTGTTCCATGAATAAAAAACAGATAGACTTCAGTATCACCTTGAGGAAACTCAAATAAAATTGTGGGGAAAAGATATTTGTTTAAAATTGTTAAACACTGCGGCCTAAAAGTGAGATCACCTAGTCAGAACTAATGAGTGAAGAAATACCATTAGAGTTCTCACAGAACATGCATTCAGACCCAAAAACCCAGTCACAGCAGGATCAAAGGTATGTCATTTCACAGAAATATGAAAGATTTTTTTTCAGGATGTAATTTCAGATTTTTTTTTAAATGTCAAACTATCAGCCATCATGCCGCTCATAAACCAAAAATCATCAGATTTTCTATTCTCTACGAAAATTCTATTTTCTTAGGCCAGAGCTCTCATAAACATGTCTTTGACAGTGGCATTTGCTAAGCATATATGCTGACCTTTTCAAAGTTTCTCTCTTTTGAAATGACTGTTCTCGTTTTGCGTTCTGCTACGTATTCTTTCACATACTGCTAAGTGCAAAATTTGCATGCTTGCCCTAGTTTGCAAGGTTCTTTACTCATGAGCGTACAAGTACTACAAGATTTCTTTAGAATTCTTTCTTTTCAGTAATGTAAAACTTCCAGAGCTCTTCAACAGATACAAACACACTGGGAATTTCTACCTGTTTCTGAAATGAGATGTAATAATTCTACCAAAGGCATATCTGTATATAAAATAGCCAATATTTATCTTGAGAACTCCCTCTTTCATTACTATCTCTTTGGAAGAAATCAAATAAGAAAAAAAATGTAGTCACTCCCCAGACAGCACAATATTTTAAAACCAAGACCAACAGTAGCTTAGACTTACTCTGGTCCCTTTTAAGTCCTGTTTGATTTTCCATAAAGTCATTATGTAGTATACAAGAGGAGGCAAATGGTGAGAAGGCGGCATGTTTTGGATAAGGAGGATCTCTGTGATGCTATTCTGAAAATATTAGAAAGGCAAAAGCAACCATTTTTTAGAAAAACTTGTTTTCTACATAAGGACAATGCATCTTCTAGTAGCCCAGAAAGCCAGTCATATCCTGGGCTGCATAAAAAGAAGTGTGGCCAGCAGGTCAAGGGAGGTGACTCTTTCCCTCCACTCCGCTCTCATGAGACCCCACCTGGAGTACTGCCTCCAGCTCTGCAGCCCTCGGCACAAGAAAGACATGGACCTGTTGGAATGGGTCCAGAGGGGGGCCACGAAAATTATCAGAGCATTGGAATACCTCTTCTATGAAGAAAGACTGAGAGAGTTGGGGTTGTTCAGCCTGGAGAAGAGAAGGCTCTGGGAAGACCTTATTGCAGCCTTTCAATACTTGAAGGGGTTTGTAAGAAAGATGGAGAGAGACTTTTTACCAAGGCCTGTAGTGACAGGACAAGGGGTAATGGTTTTAAACTGAAAGGGGATAGATTTAGATATAAGGATGAATTACTTTTACGACAAGGGTGGTGAAACACTGAAACAGATTGCCTAGAGAAATTGTGGATGCCCCATTCCTAGAAGTGTTCAAGGTCAGATTGGATGGGGCTCTGAGCAACCTGATCTAGTGAAAGATATCCCTGCCCACAGCAGAGGGGTTGGACTAGATGAACTTCAAAGGTCCCTTCCAACCCAAACTATTCTATGATTCTACAATTCTATGACTGTTTGGCATGACTGGCTCTTTGCAGGAGATATTTTTGCCAGGGGATCATATCACAAAGATTGTGATCTTAAATTAGTCAGGGTCTACACAAGAATGAAGCTGTTATTGCTGTTATTCTGCATGTCTATGTTAAAAAGCTACAAGAAATACCAGGTTATTTCAGATTAACATTATTTCAGAAATGCTAAAGCTTCCTCTTCTACAAACAGAAGATAAGCATTAAAGGGACTTCTGCTTATCAGTATCAGAGGCTCAGAAAATGACAGTACTTAAATGAACTTTATATACTTCAGATACTCTTGGAATCAGACTAACTTCCATTTCAAGGACAAAACATCATGGAACTACGCCATTGAGTGAGAAAATATGTCTTTCTGGTCATTTGACTCAGAGTTCATTCTGCATCTGTTATTCATATTCAGAGCATTTGGAAGGAGACTAGCATAAGGAGCAAGGACTTAAGTAGACTTTCTAAGGCTTTTTGTGGTGGTGATTATAGACCAAGAAGAATATTCAAGAGCCAGAGAGACTTAATTTGTTTTCTATCTTAAATTGAAGCTGATGCAATGAATCATTCCCAAGTTTATAACAAAGCAAATCCACATACAGTACCTAAAGCAAATAACTGTAACTGTCACCGGCTTAACTCATCTATCAGGTACCTTGGTTTTGAGGGGAAAAGGGTAGAGACTTTCACACATTACCAAAATTCAAACAACACAGTTTTAAGTTTTGATGATTCTTTGCTAAATGGGCTTCTCCAAGTCCTTGCTCTTAGCAAGTCCACAGTCAGGCTTGAATATTCTTGATCATTGAGGAAATGTACAAAAGGACGATCCTGGGGAAGCAAACATGGGGATTAAATCTGGCAGCACATTTAGAAACCTTGAATTAAAAAGGTATCTTTTCAGTCAAATTTCAGATAACTATAATTCCCCTTGTATCACCAAACTAAAACCTGGGCTTTCTTCTTTTTTTTGCTGCCATTATTTTATCCAGTAGATTATTAGGATGTGCAACATGATAAACTATTATCTTTGAAATGATGACTTACAACATTGTTGCATATCATAATAAAGTGCCAGTATACAAATTGCTTAAAGATGGCACCAAACTGCAGAACCCTTATCTTCAATGAGCTAGAGGATAGTGGTCTCTTCAGGTTATTTGCTTTGTTTTGGTTCAGTATACTATGATAGAGCTGACAAGTTTTTTCAAAGAGGCTTACCTGGGTGACTCAAATTAAGAGACTTTTGGTGAAATAAATAAGTCCATTATAAAACCTTTTTCTCAGTTGCTGAAGTTTTCATAGGCTACATGTTCCACATTGGTTCAGCTATCTTAACAGATATCCCTAATTCTTTATATTTCTTCAGGGAATAAAAAATGGAGGGAAGAAAGGGTAGATAAACCATACTGGCATGATTGGTACCTCCCTTAATTCAAGTGAGTAATTCAGTCTAAAATTCCTCTAAAATGAACTGATGACACAGCGAAACTTGTCTACAGCACACTGTGTTAAATCTTTGTCCACCTCTTGTGAAAACAAAGGAATTCTTTCTGAAGACAACAGGAGTATGAATTGCATTGATTATGAAGGAAATTGCATCTGATAATCCTTGCTATGCAAACCACAAAACTTCACAACATCCAGGAGGCATCTCCAGTATAAAAAAAAGCCCTCTTCCTCCCTGTTCTCAGAAGCAGTGATGCACTCCCTTTGTTCAGAGAAGCTGAATTCGCTTCTATATCACAATGGAGGTTAGAAGACAGTGTTGCTTCTCAAGGCCTTTAGAGCCCTGGTATTCAAGAAGGGGAATAAAATGTTTAGATTATTTGCTCCTTCATCTAAATGAATGGCTTAAACAGGAAAATTAAAGAGAAGTCCAATAGTCATCACTGGCTTTAACAGAGTAAAATGCCTCCAACTGGCAGCCTGAACTTTAGCTTGAACTAACTAGGTCCAAAGCTGGCACGTTGCTCAAGCAACAGCCCAGTATAACCCAATGTTTTTTCAGAACTTCAGTGTCAACAAAAGAAGAGGGCCAGGAGTGTATGTACTTTGGGGCAACACATCAATGCATGGTAAAATCCACCCTACAACAACAACAGAAATAAAACTTAATGGTTTCACAACCATATTTTTCATTGCTAATAGAGATGCACCTTTTCCCTTCAATGCCAAGTCTTATACATCTTTCATCGCAATGCCCTATCCTCAGCTCCTCGCAGGAGAAGACTAATTATTTCAAGAAATGATCATGAATATAATTAAGATCAGATCCTCCCCTTGGTACACTGTGCAGAGTGCTGTGAATCTAGAGATGATTTTCTTATCAATTACATTAAAATGAACAAGAGGGAAGCCTTTTATTTTAAAAATCTTCCTTCCAGGAGCAGATATCTCTCTCTCTCCCCCTCTCCTTTTTTATTTTTTATTAAAACTTAATGTGTTATTAGCATGAGAATAAGTGATTGCTGCCATTACCTTGCTGAATTTTCAGCAGTATTTGATACCAAGTACAACAGCACTGTCTTTTGCACTGTTTATGCCATACATGTAAGATTGAGTATTTAATCTTTTAATTTATTGTCAAATGTAACAAACAAAAATTAAGAGAATCTCACATAGTCTAAATAAAGCTTAAGGCACAACACTTCCACACGGTGTATGAATTTCTAAACTGCAGTCAGTATATGAACATGTTTGTCATTATTAACATGCATTTATAGTTCAGCAGGAATACCAAAATGTCCTATTACATGTAAGAGCCTACACAAAAGACCAGCAAATAGATTTTTCTCTTACTCTAATGGGACTAGTTAATGGACCTTCTGGAGAAAAGGTACAGTTTGCAATCACGTCAAAGACTATCTGAAAACTAAATTAATATGCAGGATATATATTATCCAGAACTAATCCACTGAATCCGGATCATGACCATTTTAAGCTAATGGGTTTCCTACTTTTGCTATTAATATTTAATTGCTTATATTGCATATTTATATTGCCCTATGCATTTTTTGTTGTTTCCTTAGATAATTTTGGCCCATAAATGTGCAAGGTAGGCCAAAGACTTTTTTCAAAAAAGCCTATCACTATTTAGAAGCAACTTGCAGTTGGTTCACATACATACTTTCATTTTGAATATGTAGTCCCCAGTCTAAAGTTAAACCAAACCGTCCTATAGATCAACAGAACTTCAGAATACACCCTGAGAAACTACTCCCACTGATACACTCATAAATATTAATTACATTTATAGGATAGCAATACAAATTCTACCAAGTACCACAGGACCCTGCAGTTATTCAAGAGCAGCAAAAAATACTGACGGAAATGACCGGAGTAATTATTAGTATTCTTGAAACTTCAAACTCTGTTCAACAGTTCGCCAGATACTTGCTCCTCGCCCCCCCCCCCCCCCCTCAATTTTAAGAGAATAGTTTGAATAAAATTAATCCTGTACTGATAATAAGAACACAAATGCTGTAGCTTGTAATAGAAAAAAAAATACAGTAAGCACATAACAGAAGTGTAAAACAAACATTTTAACAGTAAAATTCTAATAAAAATAGTACGCCATCAAAATTTACAAACTACCACAAACAGTTAAAATTTCACAGAACAGATTTAATAAATACAATTAATAAACCAGGCACACTTATGCCAGAGCAAATACACTACGCATTTTAATTTTTCAAGAGGAAATGTAATATGCTGTAGCTAAAGGAATAACAAAGCAAAAAAAGAAACGAAGTGCAAACATAATGATTCTCAAAGGTTAATGGTTACACCACAGGCTTATATTCACTGATCATATTTTTACTACCTATAGCCTGCAGATAATATTTTTTCTTTCCCCTGAAGAGGGTAAGACTATTATGTGCTGACTTTTGTGTGCATTTTTAATTGTCTTTCCTAGGAGTACAAATCTCAAAAATTAGCATTGTAGAGCCAAAAAAGGAAGAAAAATAACTGGCAAAATATTGGAACCAGAAAGTTATTGCAGAGAGATAGAAATTCATTACTTTCATGCTCTGTCAAACTTATAATAATATGCACTTCGAAAGAAAAGCAAAATCTTATTTTAAATGGCATTTGCTAAAGCTACACTAACAAAAGGATTTGTGGCCCTGTCACGAAAAACATTGACCCTTGACCTTTTTTCAGTTTAGAGAAGGAGAACAGCCAGAATCTTGTGTATCAAACACATGTTTGTTTTGTATAAACATTCTCCCAATTTTCTTAGTTTGCTGCAAAAGTGGAGAAAAAAGAAAAAAAAAAAAAAGAAGAAGAAAATGCCCCAACTGAAAGGCTCAATTCGGAAACAGTGCAAGCCTGCTTCTAAACAGTCATGTGACTTTTTTTTGCTAACAGCCATGTGCTCGCGTATCATTTTACTCTGAAATAACTCTGCGGATTTCAGCTCAACCTGCCTTTGCTTATAATGCATGACATAGCCTGTGAGGGAGCCTGAGAACCGTCCCTCTTCAAAAGCAAGGTTCCCATGCTTGGCCTGTAACCATGGAAGCAGATGCCTTTTTTGCTTACCCCTGCTTACCTCTTTGCAGCCACGAGCTGCTCCCTATTGTTAAAAGGGGTACGCCTTGATTTTTCTTCGTCGTGACCGAACTTGCCTCTTCTTCAAAGGGCATGATGCTGCAGGTCATTGGTCTAGACTGTTTGCACGGTCCAGAGAACAGCCTTGATGTAACCCTTGCTCCGTCTGTGCCACACCACCAGCCGTGCGACTGCAGACTGTAGGGGGACATCGGAGATCTGTATTTGAAAAGAAGTCCGTCCGATTTTGCCATTGTGCCTTTTCAGTCATCGATCGAATGAATATCGAACCTTCTGTCGTTGCATGTGTGAAATAGATAGCTTAGCAAGCACTTTTGTGCCCAAACCTGTGCAGTGGGCCAAACTCTCTCCCTTTATTCACAAGTATTATTGGTTTTTGGAGTATAGTAATTTCTTAGGTACTTTAATAATGGTGTCCTAATGTTAGAGCAGCCTCACAACAGAATCTCTTTGTTGTAATCTGCTTGATTTAGCGCTTAATTTTTTTTTTTTCAAGGTGCTTTCTCTTTCAGTTATTTCCAGTTGAACATCAGCCCTCTTAAAGTGCAAGGGAGACTGATTTTGAATCGGTATAAATAGCCCAGAATTGTGAGGGGTTTCAAAACAAGATACTGACTAGAGGTTTGCTACCATAAGGCTTTAATAATAACACAGGGAAAAGAGTGAACTTGGAAAGCTTCCAAGGTAAATTCAAAAAGTAAAAAATCCAGCAAATACGGGATTTTCTTTTTTTTTGTTTTGTTTTTGTTAAATAAAAGTAAAGTAGATAGTAGTAAGGAAAAAAAGATATTGTAATAGATAAGATAACCTGACAGTGGTGGCTAAAAACGTAAAAGAATCCTATCTCTTTCTTTCCCTCAGTATACAAATACAAATAATTTGGAAATTTAACATCTGATAACATGGGAGCTCTAAAATACTTTTTAATCTTCTGTACTACTGCACAAACATTTTTGATATTCACTGGCCAGCTTATTTTTTTTAAGATGTATTTCATTTAAAAAAACCATATAGATAAATGTCCAAACCATAGCAAGAAATTATGAAAATTATGCTAAGTCACTGAGAAAATGTAGCTGAAGTGTTCAGTTGAAGAGTTCAACAGAACTCTAGAAATTTCAAGGAGGAGAGATGAAAAAGATGCTCTAAGACCTTTGAATAAAAAAGACAGAATTGTAGCTAATGTGGAAAATGATACATTCTTGAAATCAGTCGGTAAGCAAGTTTTTACTCTTCTTTTAACAGAATGGCAAACTCTGACCACTGCCTGTCAAAAAACAATAACCTAGTGACAGCCATCAGCACCTACTCATTGTAAAATATGCCTGCTTCTACTCTGTTCTAATAAAATTCGGATCGCATCAAAAAGGGCTTATATATTCTTCAGGGTGTTGCTTACCCAGCATTGTCTGTATATGACATCAGTATATATATTTTTGAGATACCACTATCTCATACTTCAAGGCATACCTATTTTCTCTAATTGCCGCAGGCAAAGGGGAGGTGCACTAAAGAATAAAGAAGGTTATTGTGACAGATGAAACATAATTCACAATGAGTACTCTTTTCATCCAGCCTTAAGTAGCAGAGGATTACTCCAAGCTGAATTTTAGAGGAGTATGTCTGATCTGATTTAATAATATGAGGACAGGCCACAAGCTGAAAGGCAATGTAAACCAATTATGCTTTTGCCGATTGTTTGTGTGGTTTTGTTGTTGGGGTTTCCCCCCCTTTTCTGGAAGTAGAAGAAATGTTAACGTGAAGAGGGTCTGAAGAAACATGGGGAAAAGTAAGAAAAGCCGAGAAATAAAAGTTGGGATTTTCTGGAATGGATATTGATAAATGCTTATTCTATATTTCTGCTTCATGACACTTAAATGAAATAAGATCATGCCATTTCTTCAGTAAATATGCGCTGTGAAAGTAGGTAAACGAATTTTGATACACTTCCTGAACTTGTATTGCTTCAGAGAAATTCATACTTGAATCTTCTAAAAATGCTGTATGATATCAAGTTTAGATGTAGATAACTGTGACAGTAAAATAACTTTCTGCTAAACGTGTACATTGCTTTTCTGAGTCACTGTTTTAATATTTAAACAGTAAATAGGTAAGCTTGCATGTGTATTTTATATGTTTGTCTCCTTATAGTGTGCTTTGGAAAAGACTTGCTTAGCATAAATTACTGTATTACATTCTGAAAGGATTTACCTCTTTACTGTTTCAGTTTTCATATAACAACTATTTGTTTATGATATAAAATTGCATTCAGAATGTCTGGACGTGTAGATAGTTAAACTGCAGAGACTGCTAAGGTACTTGGCAAAAGGAATAAACAGTTTCTCATTTTCTCTATAGAAATGTTAATTTAGATTAATTACTTTTTTAAGCAATAGGTAACTTTTAAAAAATCCATTTTAATGCAAGTGTTAATAAAGTAATCATTGACCTTCTCAAAGAATGTTTCTACATATTTTGTATAATTTACTATGCAAAATAAAACCATTTTTAGATACAAATTCTAAATGTATTTTTCAAGTGTTCATCTTGTTTGAAAATCACGGACAAAAAAAACTCCAACCAACCATGAGTTAAATGTTTGCTTTCATATGTTTTGTACTTTTTAATTACACAAAAACTGCTTAGCAGTCATAGCTAATAAAACTGTGCTGCTAATTGAAAATAAATTATTACTACGGGATAGTTCATACCTTTCAGATTTTGGACTGAAAATAAATATAAAATAAAGATTAATTGGAACAGATTCTGTTATTCAAGTGCTGCTATGTATCAGACCAGCTAGGACAATTCAACAACTTAACACCAAATCTTACATAAAAAAATGGCAAGGGAACAGCATAAAAATATGCATGTGAAATTATTATTAGTTATATTTTCTAAACCAAAAAAGAACACTGAAATTTTGTCTTTCTATAGGCTGTGTCACTGTTCTCTTATATAATATGATTTCATGCCATTCTTAAAAGCAAGCATAAAACCCATCTAGTGTATTTCATAAACACCGTAAGCAATCAGATTTTGGTGAACAAGCAGTATGAATTAAGGACACCTCAGTACTATACTCTTAAAGAAAGAATGAACAGTCAGAAAACATATCAAAATACAATAAGAAAACTGCTAGATTGAAAGCATACATTTTAATATTTTAGTTCGCAAAGGGAGCAGCAGCCAAAAGACTGTTCTAACCACCTGACAAATAGCAACAAACAACAGCTCTCGAGTCAAAATATTTATTAGGGTGGCATGTCAATGTACAGGCTAGCATATGTGCTAAAGAGAAATTATTCTATTCTCTTCAGCTGAGTGAAGTAGTAACAATGAACATAAAGATTTATAAATATATATAGAACTGAGAATGTTTCTTTCAAATCATACAACCGTTTAATTTTCATTGATCATTTAAAAATATATAAAAAAGTGTCAAATGCAAGTTACTTTAATTCCTGTGACAATGTTTATCCCAATGTTATTGTTGCCATGTCACACTGCACTTGCCATCCATCGTAAAGTTTCTTAGTAAGAAATACATACTTAAGCATTTGTTTAAGGAGTCAAGTAGCATTTTAGCTACACTGAATGACATTAATTTAAGCAATATATCTTCTACTAATAAACTTTCAAACAATGTATATTTTAGGGGTATTCATATTGGTAGATTGTTTTTGTTCTCTTTAAAATTAGTTTGAGGAAGAATTTATTATTGACATTATGACACATAAAACTTTCAGCAAAACTGGAGAGAAAGGTTGTCTTTGGAAAAGTAGGGAAAAGAGAGCATCTTAGATCATGCCTGCATGCAACAAAAAAAGTACACATCTCTTAAGATGAACAAACAACGTTTTAATGCTGAATCAAACAATGAGCACTCATTTCTTTTACAAATCTAAAAATATTAGTATTACACATTATTTTAATTCTTTTCTGTAAAACATACATCAGGCTGACTGAATATATATCAAGTTCACTACATCATTTTGAATAGCCGGTGTTGGGGTTTATTTAAAAGAGAAGAAGGAGGGAAAAAGAGCTCTTCCCTCTCCCCTGCAAATAGCTTTGATTTTAACTAAATCTTAGTGTGCAGGTATAGTTGTCTTATCCCATACCCTATAAAGCTTTAAAAAACTGTGAATGAAATTAAGATTTGAAATATTTTGGGAGCTACAAAGAATACAGCGGCTCAGGAGACAACAGTGGGAATGTAAGAAACCACAGACTTTGATTCTATACGACAAGCTGGATAGGAGTCAAAGCTGCCACATGTGGTGTGAAAAAATGCCACCCCGGTGTGAACAAAGGGTTTAAAATGGAGTCAAGAAGCGTGCAAGCTCAATGTCTAAGCTTTTCCTGTGAATTGTACTGCCACAACCTGCAGGATATCAAGTGGGCTGGGAAGAATAGAGTGCCTTTGGAAGCTACAATGGAGTAGCGGTGGCCGTCGGTGCGTTAGGGTTTCTATTGTTTTGGTCTTCTTGTTTGTGCATCGTTATAATGCACTGCTTTACTTCAGTGAGAAATTAAACTCTAAGCATCAAAAATAAAGTCGCAAAATTCACCAAGAAACTGACGAATGCACTAATTCTGATCTTTCTTATTGTAGTCCTAGTTTACAGGTCAATGAGAGAATTTACCAGCTAGATTGTTCATTTTACCGGGGCCTGAACCACAATCTCACACATACAAAAAACAGAGTAATAAACATTGTTCATAAATATCTCTGTGGCCTTTTACCGAGATAAGAGTTGCAATAATATAAACATTCATTGGGGTTTATTCAAATAGAAAGAATGTTGCACCTTATTTCAATCAACAGCTTTCTTCCTTTTATTACAACATAAAGCTATTAATCTGCATATGCAGTTCAGAAAACACTATCTTTTAGAAATAATCTATGAAAGTGTGCAGTAGCAACCCAAAAATGTATGGGTCATACACGTGCAAAGATGCTACGCTAACAATGTTTAACAGCAAAGGTCCTGAAAAATGTAAATATTCTACCTAGATAAAGGAAAATGCTACGTAGCCAAGGCACAAGGAATAATAAGAAAGAAAACAGTCAAATATATTTTCCCAAAAGATGCAAATAGCAAAAAGTACAAGTTCCTCAAAAAGAAAATGCAATACAGTTATTAGAATTCTAAAGAAAATCAATTAAAATCCAAGGAAGCAGGCCCACAAAACCCAATAAAAAGTAAATTTTCTAAGAATTAGAGAAACCTTCTGATTTCCTATATTACATTTACATTTTTTATTAAGGATTAGGTCAAAAGCCACTGATTTTTAGTTTATGAATGCAGGTCAAGACAATAACATTTTTCTATTTACTCTGTGTAACTCTGTATAGAAATCAATCTGATACTTTCATTACAACCACACAATCAATTCCATTTAAAGTACAATGCAGCAGCCAAGTCCAAGGACAATATGGATCGCTGAAAATCCTTCATACTATCTACAGAATTTATTCAGTATGACTGGGATGATTTTTCTTCTCATTAGTATGCAACAAGGTTTCACAAACAAACTTATTCCAGCTTTGCCTGTTTTTAGTTCAAAGCATAAAATAAAAAAAAGCATACAATAATTTACTGATACTAGCACTGATGCGTAAGTATTGCTCTTTAGTAAATAACACAAATCATCTATTAAAGAACAATTTTATGGAGGAAAGTGTCTAAGTCACACTGAGTCACGATTATTTCTACAACTGTAATAAGAGGACTACATGCTGGATAAACCATGTAACACACATACATGCAGACACACATGATGAATGTAAATAATGTATTTAAGCAGTCTATCTTAAAAGGCTGTATTTTATCAACTTGCAAATATTTGTAAGTATGTCCCTCTCATTTTTCTGTTTCTCATAATGCTATTCTGAGGTTCCTAAGGGACACAAAGCTAAGGTATTTAAAAACTGCAAAATATTATCAATGTCTCTCCCTACACATGCAAAGAATTTGGTATGATCATTTGGACAGATGTAATTTAGCCATTTTTATAAATGTTTTGAATGTTCACAATTACTTTTACAGTCCTAGTTCAACCTATTAAAAACTAGGCATAATATCAGATTTTAAAACTGTGAAGCTCCAAACTGTACTTTTATTTATGGTATGTTTATGCAGGTTTATTTTGCTGATTTGGTTTTGTTCCCAACCTATTTTCTCAACTTATTTTCTCCTGCATCTTAGTATTTGTAGGGGTTTTTTAATATTATTTCTTCCTTCTGTCTGCCTGAAACATAAGCCTGTGAAATGTGAAATGTATATTGCTGTAAATGAAAAGAATAGACTGAAAAATATTCTTTCTTCTTTTCTGCAGAAAAAGCTGCCTGTGATTTTCAAGTAAAAACCTTATCTTGAATATTCTTAGTATTTGTTCCTTATTTGTTCTTTTATTGATCACTTTGTTCAGCTACATGTCTCCCTCCCCAACAACATATCAGAGAAAATGAAAAATGAATCTTGGAATATTGCTCCAGAACGTGCAGTCATATGTCTGCTAACAGTGCTGAGGTTGTGTTTTGATGTCCCTGGTTTTCCAAGCTTTGATAATTTGAGATGGCACTGATATGAAATCTCTACGTGTTTCTTAGGATACCATCTTTTTAATCTGGTGTATGTTTTTAAGTCACTCTTAAATTGTTGTTTCTGTCAAGTGGTCAACCAATTAGCAGCATCCTCTCTCGGGTAGCAAGACGGCATGCACACATGCACGTATATACGTGTATACGTACGTATGTGAATGTGTGTATTCTGGCTTGTTATTTCAGCTGAGTCTCAAACTGGGGCTCTCATGCACCAGTTAAATTTACCTCTGCCAAACCTCACTGTATGCATTCCAGTCATAAAGAAAATTGCATAATGCCAAATTTCTTACTCACATATAACAGCACGTAAATAGACAAAGGGTTCACAGCACTGTGAGGAGAGAAACTGTCCTGACAGACTTGCATTTATCCCCACTGCAAACCTTGAATAAGCATACATAAACATCTTTTTCCTCCAGTTCAGCTGTGTTTACTTGCCACTGCTTCCCTCCCCTGGCTTCCACCAGCTCATTTTTCCCCACCTCCTGAACCTGTTTATTTTCTCTCTCCTGCCTGTCCGCCAGCAGCAGCGCTGAAGAATCCCCCAAAAGCTGCAGCCCCACACATCCCCATCCCAGGGGCACCCTGAGCATGTGAATGGGGAGCAGGAATTAACAGGTTAATTCCATATAGGCAGGAGTGAGCATGACTCAGGCCTTGAGAAGATGAAGCTAGACTATCCAGAAGGACTGCATTAAATGTAAGACGTAGTACCTGCAAGTGAGATAGCAGGGATACTGTTGAGAGAGAAAAATTCACTTGCCCAGAACACTCTCCATCTATTCAGACGTTAAGCAACTGAAACACAGGCACCGCAGAGGTTAAGCTTGCCAGCAGAGAACAGGACACTGAGCTACTCAGCAGCCCTCACCTCTCCCTTGAACTACCGCAGCAGCCTGGGGAGCCACCACACCAATTTTACCAGCAATCTGCCCCCAGGGCCTATTTTAAGACTGTACCAGATCCATCTGCAAAGCTGGCCCCAGAGAGCCAGCTCAGATCTGTTTGAAATGCTACAGACCAGCTATGTAATCCAGTTCAGAGCCTGCAAATAAGCGATATAAGGGATCGATGCTGGCTCCTCACCCCTGCATGAATTTGGTGGCAGCAAGGAAGCCAAAAATGTGGGATGACAGTACAGTTAAGTGATTTATCAGGAAAGAGTAAAGTCTACTTTTTAGAAGAGAGTTACCTTTCCCTGCAGCAGGAAAACATAATATCTTCATTTATTATTAGCAGAAAACAATTCCAAATTTTCCTGACTCAACTGTGTAAATTAACAAACCAGGTTTTCCCCTGGCTAAAATGCATGCTGGACCAGGACAGTAATCACCTCCAAAATTAGCTCCTCCCTCACTTATACCAAAGGACATTTCTCATGGCAGCCTCTCCTGCCATCTCCCAAAGCCTGCTGGATCTGCATGAGCCTTGCAGGCCAATTAGGTTGACAAAAAGCAAATGGACAACAGGCAGAGTAACATGTAGAGAAAACACAGACCAACAGACCATCTCCAGTATAGAAATGTACCATCAAACAGCTGCTTTAGAGCATTTGCCTGTGGCTGAAGCTCTGTCAGTGTGATACCAACAAACTTCAGGGTCCCTGATGCCCCCAAGAGCTTTGGTGCTACTTCCTTACCCTTTGCTTATCCCTTGAAGAAGGTGCTTGGAAAAATCAGACAGGAAAAGTACTGGGACAGGAAAACATCACCACCCTCTTCTGCTAGAGTCCTTGCTGAGCATTTAGTACCACATGGGGTAGTAAAGGCAATTCAATTTTCCCTATGTACAAGTGCTGGAGGTCATCACTGGTACAAGGGCCAAAATGATTCTGATTTCTTGCCACAAAATGTTATTCACGCTTCTCGACAGTTCAACAGGAACAGCAGTGGTGCAAGCACATACTCCACCCTTTAACCATCCTGCAATGGTCAGGAACGAGAGACCAAGTGTAACACCAGAGTATTCTCTGCTTGGAGAGAACTTTTCACTGCCTTCCTTAATTTGTAAATCTCCTTCTGTGGTTTATTTTAGTACCTTGATTCTATTTGAACATAGCTTATTATGATTTAATTTCCTCCTTTTTTTTTTTAAACAGAGGATGGAAAAGAAAAATAAATCTCTCATGCTCTCAGCATATAACAGTTGATATAATAGACTGAAATGGCTCCTTCTAATCACTTGGGGATTTTTAAGTGCATTTTATTGACATGATAAGCCATTATGAGTCCTTCAGACTTGTTATGGTTTATCGTATCAAGGCTTATGGTTTTAAGTAATATTCCTAATATGCATTCACAGCACCCACTCCAACAGCTTCTTTAATCTCAATTAAATACCATTAAAGATATGTATGGTACCTATGTATAAGTGGCACTAGAACAGTACTTACCTGCACTAGTAACCAAATAATGTCAGACTGGCTCAATTGCCTTCCATCTCATCCCATACCCAGGAGTCTTATTACTCAGTACAAGTTCATATGCAAAGGTAACATTATTCAGTGGAGTTGCAGGGGACAGAAGTTTCTGCTGGTGGGTTGTTTGCTAGGGTTTCTTTCTTTCTTTTCTTCAAGTTAGTCATTAAAATGAGATCCCTTCTTCCAATCCTCAGCAGCTGTCTGAGCAAACCTTAAAACCTCTTGATACATCCCAGAAAAATGGAGGTTATCCCTAGTGTCTAGGACATTTGTTCTCAAAAAGAAATAAAACTGAATGTCAAAGGTCACCAGGGAGAGCAAAAATCTGACTGCACAGAGCACAACTGTGCAGCTATCCTGAATGGCCACATAATACACCTATGTCTTCCCCAACCTGTGCCGCAGATTTATAGTCTGCCCCTTTATGCTTTTTGTACTTCATACTACTTTGTTTCCACGTTTCATCTTCCTTTTATCTTTACATTCTGGCTTCTCCACAGACATGGGTCTCCTGCCCTTAGAAGAAGAAAGTGGGAAGGAGCAAAAAGAGATCATGTCCAAGGCAGAAGAGAGGCAGTCAAAATGAGTATGGCTGCCAAACTGCCTAGACGTTCTCTTAACAAAAGGCAGGGAGTCCTGCACTGAAAGCAGCAACAGAGAAAGCTGTTAAAAGGTTATAAACCACTTAGAACTTAAGTGTTATGAATTTATGGCAATTGCTCTAACTCCACAATGAAAAAGGTGCAGCAAGTTTAGGAGTCTGAACTGGGGCAGAGGGCAAAGCAAGACCCACCAAAACATAGTACATAAAAGAAGTGGGCAGCCTGGCAAGGCAGGCACCAAATTTGGCATAAGTACAGATTTTAAAACATCCAAAGGTACAGTAAGTTGCCAGTGGCCCATCTTGCCATCTGGTGCTCTCCCACAGAGACCAAGGGCAAAAACATTGGAAGGGGTATAAAAACAGACCAAAACTATAGTGTTCTCCAAATTCAAAAGGAACTGGGAGCTGTCACCTTGCACAGAGGCTGGACAGTATTAATCAGCTAATGCTGTTGCATCTTACCTCTTCAAATAGAAGCACTTGGCACACTTGCCTCTAATTAAAGGAAGAAAAATATATATACATAAAAGATTAAGAGCACATTTGTCATTTAACTGGTTATACCAACAGCTGAAACAAAGATACTGGTGTTGCAAAAGTAAAGGGTGTAGATCCAAATTGTACTTGTAGTTATGGCCAGAAAGATGCACCATCCTCTAATTACTTTATGCAAAATAGCTGCAAAAACTGAACTAAGTTTTTCACTGTTGTCAGAGGTTGGCCCACTACTGAGATTTCCCTCAGCACAGAACGTCGTGCTTCTCCTATAATGGATTTTAAGTTTATGATGCACTCAGAATCATTTCAATAAAACCAAAGGCTATCAAATGATTTCATAATCAATTAACACTACAGCTTAATTCCCAGTCTGCTACATCCTTCAGTGCTGCTTTGCCACATAATCGACGTCTAATTTGCCATACCATACAAACGGCGTTGTTTATTCTCATTCCATTATCAGTAACTAGCTCATTATTCTAATGCACTCTGAAGTATTTTAAAAATAAATGTGAAAGCAAGTTCCTTTCTATTCTATGTCCATTAGTTATCCTTCCAGGTTAGAAACCATGTTCAAATCATTACAGCCCTTTCTCTTTATACATACCAAGTAACTCATTTGTAGCAGAATACAGTCCATATTTTAGGAAAGCTTGTTGAGGTAAGACAGCAAAGCACATATCAACAGGCAGCAAGACTGATACATATTAATCCTTGAATAAAGCAAATAATTACCATTTTACAACTTTCTACTTTATTTTGATGGCTCAAGATTACAGAAACAGTCCAAAAGTCCCTTCTAAGAAATCACCTTTTTGCCCTTATACCCTTAATGTCAATAAGTTTGTTAAAATACTCCAGAACAAAACCAGTAGTATAAGCATGTGTGTGCAACTGAAGCCTCACAAAAAAGAACTTGTAGCAGCCATAAAACTACTACAGTAGAAAAAATCCCCTTCTCTGACCTCTACCACATCCAACAATTGAAAAGTGTGCCTCCTCGGTAAAGAGACATTTCTGTTCAGCTGCAAATTCATGGATGTCTAAACACCACCACCACAAAGATGTTAAGGTTCACTTTACTTCTGTATTTGACAAAAAGTCATGTAGTACAGGTCAGTGACCAGTAGCTTACATAAGCAGGGAAAAACTGGTAAAAGAACTACAAATTTCTCCTCTGCTACCTACAGAAACAACTGGAGCCAGAACTATTGAAAATAATTTACTGCCCACTTAAAGTCAGAAAAGTCATGCTCCTGAGTCCCCTAAACAGAGCAGCTGTAGACCAGTATCTGATTGCATATTTCTACATTTATTCAGCCAACTCTGAATTCAGACAGAAATCCACAAAGTCACTTGCTAGAATCCTGGGCCTTTAAACTACTGTCCTGATCTCATCTATTCATATGCTATTTTCTTAGACTTTTAAAGACAGTTTTATACAGTTATTCATGTAATAATCTGTCTGTCATTTAGTATTTATTTTCCAGGATTATTTGGCTTCTTTAAGATATATTAATGCTATTTGATTGTATACAGCCATTTCAAAACTCCATGCAAGGGGAAAAATTTTTTTTGAGCTAATGAATTACTAATATTCATGTGATTAAACTCAGCAATAAGGTATTACATTCCTGGGCCACAAATATTAAATTATATTAGATCATGATAATCTAGAAAACTCCTACCCGCACCTTTTTTCATTCATATTTTTTGGACTTATACTGGGAGTCAAGATCTGTTTCACACATTAAATTGATCAAGAAAAGAGAAAGAATCAACAAAAGAAACAACATGGATCAAAACTTAAGGATCTCAGATTTAAATTTGCCTTCACTGGACCAGGGGACCAGAGCTCTGATATCTATCGTTTGGAGCACCTGATGATATCAGCATCTGTATTCTTATTCCACCATCAACCTTCTGGGAACAGTCAGGAATTTTATTTCATTGTTATGTAGAACTCCAAACTCCCCTTTTCCCAAGGACTAGAATAAACAGGTTTTGAGTCTGATTGCTATAGATCAAGTGTTCTGTAAGAGATTATTCATCCCATCATTTTACATCTAAATATAACTAGTTCAGGATTTTCCAATTCAATGATAAAGAAGGTCAAGCGTCAATTAGGTATGACCATCTATAGTACATAAAGAAAATAAAGCAAAGGGAAGGAAAGGCCTAAGGAGCCTGAATCTTGGTACATGTAATGATGGAAATGAATTCACCCAAGCTCTCCTTTATCTGGAGATGCTTCACGGAATCTTTGTCATCCCTGTAGCTTTACCAATGTGAATTTTACTGCCAAACAGATTTCCAAGTATTTCATTAATTTGAGGGAATTAATATATTCTCATATACATAAAGAGACAAATTTATGACTGCTTTTCTGATATTGAGGTTTGCATATTACTTTTTTGCCTCTGTGTAAAATAGAAACAGATATAGATAACATACAGATGTGAAATAGTATTATGATCATGACCACAAATATTGACTATGATCCTATAAACACATTTTTGTATCCACAGGTACAACCATCTATCAATCCATCCATCCACCAATCCAAGATATTTGAAAGAAACCTAACATACACAGCCCGAGCAACATGGAAGTTAAGGGAGCACAAAGAACTACTATTTTCATTTCATGCTATCCTTTCTTTGAAAAGGCACAGTCCTTAGTACTTTGGTATGCTGTCCAGGTTTCCTTAGAAGTATTTGGAATATATACTCAGAGATAGAAAAAATTCATCCAGTCCAGCACCAAAATGCGAGGTTTTCAGTAATGAGTGCCATCACACAGCACATAAAGGACAACCAGGCAATCAGGCCCAGTCCACATGGGTTTATGAAAGGCAGGTCCTGCTTGACTAACCTGATCTCTTTCTATGACAAGGTGACCCGCTTAGTGGATGAGGGAAAGGCTGTGGATGCTGTTTACCTAGATTTTAATAAAGCCTTTGACACCATTTCCCACAGCATTCTCCTGGAGAAACTGTCTGCTCATGACTTGGACAGGCATACTCTTTGCTGGGTAAAAAACTGGCTAGGTGGCCGGGCCCAAAGAGTTGTGGTGAATGAAGTTAAATCCGGTTGGCAGCCGGTCACAAGTGGTGTTCCCCAGGCCTCAGTACTGGGGCCAGTTCTGTTTAACATCTTTATCAATGATCTGGACAAGGGGATCAAGTGCACCCTCAGTAAGTTTGTGGATGACACCAAGTTGGGTGGGAGTGTTGATCTGCTCGAGGGTAGGAAAGCTCTACAGAGGGATCTGGACAGGCTGGATCAATGGGCCAAGGCCAATTGTATGAGGTTCAACAAGGCCAAGTGCCGGGTCCTGCACTTCGGTCACAACAACCTCATGCAGCGCTACAGGCCTAGGGAAGAGTGGCTGGAAAGCTGCCCAGCAGAAAAGGACATGGGGGTGCTGGTTGACAGCCAGCTGAGTATGAGCTGGCAGTGTGCCCAGGTGGCCAAGAAGGCCAATAGCATCCTGGCTTGTATCAGAAATAGTGTGGCCAGCAGGAGCAGGGAAGTGATCGTCCCCCTGTACTCAGCACTGGTGAGGCTGCACCTCAAATACTGTGTTCAGTTTTGGGCCCCTCACTACAAGAAAGACCTTGAGGTGCTGGAGCTCATCCAAAGAGGAGCAATGAAGCTGGTGAAGGGTCTATAGAACAAGTCTTATGAGGAGTGGCTGAGGAAACTGGGGTTGTTTAGCCTGGAGAAAAGGAGGCTGAGGGGACACCTTATTGCTCTCTACAAGTACCTGAAAGGAGGTTGTAGCAAGGTGGGTTTCGCTCCCTTCTCCCAAGTAACAAGTGATAGGACATGAGGAAATGGCCTCAGGTTGCACCAGGGGAGTTTTAGATTGGATAGTAGGAAAAATTTCTTCACTGAAAGGGTTGTCAGGTATTGGAACAGGCTGCCCAGGGAAGTGGCTGAGTCACCATCCCTGGAGGTATTTAAAAGACATGTAGATGTGGCGCTTAAGGACATGGTTTAGTGGTGGACTTGGCAGTGTTAGGTTTATGGTTGGATTTGATGAACTTGAGGGTCTTTTCCAACCTAAATGATTCTATGATAATATATTTGGCTACCTAGCTTAGCAGTTTGACAGAACCTTATTTTTAAAAGTGACTTAAATCTCTGCTCTCAGCAATTTCAAGGAAAGTGTTCCAAATATGAGATGAATATTAAAAACACAATGTTTTTTTCTTTTTAATTCTTGGAAGATGATCTTGGATTACTTGGATGTTGCTTGTAGCACAGCCAAACAGGAAAGCAGGAAAACTAAAAGACCATTGATTTTTTTTTTCCCTACCACTATGAAACAAGCAAGAATAACTTATTTCACTGTCAGAAAGATGACATTATTCATGGAGACAAAAATCTTCAAAACATAGCCTGAATTTTAGGAAAGCAAACCAATTAAGAAGAGCATGCCAAAACACATTACAAATGGTAGAAACATCACGCCAATTTACGGACAGGCCACCTAGCAGGCAGTGACAGAACCCAGGCCAGAGTAGCAGAAAATTAAATTAAACAGAAAAATCCCTCTCTCATCTCCTCCTCAGAGGAGCCTCTGACTAAACATCTCATTCTTGACAACAGCTAGGAAACAGCTGTAGTTTCCTTCTAGCACTTATCCCCAACTCCTGCCCACAGACAATACTCTTTAATTTTAGCAGGACTTGGTGAGGTTCCAGTTGCTCTTCTGTTGGCTTCATATTCTCTATACTCTGAAATGGTAAATATTCAGGACAATGCAGTCTGGCTGCACTGTTGCAGCTCTTGTGTGTCTTATGGTGGGGAAGTCATGAAATTATTTAGGCGACAGCAGTGCTGTTGGGAAAATGAAATGCAATCCTCTTGAGCAAGAGCCATGAAGGTTGCCCACAATTTTATCCTAAAGCATCTGCATTTCTGTGAATCAGGCAATCATAAAAGGCATGGGCAAAACTTCCTGATAATTTTGGACACCTCTCCAGAACTACGTAATACTATTCTTCCACTCACAAAGTTACCCTGTACTCTTAAGGGACTGACATTACACTGTGTAAGAGAATGCAACATCCCAGGGAAGATTAAGTACACCAAGCAGGGTTCATGCAGGAATATCATGTAATGTTCTGTAAAGACTGCTATGAATTCAGAAAAAGTCAATTAAAAGTTCTCTTCTCTGGAAGAAAATTAAAGGAATATTTGGTCTTCCTCCAACAGGACAAATAAGCCTTCATCTCTTTGTTTCCTCCAAGAACAAGCAAGATGTTTGCTGGTCAGGGAAAAGTTTCAATTTTTACTGTGTTTTTTTTTTATAATTTTATTTTTTTATTTGTGGTCCTTTTACAAGTGATTTCAATATATACAATCACTAGTCATCCGCCCGCTAACCCCACTTAAAAATAATGCTTAAAAGACTGCCTTACAAAACTGAAATTCAGAAGTTCTTTCTTTCTGGGAAGCATACAGGAAACTGATTAGAAGCCATCCTAAGCTGCACAAACTGTAAAGAGCTTCAAGAGCTTCCATATTACATAAGAAGAAATATATGTAGTGATGCATATTCTGGGCAAGTAGCCTTGAAACTGTTTCCTTTCAAACAAGAAAATGGACCTTGATGGAAAAATCTTATCCATTTTAGTAGAAAGTAGACTTTATTTATCTATAAAGATAAATATCTTCATTTATCTGAAGATATATTCATTATTTTATTTTCAAATTCACTCTCTACATCTGACACTTCCTGGGAAGATGCAATTCAGTTTTTTTGGAATTCCTAGTGCTAGAAGAGAGCTGCCAACAAAAGGGGGAACCTAAAAAAGTCTATCCTGCCTTTTTAAAAGAAAGAGATCTTTTCTGTAGTTTCCAAAGCGGACACCACCTTTAATCAAAATAGTGCCAAACTGCCATGTTTATGGACAAACGTTACATTCTTCACACCACAAGTAAGGAGGAGCCTTGCACAGAGACAAAACGCTCCTATTTTCCAGCTTAGGTGCATCAGCAGCATACTCTTTATTTACGGGGGCTCCAGTAAGTGAGGTAGGGCAGGCAGCAACAGGAGCTGCTATCCTGCAAAACTGGGATTTACCTGCCTTCGTGGAAGCCTGTTTGCTTATCATGGCAGCACCTGCAGGAGCTCAGCAGGAGCAGGGAACTACCATTTTGCAGGACAAAGGCACCACCACATAGACTCCCACCTCCGTTTGTTTAACAACACTTGGAGCACAGCGTAGAACACACATTGATCACTGAGAATTAGAGATGTTATATTAAAAAAACCCCAAATAAATAGGCAATTTTTCTTTTAAAATATAAAGATACAGAACTGGTAAATTGATCACTGCTATACTTCCCAAGATCACTATCAATGTCCACACTTCTAACGTGACTTGCCCACTACTCCTCTATTTCCAATTACCTAGCATTATGAGAACCGATTTTTAAAATTGCACATACAAAATCAGGAATGAAGAGTTTTGTTCAACTGGTCCAACCCAGAAATAGATGATGCAATGAAGAGGAGGTCTTTGTCTTGCTATAGGTTAACATGACTGTATTCCTGACTTTACTTCAAAAATCTTGGTAATCACCATTACCACATCTAAACATTATTATGACTAGATTCATAATGCATTCCACTTTTATTTATTGATGCTTTCCTAGATGAAACTCAGTTTACTCTTCTCTAGCATATGATTCTTTTTATATCTACCATCTGACATTTGCTGACAATCAGAATTAGTACATGAGTTAAATACTGAACTTCAGGTGGTATGAAAGTATAAACACCATTGATTCCTCTCCAGGTGGAACACTGTCTATGAAAGACTGCCTAGTTTCTGATTAATGAGGGAGAACACTTAATACTGAGAAATCAAAAGACAAAACCAGGGCTACACTACTAGCTTTAGTTTATTGGATAAAGTGCAATGAAGAAAAATGGTATTTATTCTTCCACCTTCATACAGAGTTTGAATGAATGTTCGCCATACTCTGGAACCAAATGTCTCTAAAATTCAAGCAGACCCTGACCACTTCTCTCTTTTTCTCACTGAAAGAGCTCTAATTACAAAATAATGCGAAAAGATTTTAGATGTTCTTTGCACACTGAAGTAATAAAGGTGAATTCCACATGGGAAAAATGTGATTGTCTAAGAATCCACCTACAGTTAAATATAAAGAAGTAGTAAAACCCAGGAATCTGAGAAGCCCAAAATTAATGCCAAAAGAAAAAGTAATTTTTCTTAAGCAACACTGTTATTTTCTACCCTAATTTTGCTAAACAGTTCCTGGGTAACTGGTAAATTCTTGCTACAGCTGCTAATAGTCAAAAACATAACTACCTCAGATATTTAAAGGCTTACTATTTTCTGGTTTAAGGCAAGCTGTTTAAAGCTCTGTCTTGTTGTTTGTCTTACATATTTAATCCTAATTCTCCATAAGCACTTGAAAGAGGAAAAAAATTGTTGCTCATGAATTAAACACGGAACCCTAAGTCTTCATAACAGAACAGAATATGACAAGTTTTGATATACTTTAAGGTTCTTTTCTCCTAGATTTGTATACATAATGTCGGCTATAATTTTTCAGGTCCCTTTTAACTCTGTTGCACTGCCAACAGAACTGCAGCTGCTCTTTATTTATTTTTGTCTTTTTTTTTTTTTTCATCTGTTCATAATACACAGGCTGTCTGGCTCATTTTCAAGCTATTGAAATATTTCAATTCTAAAAAAAGCACAATAGGCCATAACCACTTATGTGCTTATGCTTAGGAAACCCTTCCTCACTCCCTCCTCTCCCCAAACTTCTGTGAATTTCTAAAATCTAGAAACAGAACTGGAAATTCAAGTGGACATCTTAAGACAGCAAGTTTGTATTGTGCAGTTATAGCTGTTCCCTTCTGAGATTAAAATACAGAATAAAATAACTTGTTCTTGTGGTACTACTTCTGGCACTATGAAATGCACCCATCTACAAAAAGTGTGAAACTTAACACAAAGCCATCTAACTAAACTTTTACAAACTTAATGTCTGTTCAGTTTCAGCTCAAGGGTTAGCTGTAGGTGAGATGGATTTATCCAAAACTACACCTCAGTGAGCTTTCATCAGGTCAGGAAAAACAGAAGTTTGTGGTGGAGAAATTACAGTAAGAGCTGCCTTGTAGATCTGATTAAGTAGTGCTGAATTTGGAGACTGGCTGGCTTTTTTTTTTCCTAACTTTAGTTTATGTATGGCTATTGGAACCTGCTATACTTAAATGTACCACTGAAAAAAAATCCAGAACAAATCATGGTCAACTTTTACATCGGTTATAAATTTTTCATACGGCCACAGCAAGGCCACTTAATCTTCTTCCTCAAAGTCACATTATTTTAAAAAATATTTTCTTTTTCTTTTTTACCACAAATGTTTTCCTTCCTGCAGTGAAATGAACACTATTTAAAAATGCAAAATGATTCTGTATGTTACATTACGTGAGCCCGCAAAGCCAGGAAGAAGCAATGCAAGCCTTCTGTTTGGAGTGCAGAAGAAAAACAGAAACCTTTGCCTATTCAGGATGTTAAACGAGGAAATCACTTTAACTACTTTATGTTAAGAAGCTGTATCAACAGCACTGGCACCCAAACCACTTGCTCTGTGACTGCCCATAAAATCTGTGGAACACTGCCTTATATGCATACTAACATTTTTAATTTCATACCCAAGTGGCAAATGCAGAAGGGATGATTTATCAAAGGGTCCAGCACTGAAAGTTTCCTTAACAAAGAGGGGATGTTGCACAAACAATACTGTCTTTGCTACAACGTGTTATACTATGACATAACTTTAACAATAAAAACAATGTCACTTTTGGGGGATAAGAACATAAGAAGAGTCTGTCTTGCTGTCTTTTATTAAAAGTTATTTCCAATCATACTGGCAATGGAGCAAGTATTCAAGCTGTATATACTCAGGACCTCTGAGATTTCAAGAACTGCATATAAGGGAGTGGAAATTAAATAACTATGATTCACCTAAGCAGCCTCCCCATTCTAGACCCATTCACAAAAAGCAGCTCCAACAATAATTCAGAGTGTCCTGAACGTACCTAGCTTTGTTACTAGGTAAAAAAAAAGAAATGACTGGAACTGCCTGAGGCCCTTCTTGCATCCTCATGCCTGGGAGGCCGTACCTTGCTCATATGATTCCTTTCCTGGAGTCCTCAGAAGAAAAGTTACAGATCCCTTCTAGAACTCCTGCACAAAGGAAAGATACTTTATACGCACAGCAGTATAAACGTTGCTGATTGATTTAGCAGAAGCATCTAATTAATAGCACAAATAAGAACAAACTATTCTGAGAAACCTCGGTTCATCTCAGTTTCAACCTCTCATCTGAAATTCTGTAATTCTGAAAACTCAAATCTCTATTGATGTTTGATCTTCAGGCTCATGAATCTGGTACTCAGGCCCATAACTCTTGTAAGCTCTACAGAGGACCAAGTAACTACTGCTAACCTGAGACACGCAGCAATCACAAAGGAGCACTCAGAATACTTATCTGAATGAGTAACAGGGCTAGAAATGTGCTCTTTAGTTTCTAAAATTTTAGCTTCATCACATTTAAAATGTGACTTAATTACGTTAAAACTGAAAAATCTTAAAACTTCATTATCTCTCAGAGCAATTAATGCCTCCCACAGCTGTAACTGTGGCTTCAATAACAGCAGTTGCAAGGAAAATACAGTCCTAAACATCAAAGCCCCAAGGGAGCCACAGCCAAGCCATGAAGGGTGGAACATTGTCACCAGCCCCAAAGTCAGCAGCCTGGAAAGTCAGGAGTACCAACCTTACACACTGCATGTGGCACAGCTGCAGACCTTGGAAATCCAGGTTTCCCAGAAGCTCATCAAGCCAGCTGGTGGGAATCTAATTGGTTTGCTTTTTTTGTTTGGTTGGTTGGTTTTTTGTTTATGATAGTTGTAATAGCCAATATACAATATACATCTGTGAGGTACTTTGGTTCTGGCAAATTGACTTTTTCATAGGTAACCTCATTTCAGCAGAGAATCCCAAACCTGCCCTAGACATTGCCTTTTGAGTTGCAAACCCTTCCCCTGAAAGTCCCCTGGGAACAGAGGAGGTCTGGACATACAGCCCCGCTGCCTCTAAGCCCAAGAAGATGGGAAGGAAAACCAGGAGGTGAGAGTTACCAAGGTTTTTGTCCCAGGGGACTTCTGTCTGACTAAGGAGCCTGCCCCGGGTCTGATGACAAAAAACACTTCTGGAAATCACCAATGCATTCTAGGACTGTCTTGTTCACATTTTAGGCAGAAAACTGTGAGTTAGATTGAAAGTAATTTATTAGTTCTGAAATTACCACAGTCTGAAGACTGGGCGAGAGGCTCAGTTGTCGTGAATTAACGTAGGTCTACTTCAGCCTATGGAGCTAATCTCTGCATTTTTGTATTACATTGACAGAACTGCTCAATCTTTTTTTTTTTTTTTTTGGCCATATTTAAAGTATACAACAGACTGAAATGAACAACTCTTATCTTCAGATGTTTATCTGGAATTACTGCCCTACAGCATGCAGGCAAGTCTCTTAGGCAAGTAAGTCCTTTCATTTCTTGCACCCTTTCCAACTGTGTACTAAACTCAGAAGAATCGAGTGTTTATTCATAAATCACAGACAAGATCTGGACTAAAAAAACCCCATTACTACAATGAACAATAGGACGGACATTTATGGATACTTATTAGCAAGACAACACAGAATGCTAGCTCTGCTAATATTGCTTTTCAACGTAGCTTTAGAATAATGATTTTTTTAAAGATAAGTTTGATCTGTAATTCAAATCACACTGTATCTTTGATTTGCTACCCCGTCCTCCTCTCGCCCTCCCTTTCCACCTCCCTCCCCCAAAAAGCTTTATATAGAATGGCTAGAAAGCAAAGCAGGAATCTATGCAGACACTATCCATCACATTTCTGTCTTAATTGAATGACACCAGAATGAGATCGATAAAATGTAACAAGAGACAGCTTTGCATTTCCACACTCACTTATTCTCCCTCTCTATTACTGCCAGCCATCACCGTGACCAGAAAGCCTAAGTATTGAGTTTGAACATTGCTGCCAAGCAAGCTGTTAGTATATGAATAAACTTGTCAGGAAAACAATAAAACTTATAACACTGGGAAAGGCCAAAATGTCAAAAGGCCACTGCAAGCAGCATTAAATATGCTGCTTTTAAAGCTGTACCAGAGAAACATATGAAGAGTTTCTAAATAACATGGGCAGTGGCAATTCTTCAGATATTATTCCCCTCATTCCCCCAAGACATGTCTGTGTGCGTGTGTGTGACCGTCTGACATGCAGTTGTCGTGACCTCTTGGCGCAAATCTGCAATTTCGACAATAAACCCAGACCAGCTGTGATTTCCCTATGTTCAAGGATTCTGAGATCTCCAATGCATTATTGATAACCTCATTGCTGTGCTAAAAGCAGAGGATGATGCACTCATAATCCCAGACTTTTCCTGAAAAGCTCCAGCTTCACATACCAATCGATCATGAGAAATAAAATGAAAAAAGCCCATTTCAAGCCAAGGCTACATTTTGTGTATTACATCTATTTCAGTATGTATGCTAAGTAAAAATTTAAGCTTTTTTTAAACTTGTCTTTTTTTCTAACCTTCAGTTATGATGATCTTGTACTCCTGACCGTGTAAGGGTAAGTAGTATGTCAGCTTTGGAGTCACATTTATGTTTAAAGTCTACATTGCTGTTGTAGTTAGACTCCCCAAGCAGAACTAGGGCATATTCTACTAGGTATTCTGCTAACCACAAAGCAAATGAAAGTGCCCAATGCAAACAGGTAACAGTATTAAAAAAAAAAAAAAAAAAAAGGAACAAGCTGCATCAAGTGAATATGGTAAACAAAATGAATTATAAAGACAGGAAGATGAAAGAGTTAACAATAGTAAAACTGCACAGGATACAGCTTTAGTTATGCATAATTAGAAGGTTCCTGGAATCTGAAAAGACAAGTATTACCAATTTTCTAGACTCAGTTTAGTATGTAAAGAAATGCTTAGACATTGCATCACAGGAAATGTTCTCTTCATGATTCAAGACAGACTGTCATATTTCAAATTGAAACTCAATTAGATATTAAAACAATTGCTGTACAAGTACAAGCACTTCTGCCAGGCATTATTAAAATCCAGCTGATGAGACACACGGCCTCTTAGCTTCAATAGATAATTTTTCATGCCTGGTTGACTACATTGCATTGTTTCTTCATTATTATGTTCATGCTTAGTCTTAGAGCAGATTTTTTTTCCTGTACCGACAATCAAATTCAACTTGGCTGGAGGTACAAGGCTGAGACACTCATGACTTCTCAAATTAGAAAGATTCCTCAATTCATCGCTATTTAGCAAATTTAAACATGTAAATTTAGTTTCAGTTGATATTGGGTTTTTTAGAAAGTATATTTACACAGCAGACCCAAAGGAACTAGTTTTCAATATCATACTAAAGTTACAGCAAGTACACAAAATTGCATTACTCTAATGGTCACCAAATAGGCAGTATTATTGTAAGTATACTGAAAATTTTTTGTATATTCTCCTCATCTTTCAAAACAGTATATAGTCCTGAGTTATCAATAGAAAAAATTAAAATAAAAGGGTTTTTCTGGTTTGATGACTGTCTCCTCATGTAACGCTCACCCAGACCAATCAGAACTGGTTAAGTTAAATACATTTACCTTGTAGAATTACTGCTTAAAAGCAGAAAATAACTAGGGCGTCATTAAAACCTCCCAATCACAGAAATCAGAGATTAAAAATATCTTATACCTACTGCAGATAATGCCTTATTAGAATATGGCCAATATTAAATATTAGACATCACCATCATATAATTTGGCAGAAAAGCTGGCAACATTCATTGAAGGGAGGTAAGCTGAGAAAGTCTCAGTGCCACAGTTTCAGGGAAGTCATAATACTGTGACTTCAGGGTGCCTACACAGTCAATGAGAAAAAGAGACTACTCTAAAAGGGAGAGTCAAAAGAAGGATGCTCAGACTGTCTTTGGAAAAGCTTCTCTGTCAACAACAGAGGAAGCATACAGAGACTAACCACCAGTTTAGGTATTCAGTTAGGGTAACTGAAGTGGGATGGTGTGAATGCCCTTCTGGTAGTGCTGGCATTGCTACAAACCAAACAGAGCTGACAGGCACAGATTTTATCCTGGTGCCCACTCTGTGAAACTAGGGAAAACATAATATTTTCCTTGTACAAAAGGGACAGTGCAAGCTGGGGGCTGGGTGCAATAGGCTTCTTCCCATCCTCTTGCCTTGCTTGCACTAGTGGATAAGAACTGTAGACAAAAGCTGAAGAAACACACCAAGTACACACTATATGCCATTTATGACAAGTGCAATATGTATCCCTTGAAGATAGCTCCCCAGGATGCTAAAAGAAATAAAAGGCAAATCTAAGCACAAGCATTTACTTCACTTTTACTTTAAATTACATTTTGAAGATTTGGGATTTCCAAGAATATTTGCAAATTTCATCAGGTTTCCATATGAAGACAGAGCCTTCTCCTCAATGAACTCCATCCACATGGTAAATTTCTCAGTATCAACTGAGTCTGTATTTCACCACAACATATAGAAAACATAAGTCTTTTGATTTAATCCCTCATTAACATCAATTTACAGAGGTCTAGTTTTTGCTTCCCAATAACGTACATGAATGAGTTCCCAACTCTGTCATTCCAAGGTCGTCTTTGTCAGGGAAAGCTGATCTTACAGACCATCCCTGTCTTTAAACAACTATCCCTTCCTCTTGGTTGGTTTTCACTGTGTTTAATTCTGCAAAGCATCATAAATGGCAGTCTGAGAAAGGCTATGTTACTTCAGGCACTGAGAAGTGAATTCTGTGGACTCAGATTCTCTGGCAAGATTAAAATCACCTTTTTACAACACAGACTGCTACTTCTTTGCTGAATTCTAGTGATTCTAGTTATTCTCCTTTCCTTTCATTTACTTGTGAGAGGATTTCATACTGTTTACCTGAGGTTAACTTCTATGATGAAATCCAAACTAAGTTTAGGACCTAAATTCTCTGTGTAGGCACTGCAAGGAAGTATGCACCTCCCTCCAGAGGTCAAATTCAGAGCACATAAACTAGATAGATGTTTGAAGGCCAGCAATGCTGTCATTCTTACATTCAAACAAAACTAAAGCATAGACACACACATGCAGATGAGAAAACATGCCAGAGATAGGCATCAAGTTCTTCCTCGGATGTGTTTAAACACCAAGGGACATCACAAGTAGCAAAGGCAGGGTTGCCTGGACAGCGGGTGTCCCCTGATGCCCAGGTGAGAGGAATCTCCCCAGGTCCACAATCTCCCTCACAGGGAAAGCCACCCACATTTAAAGTGGCAACAAAATCTCAGCCCTGCTAGGAAATTACTCATCTCTAGTCTCTGCAAATGCAGAAATCAAGGTAACTGTGTGAAGACAGTTCAGTTTCCCCCCCACACACACACTGGTGAGGTGAATTTTGAGTGTATATGGCATGAAGCTATGGGCTACCGTCTTTCAGTTACACCACTGTAGGTGAGATCCACAAAGTTCACTTCAACAGGCATCCAGGAGACAACAATTTGGCAAAAGGCCACCACTTCAGCCCTTTCCCCTGCAAGGCCACCACAGGACTGGGGCATGGAGACTGCATTGCAGGGAGTAGCTGGCACAGCTGACGAGGCGCAGGACCAGCTCCCACCTGTCCCACACTGAACCATGTGAATTTGAGTCATGGTAGTGGTTGAATGCTCCTCTACCACAGCCACCCCCAAATGCCTGTGATAGTCCAGAGCGTTGCCATGCCTGAAACCATGCAAAGCTCAAGCTAAGAGCCTTTGCACTGTGCGATCTGAGATGGTGCAGCTGTACCTCTACAGATTAAGAGGAGCATGCAGCTCAGCCTGCAGTGACATGTGAGCAAGAATAGATAGATGTGTTACTGAAGCCTGAACACCTCTCCTCATACACACTCACAGTTATAGTTACAGTCAGAGCAAAGATCTCGAAGTACAGAAAGGTGCAAGAAGGACAAAGAAATAAGATATGCACAAATATACCAGCTAAGGGTTGCAGGTGGAAACATGGGCAAGCACTAACCTTCTGTCTGCTGCCTGGGCAGTTTTCACCTACAAATACTGCACTAAAATAAGCTCAAGCTGTTTTGCAAAATACCATTCTTTGCTGGTACACTAAAGAGCTACAGCTTCTCTTGGCTGCCTTCGAAACACAGACATTTACACATATTTCATTCCAAACACATGGAGGTACAGGGCCCTCAGTAGAAATCAGGGATGGGGCCAAGTTCAGAATTACTGATGCATTGTGACTCTGCTACAAAGTTAAAGTTTTCATAACTGAAGCACACTTTAAAAAAATAAAATAAAATTCCTTCAACAAATTTGAAATAATTCAACTTGCCAAGAATCTTACTTCACTATTTTTCTTTAATCCAAGAAACAGCACTTACATAACACTAAAAATTCTAACTCCAAATGTCAATTTTCTCTCTCTTTTTTCTCAAAAAACTGCTTTTGGGGGGGGGGGGGAATTAAAAAAAAAATCACGTCAAAAAGAGGTATGAATTTGCTTATAAAATTTAGTAATTCTAAAGTTGTATTTAAACAACCACCTTATAATGATTGAAATGTTCATAAATTTATACACCTCATTTTACAATTAATTTTCAAACATAACTCATGATAAAAGATGAAAACAAGCACTTCAAAGAATGAGAAGTCATAATTTTGAAAACTTTCTGAGTATAACTAAGATTAAAGATAAATAGGACTTGGGCAACAATCAGAGGCAACAGAGGCAACAACAGAGGCAATATTTCATCATTGGTGCAATCCTCTACCACTGAAATGAAAGCTACAGTTCTTTCAGTTTTGTACTACAGGATTAGACAACAGAGAAAATAACGTATAATTTGTGAAACTATAAAAGCTTGCAAAATATTTCCTCCTATATTTTGAAGTGTTTTTCATTTTCAGTAATTTCTTTTTTTACTAATTTATTCTTACAAGGCCATCAAAACTCCCTTTTAATAGTTGTTTAATATTTAGCTCCTTCCTTCTCTATTCTGCTTTGGTATTTGATGTTCAATATGTCAAATTTTGTGACATATATTTTACCCTTTTTTTTTTTTTTAATTCTTAGGAAACAAACAACACACATAGAAAAGCTGTTTTTCCATAGTGCTTGTATGAAAAAAATGGAAGTGGCTTTTACTTACTACATTTATTCTAGACTTTAAAATATTTACATAGCATTAAAATAATATACTTTGGAAAATACGGATAAACACTGCTTTGTACCAAAACCCAGTTTCATTAACAGGTAGAAAATATGATGACAAATTCTGTGGTGTTATTCTAGGCCACTGAAATAGAACCGTTTTGTCAAACACACTGTAAAATAGTAGGAGAGAAGGTAGGGGGGTTTTAACTGGTAAAACAAAACAAAGACTAGATTTTGTAAAGTGACTGCTGGGTAAGTTGCTAAATTGATATGAAAAACTAATGTTTTACCACACGAATCAATTAACACATTATGTTACTAATGTATTCCTTCATATCAAAATGACTTCAAGCTCTTGAACAAATAACATTTACATTATTTCAGGAAAAATTGCCAGAAATCTGTTTGTTATCACATCTCTATAAATTATGCTAGAAATCTGTTTGTTATCACATTTCTATAAAGCAATTATTACATACAGAAGAAAAAAGTTTACTCTGACACATTACCACTAAGAATATTTATGGAGAAGGAGAAATGCAGAAGAGGCTTGAACTTAATAATGTAGGGCCATTAATTAGCATCAAATGAAAGAAAAGCAATAAAGCAATTTTGTCACCAATTACTGACAATTTGCCTAAGTACAACCATTAATTTTGGATAATATAACCCCATAAAATTGAGGAACAAAACTATTTGAATCAATATCCTTTGCTAGTCTCTTTCCACTAATTTAACTATTTTAAGGAGTATCAAAAGTTTTGAAACCTTTAAACACCTTAAGAAAAATGGAAAAACACCTGGTTATGATTTCCTACCTAAAAGTTGCTGGCTTTTGGTTTGGGGCTTTTTTCCCTCCTTTTTTTTTTGGCTGAAAATAAGGAAAACTAGGGCAATTAAAATTGTGACTCTTTGGAATTACCACAGTCAAAACATTTGTTTACTTACATTTTTCCTACCATTTTAGAGAGCTTTCATAAAAGGAAGCCTGATTGGGAGAGCCAGGAATATCAGTGTTTAATAGTTTGATTAAGGAATCTCCAGCATTTACCGACACTGCCAATATTAACATCAGGCAGCGACAGGGAATATGAATTCTATTTTCGCACTGGTATATTTTCTTTGCCTTTCCCACTTCCAGTCTCCAGAAAATGACAAAACCCACCAGCAAGACCCCATCATTCACCCCCCAGTTCTCATCCCCAGCAGAATTTCCCTGACAGGCAGCATCACCCACTGACTGCCATTGGTGGAAAGCAATGGCCGTGCAGATGTGGCCACAGCAGCCTTGCCTCATGCGTCCTCGCTCTGCCCCCGTGCTGCACACCACTGGCTTCATAGCACAAGGTCAACCAAGTATACACAAGATTTCATCGGTACAGCTAGTCAGGCAACCTTCCTGAGTGCTGGCAAGCACAATTGTCCAGTATCAGTGACAGTCTGCGCTAATGTTTTAAATGTTAAAAACAGGCAATGTGTTCTAAAGCCAAAGTTTTGCAAAACTCTCCTAAGGCTGGTGATGACTTTTGTTAACGAATGTACTTTCTGGAGTGGATTCCCCCTCGGCACTCCTCTGCGTTCACTCATCACGAAACTGGAGCAACCTTTTGATAAATATTGATACGCATTTGGGAAAGAAAATACATGCAGAACACCTCCGTGCCTCCCCAAAAGACTCGCTGAGGAAACTTACAGTGTTTAATCAGCATCCATATCAATTCATAAACCTCGGGTGCTAGAGTACAAATAAACACTCTAAAGGGTTTTAGCCGCAAGGAGATAAGATCTCTCCCTGGGGAGACGGCAAGAAACTGCTTCATTGCCTTTGTGCAGACTACTGGAATGTGCTTGCTTTTCATTTCGGTCTTTGTGTCTGGCACTCAGGCCTCACAGGCAGTGTCTTAAGCCATGCAGGGTCAGGGCAAACAGAGAACTGCATTCATGGACAGATCAAGTTTATGTGAGAATCTGCTCCTCCTGTGCCCTCAATTTCCATTTGAATTGTTAATAAAATCTCAGCCTGAAAGCACATGATCCCATCAGTGGGGAAGTCATGCAGAGAATCCTCTAGCTCAGAAAAACAAAATTTCTTTATCTTTTTCATCCTCCTCCTACATTCGTGGGAATTATGCCATGTAAACCCCTTCCTAAAGTAACCCCCTCCCCCAGCACAACACCTGATTGCCAGCCCACAGCTTGCACTAAAAAGCAGGGGGGGAAAGAAGGGGAGAGAAAGAAGGGAAAAAGACGCACAAACAACACTCCGCTACAGCAAAATCACAACCACAACAATTGCACCTTCGTAGCAGTTTACAGACTTCCAGACACTTTCAGGCAAAAGGAAACACAGATATTTCATTTTTAAGTTAATTTCCAACAGCTGATAACACTAGCTGCAAGACTTTCCCACAGCTTTATGACACTGCATGAACTACAGGGCCACAGAGATAATAAAAGGTCACACATAAAGGAAAGAACAGAGCCATACCCCAATTAACTTGGTCTCCCCATGCAAAAATTGTACAGGAACAAGAGCCGATATTTGCTGCAGGCATCAGACATGCATCTCCTAACCTTGCCACGGTCTAACTGGGCCTCTTGTTTCTTCTGCCTTTGCTCCTCGCAAACTGTTTTAATATTGAACGCTTTTCAGAGGGATGGGCTGTTGAACGAAAACATGAATTTCCTGCTTGCCCTTTAAGGTGGGTTAAAGGGGGTGCTAGTAATCAATTATGGAATAAAAAGCAAAAAGAGACTAAAGATTTTACGAACTAGATGACTTAAAGTTTACACCCTGTTTTCTAACCAAAGCATCCCCCTTTACTCCTTCCTCAAAAACATTTTTTTTTATTTTTTTTTAGGGAAAAAGTATAATACAGTATTCATGTAAAACCTGTGTGAAATGCAATGACTCAGAGAGATTGCTGCAGTTTTTACTTGTTCTTTAGAGTAGCACGCCAGCCCCGGATGAACAATAACTGCACTAAATATACAATGGAATTAAAAATCTTGTGGTTCTGAGTTTTGCATGCTTCCAGCCCTGGCCTCCACTCCCTCCTCCTCCTCCTTGATTGGGACGATGTTTCTGTTTGCAGTAGCCACTGGAATGAGAAAAGCTTTATGGAACCTGTGTCTCTGGGACCAATCCTGCCCAGCACTTCACTCACCAAGACTTCCTCTTCTGCCTGGTGACCTCAAAGCACTTGCTCCTTGCAGTAAGTACAAACTCCTGGAAAAGCAGATTAGACCTGTGAACAGGGCTTGGCTAAATCATTACTGAATATCATTAGTAGAAGAATATCATTATTGTGACAATATCTCATACTCGCAAGCTAATTCAAAAATAATACAGATATTTAAAGGTTCTGGAGGCCTGGGGGTCTGCTACTTTGGTCTGACGGGGATCACAAAACCAGGTACAGAATCCATCATATGATATATTCATAACAATAAAGGATATATTGCAGCAGTTGTTGAGGATGGACATTGCTAGTACATGATGAAACTGTTTCTGTTCTAGTCTTGATTTTACACATTTTTAGCTAGAGCTGGTGGAATTGCTCCTTGGGAAACATAACCAATGGATTGAGCCCTTAATCTGTTCAGCAGGTGTCTGCAAATAGATCATGGGTGTTATTAATTACTTTGTTAGTCACAAGTCCTTGAGCAGTGTATGCAAACTTATTTGACCCTATGACACAATTTTTAACTGACCAATACAAACAATCACTATTCGTTATTCACAATGTGTGACTTGTCACTTAATTCACAAAATTGTGTGCTTTTCCTGATTGGGTAGCCCAAGCCATGTAGACAAGAAGGCCTTTTCTGTTTGCTGATTCTCCACAAATGCTTGCAACTGCCTAAGGAATCTACTTTCACATCAGTTAAAATGCTTTGTTCAAATGGGACTTTCAGTGCAACTGTTCTTGCAAATACTTGTTGCAGGTTGTTTTTTTCCCCACAGAATCTGTGAATGTGGCTTTGACTTCACGCTATGAATACCTGGAGAACTGCAGAGGGAGCAGAGGATGAGTGGATAGCTTCATTACACCAATATGTGCACACTCACAGAACACACCTATTGCCGCATGGCATTTACAATTTCAACACATCTTCTAACCCTGTGACAAGATGAAAACAGGCTTTCTTGCCTAAAAGACCTCCTTTTCTCCCCAGTGCCTGAGTATAAACTTAAAGAACTCACCTTCCTTTTTTGTATGCTCATCCTGTCCTCATCCAAATACCTCCTTAAAACTCCTTTCTCTTGGATAGCTTATTGATGCTTACTCATATTTTATGGATACAGTGAAAGCTGCCATATCAGAGCACTACATACAACAACGGAGAGCAACTGCAGAGCAGAAGAATATCCTTTCATTAAATCCAGACCAGAACTGCAATTCAGTGTGCGTGTGGATACAGGGGAGATGAGGACATCATAGCAGGAAGTTGCATAAAAATGAAGTGTCATAGAGATATATATATACACCTCATTACAATGTAGAGTACACGTCTCACTATTTTTCTTTATCTGTATCCATTTAAAACACATGCCAACTATAAACTCAACTTAATCTTTTGTACTCTGTGGGAACCTCTATCAAGACCAACGGAAACACTGTAGTGAAAGTAGTAGAGAGTCCTCTCATTAGGTTTTTTCTGGTCAAAATACCTGTACTTTTTGGACAATTCTTTCCTTCATGTAATACATATCCTTGGAACTAGCTAAGAATGTGAAGTCTCATCAGTAAATGTAAATATTTTCATCTTTTTTGAAATGTTCTCATCATTATTCCCCCAAAGAACTTGCATCTTCCAAGTTTTAGCTAAATGCCTTAACTAAACAGCCAGCTTTCCTCAATACCTACCTATTTCCTACTTTACCTTATGTATACATGTTCTAAGTACAGTATATATTCTCTACATGAAAGTCTGTGAACTTAAAAAGGTCTGAATACTGAAGTGGTTTTGTTTTTTTAAAAATTTAATAGAACACCCTAATTGTCCATGTTAATAATGTAATAGAATTAAATTATTTGAGTTAGCAGATTTTTTTTTACTTTATAAGAGTTTGATATCAGTATATAAAAACATTTATATAAAAATATATATAAAGTCTATATAAAATAGTGAGATTTGCAATGGCTATACCCCAATACAACATTAATGAGATAAAGCTTATTCACTCATTTTAAATAATGCACTTAGAATATTCCAATAACATTCTCTAAACTTAACATTAACTGCTATTTTGTCAGGTAATAAGCTGATAAATAAAACACATCCATTCTTAAGGAACTGAATGTAAGCAAAGCACATAGTCAACAGACTTCCTTTTCAACAAAATCTAAAGCACTAAACAAATATACACAGAAACAACAATGCTACATAACTCCTGTCTTCTTAAAGCACACTTTTTTCCTGCTTCAAGTGTATACTGAAGCAAATTAGACTTTACACGAAACGGTTGTGAATTTTCATGAGTTTTAGAAGGCTGACAATTCAGCATGCAACAAAGCCAGAGCTACCTATCTAGGTCATCCTGATCTTGACTGGTGTGGCCCATTGCTGATTTGTACTTATACGGGCTTGCTAACTGTGCCAGATTATATGCTGTACATATTATGTAAACAATGTGATCGAGGAAGTGGATTTAAAATACTAATTTACGTAAATTTGAACACAGATCTCTTGAAATGAGATTACAGACTTAGTTAAACTACACTTTCACCTTCCCTCTGGCAAGGGTGTATCTTTGAATACCAAAACCACAGCTACACAAGCTTTTTTTTTTTTTAATTTAATTAACCAATATAAAATATTTCTCATTGGAAAAACAACATCTGCATTTCTTTGAGTTCTGTTAGTAAACATACAGTCTAACTTTTGCTTTTAAAGTGGTGCTCATGAAAACAAGCTTCTACATACTACATGGTGTATTTTAAAATACTTCATTTATCAAAATTTACATTGAAGACATTAGGATTAGGATTAGATTTTAAGGTTTTTCATTCTTCTATAAATATTCTACTTTACTTTCTGTTTAAAGATGGAAAAAAAGATCTTCTTCTTAGTCCCCTACATAAAAGACGGCACTTAGGCAAATGTTCAACAGCAAATACAACAGATTTTTTTTTTTTTTTCCTAAGATGTTTTAAATATGTTTAAAACCCAGGATCTTATTTTATTAATTCTAGAAGCCCTTTAAAATACCTAGAGGACAGCTTGTGGTGAAAAGCTGGGGGAAAACCAATGCCAATGTATCTGTGAAGAGGCTAGTCACCATCCTAGCTTGCACAGTCTCTTCAGCTAGCTCAAGCACTGCCAGCCAGCCCAAAGTTGGAGAGGTATAAACCAAGAAAACCCCCCAAAACAAAGCGAGCAAGCAAAATACCCATGTTATTCCCTCCTACTCTTCAAGTCAGCTGAAGGACTGCCCAGGGTGGGAGGAACAATGGAGAGAAAATGAGCCTGTTCATGAGCGCTCTCATGACTGCCTCTGAAAAGCAGGGTCCTCTTATGCATAAACTGAGTCTCCCTGCTCCAACAGTCTCATTAAAATTTGGTATCTTTATTTCAGTGGCTATGTCCAGTATCTCTAATGTAATGGGCAGCTTCATCCGATATGACTTAGGTCTGGTTTAATAAGTGAGCTTTCAGGGATGGATACGACTAACATCTTTATCAGCTTTTTCATTTTCTCAGATGTCTTTCCCCCTCCTCTGTTGGGGATGGTGAGGGCCTGCACCTTTAACGTATCAATTATACGCTTGCACAGCAAACAATGGCATTAGCTTCTCCTGGCATTTACCTAATTTAGCTTAATGTAGCAAGCATGGATGGCAGTGGCAGAAAAGACAGAGAGGCATGGCTTTTGGCACCTGTGATGACAGCTTCCTAGGTACCCCAGGCACACCTTGACTGTGTTTCCCTTGATACTATTCTCCAACTTGGCCAGGTGTAGCTAGCCATGAATCTGCTACATATGCTGTTAGATTTACTAATTTTTCCTAAACAATAACCTTCTAGAACAATTAACAAAACACAATGCGCTGTTTCTTTCAAGTCGCACACTTTCATACTTTCCAGGCTCTCCACAGCTAAAGAATCTGAATACGAACCTCTATGTTTCCAATAACATGGCAGTATATTTTCCTGGAGGTTTTAGGAGGAGAACATCCCAAAGAAAAAACAAATCAGAACAAAATCAGAAATCAAGGTTTAGTTCAAGCATCTAATAACTACTGAGTTTAATATATTACATACCTATTTATCGTTGAGGATCTGGACCTTGTTGATGACAAAAAAGCTTGAAAGGTTTAATTTTGAAAGATACACATCTGGCACATGGTAACTTCCAACTTTCAAAGGCTCTATGTGATTTTTAACTTCTGCTGTGCTGACAAAGCAAGATTGGAAATCTGTGATGGTATAAGGAACACATCCTCAATAGTCAAGCTTAGTGTTCCCCAGTTTTTAAAACTCTTTCCAAAGTGCAAGGCAGTTCTGCATTTTCTGTGATATATTACCTAAAGTATTTTCAAATTAATTCATTAAATCATCTCAAAATTATCAGCTGAAATCAATATACGTTTACAGTGAACAGTGACAGATCTGGAATACAAGGATAAGGACGAACAGCAAATGCCCAGAGCTGGTCTTCCATAGTATGGAAAAGAAGTGCAGGGTAGTTGAGTGGTTATCACCTGAGAGAGCTGATATAACAAGAGGTTAGGAGATTACTGGGAAAGTGGGTCCTGCAACACCTGATGGTCAACAAGTAGGCAGATGTCATATTTTCTACATATAACTCCTATTCAGATGAGTATGGTGGGTGCTCAACTCACAAGGGGTGACTGGTTGCAGCAAAATGTTAGAGAATCCTGGTTTTCACATGTAGAGGAATACTACAGTTTCTGACAGAATGAACCTAACATAAGAGATAGCAAACCCTGGAAAAGAGACTGTAGGCTTATCCCCTCCGGATGCCGCTCTATGGCCAACTTCTGGTTCGTCTCCAGATGTCTCCTGGGTCAGCAGGCACCACAGCAGCCACTACCAATTGGAGGGATTGATTCCTGCTCCCTTGCTGCAGCTTCACTGGCGGTGAGAAAATCCTGCCAAGCTACAGGGATGCTTATCAGTATGGCTAAATGCATGATCTTGGGAAGCTTTGTATCACAGGGCTGTTTAAGGTTACTGACAGGGATCAACTTTGCAATTCATCCTTGGGGACATCTTCAGGAATCTCTTCTCATGAAGTATCTGAAGGAATTTCTGTGATAGCAGAAACTCTATAAACCTATGATTAAGGCAGTAGTGAGTGAAATTAGTGCACCTGATCAAAATTGGACTCAAAAGGTACAGTAGGAAAAAAGATTAGGTGATAAATCACTTTTTATTGCAAATTTTAAAAAGGAAAGAAAGGAGGAAAAATTCAATAAAATGGTCGGGCTAGCTAAAAGCTCAAGCAAGCAGGAGTAATAGTCCAAGAAATTGTTGCATCCAAATTGCATAAGTCAAACAAGGCATAAATCGGAGAAGTTAAAGTAAATAAATGTGAATAAAAGTACATAAGATTTTTAAATTAAATCAGAAAATCATGTGTTCAATTCTGAGGGGAACAGTGTGTGCCAGAATATTGAGTTATACATTGCTTTATTGAAGAGTAGGTCAAGATCTTATCTGCTCTATTATGAGGAATGTCAATAAAAGGCTGTGCGATGATAAAAAGTTTAATTAAAAATGAACATTGTGCAACATATGAACTCTTTGTATTACACAGAAAAAGGAGTCAAATGTATTATGTTCTCCAAGTTACAAATTGCACCGAATCATTTTCCCTTCATCAAACATTCTTATCACTATGAAATCTTGTATAAAAATAGATTTATTTATATTGGCTCCTTTACAAATTAGTTTAAGATTATCTACCTCCAGGGTACTTCAAATGCTTTGAAAATCTGGGACAACTGTGATGAGAAGAACACTAAGGTCTTGTTTTCTTGGTACTCTTCCAGTTGAATAAGTGGTATGTTTTGGCAAGTTAATTAACAAAGCAAAGGCTTAATACTGATTCAGTGACTTGGTCAAAAAGTAACAGGACCTAGCAAGACTAAATATTTTGGTTTATTATGTATATAATACACACGCATACAACATCACTGTCCTAAAGATCTCTAACAACTCAGAAGACAAGGTAACAAACTATGACACCAGGAAGAGTATGCAGAATTAAATGCAGCAATACCCATGATAGACAGACATAATATTTCCTCTCTGGTGAAAATAATCTTACGCCCCCACCCTTTTTGCAATCCTAACCATCTCAAACAAGAGGAAGTGCCAATGCAAGGGTACTTATCTATGGGGCTAATGTCTCAGCAAGGGATTTCAAGCTGGAAAGTATGGTTTATACATAGTTTTAAAGGGATGAAGTGAAATGCAGGCGGCATGAAATGGTTTTAATCAGCTTATAGGAAGCTGATAGGAAAGAAAAATTATGTACGAAATAAGAATTCTGATGCCCTTTAGTAGAAGGTTTTTGTAAGTTATGGATGACCTGTGGGTGATACATGCTCCAAATGTAGGAGTGTGAAAGAGTCTATTACTAAAGCAAGAATAATACTTAAGAACAACTTTTCACCCCTGGACAAAAATAAGTTTATCAAATCAAAATGGTTGGTAAAGGAAAATCCACAATATGCTCAAGGAAAGAGTTTGTGACTGTAGAAACTAGTAATATTAAAGAGCTATTAAGTGATCTAGTCTTTCCTCTCAGAGTTAAGCCTTGTTTCTTGCAGTCCATTTTATAGCCTTCAACAAGCAGAATAGTTTTATATTGTATCTTACCTGTAGGATTGCCACCCCATCCTTTGGGAAATTATTCTGAAGTCCTGTCTCTCTTTTTATCAGAGAGTATATCCTGAGAGTCAGTCTATAATTACCCCTAACAATACTGTCATATTTAAGGATGGAAAAATATAGGTATAGAAATGTGTTTTTCTTTGAGCATAGGATCCCCCAAATCAAATACAAATAAACTTCAATAAAAGAGAATTATTACCTAAGAAGCAGATTTGATAGTAATATTAAAAACTAAATCCTCAGAGAAGGTCTAGTTAGAGGCATGAATAGAACAAATCCTTCACCAGGAGCCAGCAGAGATTCCCAGGGTCATGGCCTAGCTGAAGTTAAGAGAAAAAACCCTACTGATTTCAGTGGGGCTGGGATATCATCCCCATATTTTATTCATAGTATATCATCACAAATGGAAACTACAAATTAAGCATCATGAGGCGAGGTGCCCATAATTTGTAATGTTTTCTTCCACTGTAATAGCCAAGACCTCTCCCTGAACTCCAATGGAGGCAAATTAGTTCCACATGTCAGATACCAACTGTAATATCTTCCCTTACACTTGGTACACAATGAGGGGATGCAGTACAGCATAGAGCAATTAATACATTTCTTTTTATGACATAATGCATGACAGAACAACTCAGAAAAGATGTCTCTGACTTGAAAGTGGTGAGTTGCTAGCCCATGAAGAGTAGAAGTAGGAAAAGCAATCAATGGAAAATAAGATAAATTAAGCCCCCCCCACTGTCTTACATCTTCCTAGTGGTTGCCTTACTTGCTTCATTTCAACCGTTCTTTTCTTGCAGGTCTCCAGGTACCCCCACTTACAACATCACCTCTGAATCTGGGATTACAATCTGTCACAATCCAAACTGAAACAGGTCAGGTTGCATGGTTTTCCGCAATAGAAATCTAATATATAGGATAGGACTGCTAAGCATAGGCAACTAGTGCATTTTGCATACCCTATGGTATCCTGCCAAGGGCTCAGCTGCCATTCCAGATGGTTGTGGGTCTATTGTAGGTTTTGTGTCATATTTACCAGTCCCATGTTTAAGTAACAAACTCGCACCTCAATGTCTTTTACCAGTGAGAAAATAGTAAACTGGAACTAATGCCATTAGGCAGTATCTATTCATTGCACTGCACTTTGACCAGAGATGATGTGCATAAATAATATGCAAACGTTTCTCAAAATCACTCTCATTAAACCATTCTATTAAAAAATAACCTCAGCTATGGAGTGCTAATTAAGATATGCTATTTCTGACAACACATGCACAGGGACTGCAGAGTATACACTTGTAGTCACAGGTAATAGTCACAACATCCCAGGAATGCTTTGGAACAAAACTGTGAGACTAATGAAAGCTCGTAGAACATTGTAGCCCAGTATAACACCTGGATGCATTAATAGCTCTGGTAGAAACCAACACAGAGGAAGCAACCAAAACCAATGACAAGTCAAGATGAAGTGAAACGTGGTTCCAGCACAATACTCTATTTTCACAACTGCCCCCCTCCGTTGTCATACTTCTACAATTACCCTATAGCACTTCTTCAGGGTTTGCTAATTAAAGGGTCCTCTCCAAGCAAACATCTCTTTCCCACTTTCCCCAGTTCTAAGCTTTTCATATATATTCTTTTTTGCTTTCCTAGCTCCAATGTGCTTTAACCCATTTTTTGCAGCACTATGTTGAAGAAAGACCATGTGCACTTGATTCTTCTGCTGCCTATTTCAATAGTCCTTAAGACTACAAGCAATGAATTTTGTCCATTATAGAAATCATTGATATTATGGACTCTATTTTTTCTCACAACCAATGACAGGAATTACAATATATCCTTTTATTTCCCAGTTTCTGTTGCTGATCATGAATCGTGGTTTTTGCTGCAGTGCAATGGTGATACCTCAAAAATACCTTCTGCTGATAACTTTAGGGGTACAACAAAGTAGTAGCAGCAATAGCTGTGAGATTGGTAACATTTCTTCAAAATTTAGAAGAATTAAAATAACTGTTTGACTTCATTTATATTAAATAGAAAAGTAATTATGAGGAACTTCATCAAGCTGTGCCCTTGTGAAAAAGAAAGAAACCTACCTTATTCTAAGAGACCTCTTCCATCTGCCAGTAGTACTCGGTGCTGCATGTGGCATCACCAGAATGGGGCATCACACAAGACAGAAGCTGACATCTACAGAAAATGTTACTTTCCAGGCCTGTAACATAAAGACAATGCACAGTTCTTTCAGAAACAATGACTCTGTAAAAACATTGCACTGTGTAATTCCAAGATTATTGTTGTTTAATTCATCCCTATCAAGTCTGATGTTTTATAAGGGAAAAGAAAAAAAAAACAAACCCAAAATTTCACCACTCCTCAACTTGGCAAACTCAACTTGACATCTAGAGTTCAAGCCATGTTTTATGGATTATGCATCATCATCAGTAAACTTGACCCAGTTTATAAATATAATGAAGTACCTTTCTTTGAAAAACTGATTTTAACCATTTGGAAGTAAAGACACTGTTACTTTGGTGTATAAGTTTTCTTGTAACTGCCAAGTATCCAGTATACAACAGAATGTTGAATACCATGGTAACAGTTTCAAAATATGCAGTAATTGTAGAAGTGTGAAGATAAGCATTGTAGAATTAGACATAAGTGAACTAAAAAGGTCCGTGTATGTCAAATTGAAGGTCATATTATTGCAATTTCATTAATTTTTTTGATAATACATTAACCAAAGTGGAAACTGACTTCTGCCTCTAAATCCACATGGACTTGTATACAACCAATATGAACACACACAGGAAGGAGAAGTGGAGAAGGAGGAGTTGATTATTAAAGAACAAGCTGAGACTACAATGAATACAAGCCCTGTTAAAAAAACATATAAAATTTATAAACATTATTTTCAGGCATTCTCTTTTCACAGTCCTCAGCAGATTTTGAGCCAAATTCAAGATAGTGTGTAAACATGCATAACTTCAATAGAGCGGCAATAAAGTTTACAAGAGACTCATTTAATCCTTTATTGTATAAAGTACCAATGACTTCATATATCCGTTACCCTCTTTGTTTGGAGTAGCAGAACCTCACTAGCACTCTAACTAAAGGGATGCCGACAACAGTTAAAGCGTATCATTTTAGGGCAAATAGAAAATGTCTTGCAACAAAGTGCCTTTCCGAGTTTGAAGTTCTTTTAGTGACTGAAGACAGAAAATAAATATTTTCAATATCTTGTTCTAAGAAGTCTGTAAACCAAGTGCCTACCTGCAGAATGCAAATAAAATATTTTCCTTATAATTAATGTATCCAATAATTAAGTAATTATTTCTCCAAGGCAATTTTTTTTTTTTGTTTTGATTGAAAGTTATACATATTTTAGGTACACAAAAATACAAGGCAATTGATCCCAGTATGGTGCACATCCTTTTCAATAACCTCAAGTGTTGAATTATGTCTATGTGTTTATCATGTCTGGGTATCTACTTATATGGATGTATATATGTATGATTACAAGACTAAACCTCAAGAGACCCATGGTTCAAAATGTCAGTCATGCACATACTGTAGATGAGTAGGTCCAAACAAGAAAACAAGCCTGTCATGCTTCTAATTGGTTTTCTTTATTAGCATGCACAGAAATCCCCATAGGCAAAGCCATGCATAGGTAAAATTATTGGGTTTCAACTACTTTTTGCATAACATTGTTAACCCTTGAAATGCAGATTTTAATTCAATCAGGCACTGACATTATTGCTTTTGTTATGTGTCTTATGGAATAAATTGAAATTTCAGTCCCTCAGTGGTAGCCATTCAATACAAAATTCAATAATTGTACCACAGTATGACATTCTCCTTCACTTCACATAGTTTCAACCTGGTGAGAAAAGGGTATATAACTATGTACCATAAAGAAAAAAAACACATAATGAATATCTCTTCAACTACTTTTCATAACACGATGTCCCTATTCACTTTCACAGTGATTGTCAATCTTAGTAACAGGCATAGGAGAATAACTTGAAACATGTACTACTGCCCTAAAAAAAAATCAGATCTTTCAGGGGATAAACATTTACCCAGAATGCTTGATACAAATTCATCTGTGTCAAGGAACTCCAGTCAGATCCAATGCACTTTAAATATGCTGGAACAGGGTCCCACCAGCACTCTCTACTTCATAGCTGAGCAAACTTGGCATTTAATATATAAATGATGAAGGCAAAATATCAAAGTCCACAGAATAAGAAATTATAAAGTATGTTCAAAGTTATAAAGTGTAAGTCTTTAATAAGGGACTATAGCGCACCCATCTCAAATCAACATCTTGTGGAGGGTCAGAAGTAGAGCTACAATGGAAATAAAATTTTTTGTTCCTAAAGCAAAACAAAACCAAACCCTGTGAGAGACAACAGAGCTCATGGGAGGGGAAAAAAATACCAAAACAAAATCTTATGATACTGACACATTATATGCTAAATGCTACCACAGTTTTTCTCTTGGATAGGGAATGAGAATAACCTCTTATTTAAGGTAAGTGTAATAGGAACGAATTTACCATGAAATATCAATGTCCTGCTGCCTTCCACATTAAGGTAAAAGAGTAAAATATAAACAGTTAAATAAAATCTTCAGGCCCTGCCTAAGAATTCTATGGATCGAACAATTTTCCAAAGGAAAGATGCAGTAAGCTTCGGCTCACAGCCAAGCCCTAGCTTCAAACAAGCTAGAGACCCAGTCCTGTATTATTTCTTCTCTTTCAGAAGTGAAACCGCAACGCTACCCTCTCATGGCTTCATCTTCTCAGTCAATCATCAGAGCAGCACCTGAGGAACTAGAGGCTGGTCTTCTTTTTCCAAAGCATGCAGAAAAGAAAGGAAGATCTCAGGTCTGCCCAAAAAAAATTTGGTACAAACAGGAAAAGTGGATATTCTGAAAAACACATTCTGTACAGTGCTGAATAGTCATCATTGGCTAGATAGACGTTATAGTGCTCTTCCCCTTTTCCAAGAATTGGTGTGAAAGACCCAACAAACAGCTATGAAGAATGATAACGTTCAAAACTACTTGAGAAAAGGTGACTGATTTTATGGCATTTACAATAAGAATATTGTCACTTTGATTATTGTCTCAAAATACATAAAATGAAAGTACAAAATGCAGTCCTTCAAGATGATTAATTATAAATATTTTGGCACTACAAAAATTCAACAGAGGAGAGCCTACTCAGAAAAGAAGGGGAAAAAAGTGTTAAAAGTAGAAATAAGCTTTTTCTTCATACACAGTCTGGAAGTTTTATGTGCTGTTAATATGCCTTGGACTTTCAATACTCCATCACATTGCAGTGTGTTCCCATTCCAGCTTCAGAATGAGGTGACAGAAAATAACAACATTCAATTAGTCTGCTTGATTCTTGATCTTTGTCCACTTGGGGTGACACTTCTGAATATCAATTTGTTATGGAAAGCACCATCCTTCCTTTCTTCTTTTGGCCCCATTATTTGTTTATTTATTTGTCTACTGGTATTACCTATGAACATTAAAAACATATTGCCTACAAGCATGAGCCCCCAAATGTATGAACTCCATGTTGCATCATTTTTCATATGAGGCAACCCAGCAGCTGAATTTGTCTGTTCCAGTTAAGAAATAACCCTCACAGAGAGGGGAAGGGCAGAAATGAAACATTGTGCCACTAATCAGAAATAACATGTATTTCTACACTGCCATAAAAAGCTGATTTTAATTTGCATTAGTGCTATCTCACCTTATTCTAAGAGACTTGTATAGATAAGTTGAACTTTAATGATCTGGATGAATCTGTGGCCTAATAAAAGCACAGCAGGCAAAACAGTTCCTACTGCACTAGTTTGAACATGGTTTTATCCTAGCTTTGTCCACATGCTAAATAAACACACAACATCTGAATTTGCTATTGACAAACTAAGAAAATATTTTATGAGCCATCTTTGGTTATTTCCAAAAGTAGCTATGTTGATAGTGTCAACATCTTAAACCAGTATCCCTTCATTGGATAAAAGCAAATGTTCCTATCCTTGCTTTTGTGCCACCATTACAGCTTCCTTGATGTATCATTTTGCTAAAATACTCCTTCACAATTCAATGCCTTGACAGCAGATAATTTACAGTCTGGTGATGGGAACAAACAAGAACTGACAGCTTATGAAATACAGAAAGTGAACCAAGGTGTTGTCTTCTCCTTTCAAATGGCAATAGGCTAAGTCCTAACTTCTCTTTTTTCATTTATTATTTTCCCGTTGTCTTTTTTTTTCTTTCCCAACAGTGAGAAACACTAGAAACCAGAACCTGAAATACTTCCTCTCTAATCCTGACATTTTTGTACTAAAAACGATTACAGTGCTCCAATACAATCTCCAAAATTACTTGGGTAGTGCCATTTTGGTGTTTCTGAAGACAACTCTGGCAATACAACTACGGGCTAACCCAAGAAGCAACTCACTAAGATTATAAAGACTTCTTTACTTATTTCACCAGTGTTACTGCCTGAAATCCATTCTGGTTTCATCCAGAATGTGTTATATTGCTGAATTTGCTTAAGGATACCTGTACTTATTAAAACTGGCCACCTGAACTTTTGAGCTGGCTTCCATTAGACACCAAGAAGCCTGCAGGCAAAGGCTTAATGAAATTATACCTATTATCTTCACTGAAATATCACTAATTGGAGCAGAAAGGGTGCAACAATAAGTGTCTGCAGTTAAAGATGACATTTAAAGTAGGACTGAATTCTCTTCTTCAGAGATGCATCCCAGAATTGGCATCCATGAAGATGAGACACATTGACTTGAATCTATAACAATGCAACAAGCCCTGTGAGCTGGCATCAGCAGAGCGTGTGTTTCTGAGGAACAAGACGTCACTGACTGGGGGTAGGGAGGTTCTTCGATTCCATGATCTACTTTGCTTTCAACACAAATTTTTCCTTATCTAGTTTCATGAAAGGCAGAAACTATGATAGTATGGCGATATGAACAAAGAGGACAAAGAGTATCCTGTTTGATTTTAAAGCATGGTCAGATTTTTGTGCAGCAAAAATTTAGGAATGTGAAAAAAATCACTATCAACAAAGTTTTAAAAAGTCTATAATCCAAATGCTGCAATTTAGCAGACTCGGATTGTGAAAATAGTGTTTTATGTTAATTAGTAGTTGCTCTGCTTTTACTTTTGTAAATTGAAACTTCAACTTTTTGTTCTTTATTTTTAAAATAAATACCAATTTCTTTCACTGACCAAGATCTAGATGGCTAAAGTACTATTCTTGATCTTCGAAGCCTCTGGAGTTGATTTGAAGAGATGCAGCTACTCCCCAAATCTTTGAACATTTTTAGAATGGAGCTCACAAATAGAATTCTGAGGTTTTCAAACATGCAAAAATATTTCCTAGATGTGCTGATTTGCCCTGAGAAAGGTCACTTTTCTCATGTCATTCAGTCAGAAGCAGAAGTGCTAGGATTCATTCCTAAAGGTGTTTGAGCTGGTGTAACAACTGGAAAATAATAAACAAACTGTATGTGCCATCATTTCTAGATTATACAGATTCTATACCTACCACAGTCTAATGAAACCAAAAAATTATTGACTCCCAGGACTGCACCCGAACAGCGGGGTGGAGGCGTGTGTGTGGGGGTCCCTTCTCATAAAGGACTGATAACTAATGTTCTCTAATCTGGTAAGGATATTAACTATCTAAATATATTTATTACCCCTTCAGACTTTGTATTTACTGTATTATACTTAAAAAATGGTTTATTGTTATAATTATTATGGTTTAAAAATTAGAACAATATCAAAGCCAGAGATGTTTCTTTTGCTGAACAGAAATTTTGCTGAACAAAAGCAAAAAAAGTCTGGAAATCTCCTTCTGTAAACTTTGGGTCTATTTCAGTTTTGAAAACATCCTCAGCAATTGCCATTTGTTGACATTCAGTTTCATGACAGCAGATTATTGCAGAAAATAAATTTGAAAATGAATTTGAAATTAATTTTTCACCAGCCACAGTTCTGGTGCAGGGCATTTGTCACCCTAACAAATGTGTACTAGAATTAATCTTCATACCGTATAAGGCTTCCCCTGTAGCTTCACACCAGAGCAGATCACAGACAATTATCGGATTTATTATCCTTTTATTGATTTTCCTGAGGCATTTGGATGGATTGATTCTGATATGCTACTCCTTAGACATATTAGATAGATTGCTTAACAAATTTCAGAGCAGCTGACCGTGACCAGGTCAATATCTCACAGGAAGTTCTTCCTCACATATACACATCACTTGCCAGGAGCATGTCTGCCTTCTGATCTACAGCTGTCATCTTGTGATATACAAAACAGACTACAGAGGAAGTTAAAGTACCCTAATTTTATCTTTTGAATTTAGACTATATTTGTGGCTTAATAGTATGCTGCTTTGCATAACTACTTTGAAAGATCTCCATTATTCTACTGTTATCTAACTATCAAAAGGAAATGTGTCTTCAGAGATGAATCACTCATATTACCACTTTTTGCTTTTAAAAATGCCAACTTCTGACAAAATGGACAGCCCTCTGCAGCATGTTTTAGTTTGAACTGTGGAGCAGAACAAAGGGAAGGACTTTTAGTAACTTTTTAAGAGGCTACATGATAGAATCTGGCAAGGGAACTTTTGGCTTACCACAGCAGATTCAAAGCCTGACACAACTGTTCCCTAACCATGCTAAATACATCTCATGCTTCTGAAGTGGAGAATACTGCCCTCCCTGCAGATCTCATCCTACTGCCCAGTAAGAATGGCCTGCTCCTATTTTACCATTAGTCAGGAGCCTTTATACCCTACAGAGACCAAGGCTGTGTCCAGCCTAGGACTATGCATTTCTAAACATGGAGTTTGACCCTCAACTCACCTCCTACCCAATCTCCCAGCACAAACTTACTGAAATCTCAGGTCTCCTCCTGGCACAGCAGTTTGGGCTAACTCCTGTCACTTGGACTCACGCGAGGCCAAGCAAGCTGGAGCTGGGAGGCTGCTGCACAGTGAGTGGTAGCCACTAGCTCAAATGATCCCAAGTCCAGGGATGGAAGAGATTGTATCAGCCTAGGGAAAAGGAGGAGGACAACTCCTCCTTTTCCTTTCTGTCCTTCAGCTCTGCCTGCCCTAAACTGAAGTGAAGGATGGATGGATGGGAGGGAGGGAAGGAGGGAGGCAGGGGCAGAAGAAGACAATACAAAAGTCCTTGGCATGCTTATCAGACCACTGTCTCAAGTTAGGCAATAGGGAATACTAAGGATGGGACTTAATCTCACTTCTCATATGTTTTATTCAGAACTGTAGGAGGGCACCTTTACCACGGAGATGATGCCTGTAGAGAGAGACCTCTCTTTAGGTTAGATTTCAACAGTGTTTCCTTCCAGCTTACCTTTTTTTCTTTAAAAGTTATGCCAACCATGGAAGAGGAAAGGCAACACTGTTGGCTAGTTCCTCCAACCCTTTTTTTCTTATTTTAAATACAGAAATATAATTATTAGACCAGTTGCTCAGACAGTATGAAAGTTGAGCCATTTATTTTCTGTGCATGAAAGAGTCAATACACACAAGTCCCTTTTCAAGGAAATGCCCTACCTGCCAGGCTAAGGTGATTTTGGCCACATCTTGGTACTGAGAACCTGATGTCTATGCTATGAACATTTCAATTATAGTTTCCTTCTGCAGTTTGAATGCCCAGCTGGAAAGCATCTGCCACATTAGCTTCATCTGAAATTGAACTGGTTCATGTGCTCCAAAACCCAACACACAAAAAATAGAGATGATTTCTTCTGCAAGTCTGTTTCACATGCATCCATATCAACTGCTTCTGAAGTTAATGGAGACTGTATGTAGCCTAGAAGCAGTATGAACCAAGGAATTGAGATGGGTGGCTGAAATTATTGATCAGATGATACTAAAAGAGAAAGTAACAAGTATACTCAGAGAAGTTTATTCACTGAAAACATTTCCTCCCAAAAATTTAGACCGATTAACTCAAATAAAAATAAAGAGTAACTGGCTAGTAAGTTAGTCTGAATATTTTTGAGAGCAATTCAAGGTAACAGCCCAAGGATAAATTTAGATATCTAGAGACAGACAGAGATGGCAAGTACTTTTTTTCTGTTGGCACTATGAATAGAAAAAAAAGTGCTTTCCATAAAGAAAACAGTCTTCACACCACAATTTTTCCCAGTACAGAGGAGTTCTCTTATTTAAATTATGCAACTAACAAAAAGTAAAAGGTTATGAAATCTTTGAGAACACATGGTCTTTTCCACAGAATTAGATGGACCCTAAAGATGAACAAGAAGAAAAATGAAACTGAATTTACTCATTATGAGGTATTTGAAAGTCCCTCTACAAAGTCTTCCATGAATTCAAAGTTTAACTGAGGATGTTTCATTTCTCCTTATCCAGATCCATACATTTCTCAAGGACTAGAAATTAAGAATCCACAATTCACTGCTTTCAGTAGTAAAGGAACAAGTAATCCAACCCACACATGCTGGGATTTTCAAGGAAGCCTAAGGTAATAAAATGTTCAAATTACTTTTAAATTCAATGGGAGTCAGACTTCCAACTCCTTAAGACCTGTTGAAATTGATATCTGTAACTTCCAATATCCTGAAACCAAAGAAATTAAAATTTTAAAAAACCTTCTGTGAACTAGTAACTGTTGATTATTTAATGGCTGATTAAAATTTCTTACTACCTGCCTCCAGAATTTCACAGTAGGAACATTACACTCATATTTCTATTTTTCATAAATGTCAATTCCGTCTGACATTGTGTGTTATTCAACATGAAAGATATCTGGAAAATAATCCTAAATAGCAGTAGGCTATGGCATAAAAGCTATCCACTGAATGCTACCAACAATAAGCTAGCAAAAAATTTAGCTAAACAAGTAAAAATATAAGCCTTTCATAAGAACATATTTTATAAAGTAGAACTTCTCCATTTTCAGAGCAGAAAACAAAGTTAGAGGTTGCATCCCTGTTGTGTTCAAGCACAGCAAGAGGCATTCGGGATTCCAGTCCACCAGCTACTCCAGGATGGGTTCTCCTTTTCCCATGTGCTACACCCTTTATCCATGTGCTACACCAAAAGGCATGAGGAGCAGGGAGGTGATTGTTCCCCTGTACTCGGCACTGGTGAGGCCGCACCTCGAGTACTGTGTTCGGTTTTGGGCCCCTCACTACAGGAAAGACATTGAGGTGCTGGAGCGTGTTCAGAGAAGGGCAACCAAGTTGGTGAGGGGCCTGGAGCACAAGTCTTAGGAGGAACGGCTGAGGGAACTGGGGCTGTTTAGTCTAGAAAAGAGGAGGCTGAGGGGAGACATAGCTCTCTACAACTACCTGAAAGGGGTAGTTGTAGTGAGGTGGGTGCTGGTCTCTTCTATCAGGTGGCTGGAGATAGGACAAGAGGAAATGGCCTCAAGTTGAGGCAAGGGAGATTTAGGTTAGATATTAGGAAAAATTTTTTTACTGAGAGGGTTGTCAGACATTGGAATAGGCTGCCCAGGGAAGTGGTTGAGTCACCATCCCTGGAGGTATTCAAAAAGCGAGTGGACGGGGTACTTCAGGACATGGCTTAGTGGGCATGGTTGATGGTTGGACTCAATGATCTTGAAGGTCTTTTCCAACATAAATGATTCTATGATTCTACGAGAAGCCATGCTTCTGTTGCAACAAAATGCAAAAGCAAAATTAAACAACACAAAACTATTTTATGAAACTAAATTATTGGCTTTCAGCCAGATCTAGGGGTTAGGATGTGACCTGCAATCACATAACTAGTCTAATACTTGAGAAATGAGCCCCTGCACTGTCCCACAGAACAAGTCCAATGTCAGCTCCTCTCCTGCTCAAGGCAGAAGTAGCCCATCCTTGACTCTTTATTACAGGGACAGCAAAAGGCAATTTTATCAACATTTCTGAGAAGCTTTTTAGCCAGCTGTAACCCTTTTTTACAATTCATAAAATCTGAAGACTGCACTTTCTGGTTGGGAAAGTTTTGTGCTAATATGGGATTATGAAGGAAGGGACTTGGGGTGCACAGCCCTCACTGGGAAGTTGCATATGGTTCTTCTGTTGATACTTTCAAGAGTTAGGAACATCTACAATGTATAAGGCTTGGTGATTTCTCTGTATAAGCATTAGAACTGGAGAAAGACAAACTTGTGTTTGGTCTAATAATGAACAAATATCTCATAGCAAAGAAATTCTAGTATTTCAGTGCAGAAATAAAGAACAGCATTACTTGTTTGCATGCCAGGTCAATTTTATTCCTGTTTTAAATATGGGGAAATGAGGGCACTGGGAAACTGCAACTTTCCATCAATAAAAGAGTAGGCGTTAACTAAATCCAAGATTCCTAACTAATGTGTATCCTGCCTATAACTGCCTTCATTGCCTTTGCTTTCTCTGCAGGGCACATTGGTTTTGTCCTTCAAAAATCTGTCTTGCATATAAGAACTGAAACCCTGGTCAAACACAATACAAGCAGAAAAATGGAAAAGGTCTTAAGAGGCCACATATAATATATCCAAGCATGAAATGGCCCAAGTTTATAGAGCAAAGTAAACATTTTACAGTATTTGTAATCAACATAGGGAGTCTTTTATCGCTTTGCAGAAAACTACGCCAAGAAAAAATTGCAGCTCTTTTTATTTTTTAATGATGCAGCATGCTGTTAATTTGGGTATAATGCCAAAAAGCCCCATAGTAATATTCAGGAAGGAGTTGTCTAGAAACCCCTCAATGTCTCAGATAAAATTGGATCTGAATGGCTAAACCAATTTGAAAACAAATCAATTTAAAACTAATTTTATCCCCAACATGCAGTTTTTTAACAAACATCTTTCACTACAACAGAGATGCTAGCAACATCCTTAAACCCAACACATTTATTCTGTTCCCGATGTTGCATACAAACATGAACACTTTTCTGGTACTACTCAGACTACAGAGAAAACAAATGCCTGAATTCTTCCTCTTTTATTGTCTTATTCCCATCATTAAAAACAAAGTCCACCTCACAGCTAGGCAAACACCTTGGAATTTCTCCTGCCCTGGTTTCTTGCCTATTCGTCAAAACCATCCTCTCTCTCACCTGCAGTTTTAAGGTCACGCCAAGGTTACACACACAGAGACTCTTCCCTTCTGGCCTAAATAGGTCAAGACTGGTTTGAAATCTCACCAAAGATATGTATTCTCTTGCATTTTGTACCGAGGTGCTGCAGATATGGGGTGGGAAGGAAGAGGGAGACAGAGAGTTGTTGAAAGTGCCTGAAGGTAGCTGAGAGGCAGCCCACACAGCCGGCGCACAGGGCAGCCCAGGAGGGAGACACAGAACAGATCTCACTCATCTTCTCCTTTCATGCAAAAGACATTTTTTACTCTGTGTCCCAGAAGAGCTGCTTCCTAGACAGTTTTACACTTGTTCCTAGTAGCCCAACAAGCGACTGACCACACCCTGGCATGCCCAGCACCATAATATTATGCTATAGGGAAATACTATTCCTCTGTTGGAAGGTTGCATAGCTCAAAATGTGAGCTTTGCCATTAAAAAAGGCAGCTACGCTGCCCATCACTAAGCAAAATTGTTCAACACAGCCCGGCTCCTTAGGCATTAATTGTAATGGAAAACAGAATTATAGTCTGATTTTTAACAGCTTTTTAACCTAGCAATTGGCACGTTTCTACATATGTGTGTGTGTATATATATAGACACATATATGCTTTATTAAAGTAATTTCTCACTTGTCATTATTTTTAAATGTTATCACACTCCATCATATACATGCTGTGTACATATAGTTATTACTCCTGTTTTATCCTGTAAGTTAATGATAAGCCTGACAAAAAATTCACTCTACTCCAGGAAGCCTCCAGATGTCGGCGCAGCATACTCAGTGCAGGTATTGCATTAACCACTTCATGCATCACACAGGGATGGGAATGGTTCCTTTTTTCAAGGAATAAGTGAAAACCTCTCAGAGCCCACCATACACTGACTTGATTAAACTGCTGCCACCTTCCACTCACATCAAGAAAACAAACATGACTCTATAAAGTAAAGCACAGTACATCTGTGGCAAGATGGAGACCTCTCATGTATTTGTTTGGCTGTAATAACTATCAAAATAAGAATATGCAATATTAAGAGATGTATGGGAGAAAACATTGAAAATTAGGGGGTTTTCTCTTCCATAAAACTGTGAGTAATTAGCCACCTCAGTTCCAGTCTCCATCTCTGAATTTGCACAGGAAACAATCTTGAAAAATGCACCAAAAAAAGCAAATTAATTGTCTTGGTTGACAAAGCAAGGAGCCTATTTTTTTTTTTTTAAATCAATCCCTATTAACTCCTAAAAAATAGTATGTTTTTTCTTCCATGGTACTTTCAAAAAAACCACGTAAACCCATACAGCAAATGACTTCACACTCTCTTATCCTTCCAGTAGTTATGATCTGGCCCTGAACACTAATGTGAAGCAATACGAAGTTTCCTGTTACACTTTTTATTGCTTTTGAATCCAGCCTGAAACCTCACCTTAACCTTCTAAGTACTGCATTAATCACATCCTCGTTTTTTGCACTGACATAACGATAGCATAAATGTAAAGAAAACAATGATTCAGTATTTTAGAAAATCTGAAACAGTACAGGCTTTTGTCCTCTCTACTGACCCTTTTATAATTACATTTATATTAGTTCTTATCAAAACAAATCACTACTCAATTACAGTGCTTTCAAACCAAGGAGAAGAAAAGGCATCTGAAGAAACACAAAAATATTTCGGTCTAACTTTAAGTTTCAAAAGGAAGCATAGAATCAGGCTGCTCTTTCATTTATTCTGAAGCATTCAGAAGTTGCTTCAAAATGTGCTTTCTGTTTTCTCATTAACTTTTAAAGCATCTTAAAATCACTTGGGGAAAAAAAAAGAGAAAGAAAATAATAATAATAATTAAAAAAAACAACCCAAGATAATAAGCTTAGTTTCCTTTTCAAGAATTGAGGAGAATTTGTGCTATTGTGTAGTTCATTCCTTCATGCCTTTATTTCTTCGTCCTGTAAGGATTTTCTGTACTTATGGGGGTTGGGGGCAGATATTACTATATCCTAGAATTTCTGAAGCTAAAACAAAATTGTATATCTATGACAGAATCTTATGGAATTGTTCAACAGCCACAAAGTGCTACAAAAAGAACATATTTCCTGTTACATGACAAAGAATTTAAAGTAACCTCCATTAATATTACACTGAACATTTTTGGATCCATTCCTACTACGTCCTTGTAGAAAAGTCCTATGGGACTGAAGAAGTCATTCAGGATATTAATAATATTTAATTTGACAATTACAAAGACATTACATTTGACCTGAAAGTTCAACATTAAGTTTCCAAACTGGATTGAAAAATATAGGGTTTCTCATTGAAGTGAAATGCAATTTTTCCATTAAATAAAAATGGAACTATAAATGGTACATATATTTAAATATTCATTAAAGAAAAAAAAAACTTTATGTATTTTGTTGGTTTTATATTTTAACAATAAATAAAGATAGGCTAAAACAGATTGTCTTTCTAATGGGTTTGTATCATTTTCACAGAGGGAAGATGCCAATGGAAGCCTTAAGTTATTATTTCAGTTCATTCTGCCAATTAAACCCTTGCTTGTATAGAACTAACTTTAAACAGATGCTTTATTTAGATGTTTTTAAAAATTCAAAAAGTAGATTTGAGGAATTTTAGAAACATTATTAATGTTACTAGAACACTTATGCATATAATATGTCCCATTGGAAAATAACACAAAACTAATTGAAATAGTTTCATAAACCATTTCACATGCATCTTTCAAATTTTACAAGAGCTCTGTGGGACTAAAAAGGATTTCAGATTCAGCCTCCTCTCTGAAAAAATAATGAAATTTTAGGGATTGTAAACAGTGGTAAATTTAAATCTAAAGGCTTCCATTAATCTTGATAAAGAAAATTAGTGAATAACCTCGCTTATGTATAACAAAATATATTCAAAATGCAAATGGTTTATAACCTAAGTCCCAGAAAGTCATTAATAGCAGCATCCAGCAAATTCCTAGAACTGTATCTACACCAGTGCCTAAGTACCTGAGCCTTAACTTTACTTCCATTTCTCAGTGGGATTACTCCAGGAGTGAAGTTACTCCCTGTGTTAGCATCTGTTAAATGAGATCCATAGTTACAGCTGGCATTTGGAAAACTGAAGCAGAAATTAATTAGCATTTCAAATATTTCAGTATATATACTATTCCCATGTCACTAATTACAGTCCCATCTGTACAAAATTGTACCAAAAATACTCATATTTTAATATCTTTCCCTTTCATCTCTAAATACTTTGCTCACATTAAAAAATAAATTTAAAAAGCTGGTTCTTCACCACCAACCACCCTATCGAATGGTCGGCATTGCTATCACAACCAACAATGCATTAACGTAATACAAACTACTTTCTAAAGTCAGACTGAATTAATTTCAACAGCAGTACAGTTTTCATTATTTTTCAGTTGTTGACCATGTTAATCATTAGGAATATTTTTATATTTAGATAAAAGAAATATTATGAATATGCTATCAGATAGAAGTAAGCAGGACGGTAAGTTATCTTATAAGATGCGCTTTTTTATGAACTTGGGCATATTCTCAGAGTTTTTTCCTCTTGCTTTTTTCCCCCCTTCTTTTTTACTCTCCTGCTTCTCTGGTAATAATAATTCACTATGGTATTTATAAAACTCAAAATAATAAAATCCTCAAATAATGCGTATACTGCTAGAAAAGAAAGCTGGAGCAGTTTATTTTTTTAAGAAGAAAACTTATCTTGAGGGCAAAAGCAGTCCAAAAGTATATGCCATTGAGTATTTTACGGAATATATTTCTACAGAATATGTTCTGTGTTTCTGAAGAAGAAATCTCTCTCTACTGGAGTACTTGTGTCTTGTCAGAGAGCCTGCGAAAATGATAGTAGTTCAAGCCAAGGTAGCCTAGATAATAACATTCAATTAAATGGAAAAATTATAACACTATATACTTTGTTATATTTATGTGTTATTTTCCCACCATGCACTCTAATATTATCAGAAATACAAAAAGCTTTAGTATGAGAAATTTTGCATGCTCTCATAGAACAAGTTTTACCTGTGGGAAAGTAAAGAAAAAACTCTGAATTGAGAATGCCAAGCAAAAATAAAAAAGGTTAATTTTATCTGTTTTAAGAACATCCTGAGACCATCTAATTTCCTGCTTCTCTGTACAACTTTAAGGAAAGAGAAACTGTATCAAACTATCTGGACTCAGTAATTCAAGAAAAATAGAATGCAAACTCTAAAATAAATACACGAAAGCAAAGAATCATACAGCATCTTTATCTTAGAACTCTTCTGTTAAATTTGAACTAAAATAATTTGATTTCATTAAAACCAATACCTTTACGTTCTGTACAAAGGTAAATAATTTACAAACACGCCCAGGAAGTGTTCTTCAAAAGCAGGCAGTTCAGTGACGTTTCAGAGAGAGTAAAGTTTGAGAAAAATATTATTGTCATGAATGAAGAAACAACAAACAGTACTTCAATCAGGGTTACATTGCAAAGCTTATTTTACATTATTAATTCAAAATTTAATGACGTATATGAAATAGATAGGTGTTGATTCTGCAAGTGCTTGCTCCCAGGAGTCCCACCAGCTTGAATATATTATCTCAGATAAACAGGACTATCTACAAGCATAGTCATTTGAAGAACCAGACATCCCCCCAAATATTTATGAAATATATTAAGCAGAGAAACCCTGACTGGGTATAACACTTCAGTTATGATGCAGTCTGTTTACTCTACAGCATTGTACTTAAAAGCCTACATCATTGTAAAGCTGTATTGTAAATTACCATGGAAAAATATTTTAAAGTATTCCTCAAATCTTTTGAACTATAATAAAAACCCAGATACCAGATCACAGACACTGCTATGAATTATGTTGTTCAGTACCAGAAATCTGTGCCATAACATCAGCTTATAATACTTATTATGAGGCTGAATGTTTGCCACGTGAATTAATTTAATTCCAACTAGTCTTTTCACAACTTGGAGAAAGTGGGGTTTTGTACTATAAAGTCTTAAACTTTTATACAAGATTTTGTAGGTAACCGATGACCTAGCTTTTGGGGATGAATACCCACAAAAGTAAGCATTTGTACATTTCAAATACCAACTAAAATCACTTTGTATTAAGGATAGACGTGTGTGTATCACTGGCTAATCAGCATTCGAGTACATTTGAAACACTGTGTTTCCATGTATGAAATAGTTAAGGGGAACAGGCAAAAATGCTGTAAAGAGTTGCACAGATTCTAATGTTTCCTCCCTCTCGTTCACAGCTTACAATGTAAAGTTGTCAGACACGTAGCTTATCAACCAGAGCATTTCTAAAAATGAGCATACAAAAAATAAGCAGTCACCAGACAGGCAAAGCGGTAAAATCTAATAGCTTATTCACTCGATGACACATGATTCTGTGGGAGAAGGAACACTTTTATTTAACAACCTGGTATTCCTTTAACAGAGACAAACGCTGCATCAGAAGCGACATTAAGGGAAGACAGACAAGATGACCATTTCTCTCCTCACAGAATAAAAAAAAAAAACCAACAACAAAAAAAAAAACCAAAAAACAAACCCAAAAAACAAACCCCCAAACCATTATCGTGTGAAACAGAAAAGATCTTCTTGAAACGCTAAGTCAACAGAGGGACAAGCAGGTGTTTGCATTCTCTGCAGTTTAACTCATGGATTTCATTGTGCGCCTCACAGAAAGAAAAGCAGTTTCATTTGTAGATCTTACAGGGAAACAAAGAACTTCAACAAGGAGTCCCGACAAACATCTTACGCTGTTAAACATCTTCACCAGGAGAGAGAGAAAAATCTCCCCCCGTTGCAAGCAACCGCGGACATCTTTTGTTCCCTGATAAATATTTGCCTTTGTCTTTTGTGATAAGGTCTGCTGCCTTCGCTTCACACAAAAAGGGCCCGGTTGTTTCCGTATAGAAAACATTTAATTAAGATCATTTCCGATTTCCTAGCCCCCCGTGCGCCGCGGGAAAAGACGAGCGAAAGGGGAGAAACCCCGGCGCTCGCTGGCTGCGAGGAGGGGCCCGGGGGCGCCCAGCGGCTGCCGGGCCGGGAAGCGCGGCCCCGCCGGCGGACGGGCCTCTCCCGCGGGGCCAAGCCCGGCGGGGACGCGGAGAGGGGCGCGACGGCCGGGCCGGGCCGGGCCGGGCCGGGCAGCGGGCCTGCCCCGCACGGTCCTGCGGCGGCGCCTGGGAAGCAAAGGCGGCGCCGGCCCCCGCGCAGGCGGTGCGCGCCTCGCTCCCGGCGAGCGCCGGCGTCAGCATCTCCTGCCGCCCCCCGTGCCGCCGAAGGGAGGCTGGGGAAGCCGTGGGAGGGGGCACTGCGGTTCGCTCCGGCTGGCGAGGGAGGAGGGGAGAAACATTTTGGGGTTGTCGGTTGTTTGCTGGCTTTTCTCGTTTGGGTCTCTTTTGGGGTGGGGTTTTTTTGGTTGGTCGGTTGGGTTTGTTGGGGTTGGGGGGGGTTTTTTGATTTTTTGGTTTTGGTTCCTCCCCACCCCGCCCCGTGGCTGAGTTGCTTTTCACACTACGCTCTTTTAAATCCTTTTAAAAGTAACGTACAGTTTGGGTTTTGCCTCTTGGTCAAACTTTAAGCTTCACAAAACCATCAAAACCTTCCTACCAAAGCGAAGAAAATGAGCAGCTTTAATTATTTTTAAAATATTCTGTCTACAAAAAGGCCGTGCCAGACTCTATGGACTCTGCAACATTAGTTCTCTGAGGACTTCACCTATTTTATACACTAGAGTTAAACTTCACAAAATAGTTCCCGCTGCTGTAGTAGTTTGAAATACTGAAAAGAAAATCTAGGAAATAAAATCATTATAATGTGTTTATACACACACACAGAGTACACAGCTTCCAAAGTTCTTAGTCCTCATGTGTATGTTCACTTACTGGAATTAATGCTCTTTATCGTGTTGACTGCCTGCAGGGGACAGTCCTGAAATATTCCTGCATGCCAGGTACTTATAACAATATTGTTAAATGTGGATTTACTGCAAGTCTAAGCCACTCTATTAGAGTTACCTTCCTGTATACCTCAGGACAACACACTCACTCATAACCACAGACTTACTACTTCAGTCTGTATGAAATTTTGCTAAGAAATATCTGCAAAAATACTAGTCTGAAATAGTGAGAATTAGAATGCAAAATTTAAAAACATGTGATATGAGCAAAAAGAAACACAGCAACGATACTCCACAGGAAATATGCACAAAGTTGGGAGAGAGAATCATTCCTGTAATCCAAATATGAAACACAGGAGATGAGCTCATACTGTGGACATGACACAGTCCGGAGAGATTTTTCTTTGGTTAAATATTCAGAAAGCACAAAGTCACTTTTTTTTCCTTCAAAGCTTAGCACAATACACTACATTTCTTTAACATTTGTACCATCTTTCAGAGAGCACAACTCTTTTTTTTTTCCAGAATATCAAAGTTTTTATTTCATGAATGAATTTCAAGACTTATTCATTGTGTGACACTAAAGAAAACACCATAAACAGGGAAAAAAAAAGATTAATGTAAATAAATCAAAGTCATTCTATCCTTCTCTGGCCATCTGTCTCCCCATAAATACACATGCAAAAAATACCATTTGCTAAAAGCAGCTATTTTAAAAGTCTATCACATTATTGTTCCAAGTAAAAAAAAACAAAACAAAACAAAACAAAACAAAACAAACAAGAGCAGAAAATGCTAACAGTATCATCTTACCTGCCTTTTAAGCAAAAGTGTGAAAAACACAACACACAAGAAAGCCTGCAAGCTGACAAAGACTCTGGATTAGTGACAGCGATTGACCCAGTGAAAATTAATCAGACTCACTTTTTCTTTAAATGAAACACATTACTCCCCTACATATTGACACATCAAAAAATATGATTACACCTCAACATGAAATTACAGTGCATACCATACACCTCTATGTTCTTAGAAGGTTTGCTCATCAAAGCACTTGTTCAACAAGAAGTATTTTTTATGATCCTGTAAATATTGTGCTAATACTTTTGAACTGAGAAAGGTAAATGCACCTTATGTTAAGCTGCTTTGCATAGACTAACTTCATGAGCTCTCTAGTAGCTGATGAGTAAGAGCCCCATTTTTTTTAGCCTCCATTAGTAGTGAAAAGTTTTGAATCAGATGCCTCACTAGAAGTCTTGAACTTCCTAAAACTTAAGTGTGAAACTAAAGTTAATTAGCAGCTCCACAAACTGGACAAGAGCTTATCAAGGTGACCCTATACATATTCATATGCGTAAGATCACTACCTAAAAGACAGTATTTTTAAAGTAACATAATGTAATATCTTTGGTATGTCTCTGTTTTGAGTATCTGTGAGCAGTAGGATGCAATGAAGGATACATTTACGTTTTTATACGGGAGGAAATTCTATAATAAATGATAATGACAGTATTACAAACAGAATACTGTCTTTTCACAGTTTGTGTGAATTCAACAACAAAGCAAGCCATAACCATGACCAAAGAATGTAATGGGATTAATCCAAGATTGTCTTGATTGATCCTTTCCATAAGTACAGTGAAACCACATTCACTTAAGAGCATTCAAGAGGATAATGAGTAAGCAGGAATTACCTAACTTCAGCGTCAGCTTTGGGCTGACAATATCAAACAACCATGCAGAATACTGGACACAAATTAAACTAAGATAAAGATTAAAAGCTTCTGTCGCTTACAGAAGGACCACCAAGAGACTACCTATGTTTCAACTTTTGTTTATATAAGCAGGACAGATAAAGATAGCTGTAAACTTGAGACTACTTCAGTACACCAGGGATACACTTCTTAGCATATACTTATACTCTAGAAAAGTGAGATACAGCCTTTTCCAAAGGTGATGTAGGTTATATTTTTTGCCTACAAAGTCTGGGGCCAGAAGAGAGATGTTTTTATTTATCAAACAAAATGTGGTAGGGCTATTTGTAAGTGGTTCAAACATATTTAAGAAATAAGGAAGTGCACTTAGTACCTACTCCCATATCTGGCCATTGTTTAAATAACACATGACTAAAAAACATTAACTGTTAATAATCAAGGAAAGTTAGAAACTTTACTTAAGGAGCTATGGACCATAAGTTAATCTTATCTTAATCAACTCCGTAGGACAAAGAAGGAGACAAAGGCAAATAGGTAACAAACGAAACATGCTGCCTATCACTGGCAGGTCAGGCATGTTCCATACAGAACAGAAAAAATACTAATATAAAGTTTTTCCTAGCAAAAAAACCTTCTGTTTCTAGATCACAGTCATTACTGTTATGTTTGTTGTGTTGTCTATTTATGTTATTGGGGGTTTTGGGGTGCTTAGTTTTAACCTAAGTAATCTGTTCCCATCATATATTCCCGACAGTTCAAGTTTGTATTTTCTAATTGAAGATATACACAGAGAAACTGTCTGAGTGTGCAGGGACAGGACTGGGAAAGCCAAAACCCGCCTGGAGTTGAATCTGGTGAGGAATGTGAGGGGCAACAAGAAGGGCCCCTACAGATATTTCAGCAGCAAAAGAAAGACAAGGGGAAATGTGGGCCTGCTGCGGAAATGGAGTGGGGGACATGGTGACAGGGGACATGGAAAACACCAAGGTGCTCAATGCCTTCTTCATCTCTGTCTTTACTGGTAAGACAGGAATCCCAGGCCCCAGAGACATGAGGGGAAATCTGGAGCAAGGAAGTCTTAGCTTCAGTAGGGAAGGATCAGGTTCGAGAACATTTAAATCAACTGAAGTAGACAAATAAGTCCCTGGGACCTGACAGGATCTACCCATGAGTGTGGATGTCCCTGCAAGGCCACTCTCAATGGTCTCTGATAGGTTAGTGCTGACTGGGACAGGTTCCTGAGGACTGGAAGAAAGCAAATGTCACCCTCATCTTCAAGAAGGGCTAGAAAGAGGATCCAGGGAACTACAGGCCAGTCAGCCTTACCTCAGCCCCTGGGAAGATGTTGGGACAAATCCTCCAGAAAAACATTCCAAACATATTAAAGACAAGGAAATGATGAGAGTAGTCAACATAGGGACTGCAAAGGGAAAATCATGCTGCACCAACCCAAGAGCCTTCTCTAACGAAATGAGCAGTGAACATTTACCTTGATTTTAGACATTTCACGTGGCCTCCCATAACATCCTCATAGACGAAGTAATGAAATATGGACTAGATAAGTGGACAGCAAGGTGGACGGAAAACTGGCTGAACTGCCAGGCTCAAAGGGTTGTGATCAGCACAAAGTTCAGCTGGAGGCCAGTCCCTGGTGGTCTACGCCTGGGGTTGATACCAAGGATAATATTTTTTTAATCATCTTCCTCAGTGACACAGGTGATGGGACAGAACGCACACTCAGTGAGGTTGCTGATGATGTAAAACTGGGAGGAGACATTGATACGCCAAAGAGTTGTGGCATTCAGGGGCACTTCAACAGGCCAGAGAAATGGGCTGACAGGAACCTCATGAAGTTCAACACTGGGAAATACGAAGTCCCGAACCTGGGGAGGAATAAATCCAGGCACCAATACACGCTGGGGGGTGACCAGCTTGAAAGCATCTCTGCAGAAAAGGACTTTGAGTCCTGATGGACACCAAGCTGATCATGAGCCAGCAACGTGCCTTTGCAACACATTGACAACCTGGGTTGCATTAGGATAAGCATTGCTAGCAGGTCAAGAGAGGTGATCCTTCCCCTCTGCAAAGCCCTAGTGAAACACATCTGGAATGCTGGGTCCCAAGCTAGGCTCTCCAGTACAAGAGACATGGACATACTGGAGTGAGTCCAGCAAAGGACCACAAAGATGATTAAGGGACTGGAGCATCTATCATATGAGCAGAGGCTGATAGAGCTGGAACTGTTCATCCTGGAGCAGAGAAGGCTCAGGGACATCTTATCGACATGTATAAATACCTGATGGGAGAAGTAAAGAAGACAGAACCAAAGTCTTACCAAAGAGAGGTAATGGGCACAAGCTGAAATACATGAATTTCATTTAACGTAAGAAACCACTTTATTATTGTGAGGGTGGTTGAACACCAGAACAGGCTGCCCACAAAGGTTGTGGAGTCTCCATCCCTGGAAACAATCAAAACCCAACTGGACATGGACCTGAGCAACCTGCTCTGGCTAACGCTGCTCTGAGCAGGGAGTTGGACAAGGTGGTCTCCAGATACCCCTTCCCTCCTCAGTCAATCTCTCAGTCTGTACATTAGGCACTATGCTAAACTTCATGGTAAAACAAAACACAGTTGCATGTTCACTGTTTTCCACTACCAGAACTATTTCTATTAAATTATCCAGGGTGGACAAAAAAAGAAATCAAAACCAATTTGGAGTTAGACAAGTGGATACATAGCTACAATAGAAAGCTGTAAAGTGAAGACAGACATGGCTTATCCATTAAAAAAAAATAAATATAAGGAAATGAAAGTAGAATTCTGATCTGAATCACATACTGGAGCAAATCCATCAGAGGCCACCAAGCTGCTGAAAGGCTGGAGCCCAGGACGTAGGAGGAGAGGCTGAGGCAGCTGGGCCTCTTCAGCCCACAGAAGAGAAGGCTCAGGGGACATCGTATTGCTGTCTACAAGTGCCTGACCAGAGGATACAGAGAAGATGGAGCCAGACTGTTCTTGGAGCTTCACAGTGGAATGACAAAAGGCAACAAACATAAGTTGGAACACAGGAAATTCTGATTAGATATAAGGACTTTTATTTATTTATTTATTTGTTTGTTTTACCATGAGAGCAGTCAAACACTGGCACAGAGTGACCAGACAGGCTGCGGAATCTCCTCATGGAGGAATTCAAGACATGACTGGACACAGCTCTGAGCAAGCAGATCTAATTAGATCTATTTTGAGTAGGTCGTTGGACTAGAGACCTTTGGAGGTCCCTTCCAGCCTCATTTATACTGTGATACTGTGATCACCATGATTGCAGAAAGACCAAGTATGTAACTCGTAGGCAACTTTCCAAGCATAATTATGTGGAGTACACACAGGAGCTTGTAACTGTTTGCTCTTGATGAAATTTAAAAGAATAAAAAAATGCACGTCATAAAAGATGAACGTCGCCTCTTTCAAACTGGTTACTGAGAAGCACCTCTGCAAAACTATCCCCAAGAAGTTACCTTTGTCATCAAAGACTGGTTTGGAAGAGTTACATAACTGACACTTACTTTACATTTATTCTATTAAGTACATAACAAATCACACAAATACAATGGCAAGCTTTTAACTTCTGAAATCACTTGCCATTTATGCCTTTGATTGTTACCCTGTCAAGACGGCATTTTTTTCCTCATGGGTATTTGTACAGAACCAAGTGTTATCTAACTCCTGTTGAAGGTTCTTGGATGTACTACAAGATAAATCAGTAATATTAAGAGAACCTACACCAACAAAGCAAAACAAAACAAACCAAAACAAAAGAGGTATTAATGCCAGAGAAGAATCATGAAAATATTTAGCAGACATATGTGTCTGTGTTTGGTGGTGGCATGGGGAGGGGCAGAAGATGAATCCGGTCATTGGACTATACTTCTAACAATTGTTCTGAGTAAGCATGCCAAACCCAGCAGGTACAACCCTGTGCTGGCCACCATTACTAATAGCAGAACCCAAAGGGCAAGGGGACGTGCTGGGCAGACATTTGAAATCAGCTCAGCTGTTGATGTGCTATGGCTCTGCTCATATGTATGCCAATGCAAGAAAAGCCTTTCTCCGTTCAGCCTTGGCACTATATAAACAGAGCTTCCCTTCTCCCACAAGCATGCTAGGAAGCCTGCACAGCACTGTGTTGGGTGGATAATATACTGGCCTCCTTTGCCCCTTAACCAATTCCACGGTACAGACATGCCCTGCAACCCCAGGATTTAGACCTCAGATTGACTTCTAGCTCTGGCTGGACACGCTTGGGCCTCCTCCCCTCAGACCAGACCCAGGGTTACTGTCTCCTTAAGTACCTCAACTGGTTCCACTTAGGTTCAGGTTTGCTCCCACTGGGACTGATGACAGAGCAGTCAGTGACCAGAACAAATGCCTCAGAGTGCTCTGCAATTTGTTCACAGGGGAAAAAAAATTGGAACAAACAGGTCTGAAAATAGATTCACATGCTTCCCTATTTTTCGTTGAAGTTCACCATTCCTTGAATCCTCTTATAGACCCCTTGACTGTTCCAGGTCCTTTCCCTAAACAAATATTGGCAATCAACGCTCCCACACGCAAAAGGAATTTTTAACTGTTTACTGATCCTTTGTGCTCTAGATGCCAGCTAGGCAGAAGTGCTGTATCTCTTTACATTGGATTCTAGATGCCGTATGAACTGTTACTTTGGTAATACTATCATGCGCTTTCTCCAACAAATTCAAGGGCCAAAATGACATAAAAAATAAAAAAGTAACCAATTATATAACAAAACATTTTTTTGGTAGAAATTACCCTAAAAGGAAATTATGCTACAGACTTCCAAAGTAGTTTTCATACTACATTCTAATTGGCATAAATGGAACCAGCAGTTCTTGGCACTGTGTTTGATGACATATAAATGTATTATAAAAGATTTCCCTGCCCTAAAGACTTCATATATTTTTTAGCTACCCAAGAAACCTCTAAATCAGTGGTTTAATTCACTGGCTAGTGTTTGAGAGAGTTCTTATGAGCTATAGGATTTACGTTAATTTTCTTCAGGGCATAAGTTTTAGGTTACATTTTTTGTTTGAGAGAAATACATTCCAAATGTCATCCATGTGCTTTCCTCTGCCTAGAAATCCCTTGCAGGAGTCATCCTGCACATCTTTTACTAGGGAGTTAAGATGGGCATCTTCATTCTTTCCGACTGGGCTTCTCCTCCAAAAGACTAATTTCCAGCCTTCCTTGTTTGCTTTCTGCTGGGCTTGTATTCCCAGGCTACTTCTCTAGGAAATTGTGTGTTTCAGCCTATCTCTAATATCTCAGAAGCCTGCTTTGAAAGGGCCAGCTTGTCCTGAAAAAGATCCAAAGATAAACTGGGTAGCCAGAGGCTTTGTATACAAGCATCCAAAGGAGAAGGTCAGATTTTTATTCTTAAAAATCAATTGAAAGCATCTACTATCTATGGATGCTTAGTATTCTTTTTAGGATACTTTTGTGAAGTTTTCTCATTTGATTCATTTCACTGTAAACCTCTAATATGGTCCCTTACTCACACTGCTAATTCATGCAGTAACGGATGTGAATAAATCAACTGTAATCACTTACGCAACCAATTTTGCTGTTGCCTATCTGCTATCCTTTCTATTCTATCTTTTGCTCATCCTTCCATTTAGGCATAAGTTCAACAAATAGTTGAAGGTTCTGAACCTTGTTTCTTCAATTGTCCCCTAACTTGTACAGTGGGTACACTGGAGACATTGCTGAACCAGTGTCAGAGCTGACCATTAGTATGCTCAGGCCAAAAGGTGGATATGAAAAATGCCAGTGTCTCTGAAGTCTTCAGAAACCCACTGAAACCTAAAAGAGACCAATTGAGCCTGTGTGAGTCCTACTGAAATGTGAAATAAAAAAGGACTTTTATGCAGCACTGGAGCAGACTCCCTTCAAAATCCAGCAACTACTTTTCCTTCAGTGAATTCCAAATGGATCTGAAACAGAGAGAGGAACGATCTGTACTTCTCATTACTGCTTTTTAGTTGTTCAAACTTCAGTGTATTGAAGCTGTACTATTTTATTCCAATGTTGTAAATAATTATCACCACCCCAAAGCAAAAATATACACTTAGTGTGCTATAAATAATTACAATTAATTATGTGCTATAAATAATTACAATTAATTCTGTAGAAAACAATCTGATTTTTGTAATCAGAGTAACTGTAATAAATAGAAATTTCTCTTTCTAAGGGCAACCTTAAGTTGATGCACTCTGGTACTTGTCAAGTTCTTAAACACACCTCCAGTTCTGGGCCCACTTTCCATGTATAAATATCTCTCAAAGGATACCAACCTAATTAACCTCCTTCTGTGTCTAATTTGCACTCGAGTCAGACCCAGAAGCACAGTCACTGAGAGCACAGGAAAGATACAGTCTACCTGCTTTTGGTTTGGGGCTTCTCTACCAAAATCCAAATTTCCCTGAAGCAACTCGTGATTGAAGCAGCAAATAATAGTCTGTTCAGTCCTAAGTTGGTGTTTATTCAATGTGGGAAGAATACAAACTCTTCAGCTGTGAAGGTCTAGAGCTTTCTACTGAGCATGTAAAGACTGAAGCATTCTGAAAGCTTGCAACCTGGCCAAATTTGAGCAGTTTTTGTAGTACTATAAAAGGCACCTTCCCTTCTGCCCTGCTACATTAATTGAAGGGCAAGAGACACTTTCTGGAAGAGGTTGCCTGAATATTAGTGGAAGGAAGGGTTTCCTCTAAATTTCTGAATTCTTTTGGAAGAAAGGTAAAGAGAATAGTGAAGAGGATGGATAATTTTAACTTAAAAAATTATAGTTTGCCAGAAATTGATTGAAAGCAGGATCTTAAAGTGGAAAATGCCAGACATGATGCATAGACAACACTTGCCAGCCTGAAGGCAAAACCACTGTAAACCTGGACGATACAAAACAGGAGTTCTAAGCAACCATATACTGAATAGTTTAAAAATTAAATATGTTAAAAAAATCGAAATCTATACAACAGAAGGCCTATGTACAAAGTCCAAAAAATATCAGTGAGGTCAATGGGAGCTGAAGAGTCTCTACAGCTTTTAGCAGCAAGCGCGTAGTTGTAAGTGTGGAAGTGTTTAAAAACTGTGCTTTACTTTATGTGACTTTTAAAAAAAATAGTTCTTTCAGGTGTATACGGACTTAAAGCATGAAAGTTCCAGGCAAAGAAACTAGAATTGCACTTCCTTCACCCAGGTCATCAGCTTCACACTAACTGAGTAATAACAACGCAGTAATGCAGCTACCCCTTACCATTCAAGCTGTAGACTTAGTGTTTAAACGGTGACTTGTTTTTCCAGATATGCAGTGTAAAATCCCTAAAGACCTAGAAAAGGAAGGCAATAAAAGGCAGTTAGAAAAGAATGTGTTTTACTAAGTTTGACTGGAGGTCTGTTAATTTTGTATAATTTCTGTTTTGAGATCTAGCTGAAACACATCAGTGGGAGGCTAATTTAAATGATGTTGGAATTGAGGCCTTCTGAATTTTCAACACTGTTGTGCCCATAAAATCTAACTTGGGAACATTAAATCATTAAGTCACATGCCAAATGTTGTATTCATAGCCACCTTCAAGTCCTTGGGCTCAACTCACCTGACTGTGTTGTTTAGGAATAAGGCATTTCCACATTGCTTCTATATCCCTCTTTTTGAGAAGACACTGATAATTCTCCTTTGCATTTATTTACTTCTTATAGCACAGATAGTCCTAAGGCTACTAGAGCACAATTAATTTGAACTTATTCCCATAAAATATCCCATACCTACTTAGACAATTAACACACAAACTCCTCATATTTCTCTGTGTAAACTTACATGTCAAAGTAGGTGAGATGTGCTACGCCAAAATTAATAGCAGTTATGACAGGTTAGAGAAAAAACAACCTTCTCCTCAGTGCAAAAAAATAGTTTTAAAAGTCCATGTTATTTAAGGTTTTGCCTAATTTAATACTGAAAAATTCCCTAACATTACTTTACACTACGGAGAACAATACTTACATTATCACTTGAAATCATGATTAAGGTTGTCTCTGTTACAGATTCTGATTATTAAATCTCTTTAGTTACAACATAAATAAATTGGCCTACGATCTTTCTATAACACATCAGAGCATCTCTTTCAACCACATCATAGTCTAAGCTAATGAGTCTTGCAGAATGCAGAGAAATCAGACTCCAGAATAAGAAGCTACAATATAACCACTTCTCCTCAAGTACTTTCAAAAACAAAACTCTTTGTTTGGGGACACACTCAGCAGGAAAGCTGGCACTAGGGGCATCCAAAAGGCCAAAGAGGAAGAAAACTCAAGAGTGAGAAAAATATTTATAATTCTGATGGAAAACATTGTACAAACCCAGTGCTTCTGTTTGGTTTTTTAAACTGGGGATATATTTCAAGTAATCTGTAAGATATTTCAAACAACAATCTGGACTTTTAATATTGCTAGAAACATAAAAGATTATTAAAGCAATAACTGTAAGATCTAATATTGGAAAATATTCTATGTGCCTCTTAAATCAGCATTTTACTTATGATATTCACCAGATGTTATTCCCATTAAATAAGAAGCTATGTATAACCAATAACTAAAGCCAAATAAATTGAAGAAGAATTAAACAGCAATAGCATCCCTTCCAATATAGCTATAGTACTTCTTATGTAGCTATAGTACTTATAGATAGCATTTAGTTATAAGGAAGAGGAAGACACACACACCAACACACATGCACACAAATGCCAGAGTCCTTAAGAAATCATCACAGCATGATCTCCGCTTACGTATGTTCCCTTGTGGAGTTCTAACACTACATATAATGGAGACTGTGGAGTGGAAATATCAGCAAAGATCAGCCATTGTAAATCTTTCTGCAAGCACTGGAACTGACACAGCTAATTAAACTGGTTCATATAAGAAACAGGCAAGTCCATAAACACAGTAGAAAGACAAGTAATTCAAGTAGTTAATTTGCATAACAAAAAGCAGGTCCATAAAGTTGTTTCCAATTCAAGGCTGCCCTTAAGAAGTGCAGTCTCCTTAAAAGGGAGCATGTAGAGGCAGTAAGGGTCATCAGCTCAGCATTAGACAGTACATGACATGGGCATGAATCAACTATCTGCTCCCAAAGAGAAGCAGGCTAGAAGTTTGTGGAAGGGGCAGAAGAGGTCCTCTTGTCTCTGCTCAGGTCTCTCTCTACCAGTTCCTGCCTCCTACCATTCCTGAATATATCAAAAAGAAAACAAGATCCACCACAAGAAATCCACAGCAAAGGTCCCAAAGCAAGCTATTCATTTCTCACCTTTGTATTATTGCTTTTGAGAATTCAAAATATACATGCTTAGTAAGAGACACATGAATAAAAATCCACTGTCTTGAATTTCAGAGTGTCAGCTGTTGGAGTTACTTCACAAGAAGGTGGAGCTTTTTGATTTATTTGTTCAATTAAATGAAATGGTATTGTCTCCTGCACATTTTACTTAAGTATTCACGCTGCAAAGACTTATTCTTCCATCCTGTCCCAAAGTAAAGTGAAAAGTAATTTTATTTTCACATTGGTTTCACTACTGGAACTAGCAAGACTCCTGGCATTACTCCTTATTACAGGCTTTGCCTTTCTTCAAAGACAGCTTTGTTAATATTATTTCAATAAGAACCACTGGAGTGATTTTCTGAGCAAGCAAAAGTTTAAAACAGTTTCAGGAGAGTCTGAGGGTACTTACTGGGAGAAGAGTGGGAAGGAATACAAATCAAAGAAACAAATGGCCCAGGTAGATGACCTGCAGAGTATTTTACTGAAGGCACAAACACCAACTAGACTCAAAAAGAAAACAAAAATGTAAGGTTTGGGTAGAACTGGATTTTGTCAGTATGTTCTCATGTTGAGCTTGGAGAATAGGAACAGGACAATGGGCGGAGATGTAGGCAGTTCTGCCATACACACAACTTTCAGTTTCATTCTGATTTATATACCATACTTACAACACAATATAAACTCTTTGCATTCAGCCCTATTTTCACCAAAAAAAAATGGCGTTCAAAAAACCAGCTGCTTTAGTTTTCCACAGCTCTTCCCTGTCAACAGCTAAGCCAGCTGTGAATGCTGTTCGATGCTTTCACAAGGCAGAGGAAGGAGGAGAAAGAAAACATGACACCCCTGTGCTCCGACTGGAAAGTTTCACTACTGTCTTGGGCATCGTGTTTCCTGAGTGCCAACTTGGGTTGCATAAGCAATCCCTGTAGCCAGCCATCCTGCCCTTCCCTATCAGCCTGGGAGGAACAGATGGAGCAAAACCAGGTCTTCTGCAGGGGTTTGAGTGACAAGTTACTGCATTTCCAGTTTTAAAAAAGTATACAAATGTCAAAAAGAAATCTAATTAAATGTGGTTGTTCATAAATGCATGCTGAAGTGAACAGGAGAAAAAAATGTTGCCAGTGGCAAAGGAAGGTATACAAATAACGTTTAAATACAGAAAGTCTCAGTATACTGTGAAATATTATATATAATTAAAAAAAGATAGAAAAAAATTAACACTGTAATTGCTTACAGGCCCATCTCACTGGAGATACGGGTTTTTTTCCCCAAGTATTTAAATATTATTTTCAAATGCCCTAGCTGCAACTTTAGAAAGCATAATCCAAAAGATTCAAAGTAGCTACTGATGCAGAAGGACTGCAAAACCTTAAAAAATCCTAGTCAGGCATAAAGTGCAAATCTTTACTTTATTAATTTCTACAAATGAGAAACCATTTTGGGAGGTAAAGGATGGATACTGTGTTTCCGTAGCTGGTTTGGACCCAATAGCTCAAATAAATAACTTGCTGAGGGACACGTCTACTTGCAAAATGAAAAAAAATATAGATGAATAGAAACTTGTTTCATCATTAACAAAATACAAGTATTTTAATCAGACAAGGCAGCTTCCAAATTGATTCAACTGATCTACAGAAATTAGAAATCAATTTCAGTAAACTTATAACTTATAGATCACCTCTGTAGAGCATGCTGTAAACCATTTGAAGATATTGTGGTGAAGCTTCTAAGTTGTCTGTACCTAAAGCTCGGACATAAGAGAGGTCCTTTGTATTGCCAATGTCTTGATATGTATGAAATAAACCATATTTGTTTTCAAACTAAAATGTTTTCAAAATATTTTGCTTAAGGTAATATAACAAACAGAGAACATGATATGGACCTCAAAGACATTGCCCTGGGGCTATTTTATTCCACAACCATCTAATATAGGGACTTCTAAACTCCAAAGCACCTGGAACTGGCTGCCATCACAGAAAACATATTGAGCAGATGGTCTGCAACCTGTTTCAGCTTGCAATCTCCATGGCCCTAAAACATTAATTTCAGTAAAATATGTAGCGAAACCTCATCAACATGTGTGGTATTTGTAAAGTAGGATCTCATTTTAAAACCCTCTTGAATCAGCATAAGTTTAATTTGCATTTCATTGTGCTACTTACTATATGTCAGGCACATAACCCAAACCTATATCAGAACATCATATGCATCTTCTGTCAGACAAACACCCCAAATACTAAATAAAAATAAGACTAAAAGAAGAGTGGGGCTGCTTGCTTATGAACAATATACTCTCTGATCAGAAATGAACACTCAGTCCACAGAACCAGACTGGACTTAATCTGAAGTAAAAACCCCCATAATGTTCCCAGGTGTGGACATCAGGTCCTCAGCACCAAATGTTTTGCTTTTCAGATTTGCTTCTATTGCACTGTAATATTTGCTAATGTAAACAAGCAAACTGATGCATTAAATTCTAACTATGATTAACTCTGAAGAGCTACATTTAAATTTTAAGATCTTGATAAGCTTTCAGCATAGTGCAGCTGTTCTCATAAAGATGTAATGAAACTGTAGTGCCAAATCTTTAGTTTGGTTTGACATACAAAGCAAACATAAGAGGTTCAAACAAATGGACCTTTACTACCGTTTACTCAAGAGTGATTTGACCTGAACCATCAGCAGGACCCAGTGGTACTTCTTGATGTGGGCAGCCATCATGTTTCTGGCATAGTCCACTGCAACACCAGCTGCATGAATATGAACAAAAAACCTGGAACCATTAGCTGTGTAAGCCAAACCATACAGATGTGATGTTTTTGAAACTAATATTCTGCAGTTTCCTAGCTTTGTACAAACACATTTTTAAAAGTGTTTCTTTTCTGCTAGCCAGCATTACAGCTTGAACTTTATATAAGTAATTCTTAAAGATATCTGTATACCAAACATCTGTAACAAACCTAGGACTTCAGCCAGGCAGAGAACTATTAAATGCATTGACAGGTACCCTGGACTTCCCACTGGGCATCTGACTGACCTGCAAAGAGTTATGGCTGCCAAACTGTGTCCTTTAAAAGAGTTACACAGTAAAGTAGACTCATTCCACTCCTGCACTCCCCAAATACTTATACATTCTCCTAAATCCTCATTCTGCATCCAATTGCTCTTTGGCAAGCTGCAAGGCCAAAGACATCAGGCCTCAGCTGCTTCTGGGATGCCTGCACAAGCTGCAGCCACCTTATTTTTCTTTTGTCCTGATAAACTCCCTTCTGACTTTTGGGCTGAGTTGTCCCAATCCATGCCCTTTGTAAGTGCTTCCATAGCACGGATTTAAGCTCTCCTCTGCAACAACAAGCGAAGATGCAAGCCGTACAAATTCCCTCTGTCATGGTACCTCTCTTCTGGAGAGATACTGGGCAACTCAGGACTCAGCAGGTGTTGCTCTGGAGAAGAAGCACCAATGACCAAAGACAGTTCTGAAGAAATGCCACTAGGCACCTGTGTTGCCCACAAAACGGGATGGACAGGAACAACAGGGAGACTTGGTAGGAGACCAGAGAGCATGTTGTACTAGGATTCTTTTAGAAGAAAAGAAATACATGGCAAAGCAACAAGGTTTCTGATCCTACAGTGACGTTAACCAAACTGTATTGATTTTTATCTCAGTCTCAGTAGATTTAGCTCCCCTCACCTTTCTGATTATTGGCAGTACCTGTATATTTTCTATTACATTAGACTTGTCAGACAGTTCTATAAAACTTTTATGGTGCACCAGCAAAGTAAAATTTGCTTTCATAAAATGAGGTCTATGGGTGGGCCTAGCTCCTCTACTTCATTGGCATTATGACAGAAGTCAAACACACACAGGCTCAGAAAACAGTCCTCAGAACACTTGTTCTATAAAACACTTTTCTTTAGTTTTAAAACAGTAACTTTCTGCTATCCTTAGATGTAAGGACAGATTACTATACAGATTACTTCAAGTGGTGTAAATTAATCCATAGCACCAAATCCCAGTTACAAAATGTGAACAGTACATAGTCAAATGGTGGAGAAACTTTAGGTTGTATGAATAGATATGCTTGTCTTTTCTATTAAATGTTGGCTTCATAAATCAAGTCACTACATAGGCTGTCCTGCAGAGTTAGGACCTTGCTGATAGGCAGTGTAATATGACCACTTAGTATTCTATGATAAACTGTAAGGAGGAGACAAATGCAGAGTTTTAAAAAGCAAAACCGTTACCTGAGCCCTGGTATGCTTTACATTATCTGCTGATGCCTCCCTTCAGTTATCTTTCTAATTAATTCCTAGTGTTATATCAAATTTTGACTTTCCAACATGCAGCTAACTTAGTCTATGAGCATGCTCAGCAGACTTTTTAGCTGAGCAGCTTGAATGCTTATTATTAAACTGTACTGTCCATGCTTAATAGTTTACAATGCACTAAAATCAAACCCAGTCTCTTTGTGAACTGTTACAGAATTCCCTGTCAAAATTGGTTCCTCTCCCCCCAGCTGTTTTAGCTGCAGAAGTTATCAAAAAGCAGGTCAAAAAAAAAAAAAAAAGCTGTTAAAGTATTGTATTTTTCTCCCTTGTCTCAGAATCAGAAATGCTATCATTATTATCTACTTTCCTCCCTAAAATCAAAAACCAAACCTAACCAAACCAAAATTAAAAAACCCCACACTTTCTAAAGTGGAAAGCACTTCAGCTTCTAAGCTTCACAGAGGTTACAACCCCCAAAAAATGTATCTAAAAGGAAAACTGGAAAACTTGTTAATCTTCATTACATGTATCACCTCTACTCCATTCACAGTAACTATCATTTAGGAAGTGTGTTAGAGGTGTATTATCTTAAGTTCCACACCCTAAGCCTATGCCGAAAATTTTAAAGCTACCCCTAACAAAGAGGAGAAAGGAGTAGCTTTGCTTACTTTGTCACTTACATTGATCAATTTAAAAGGAGCTTTCACAGTAATTTAAAAGTAATCAATCATTTAAGGAGAAGCCAATCTTTCTATTTACCCAAGCCAGACAAGGATTGCTTTTCTAATTTCGTAAGGACTCATTACCTCACAAGTGAAAAACAAAATAACAAGCTAAAGTATAAAAATAATTGTGGTTGTCTTTTATTTAGCTTAACATAAAATGGAGAGCAGATTTACAACTTTGGAAACTTAGCACTTCTGAGTAGTATAAAATATATTTCTCCATGCCTCCAAAAAGCCAACAACTTTGTATTGACTAGAGACATCTCTTTTGGTCATTCATCTCCCTGTCCTGCTTTGCTCCAATGAGTCATCATTTTAATCCTCCAAGGGCTTCTGATGCACTTACGCCATAGCACATAGATACCATCTGCTTTTTAACTCAAGAACTGCCACAAGAAAGCATTTCACACCAGCCAGCCTGGAAACTGAGAGATTTTACAAGAGGAAGAGTCTGTCTGCTGGTCTTGCTCTTCCTGAAATACCTTGTGCTGGTCACAGTGTTCCCCCTCTGAGAGGGGTCCAGGTCAGAGCAGGGGGAAGACCATAGGGGGCTTGGCCCCCCGCACTGCAGGTGGGGAGAGGGAGACCCTGTCCCCTTCCTGCTCCCTGTGTTGTGGCCAAGCAAAGCCGGCATGTGCTGTGACCACCTCTGGCCACCATTGAGGCTGCTGAAGCCGCTTACGGTCTGGCCCACAGTGCTGCAGGCCTGATGCTGATCACAAGGTTGAGGGGCACCTCATCACCTCCCGAAGCCTGGCACCCTCGGAGGGGACATAGCACAGGGGTGCAGCAGCTTGTGCTGGGCCTGGCCCCAGGGGTCTCCTCCAGACCTGTCATGGCAAGTGCCTTAGCCCCAAGAGAGCACTGTCACCTCTCCACTGGCCCTGTCAGTCACCACCTGAAGGACACAGAGTGAATGATCTGAACTACACATGATAGGCATCCATGCCACATTGCTCCAGGGCACTGTGTGATGGCCCAGGAGCCTCAACATCCCCAAAGACGTGTCTGTACTGTCGGCTTCCTCTCAACATGGCAGCTCTCCCTGTCTATGCCAATATTCTCCTTCATGGTGCAAGCTAGTAGCCCTGGTGATGTTTCAACCCTCCTGCTGCCAGACAGTGCGTAACCACTTGCAACGATGTGTCCCCTCCAGCAGCGGAGGACGTTAAAGTTTATCACATATGCGAGGTGACCAGAAACAGGGAGCCACTGCCATCTCCACCCACACCACACCAACCACACTGCTCCCTGCCACAGAGGAGGCAGCTTGCTGCACTGCCTGGGCCTTTGGTAGGATCCTGCACTACTGCGCTTGACTGCAGACCTACAGCCTGTATAATGTACATCAGACAACTGCTTCAGCTAAGGATTTCAAGGGAAAATGGTAACTAAAAATAAAAGAAGAGGCCACCTTCATTGCAAGGAAGATGAACAACTGTTCAAGAAATTGTTAAGAATACCTACTAACTTCAAGTCGGTTCAGCTGTTCATGGGATTCATTTTCATTTTCACATACAGTTTGATATCCTTGAGAATCAAGTTGGGGGTTTTTGGTGTTTGGTTTTTTTTGTTTTGGGTGTGTTTTTTTGTTTTGTTTGGGGTTTTTTTGTTTGTTTTTTTTTTTTTTTTCCCCCAATAAAGGACTTGTTACATTTGAACAGAAGCATTTAAAAACAGAGTATTCCTAAAAAAGTACTTACTCTTCTACTTAGCACTAGGGAATAGTCTCCTACCATTTGAGAAGGGAAATGATAGCTTCTGCCCTTGGTGCAAGGGTGTCTTGCTGGTAACATTAATCCATTTCAAAAAGACAGGGGTTCCCTCTTCCTCCTCTGTATTCAGTTCATGAAGTAGACTTCAGGTTCAAGCTCCTTTTTCTTGAAATAATTGATTTCTTGATGCACTTTTTAAAAGCAGAAGCATTTGAAATGGGCATAACCAGAGGTTATCCCTGGAAAAAGGGTTGGGCTGCTAATGAATATTGCAAACCAGCATGATATCAGCTCTCCAGAGGAAGCAGGGGAAGAGTACCACCATGAACGGGGCCCAGCAGCAATGAAAGAAATTTAATCCTGACTTAAACGAGATGGGAGGCATTTCATAATATACTTGAGATGAATATTTTATTCATCACACAACTATAGGAAATAATTAACCCTACAGATAAGATTTTGTAGTAATAACAATAAACATGATTAGAAATAGCATTATCACCTTGTAATCCCTAAAGTATACTCTGTTCGTCAGATGAAACTAGACCAAATCTAAAAGACAGAGCATGTACAGCCTCAGCCCATGAAAGGAAACCAGGAGAATATTCAGTCATACAGAACATTAAGTACAGGGGAAGAAACAAGTAAATTAATAGTCAATTGGCAAGGACACAGTACAATATTTAGGAGTTTGATTGTTCCTCCCAGGCTCTGCCACTGTGAGCCTCTGGGCAAGTCACTTCACTCTGAGAACCAATTTATATATCTATATATTAAACAAGAGAGTAGGGTCCTCTTGGCAGAGAGAGAGAGTTTATGCTGGGGGCAACAGTTCTTAAAAAGACTCGGCACTAAAAGTGGCCATGACTCCGCCAAACATGAGCTCCTGATATGCTGTCGGGGATGAAGGGAAAAATGCATCCCTGGAGGCCTCCGTGGAAGAAGCATGAATAGGACCGGAGAACTTGAATTAACTGTATACTTGGCACTTGAGCATCTACTGTTGGAAAGCTGTATGGATGCCTGGTGTGTACAATTCAAGAAACTCACTAAAGAGCCTCATAAATAAAGGACTAGAAGAAACTCTTTAATAAAGCTCCATTTATCCTATGAAAATTATGTCTGACTTGATCATTGTTTAAAATAGTTTTGACAGGAGGCTCTTAAAGGTAACAGGCAACACTACAAACAAGCTCCAGCAGACAAGTTCAGATCAGATATATGATGCAGATACACAGGGTACAGCACTTCACCACTGGTGAAGTACCCATCCCCAAGGGTGGTGACAGGTTCTCTGTCCTTGACCCTTTTAATTCAAGATTGGATCTTGCATTCTGAAAATCATACTTCAAATAGGAATTCATTTAGATTACACACAGAAGGTTAGCCTGAATGATCACAAGTTTTTTGTTCTGCTTTTTCTTTTTAATCTACAAGCACCCACTACACGTAACAATGATTTAGTCTTATGTAATTCAATAGACTTTATAAAAAAGTCTTAAAAGCTCTGATGAAAAGTCACATTTGCAAACTATTGTTCACGGAAATATTGGTTACTTAATATGATGTGATTCCCATTTTGGTGAGTTACTTATTAAAGATACCTTTCTTCTTCTTATATATTAAATTAACAGAACAGCAAAGAATAACATATATAATAAAATTATGGCATATAAAACATGGCATACACTGCACAGTTTAGACTGGTATATACAGATGTGGAAAAGCGGTGGATGGGAAGATTTAAAAGTGACCAAATAAAAGCTTTTGGGAAAAGTTCTGAATAGAAGCAGCTACCACAAAGGTAAACTTCACAAACCTGTTCCCGGCTGCAGGTTTTCTCCTCATCTAAATCTTCACTGTCAGGTCCCTGATGCTTCTACCTTCCAGCTGCTGCCTACCTTCCTTGCCAGCCCTCAGACCGAGGCCTTCCCCTGCTGTGCACCACTTCTCATCCTGGCTAGGACAGTGGTCTGAGTCTCCAGCATCTACACCCTCCAGCTGCTAGAGGATTCAAATGGACCTTATGGGCCAAACAGCCTATAACCAATTAGTTCATTCAAATAGGTTTATTTGTGGTTAATTTACATGGAGGTAGAGGACCATCAAACTTGTGGGACGTTGCTTTTAGACACAAGGCACTCAGATTACTTTATGTTATTCAAGTTTATTTTTTTAAAAAGGGCAAAACAATAGTCTAGCTTTGTTGATACTTGTTGATCTGTTGCATCACTTCAGTAACATAAAGCAGTCATAAACCCTGTTTAATTGGCGTTTTAAGGCAGGTTTATCGCTACAAGCATTGCTAAAGCATTACAAAGCAGAAGCAGCACTGAACCCTTTCCCCGTTATCCCAGTCACTACAAAGATCAACAGATATTTACAGTGTGGGCTACCTATTTATTGATTAAATTGCCAATTACCATTTTCTGCACTCTGATTTCTGCTCCATTTAACATGTGTTCAGCTACCTTCAGCTAGCAAGGACCAGAGAAATCAGATGATGTTTTGAGGTGATCTCTTTCTTTTCTATATATAGATACACACACACAGATTATATGCCTCTACAGAAGGTAAAACTCTGGCATGTTCAAACTCAAAGTGAGACTTAAAAGGATTGTGATATTAAAAATTTAAATTAAATAAAAACATTTTTAAACTTTACCTTCTACTGATGACTTGAATTCATGCTAAAGTCACATTTTATAGTTCTTTCTATAACAATTTCGACTATGCACCTTTTTTTTTTTTTAATGAAAATTAAGATTTTTAATGACCTCAGGACTTTAAAACATCAATGCACCTTTCAAGTTGCCAGTGCTACCCTTATAAATTCCTTGCATTAGAGAGATCTGCGTTAAAGGATCCAGTGATCCCTACTGCTGATCTTTCAGGATTTTTTTCCACATGCTCTACACCTGCAGTAGTGTTGATGCAGGAGAACATTTAGCCATTTGCTGCAATAAGTAAATCACTTGCAAAAAATTATATTGCTTAATAACTAAAGTATTTAAGATTTAGAAAATTATTACTACTTGGATTAAAAGGCAAAGAAAATAGAAGGTAAGCAAAACTTCTTTGTCCCAAGTTATATTTTTCTTCCAAGTGCAGAATCATAGAAAATATTAACTTGATTAAAAATATACAAGATGAGCAATAATAAATACTTGCGTTCTCAGTAGAAATATAGCCCCTTTATAAAATAGTAGATGCCCTATGGATTCTATCAAAGACATCATACACTGGACTAAAATTCATTTCGCATCTGCATTTGAATTAGATAAGCTGAATTTCCCAATTAGTTCCAATCTTCAGCTACATATATAAATACATAAATGCACGCACACATTTGCAGATATCTCTCTCTACTTATATTTAGCTTTATTGTCATCAACAGTATGCCAGCAGGATACTGTTCAAAGGACTTGCTTTATAGATGCAATCAGGGATTTCAAATGGAAGCTGTTTTCATCAAAATTCTCCCTTCATTAAACCCAACTTTTCTATTTATGGAAATGTACTGGTTTTAATTTAAATGCCACCGGTGCATAAAGGCTAGTGTGAGACTCTAACTGAAGATTTTAAGTGTTTCAATCTTACTGCAATAAATATTTTCCCTCCAATTTTTTTTTTAATTCAGCATATTTAATTACCAGGCTTCTGTTATTTCTCCTCTTTATAGAGCAATTCTAGCAACACACTTCTAAGAGGGCTAAAATTACTCTGTATACAATCTACCCGCAGGGCTGTGATCTGAATAGAAACTGTGTTACTTGATTCATTGCACAGTACGTTTCTGTTGTACATGTTTTTCTCTGTCACCATATGACAGAAGTACTGGCACAGTCCTTTCCAGTTTATCAACATTTGGGATGTCCCACGTAAATCAAATAAAATCTGCTTTTTGTAAAACTCTATCAGCATGCAGCCTCTAAGCCAAGACTGAGTTCACCTTACCACATTTGAAGCAATTCAGATAAATGATGAACATTTTTGTGCATCTCCTACACAATCTTTTTTTTGAAGATTTTCCTCAAGCTACTAACAAATGCCCCTGCATGACATGACCTGAACAGACTTCAGGATCAATCTCTTCCTGATTCTCCCAATTTATTGTTGAGTATGAATAAACACATCAAGTAAAGTTTCCTTTTATCAGCTTTCACTCACTAAGCCTTTACAAGATACTCCAATTTTACCTTTGTGACAAACTTCCAAGTTCTTGATATTTCTGCCTATGAGCTGAGAACTTCTATCTGTCCCAAAGCCTCCAGTTCTTCCAGGAAATCTATTCCATGGCCATTAGGTACCTATCCCATGGCTTTCCTCTTGTTTAGGACACTAGATTCTCAAGGGACTTCCCCCCATCCCAAATCAGGAGACTTTCAAGAGGGGTTCTGTGCAATGGGATAAGCAGCTTCATCTACCTCCCACTACCCACACTTAAGGGGCACTACATACAGCTGCTTTATGTTTTTCAGCTCTCCATACATGTCTGCCTGAGCTCCTACAGAACCTGATTTAGCAACACAGGACCTGCTGGTGTTTGATTTTGCTAATGATTCCTGCTTGGAAAGGAAAAATGGGTGAAGCACAAGTAGGACTGAGCCTTCTACAAAGACAACATGTGCTTCACTTACCTCACATGCACTTCCACTCACTTATTGCATTATGTAGGAAACTCATCTCATCCTTTTCCTGTGTCCTGCTTCCCTTAGGGGCATTCCTTGTGCCCAGAAGGACTGCCTGGTGGGAAAGCAGCAAGGGCCTCTGGTGAAGGGATGCCATGAACAGACATGAATTTCCCAATCAGGGAAGGGGGGAAAAGGAAACTTAATAAAGTTGTTTTACCTCCCATATTAGCATGTACAGTGCATTTGCATGAGGATTTCCTAAGTCCAGAACACATTAGTCTTGCTGTGCATGCATTAGTATTTCCTTGCACAGGTATTCGGGAGTCCTAAGCACATACCCAGCCTCTCTGTTTGACTGGGTGCTTCACCTATCTTTGGCAAGAGTCAATTGAAGCATGAGTAGATGTCTGATTCATGGAGGAGGAAGGAAAAGGAAAAGCATTTCCTCTTGCAGTAGGACTCTTCACATTTCTAAGCTACTGTAATTGTAACTATTGCACTAACTGTTACTGAATACCTCTGAGAAAACTGGTAACCTGAATCCATTGACTATACCAATGAGTCCAACAGCCCAAACCAGAGCTTTTGGAAGTCAATAGAAAGACATGCATTGATTTAAAGGCTGTTGGATGCAGACCTTACCAGTTTATCAGTGCGTAAGCATGTGCAATAAACTGTAACCAAATATATGCTTACATCTGGAAGCACTTTTAAAAAAAGTGATTAAAATATAAAAACCATATGAAACACATGATTTTGCAGGAAGTTCTAACATCACAACATGCTGCTAAAAGGAAAAGCACACTACTGGTCTGGTCCCCGATTACTGAACAGACATGAAATGGGAGAGCCCTGAAGGAATAAAAACCCACTTGCTTGGAAGCAGTAGTTTGCTATTGCATGTACTGAAGAATCTTTTGCTTCAGAGAATCCCCATGGTTTACCCACCAAAAAGGGTGTTCAGAAATACACAAAAAGGAGGAACAAAAAGACCTTCATATGCCATTTTCACCATACCCTTTCTGCTCTGCTTTACCAGATGTAAGAATGGAAGATTGTTCTAAGGAAGTCCCTCAAACTCCAAATGCCCTGAACAGGGGAAAAGACTGGCATCCTGAGCACTGAACTTGCATGCACAGCAGATATCAGAGAATAGCCAGCCACTGTGCCTAAATGCCAGAAAAGTCTCTTGCTGGCAGTTAGGTTCAGATGTGCAAGAGTCTGCAGATGTATTCCCAAATGGCAATCTTGGACACCTGTGCAATAGCCATTTTTGGAAGCACTGTGGCCTCAGCACTTCCCACGAAGACTTGTAAGAGCTATTTTAAAACATATTTTATATATTATTTGTCCATATATTAAAGAGGACCAAGTGCTTTGAAAAAAAATCTGACTGTTTGCCTTAGTGTCTACCATCACATTGAGCTGTTAGGAAAATCTATCCTCATTAGCACATGCTTCCATCTTGTGAAATCTAACTAAATAGATAGTTAAATCTTACTTCAAAAGAAGTAAATAAAATTTTCCACCTTCTAAACACAATTTTGTATTTTGGTTCTTACATTATTGTTCTGTCAGTTTATCAATAATTTAAAATATCTTTACCATGATCAGCTGGAGTCTTTATTTGCTTTAATTTCTGGGGTTTGGGGGGTTTTTTTGTTTTGTTTTTTCCATGCTGGTGCCCATAGCATACTCTGTGATGGACAATGAGTCTTCTGCAAAACTTGCACCTAGACAGAACCAGAACTATCACACAGAACCATGAACTTTCATGTCTATTACCCCTACCACAAAGAACTCGCACCAAGTTAGAAGTACAGTTGCTTAAAAACAAAGTCCTTAGACAACCTTCCGGATCATAACTGTATGCAAGATCACTTAAAATGAATAAGAAGGAGAAGGCTACTGGGGCAAAAAGGGGTCCAGGATAAACTTCTTACTATATCAAACACACACAAACCTGCACTATTGCTGAAATGCAGGATTTTAAAATTTCACCTTTTTTTTTTGCTTTAAAAAGTATGTATATAGTGTTCCCTCTGTTTTCAGCATTTCAAAGTACAGAGTACATCCTAATTCCTAATAACTTTTTAAATTCAGCTACAAATTCCATCCAAAATTTGTTGCTGAATGGACTTCTGTCTGCAGTGACCTGAATCGTTAAGATTTCCTGTTGCTAGTGGTAACATTCCTGTCTTGAAAAATACCCAGGAGAATATTTAGAAGTAATACCTTTCTAAAATAGTCCGTGAAAGTCAACTGATACTCAAATGTCACAGGTTGCTATTTTCCTCTATTAAATAAACTAGTGATTACTGATGATCATCATCTGGCACTCATTCAGCTCATAAAACAAAAGCATACTAACAAAAATCAGTTGGTGTTTTCCCTTGTCTTAAATGACTTTAGGAGAAGGAAAATTATTTTAGACACTAGCTCCAACATTTTAGAAAACCATATCCATGTAATCAATGAAATCATAAAAGGCAATGGTGATTCATTTCCATTGATGCAGCTTGTTTGGCCAGGTATTAAAATGCTCTTTATAAATATTATTTAAATAAAAAGAATAAGCAAGCATTAATATTTTCAGTATTATCATTCTCATCTTTAGAAAGGTAATCCCAAGTCTACAGAAGCAGGCAATTTGTCCAAGGTAAAATGGGCTACACAAGCATTTTAAATGTAAACAAACAGAAAATACTGAACTGCTTTAAAATCACGCTTTTATCCTCATCTAAACATGTCTATGCTTACTTCAACAGAGCCAAGAACGAAACTCTGGCTAAATTCCCAGTTGGAAAAAGTAGGTTTCCTCTAATGTAACTTTTATTATCATATTTAGTATCTTGGCATCCCTATCTTTTTATTTATACAGAACTTAACTGCAGTTGGGCATCTCCTATGAAAGATTAGTATGAAGCTCATGTGCTCAGTGCAGCTTGTGATGCCTCAAATAGTATGTGATTTTTTTCCACGCAGGAGAAAATGCTCAGTAAATAGAAAAAAAATCACAGCAAACAAGATGTTCTTGTTTGCCTATAGCAAGCAATTTACATCCTTTTAAGATCTTCTGGCATTTGGTCCTTTATTCTTTTGCAATAGCAAACCCAAGGTGTCCTGTAAGCACCAGATTGAATGAAACCTGGTTTCCTACAGATTTATGCTCTTTGCTCTGTAACTCCACATTCTTTCTTCTCACTGCAAATGGCCAGATCTCTCCACATTGCCTATTACGCTATCACCTGGCAGGAGAAACTGTGCTGTGACTAGTCTGGGACTGTGCACATTTTGTTTGGCCACTGAGCCACTGCCAAACAGAATGTATAACAGCTATGTTCTGCCTCCCTTTTTCTCAAAACTGGAACTGATCTGGGTTTCTTTCCTCCATACAGTCACAGATTTACATAAAACATGAAATTCATTGAGAATTTCACCTTTCAGATTTAACTGAGAGAGACAAAAGGGTTCAAAACCCATGGAGGAGGGAAAGACAAAAGGAGAACAGACAAACCTTAGTAGAAGTCTCACTTTCTTTAGAAAGTGAGAGTAGTAACAAATATTTAAGAATAATACTATTGATAATGTGATAGTTCACCAGCTCTGTGAAATGCCAGGCCACAGTTTAGCTTGTTTGGGTTTTTTTAATAGATTCTAAGATTAGGCTCTTAAATCTATTTTTAGGAACTGTGATGAGTGACCCTGCTTTCAATATGGCAGGAATCTAGCATCTTACTTCAAGTGTGACATGCACCATACTTAGCACTTTAAAATACAGGACCCTCACTTCCTGACTTTAGACATACCAATGAACACCTACAAACACATCCAACAAGATGTAAACAGTTACACACAGAACACAGAAAATTAGACCTGCAAAGTTAAAAACAAAAAAACGCCACTGTATAGATAATATCAAATTAATGTACTTGGAGTTAAAAAGGAACACATTAATTTATAAAATAAATAGAAATACTGAAAATACTTTAGCAGTAAGAAATTACATGTTTAAAGTGATTTACCCAAAGCTACAAAGAAGTTAGATGACACCTTGAGATTTCTAAATCCAGATGTAGACTGAAACTTTTAGAACTTCTAAATGCTGTAGTAAACAGAGTAAACCCAGAATGACAAGAGACAGACACAATATCAATGCCACTGTTTACTACATTTCTGTTTCTATACCCCCATAAAATGGTTACCTTTTCAAATATTTAAACTGAAATCAAGGTGTTCAACCAAGCTGATGTCTGAAGTTGGAGGTTCTTTCCAACAGTTCATAACTGGACTGTCTTAAGAACAAATTTCCCTACTTGAAAATCAGCCTGATGTGCAACTATACGTAGATATCACAAGTTGCTCAATTCAGGTAAAAGAGTCAAATTTCCTTTTAAAGTTTTTGATGTTTCAGTTTTGGCCAGGTCAAAAAAACTGCTGTCACATTTTCCTTTTTGGAGTCCCTCCACAATGACTGAATAATTTTTTGCAGTCACAATATCAGACCATGTATAAAACATTTTACTAATTTCAATTTATCGCTGAGAAGACTGAGGCACAAAGAAATTATGTTTACAGTAACAGTATCATTTGGTTTAATAGATAATTACTAAATATAACATAAGGTAAGTGTAGTTAAATTCCCTTTCCTGTAAAAACATACATATTTGCCCATAGACTGTCATGTATTGCTTTTGCTTTTTTTTTTTTTTTTTTTTTTAAGAAAGATATATGTTGGGGGAGGGAGGCAGTTTTGGCCAAATTTTAGGCAAAACCATTGTGGATTCAATACATGAAATTAAGCACGCCATTAAAAAGAAAAATATGTAATATGACTGAAGTCTTAGTAATATAGAATAAAAGATGTAATAGATAGAATAAAGTCAAGATTCTGTGTGTCACAATCGCACTGTTCCCTGATACTTAAATATTAACCAGAATAATTAAATATTGGTTCAGTGGTTTTCTATGGAATTTTCTATATTTCTACTTAAAAAACAATTCAAAAGCTATATTTGCCATGACCTGTTGATATGCCAAAAATAAAATGTGTATACACTCCATAATCTAGTAGTATATAGCATGATGCTATTTTAAAAAATAACAGCTTTTTGAATATAAGTGGTTGAATAAAAGAAACTTAAAATATTGCTAGCTTTGAGGTAAGACGGGGGAGGTGGCCACTGCCTGTCCTGCCAGAGAGCAGCCAGACAGCCAATTAGCTGAGCTGTGTCTACCAACTAGTCACAGCACTGTTGTCAATTGCCTGGTGATAATGTCAGGAGAGATGCAGGAGTTGTTGAATTACTGCAAAGATGTATATGGGGCATGAGATAAAGAGGGGAAAAAAACCCAACACATCTGTAGATTTTGAATTAATGTAGCCTGCTGCTGCTCAAATTATAGGCTAGGAAGGCTTCATGAAAAAAAAGTGTCTTCTTGTATTATTAGCCATATGAATATATATAACAACATCCATATGAAACTTGAACAAGCCCTATTGACTCAGAATGCCTCAGTGGCATTCCTTCTTTTTTGTGGGGAAAAAAAAAAACAAAACAAACAACCAAAAAAAACCCCACAACCCCCCAAAAACCCTCTAGTAAAAATTGATTGCGATTCTTAACTTCTGGTTCAGTAATGAAATCAAAACAATTCTGGGAAACAGAGCCAACAGCAGCATTAAAATGAATAATCTACATCAAAATTGAGTACTGATAATATCTGAAGAACCTGGAAGATGGAGAGAGGGTTCATTCCTTCTCCATGTGTGATGCCCCAAGATGGCAGTCTTGCTTCCTGTGCTTTTACTTCTCAGCATCCAGCTAAGTTAACCTTGGATACATTGCTCACATCAAGCTCTTTCAGCATCGTGGTCTCTAAGGACAGGACAGTCAGTGCTATAGATATGCAATGCTCAATTTGTCATATGATCCTCGTAGCAAATAAAAAAATATCCGTGTGTACCCTAACACTTACTGCCAAAACACATGTAATAAATAGCTATAATTTAACATCTCCAGTATATAACAATTTAGACTTTTTTTACCTCAAACCCCTTAAAAATAGTCCACAAACTACCTATTGATCACATTGTTTCAAAAATTGTTGTTCAAAGACTTTTGTTGAGTTTGTTTTGTTTACTTTGCTTTTAACAGGAAAAGTATAATTTATTCCCACTTCTGCTGCTTAAAATAATTTTAACATATTTCCTTTAAAAAAAAAAAAAAGAAAAAAGAAAAGAAAAAAAAAGAATCACCTGTGGTTTGGGACTACACAATGGAAAAATTCAGGCCAAAGAATACAGTTTAAAAAAAGGGCAAAGTGATAGAAAGCAAACTGTTTAATATAACTTAAAACATGATTAAGTTACCAGACCCTGCCAAATTTCTTGTTTTTTCCAGAGCCTGGCAGTAGATTGTAAATTAAGAGGAAAAAAATACAAAGGAAAGAATTTGAAGAGTCCTACTTTTTATTTGGCACAAACTATCAATTTTTACAGTTTTTGGTTTATACTGATGTAACTGTCACTGATTTCAGTGGAAGGATAGCTAGGCCTACACTGGGTACTTCTGGAAAAACTTTCTTTGTGAATTTTCAGCTGGAGCTTGAAAGAAGTTTTATGGGGCCAATACAGAGTGCAGTCTGATTTCCACATGATAAAAACACAGGTATTTTCAACACAGACTGATTCTGTCACTCTGCTGTGTCACATTTTGTATGTTTTATGAATAAAGTTCCTTGCTGATCACTTTCTCCTGCATTTTTGTCATTTACTCTTTAAAACTTACTCTCCCCTACTAGGGGCACAGATTTTTATTTCAGGAATTTATTATACACAGGCTGAAATAGCAGATACTCAGTGACAACCAGGTCATAATCATGAGTAACTTATAAATATACACCAAAACCAGAGTCAATATTTTCAGAGGACACCGATCCTCACTCTACAGGCACAGCAAAGTCAAGTTGCCTTAGGAAATATAGCAATGTGAAGGCACTTCCACTAGCCTGCCCATAATAACCTAGACATTTTTGGTTAGCAGTGAAGGAAATTAATGTATCTCCCTCCCTGCAGCTTTACTCTTTTGCTTGCACAGACCAGGATCTTGTAAAAATGCCAGTGGGGTATATGGTGAACCAGATCAATCCAGGTTAAAAACAATCTTCTTCTCAGCATTATTTTTAACCAGGGTAAATTCTGATCCTTTTCTCTGAGTAGCCTTCCAAGGATGTATACCATTACAGGGGCAGCAGCGAAGTGGGAGAAGAGGCAGTGAAAGAGCACTGGGGTACCTTCAACCAGCTCTTCCACAAAGGACTATTCTTGGAAGGATGTCTTTAGCTGGTGCTGTTTTTTGGAAATAATAAAAATTACTAACAGACATGGGACATGTACTTCAGGGTAAGGCCTTCTCTTTAATTTATATTTTGCTTTATCATTTAACACCATTAAACATGCCCTGTTCAAAACAGGACAAATTAAAGGGCCTGCATGTCTTCCACAGGACATTTATGGTCCATAGGACATCTTTTGGGTTAAGAGGAAGTGTGGAGACTTGGTGACATAAATGGAATACTTTCACTCAAAATGGCTTAAAAGAGGGAGAATGTGCTTTTTCCAGTACTTGAAGCTGTATTTCTTACCTACTTCTATCATATTACTAGATAAACTGGGGTTACGTAATTAACACCAAAATATCATCTTTGGGCTTTAAATGTTACATTGGAATTGGAAAACTCATCTAGATATTGTTTGAATCACTGGCCATTTCTCTAAAGGAGAGGTAGGTATTTCAGTAACTGGAGGTAGCACTACACTGTACTACCTTGGTCATGTAGTATGGGTGTCATATCCAGTAAAATACTGAGAAATCTTAAACCATCATGGGTGCCACATACATACATTGCAAATCATTGTGAATACCATTTTGAACAGGCAGATGAGTGATTTGAATACAAGGCCTCACCCAATCCCTACCAAAGTCAGCAGGATCTTTGACGGAGTCCTGCATAAAGCCCTGGGTGATGAAAAAAAATATAGAAGTGGATGGTCTGGTCAGAGGAGAGGTAGAGGAAAATCTATTGCCATTTCTCTTGTCCTTCACCCCACTGCTTTCTTGTTTTCTGTTGTCTCATGTTTCATGCTGCAAATTGCTTGCTTCTTTCCCAGATCCAAGAATCAGAATTGCCAAAAGACCTTCCAAAGTTTTTTACAAGAATTTTTAAAAAGTTACTGGAATCCTAGTTGGAGCTGAAAAAAGAAACTTAACCTGTGCTCGAAAAACAACCTGTCACAACAGATGTAACCATCTGTCCTCACCTCTACCTTTGCTGCTAGACAGAGCAAAGTAAATATAAGAGGATGTTAGGTGGAAAAGAGAGGTTCCTGCCCCCGCCACACCCTCTCTCTCTGAAATGCTGTGACCATAATTTTGGAAGGAACAGCCTTTTTTCTTGGGTGAATTTATTACTCCAAGTATGAAACTGAATGCCAGCAGTGGAAATGCTACTGAACAAACCAGGAGAAAGACAGCACTGTCGTTGTTTTCCCTACTTTTTTCCTCAGTATTTTGCCTCTTGCTTTACTGAAGCCAGATGACTGCACATCAGATGACAATTTCCAAGGCACAGGCTCATATCAGTGACTGACAGACCATTTTAGATAGGGTGGGTTTCCTCTCTCATGCCATGTTTCTTCTACTTCTAGATCTCCTCTGTTTTGCTCTTTAAGGTCCTGCCTCTCTTATCACTGCTCCTATCCTCATATCCAATTACTTCTGCTTGTTCTCTGTGTCCATTTGTTTTTACCCACATATATTATAATCACTTAAATCACTTCACAAGCCAAATGTTTTTCTTTCACTTTCATCATCACCCTTTGAGACAGTCCTCTGCCGATGGTTTGAGTATGTTGCAGGAAAGGAAAAATGAACTGAAAGTCAACTTGGGTATTCCAAAGATCAGGTCTCTGCTCTCTTTGTCTTTCATGGACGAGCATGTGTACATCTTCTGTTTCTTGCTCCCTCAACTATTTACTGAACTCCAAAACTCCAAGGAGATCAAAGAAGTTTAAGGCCCAAGCAATCATAGTCGCAAAAGAACTTTAAAATGTGATCATAAGCTGTAGCTCAGAAGATGAAAGAAATTTTTTTTTGGCTTTCTTTTTAAAAATTCTTTAAAAAATAAACTCTTTCAAAATTGCTAGGATATAGCATAGGTGGGGTTTTTTTCTTTTTGTCTTACCAACACTGATTCACTGACACTAAGAGTGCTACAATTCTCCTGTTCCTGTCAATTTTCCTTCATCTCTCAGTATAGACATCACCTAGCTGTGACAGCACAAACTAGTTCCTGTCTTTGATAGAAAAATCAACAGTTAGCCTTGAATTTGCATCCTTTCTCATGTGACAGTAAAGATATCCATAGGTACCATGGAGACCTGTTTCTGTAATGTACAGGTGTCAATAAAATGAACATGTCTAGTAAATAAAGTTTTTCCTTCTTCCACACAGAATAACAGAACAAACCTAAAAGTGAACCTCCAAAATCACTTTTCTATGTAATTCACAAAACAAATCTAGTTCCTCCTTGACTTGACATTAAAGATGTTACATACAAACCTTTCAAAGAAATGAAAGCTATAAAGCAATTTTTGAAACTGCTTTTTTCTCTAACTGGTGTCGGAGAGAAGGTAAAAAGTCAGTATAATTATTTTAGTCTGAGCTCATGAGTCTTTGACTTTCTCTAAGACAAAATAGTAGTATTTGGAGATATACTATTGATGTTTAAACTTCCTGCCACTCACATTATATTATGTCAGTCCTCAGATGGTCAGTAAGAGCACCACATTTAATCATCATTTGCATCATTACTGTAGGGGTTTCCATGAATCACATAACACAGCTACTGGGAGTAGATATTCTGCTTTTAATGATAGGTATAGGCATAAAATCCTCAGTAAATTCTTCTCTTCCTCATTAAGCCCTTTTCCCTTCATCGGGCTGGTCATCAGAGCATGAAGAAATGTTTCATAATCCTCTAATCTGGTGACACAACAACACTGGTGCCTTATTTTGCCAATGGAAACCCTACAGCACAGAAAGGGCTGGTCCTCTGCTTGTTTGCTTATGGAGGAGGTGGCTGCATGCAAGCACCCACCATGCCCTGCTCCCCAAGTGCCTTGCGACCACCAGGAGGTGGCCAGCTCCCCAGTAGTCCAGGCCACCAAAGCTGGGAGGAGACCACCTCCTCCAAGTTTCTTTTATTTTCAGTTTTTAAGGGTTTTTAAAGAGCACTTCAGCAGTTATTCCTCCATCACTGCATAGCCAAGAAGAAAATCATACATTTATGTTACATAAGAGGACAAATTTCTTTCCCTCAAAGAGAACCCTGAAACTCTTAAAAGCACGCCCTTAACTGTACTAAGGACACAGACAAGAATTTTCTTGTAGAAAGTCTAAGGTTTAGCCCAAGTCAAAATAGATAGGAATTCAATTCACAATAAGAAAACATGAAGTATGAAGTCCATTTAGATCATCTTACGTTGCAGCATCGCCTTCAAATCCATATGTTAGCATTTCTTTAAAACAATCTTCTCCCCCCTCTTCTTTTTAAAGTGATTTTCAAAATTGATGGGTAAACTCAAGATCTCAAACTGGCAAGTAAGAATGGACACAATAGGTGAACAACATGAACTTCTGCACTTGAAAGGGACTGCAACATCAGATCAACTCAGATCTGAAGCAGCATCTTATTTTTTAAAACAGGCATCCTGCTAATTGTTAGTAAGTTTCAGATGGGCATACAAACTTAAAAAGACAGGTAGAGAAACAAGTAATAACATAACCTCTGTGTAGAGTTCATCTGACCATTGCACATTAGAATTATTCTATCTAATTAGCATTTTCCCTTTAGCTCCAAATAACCACTACATAATTCTGAGACTTTTCCTGCACCTTCTGACTTTCGTTATTTATTTTTTGAAAAGAAAACTATTATTTAAAGAAAGATACAACGAAGAACATTTTGTACAGAATCACACTTCTGCTGGAGGAAAAACAGACTCATTTCTCCTCTAAATTACAGACATCTTAAAACATCACATACAGAGTAACTTTGACATACCTTGATGATTTATTGCTCTAAATTTCATCCACTCAGCAGTTTTTGCATACATATTTCTAATGTTACTGCCAACACGCAATGTTTAATTCTGTTGCTGTGCTAATAAAGCAGCTTTTTCAAACTAAGTCAGTAACTGAAATAACATTATAGCTCAGATTATATTTATTACCATTACACTAGATGACTAGTATATCTAACACAATCTGTTCAAGAACTTATCCAGAAGTATTGTGTTTCCCTCCTTATGCAAGACAGAAGTTACAAAAGCCTTATCTTCTGTACAATTTTGCAACTTACCTAAAATTTAGATAGCTCTCTGGTATTTTTTTAAATATGTATCCAAGTATAAATCCTTTTTCTCCTAGCAGAAATCAGGATCACTGAATGTTGTTTTAGGAAAAATTTATGTGCATCACAACAAAGGAATGCAAAAAAGCTGCAGGAAAGCTTGAGTAAATAAAATAAATATGGATAGCATAAAACTGGCTTCCCCCCAAAACCCGAGTTTGTCAAAAGAACAAAGCACACACAAACAGCATGTAAAATCTGAATTCAAAATACGTTTATAAAGAAGGGATAAGGACACATGTTTTTTCTATTTCAGCTTGAAAAATAAAGGGACACAGCAATGAGTCTTGCTGGCAGGCAGATAACTCATAGGCCCTGACCCTTCGACTCACCAGGAATTCAAACACAAAGCTCTTTTCATAGTGACCGTGCCATACATTCTCAAGATAAGGCAGCGAAATAAGGAGCGATGGAGAGGTGCCACAAAGCTCAAACTGCAGAAAACTGTGCAAAGAAATTATGTTCACTTATTCACCTATATACAGCTGCACACCAAGTACTAGCTGTAAAACTATTTCTTTCCAAATCGGAAGCCATGCAGCATGCTTTTAGAAATGGGACCTGTCTCCTGAAGCAAGCAAAAGCAAAAGAGAGCGCAAGCAGCAAGGAAAGGACTATCCCTGTACGTTTCTGTATCATTCAGAATTGAAGTGCACATCCGGACAAATAATCTGTAACACAATGAGCTTTGCAAAAGGATTGCTGTGGTAAAACGGAAGGGTTTTTAGAAACAACAAAAATAGCTACATTTCAAACAATATTTCAAATCTGGACTCACCATGAAAAAGCAACAGTTGCCTGAAGTTAGTGTGTTATTTTCTGCCCTGTTCCACTGCACTTTCTGCCTAGTTGTCCAACACTTGGTAGCTCAGAGCTGCCACACAGAGGCCCCTTCCGTGATCTGGCTTATTTGCCTGTCATTTTGAGTCTCAGCTTCTGTATGATGCAGCTGTGCACTTTGCTGAAGGTCTAATATCATTTCCATAAGCTTTCTCCCTGCCTGGAGCAAGCAGTTTGTTCTCCCTGCTCAATAAATACTCAGATCACTTTTCTGGTACTCACAGGGATAAAGCTTTAAGTTGTTAAGGAGTTCTTACTAAGTAGTGGGTGGAGAACATAAGCTCAGTACAAGGAAACTCTGCGCATAATCAGAAACTGAGAAACTTCCTCCCTTTCCCCCAACCCCTCCTCTCGACAGGCGAAGCTGCCAGTGCCTCCTTTACAGAAATTTAGGAATGTAAAGGGAGGACTCAAAGGGGCCCAGTCAGACAAGCCTTTCTCAATCAATTAGCTTGCAGCCATTACTTGTGACCCTAGGTCACACAACATAAGTGTGTGGGGTGTGCCTTTAGGGGTACACCAAAGCTACTTATTAAAACTTACATAACCAAAAGTGTTCAAAATCAAATAAACTCTGAAAGCTGGAAAATATTTTCCATGTACCACAGTTTTGCAGGAAGAAGAGTTTTGAGTAAAGAAATGTTAGTTTGCTTTTCCAATAACAAATCATTTGATGCAGGAAACTAACTTTTTTGTACTTAAAAAAAAAAAAGATTGAAATGTGAGATACACAAGACGACTTTAAAGAGATATTTGCTTTACAATTATGCAAAAACTAAATAATAATGGCATGAGTGATATTTGACAAAGCACATGATTATGTTTCCTAAAATAAGACTATTGTCTGTAGCTGCAAAGGAATAGATGTTTATAGGACTGTTTAATTAATTCATGAAGTTCAGCCCATGTATTTCAGTCCTCTGCAAGAAACAAGTTCTGAGCATTTGGATTCCATTATTCATTTTAATACTCTAACACAACAAATCAAACAATTTATTTTTAAAAAAGGTCTGGAATATTTAAATACTGCAGTAAGTTATCCTGCATTGAACACACAGGGAGAAGAGGGTGTAACTTACCATGATTCCCACACAACAAGTATACACCCCTTGGTGTGAAGGAAAACTTCAAAAAGACCCTCAGCTTCATATCCTGCCAACCCAATGACATGGAGATGATGCCTTGGAAAAACCCATGAGGGAGTCCCGATTTTAAAAGCAGACCTATGACAACCCGTTTCTGGGCCAGACAAGATCACTGCACTGCGGAGGCGATGCACTTTAATCTCAAGGGACATCGCAAAGCATCTTTAAGTAGTGCCACAGATCAAGGCTTATACATAGTTGAAAAAAACAGTTCAGCCCAAATTTCACTCTCTACTTAAGGTAACTGAGCAACAGCTACACCAAATTTTGTAGAGAACTCAGGGAAACACATAAAAATATAGGAAAGTAGCAGTAATGTATCGAAATTCATTGAGGATGTTGTAGACAACCTGCAATCTATATGTCTCTTCTCCATTAAAATCCCAGTCAAACTCTCTGAACAGGCAGCATGGCTTGTGTTAGTTCAGACATTCATTCCAGAGATCAGATTGCAGGATCAGGGCCACTGAGTAAGTGCCCTGGGGTAAGGATTTTGCTTCTGTCTTGCACATAAGATAGCATTTAATAAATTAGGTCACATTTAAATCCTTGGAAAGCCCTGGCAGTAGAAATAATAATTAAGGAAACTTTAATTTTGAATGAAAAAAATGGGCTCAGGATTAAGACACTGGACTGGGATTTAGGATTTTGGGGTTCTGTTCTCATTCATGTTTCAGACTACCTAAATGATTTGGAAGACATTGTTTCATCTTTTGCATTTATGCCAAATATCACTTGCCTTACCAGTGTAAGGCCTTTGCCTCCCCAAAGTCTATCAATAAAAAAGTGATAATAATATTCAATATATGGATCTCTTCAATACTGGTTCACAACACATGCTCTACATAGTGGAATTAAAGCAGTATTTAATACAAAATATTTACTGTCACAGGACTTCTGAGTAACTGAAAACAAGGAAACTACCTACATCAAATCTCCCGAAACATCATTCACATCCATTACGGCCTTCAACGTACACACAATCTCCAGGAGATAAATGCAAATCCATGCACATGAATAATGATATACACTTCATTCTCTCTCCTTTAGCCATCTAAATATAAGGTTCCTGGAAAGCTTATTTAAGGGTTGGGCCCTTAAATCACAAGGGGTTGGAGCCCCTAATAGTACAAAAAAAAATGGGGAGACAGTGCCTGTCTGGAGACAGGCTGTCTAGAGTGTTGTTCCCAGCAAGTGTTAAGAAATGGAGAACTCGCTTCATATTTGGCCAATCTCCGTGAACTTCCAGGCTAAGTAAGAATTACTGTTAATTTCAGGCTTCCCTTTAACCTACAATTTCTAAAGCAAGAAACATACAAAGCACTCCATTTGGATATACATTATAGATTCACACACCTTTCTTTTGGAAAGGTTGATATGGAAAATTTACAACACAAATAACAAGGAAATTTAAAGGATGTTTTTAATGTAACTTAAAACAATGCTTCCACACTGGAAATAATAATAGAATAATGGCTCCTCCTGGCACTGTTGAGTCCCCTGGCTAAGGGCTCTTCCTTTTCCTGATTGCTGGTTGTAAAATTACCCCTCCATTGGCTCCACTCCATTGCTGCCACATTTCAGCCAAGCAAAGGCAATATGAGCCATTTCAAAATAGTCTCTAATGAAGAAAGACGCAATGCTAGAAGAGGGACATGGTCCTCAAACCAAAGATGGTAGCCAGAGATATATAAAACTCCTTTAGCATTCTGAGGGTGCTCCCCTACGAGCAAGACTCTTCTTAATTAATGAAAGTAAACACCACCTTAGTGTTTCCATTTTTACATTCTAATAAGTGTCAGCCCAGAACAGACTGTATTTCAAGGAAGGATAATGTAAGTTTTCACACATTTTTCCACATTCTGCTCTTTCTTCTCAAAAGTCATGAATTTTGGAGAGACCTACCTTAATGAGCCACCTTTTTTTTTTCCTTATATATGTTGCATGTTCTTTCATACTAACAAGTAAATGCTCACCTAGGGTGCATGCATCTTCCTCCTTGCACTGAGATATTTTCACACTCACTAACTCAGAGGTAGCAAGGAGATGAAATGTGCAAGTATTATACAAACTTTTTCTTTGCATATGCAGATCTTCAGGCCTGGAATATACCCAACTTCAATGTGATCAATATATGATCATGCTACATTAGGGGATCCTTTAAGAATAAAAGGGATTTCTTGTTAGTTGGGGGGTTGTTTTTCTGCATAACACTGGTCAATATAAAAAGCAATACCTGTAACATTAACTCACAGAACTAGCTCTCTTCCTCTGTTATGCTCTTAAATGAAATTACATTCATTTTAGTTAGAAAGATAAAAAAGCTAGGTGCAAAACACTTGTGGTAGAATGTGTAAAGTTTACAGTGTTGGTAGTGGTACTCAGTAAGATATTCATATCTTAAGTCATGTTCTAAACACTCTACATTAAAAGCAACCGCTTCTTCAAGAAATCAAAACAAAACTTAATTCCAGAAAAAAAGGAAAAGCTTGCAAATTGTAGTACACTGCAGTACTTTGAAACAGATCTTCCACTCTTTAAGCCTTCTTCCCCTGCCTTTCCCCACCCCCTTTTCCTTTCAGGAAACAAAACTAAGAAGAGAAAGAGAGAGAGAGTCAAAAGGTTACAGCCGGCTTGTAAGTGCAAAGAACGTGAGAGGCCCGTTCTTCCCCTTAACACCTGACATCCCAGGGTACATTTTCTTCAGTACCGAGTCGGGTGGATTAGACATGCAGCTCCTATTGATAATGGAAGCTGTGCATCTCATTCGCCATGCACTGCTACTTAAAGTTCTCCTCCTACCCCTGACTCTATAAATTGTTCTCCCTCCTTATCCACAATTACAAACTTAATTAATGGAGATTTGCATTCTGTCATTATTAGACGCAGTTAAATATCTTGTCTGAGTCCTGGATAACATATGAAAATTCATTCCTGGAGCTCTAAAGTTTGAAAAAGTTGCAGAAAAATCAGTAAAATTATGCATTTATTCTTAATTACAAATAAAAACCAAGAGAGAACCTGATACAAAGCCAATAAATGTTAAAGCCTTGTTAAAAACAAATTTAAAAATCCTCATTGACAACCTTTGTGACAGCATTATAACATTCATGCTACCATTCCTTAACCACTCAGAATACACAGGTTTCCATGATTTCCACAGCTTAGTGAAGTAGGTGAAACACATCTAAGGCACGTTTGCCACAGCTACAGAACAGTGAAAGAGCTAGAGAGAAATACTAAATTACTAAAGTCTTTGCTACACTTTTCCTAGGACGGAGTCCCCCCATATAGGCAGATGTAGCTGAGATCCATTTGATTGGCTAATGTTGTAGGAACAAGGAAACAATTACCTCTAATTAGGTGCATAATCGCACACAAAATGGAAAAGGAATGAGAACAAAGTTAATTCTAAAAAACAGAAGTCTTCAGGCAAAAGGACAAAACAGAAACAAGATTGATTAAGGTAGAAAAGCTATAGTTCACAAAAATCAACAACTAACTGGCCTAGCCGCAGCAAAAAGTAGGAGGAGAAAGTGAGACAATATGATTACTTGGACTTTCAAACTATTAATAAATGCTACGATCTAATTTAAAGACAACTTCCTTTCAAGAAAAGATCCAAGCTCCAAGGTGAAGTTGAGTAACAACTTTAAAAATTAATTAATGAAACTGTGGAATTAAGAACATAGCAGAAAATGTGCATTCTTTGCTCTTTGGGTTACCCTCTGGATCTGGTAGTGTGATAGCTCTGGGATGTTGCTCACCAGCTGCAACTGAGCAATGTCAGTCCCTGCTTCCTTCCATCCCTCACCTACCCAATCCTAAACACCAGCCAAGTGTTTTATTTTGCATATAAAAGATACTTGAACAAGTTCAAGGGTGCTTTTTTTTTTCTTTCTTGTATGATGAATATTGTAAGCTTTGTTTCTTGGATTTTGCAAATTTCTTCGTCCAGTAGCTACTAAGAAAGAACTGTCACAAATGTTACAGGTTGATTCTGAGAAGGGAAAACAAAGATCAAAGAGGCAAATGAAAATTCTGGCAATTGACAGCCAGGTCTCCAGAAACATGCTGAGATAACTCAAATTTTTAGGACTCAAATGTGTGAAAAATCCAATGAGAAGATCCCAAAGAATGTTTAAAGGAAGACTGCAGAGACCTTCAGCTCCTTCGAAGAAGATTTTATAACCAGCAGGATAAGACTTTCCTGAAGAAATTGGTTCCTACAACTTGTTTCGGTGCATTGTGGTGAAAAACTTGCTTCAGCTGGTGTAATTTCCAGGAAATGAAAACAAGTGGGTTTGAGTTTGTCATCTAGTACCTCATTGAAGGACTAAGGTTGTTATTTCTTTTTTTTAAGTCACTTGGGTCTTAGAAGTATGAGTGAATACAAAGACGGAGATTAAAAAGAATGCAGTCGTTCCAGTGACAAGCATTAAATAAGACTTTAATGAGGTCTGTCCATTGCCTCACCAGTAACCTGCCAGGTACCACCACAAAAAAACTCACTAGACTTGCCCATTGGCCAGGATGGTTGGATTCATCTTTGTTGTTCAGGTGTGAGGTAACATTCATTTTGACCACATAAAACAGACCAGATATATACATAGACACTATTTTATTTTAGCAGTATTTATATTTGTAAAAAATATTCCTATAAAACAAATCTAGTGCTAAAAAGACCTTGAAGGGAGAGATACATGAATGAATCCCAGCATCCCTGTCAATATAGCAACAATACAACGTTTGTATCCAAAAACTGTGCCAGGCTGACTGGGAGGAAGGGAGCAAGGGGTGGGTGGATACAGGTTGGAGAAAGTTTAGAAAGTAACTCTAGCCCTGCATGTCCAGCCACAGAGCCTACTGTAAAAAAAGAGAGTGTCTAGCTCTACTTGACGTGAATGAAGACTTCCTAAAGCACCTGTTTGGTGGAGATCCTGTATCCTCACACACAGCTCATTACATTAATCCATTCATGTCTGCAAAGCCTGCCCCATGTTGCCAATATGGACAAGCAGTGAATCTGTACTTGAAAGAATCTCAATGTCCTAAAAAATGTTACAGAAGTTTTAAAATTTAAACTCATAACATACATGAAACAACATGGATAGGTAAAACTTTCTTCTGCCATTGCCCACACCATCATTTAACACGTGCTGTCAGAATGGAAGTCTGGAAAATTGTTTCCTGCTACATATCTAGGTACACTTCCCTGACAGAGAACTACAGGGGAAAAAAGCTTGATAATATTTGTTCCTATTTATTTTCTCTAAAGTTAATGCTACTTCTTTGTCTGTGAACTTTTTTTTTTTTTGGTGTCACGAAAAACATGACCTTGCTGAAGCTTCTCAGTTAAAAATGAATTCTCAGTAGAAAAATATCCCTAAAGTAGATTCTTTCTCTTACCAGGGAATGCTCCAGCAGTCAACTTCAATTTGCCTTAAAGACAAAAAGGCATCTCTCTAGGGATAAAAATCAATCCCAAAACTGTCAGCAGCAACATACAAAGTTTAGAAATGTGCTTAATTCAGCACAAACAAACGCTTGTAAATTGTCAAGCCAATATGTGAGAAGTGACTCTTCCATTAAATAAAATCATGAGCTAAATGGAAAAAACTAGAAAGGGGACAAAGACACCACAAGCAGATATATTTTATCCACCTGATACCTATCAAGCACACTAGTACAGAAGAAATAAGAACACATTCTTTACTAATAGATTACTGATTATGCTTAATATTATTTTAATTGCTATTGATTTTTAAAAAGATTTTCATTACTGTTGTGTTCAAGTGCATACAAAAACATACCTTCTCTATACAGCTTGGCAACGAGCAGCAGTTTGGGAGTCCATCAACTCAGATTTGCAATCCAAAGGTGATTCACACTCAGCAACAAGGAAATCAGTTTTCCAGCGTGGAGACATCACAAACCACAACAACTGCACAAACGACTCAAGCCATTGCTGGCTACAGATATTCAGCAGGCACGCCTTTTTCTCCCTCTCCTCTCAAGGCCTGAGCAAGGTTAGAAGCCACAGCTGGAAGTTCTTGCCTTCTCTTCTTCTGTGCCTTGTGGTACCTGTGGAAACTGTTAACGCCCTTCTGCCTTCGTAAGGCCTCCCTGCCTCCACCTGGCAGCAGTCTGGAAACTGCCTCCACATCCACTACAGTGCAAAGATAAGGTACAAGGTCTGGCTGGACGGCGCGTGGGCAAGCAAAGCAACCTTCCCTATCTGGCCATTCTGTCTGCAGTCACTTCTCTACCTCTGAAGAAAGGGATGGGACTGTTTGGTGGGTTTAGTTCAGACCTGTACAACACTCCTAGATACCATTGATCAAAACGGACAGGACAGAGACAGAACATACCAACAAAATGAATAATATAGCAGTGACAACCGTTACAGTGATTTCTCCCCATCTCCCCAGGATAATGAGAACTTGGACTTTTCCTTCTATAAATGTGCTTCCTACCCTAGTAGATGAGGCCACAATGATCTACACTTGTAAGAAAGAAGAAAAGTCTAGAAACGTGCTCAAGATTTGAGCAGAACTCCACCCCAGATCTCCTTAATCTTCAACGAAACATCTTTCTGTACCCCAGTTTCTTATCTGTAAAATCTCCATCTAGAGTATAAGCTGTTTCAGGCATGGACTTCATTACACAGTAACTAGTAAAGCCTTTAAGTTTTGTTCTATGTGAGGCTGTAAACATCAGGAAGTCTTGAAACAAGAAAGTGCTATTCAGTGTAAATAAGTAGGTATTTTGGAAAAAATAGGCTGTATTTTACCTGAAAAAAACCTTGCAACAACCAAAAAATCCAAAACCAACCCCTCCTCAGAAAAGATCTAACAAAGACTCAACGATCACATTTCAGTGATTTCTGCAGACTTACACCAAAACATCCCTATGTGTTAAAAATGGAAGGGCATGTTCTACAGTATTGAAAAATCCACGATGAATCAGTTAAAATATGAAACCATAAAAACATTTGAAAATATGAAGTGAATGGAAAATGCAAGAAAAGGAAGGTTCCATAAAACCAAAAGGCAAGTAGGGGAACCATCAAAACAAGATCAGTAATAATCAGAGCACAAAACAGTGCTATTCTTTTGTGTAGAATGTAGGAAAAAATAGACCAAGTTCCATGCTGGAGATCCACTGCAAGGAAGACAGGATCATGTGTCATTACTATGCTTTTATGTTACTTTCTGCAAGCACAGAAACACCATGAATTGTGAACTTTTATGTAGGTCAAGGAAAGAAAGAAAAAACATAGCCAATGAGGAAAAACTGTAAGACAAAAGTTGTCATCTCTTTCTGCCATTACTTTCAGAGGTAACAATACAGTCAGACTTCCACACACTGACACAACATGTCATGCAATTTCGCATACAATGTTATAAGTGCCAGAAAAAGAATGGCTATTGCTACTCTCTGAATTGCTTTATTATAAAACTTTCTATGGATATTACCAAGGATTGGAAAAGGAGGGGGAAAAAAAAATTTTCCTGATTTATCTTGAAAATCAGAAAGTCTAGGCTATTTGCAGCTGATACTTCAGAACGGTCAGAAATCTTTTAATCACTACTTTACCAAATAAATTTTCTGATACACACCATCAAAGGCAAAGATTAGCCCAGGAATCCAGCCATCACTTATTTTGGCAGTGTGCATATCTTAGTAGATTCTTTTGGTCCTCCCTAGGATTAACATGAGTTTCCAGAGATGGCACGGGCTTCATACAAAAATCTGAAAATGCAAAGCTGTATTGCTTGGTTTAGTCACCCAAGAAAGTGGACTAGAACAGCTGAACTATCTTGCATTCAAAAATAAGACTGTAAATTGTTATAGAATAGAGTAAAAATTCATAATCACAGGTATTAGAGATCTCTCTCATTAGCTAGTTCCCTCTTCCAGACAGTACACCATCACTAGAGTTCTCACTGTAACAGTTCTTAATCAAAAATCTTTCTCCAAAATGAACATATAATTTCTTAATTTAATCAAATTACTAGTTAAAACTGCAACCTTTTTTCATTGAATGTAAAAACATTATTGTTCTTTGGTTTTCATAACACTGAACCATTTATTTATTTTTTAAAGACCAGCTACTTCTCTGTCCCTTTCACAGAAGATGCTGGCTGTTGCTCAGGTCCACAATATATATGTTGCTATTTTCACTGGGTCCAAAGATGACGACAGTGCAAGTTCAGGCTAAAACGCCAAATAAATAGGTTCAAGTCAGGATCAAATAAATGGGGGTCTTGGGCATAAACCCCATACCACATCCTGGCCTTGGAAGGCAGCGATACACTTTGGTTAAGTCAAGCAGAGCAGTCCATACTGCCCACAGTGCTTGCTGCTGTCTGCATACACCTTCAAGCACTGTGTCATATTTTCAGTCTTTTCTTTGTATTCAAGCTAGAACCTCTCTAATTTTATAAGCATGGAGGCCGTCACCTCTTGCAGTGTCAGGAGCTGCAGTCCTAAGCACAGGGTTACCGGGGTTAAGCCAGCAGTTCTCAAGGAATTATCAGTGTTTGGCAGTTTTGTTTTAATACCTTTGGAGGAGAATGCCTGATTCTGCAAGCCAGGCTGAATCCATACCCCATGCCTTGAGGAACTGACAGGACAGGGGGCTCTGGGGGCAGCTCACAAGCAGGGTACGATCACAACTTGCAGGAATGCTGCTGCAGAGTGAGCCAAGGGGAGTGTAAAGCTGGGACCTGCAGCGGTTCTGATGGCAGCCTCAGAGGAACCTGCTGGGTTTTTGGGGATCTGAGTTAAGCTGCAATAACTGAATCCTGCCAGTGGTCTTAAGAGCTAGATTGGCAACCACATCTCAACTTCTGGCAAAACATTTACAGCTCCACAGTTGTAGTCTGGCCACTCCTAGGTTAAGTTACATTACCAAGGCACTGCCAGCAAAAGGAAAAATGAAAGCCTATGCTTGTCCTCTTCGCAGTACCACTCTTAACGTCACACGATTTCACAGTGTGCAGTCTGCTCACCAAGTGCAATAGGGAGGGCAATGGGTACTGTGACCCGAAAACCTTGCCCTAAAGGCCCATGAGGAAAACAGGCTGAAGACATCCTGAGGGAAATCCTTGCCTAGGCTTACTAAGAGGTAACTAGAAGGCTGCTGTACTTTCCCTGCCCACTGCATGAGAGCCAGACAGCGTCTGAACAATTACTGTTTAATTTGGGTAAAGAGTCAGACACCACCTGGGGCAACGTCCAGACCGCAGCAAGGGATACTATTTCCAGAAACACAAATGACAGGTGGGAATTTGCAAATGGTAACACTTTATACATTTAGGGCACCACTGTGTTTCAGTGCAAACCATTAAAACACAAGCATACAGCATCATTCAGGGTGATTTTTTGCATTGGGCCATAGCAATGTTGAGAGTAGAGTCCAAACTCCCTGGTTTTTTTCAGCAACTGATCATCCCATGCTCAGGGATGCAAATACTGCCTTAGTTTCTGTCCTGTTCCAATTTTAGTCTGTGAGATAAATATGCACCACATCATCTGGTGAGAGAGCATGGAGGCAGTGAAAGGCGGCTGCTGGATGACTGGAAAAGGATGTTATTTTCAGAACTCCTTCATTTCAGTTAAGGCTGTGATCTTGGTTTCTTTGTTATCTGATTTGGGGGGGGGGGGGGGGGGGGGCGGGGAATTGCAGCAGGTCATTGGTAACTCCAGTAATGCAAAGCTGTGGAGAAAAAAAAAGTATGCTCTGATTTCTGGAAGTATGCATGCTCTATGCAGCACCTTCATTTCATCTTTATCAGTAAGGACAATACATAGGTGGACAAAAACTGCTCTCTGAAGGCACTGAATGTTTTGTGAAACAGACTAACCTCCATCAAATGCACCTATTTTTTCTGCTTAGCAGACAACTGCAGACAACCAAACATTTGTCATTGCTGCTAGTTATTCATTCATATGTTCAAGGGTAAATGGAGGTAAAGAAAATCTGCTCAACTTCTAATTCAGACCATATTTTATCACCTTTAACTGCCTAGCTTAAAATACTAGGTAGGTACATTACTCATTTCTTAATTTAGTGCTACTTCACTGACCCTATTTATGCTGAATGGGCTGATGGCTTCAAGTTCATGACATTATTTCCACCCTGCCTGAATGACCGAAGCTTTGCAAACAGAAGAATAAAACAAGAAATAAACTTTTTAAATGGAAGCCTTTGAGGAAGATAATAACCCATAATAAACTTTCTGAAATTATTATGGTCTGGGAACAATTCCAAGTGTAGGAAGACCATGTGTTACTATGCTTTTATAATGAACAGAACTTCACAAACCTCCTCACAAAACAATGTATTTTTAATATTTAAGCAGCACTGATTTATACCCTTTCTGAGCCCAACAGTTGGAAAAATTGGCTGAGCAAAGGTACTTACGTACACTGGGCATGGACATGAGAAAGTTTTGTTTTTAAGGAATACATGCTCCCTCTCTTTCCCTTTTCCAGAGTGATCTTTCAACTGGAGTGGTTATTTGTCATCTGACACCTCCCAATATCAGGTTATTGCTTTGTGAGCGTTCTCTTCGTGTTTATGTCTGAAGGAAAGCTGAAGGGATTTCAGAGTTAAAAATGCCCTGTAGCATTCAAAATGCCCTACAAAAGCCCTGAGGAGTACAGTTCCCTAGCCACAGTTCCAGTCTAGCATTGCAAGATGCACAGCAAAATTTCACATATGACATTACAAACGTGCCCTAAACTGTGACCCAGAGGGACCATCTTTAAGGTTGAGAGAGCACTTTAGTCTCCATTCCTCTACAGACCTTTGGCGCTCTGCTGAGGCTGCTAGCCAGGGTGCCAATTAGTGCCAGCTGATTGCTCTTCTGATGTGCACACCTCTCTAGGAATCAGACTGAAGCTACCAACTCATTTCATATAGGTCATTGGATGTTGACAACTTTGTAAGAGATTGACTAAGGCCCAATTTGGATTAGCAATTTAGCAGGAAGGTCCTGTATCCCACTGCCCTCCAACCCTTCTCATGTATGCAATTTTAATATAGCAACTTCTAGGCTATAAATTGACTACAGTTTCAGAGAGAGGGGCATTAGAAAACTCCAGAAGCAAGTACATTTACAAAGACTCCCATAAAGTGTTATTGGGAAATTAAACTGTGCCTTGCCCCCTTAACCTTTTGCTATGTAAACTGCATTTAAAGGATTTCCTTAGGGCTAGAGGCCGTAGCTTACACTTCTGTTGCTAAGTGAAATGAATGACGGAAGAAACTGGCTTAATTGGGGATTCCAATAAAATACTGGTTTTAGAACCAGGGAGTCAACAAAGATTTAGCCACTTCAAAAATTTTGAGACATGAATGGGAAATTTGTATTTTGTTTTAGAATAAGAAAAAATACATAATTTTAAAGCCAGCTACAGTCTATTGTAACAAACCCACTTCTACAAAACTGTAAGAAAAAAGGGTGGGAGAGTCTTATTTGAAAAGTACATACTAATTTAGGCCACAGGATACCTGCAGTAGTTACATGTTCACTGCTGCTAGTACCACAGGATACCTGCAATAGTTACACATTCACTGCTGTTAGCACCATAAAGTGTATTCTGTAGTACAACAATGTATACATTCTCTAAGCAGCAACCATCAATTTTACTGGCTGAACTTCTGCCAAATACTTATTACAGATCCTACGTAGTTTATTCCAGTGTCAGTCACTACCACTGGGACAGCCACCCTGTGATGGTTACTTTTCCCTGCATTCTCATTCCTAATGCTGCTGTGGAATAGAAATGGGATGCAGACAGCATGCGCAGCCTGGAGATTTTAGGAAGGAGAAAAACTTCGTATCATGCATCACAAACAAAGCTCCTCCATCTCAGACTGATTTCTTTCAAGAACTCCACTGCCTTAGCCAATTTGCAAGAGGTGCAATAATATTTTTTAACCACAACATTAAATGAGTACAACCACAGTGTACATGCAATTATGTCTGGCGTAAGGCAACATCATGACTGCATCCATGGCAAAGGAACTGTATCTATAGGCCATAGCAGTTGCTAAAATTGTATAACTTTCATATGCAATCAGGGCTGCCGTTATTATAAGACAAAGGTGTTACAAACTTTCTGTGTGTCTAATCCAGCTCAGACACATCTGTACTCTGGCGGTATGTAAACGCAGCAAAAATAGGATATCTGCTCAGCAGTGTCAGCCACTTGAGGTGCTCCATTTCCCGCTCATCTTTGACAGATCATTGTAATGCAGTAGCTCAAAGGAGATAGGAAACAGGAGACTGAGACACCCCTGCAGGGCTCCACTGAGTTTCAAAGGTGCTAGCAGAAAGAAACACAGTAAATTAAAAAACTAGCATGACAAGAAGTGCAATCTTCAGGGCTAAATATATATGGTATATTGTATGAAGAGTTACAGTGGATCTCCTACTGGAGAACAGCTGTACAGTAAAGCTTTATATAGAAGAGTTAAGTTGGCTAAGCTAGTAAAAAAAACAGTTTTCTGTAGTGTGGGCCATATGCAGAAGGGCATGAGAAAGCAGTTGGGAACTTCTGTGTTCCCCTTGCTCCCGGCACTCAGAGCACCCCACGGCCAAGTGAAAATGGGAGCTGCTCCCTGCTTGTATTGGGGCCAGGTTACAGACAACTCAAAGGGACACATGAAAATTGCAACATCACCTTTGCTGTAATCCTGTCCGTTTCAGCATGACATGATTGCTGGGAGTCCTGGACTTTACAAGTGGAGCTGAGTCTGCTGTGGCACCTAATGTAACCACTTTGCTGATGACTCATGCTGCTATCCCAGCATTTTACATCTGCTTTGCTCAGGTTCAAATGCCTACAGTAAGGTATCAGACAACAAAGAATGAAAATCAAAAGGATTCTCTCTATTATTCATGTTTCCTGAAGACTGAGCTGAGGAGACCTGTTCCAATGCCTTTTACACAGAAAGAAGACACAGCAATTGTCATGCTGAATTGCAGACTTCAGGACTGGTCTTTACTTGCAGGGACAGAAGAAGCCCACCTATGTTGTTGGGTATTTGTACTTTACAAGGAGGACTTCACAATATCATAACAAAGAGGGGCCTCTTGCTTCCAGATCATATTGTATGTATAATCCAGAGCTGTATCTATTAAAAAATAAATTAAATCAAGTCAACGAGTACCTTCTGGTACGTAGGTGGGAAGAAACTAGTTATAGAAAATAATTTGTTGTAAGAGGAAGCTGGACAAGTTCCTATTAGAGGAATGACATTTTTAACACAAAGAATAAGTGTTAATTAAAACTGCTTGTTTATGGACATGGAAGGTAAATCCTGAAAGTCCTTATGACAAGCCTGATCATTTCTTCAAAATCTGTGTTAAAGCCCAACAGAAGTGATGAGGTTTAGACAGCTTTATTTAGTGTGGCACTACGGCCTTTGGTAGGTCATGGGGTCAGAGAATATTAGTCACCAGGGCTGCCTTTTCTGATGGCTTTAATCTTTGAGATCTTCCAGTGAAATTGTGTGACCCATAGTTAGCAAAACGCATGAAAAATGGCCGAAGTGCGTATTTGGTTGCACATCACATCATAAATTACCAGCAGGACTATTCTGACCAACAAGACTTCACTGAAATTAACCAATTAAAAAATGGGGAAACAGTGTTCCTGCTGTCACCACTGCCTATCAGCAGACATCATATGATGAACTGATGCTCCTGGTCCCCCAGCCAGGCCTCCGCCTCTGGGAGCAGTCGCTCACCTCTGCCAGACCAGCCACCACTGCTGCATAGACAAGTGGCTTGCCAGTTCATCATGTTTCAGTCTGTTGGCCAGGGGGGCAGGCTGCCCATCCGCACTGCCCATCCATCAATGGGATGGAGCCATCCTCCTATCTTTTTGCAATCACCTTGACCAAGCTCCCCAAACAAGTAGGTTGTAAAGCACCAGCACTAACACCTAACCACTTTACAGACTGCGAGGCATAAGACGGTCATGACTATCTGTGTTTGAGCCCACAGGAAAACAGGTGACTTCAGGAAGAAAAGACCAAAGGACACCTTGGATCAGGAACACTGTGTCAGGGCACAGCATGCAGGGCCTAATGTGGCTACAGGAGTTTGGTGCCCACAGCAGTGTGGGTTTCCCTGCCAGCAGCACAGCCTGGAAATGTGCCTCTGTTCTCCCAGGGTGCAAGAAGGGTTCCATGATCCCCTTCTGCCTCACTACTTCTCACAGCACAATCTCCCAGACCATAAATAGGACCAAATTCCTGTTTTATATATTCTTTCACAAAAAGTTTCACTTGATTAAAGTTGTTCAAATACCTTTACTCATTAAAATGGACATACTAAAAAAGACATTATTAAAGAGATATTCATCCTCAAGCCAAGACACTGAAATCAAACCAAACGTAAAAGACCAGGAAAACACACTGTAACTCACTCAATAGTGTAACAAAATGCTATCACTGCAGAAAAACACAAAAGTAATAATAGAAGTAACTTCGACCTTAGTAGCTTTCAAAGTGTTAGGTACTGGTGAAAATTTTCTTACCTGATCTAAGAAATTGTTTCTGCTCTGCAACCTCCTTTTTTTCCTCCATGATATGAAAATTCAAAGCCTCCAGCATTTTTTCTAATTCCAGGATGAAGTTCAAGAAATGAACTATTTCATAACCTCCACAGCCACCACTGTTCTTTTACCCCTCTGGGGAAGGTTTCCCTACATGTGCAAGTGAATTAGGACCTAAACATCTTTGTAAACACAATTTGAACAGTGAATAAGAGTATGGTTCCTAAATAACTTGAGGATATAAATTAAGCTTCTTGGTCATTTGGTCTCCTAATATTTTTATTTATCTCCCTATCTCTATTTGGATTGAAGGTATATGTCAGTTTATTTTCATAGCAAAAGACAGCAGCTGTAACACAGACTCCAGAACACATTTTAAAATTAGTATTTCTGAGTGTCCCTTTCTTTCACACTCCCGTTACAACTATACTGGGGAGAAAACAAAACACAGTTGAATAATGAAAAAAAGGGATGCTACAGGTAAAAATCATAGCTTGTATTCTGTATCCTGCATCCTGCAAGCATATTTCAGGCCAAATCACAAAGTCAAAAATAGACAGCTTTTGCTTCCTAACACTTACAAATGGGGTGAATTATTCTGGTTTATGAATTACATCTTCAACCTTTTTTTCGGGGTTACTTTGCTGGATTTGCATGTTTAAACATCTTACAAGCAGGAAAACAAGTTGCAGAGGCAAGAAGGCTGCTGAGTTCGCTGGCTGATCTAAAGGAGGTTTCTTAGCTTATCATCACACCCACACAACACCATCTGCAAGTCTTCCAGTGTCTCTCTTCAACTGTTGAGAGAGCAATTTGCTTAACTGCAAGCTCACAAAATTCTGCACACAACACAAGTTGTATAGAAAGGCAAAGGGCAAAAGTGGAGTAGCTATCCATATAGCATCACTGTGTACTTGCTGTTGAGTCTAATGCTTCTGGAAAGACGTAGCTCATCACCCCGTCTGGCTTTGCAGAGCATGTGTGATAAGTCTGACGCTTCCTGAGCATCAGGAAGCAAACTCAGACAGCATATGCCATAAAGTTGTTTTGTTTGCATGCAGTGAAATGCAGAAATAAGGGACAGAAACACAGCAACTCCGTTCTTCTTCATAAGAAAGGGGAGATGATGTTAAGAATAGTGACTGTAGAAGGCATATAAGCCTCCAACCAGAGAAAACAGACCCATTCCTACATGAGTTTTTGCTCTTAAACATCTAAGTTCCTTGCTCCTTTTGCCAGGAAGTGGATTTCACTTTTATACAATTTACTCAAGGAACTAAGTAGAAGAGGAAAAAATCAGAATTAAACCACAGTTTAGAATCTTACCTGGAGCTGTACAAGCTTCCTTACTAAAATGTGCTAGCCTGCTGTTACTGAGGGTACTCGGATTGTTTCCTTTTTACTTACTCTACACACACACACGTGTTAAGTAATATCAGTCAGGTTAGAGAATCCAGTACATATGTGTTAGGGAATTGCAGAATTAATGTGCAATCTAAACTCAGCCTAAATGCTTATCTAGGCTTGATTAATAAATAGTTTATGATACAGTCTTTTAATACATAGCACTAATGTTGCTTTATTTAATGCACAAGATATGTATTTTAAGAGCAGCTCGCTCTGCAGTATTTTCTTTTGTTCCATTGCTTATATTGTAATCCTGTGTAGTGGGCTTTATTTCCTTTACGTGGCTCAAAACCTTCTCTGAAGACAAATTTATTTACTTTGTCCAGGCATTTGTTTGGTGCTCGTCATTAGAGGATACAAGTGATTCAGACATATTATTTTTACTGCAGCCTTGAAAAAGTCTGCATCTGTCTTCTACAGATGACAAAAGATGTGCACTGAGATTATAGTCAGAGAGATACAGGTACACAAAATCTGAGACATCTGGCACATGAGCTGGAATAATAGATAACACTATTCATTATTCTGTAGACTCAAAACACAACTCTCTAGTGACTTTGGGAGTAGATGTGGGTGTTCAACACTTCTGATTAATCAGAGCGTAGGATCTCACAGTCAGCATGCAGAAGCTGGGGAATACACGCATGATATGAAAAATTTACTGACTTTACTAAACATCGGTGCCAGAGACAAGACTACAGTCCTATTTTTCAGAGTCTTATCTAACTTCTTACCTATATATTTCCTTTCCTGTAGTCTTTGATTTATCTACTACATGCCAGCCAACTGCAAGAAATGAACAGTCTCTTCCACTGCACAAGCCTATGTATCTCTGGGCAGGTCTAACTTGTAGTCTGGATAAGGCAGAAATCCCACGGGAGGTAAGAACATGGGAAGAGAGAAAGAGGCAGTATGCGATTACATAGTTAAAGACTGTGTTCTAATACACATGAACAAATGAGCTATCTTAAATGACCTCAAATATACCATTTTATAACTTTTGAGTACTCCACTTTGCTACCTTAAAAATACTCTTTCTACATTATTTTTTCATGCTATTGCCGTACGAAATCCTGTGCTCTATATGTCAGAGAACTTGTTTATGCTACAATAGAATTCTGGAAGGTCAATAGAGGACTAGAAGAAGGGTATATCCATATATAACTTTTTCTAATTTTATGCTTTGCTTTTTACTTAAGGCATTGTTGATTTTGGTGTTGGGTTTTGGTTTTTTTTTGGGGGGGGGGGTGATTTTTATTTAAAATATGGAACTGCTTTCATGTGTGTGCCTTTTGTGAAAAACTATACATGCTAAATAGTCCCTTATTTAATTAAGAATGTCTTTTCCATTATATTTATTGAAGAATAAAACTGAAGTTTCAGTTAAGCACTGAGATTTGGATTACTTTAAAAGATTGGACAAAAAATAAAAACTAGCTGAAGATCTGAATAACTAACCATGGTGTGACCATCCACAGCAGGACTCTGATACTGGGGGGCACGCTGCAAATACGCCATTAAAAGTATCACCTAAATGAGCCTGAGGACTTCACCAGAAGAAACACATTCAAATTCCCACACAGGGTTTCTCTTATTGTCATTAGCATTTTGCATTTTTGTCTGTGAATTGGATGGAATTGCTTTTCCATCCAGACAGTGGAAAATACCCCGGCTCTCCCCAGCAGAAAGTTGCATTTTATGTATCCCAGGCTATGCGGCTAATGCCTGACAGGCGATCTCCTCTTCGGGGAGCCGGGCTGAGGTCTGTGCCGGGGAGGAGGGTGTCCGGCCCCGGGCACGCTGTTCTCCGACGCCGGACCAGGAGCATCCTCTAGCGGCCAGCGCCTCGGAAGTCCCTGCGTACCCCAGAAACAAGAATCTTCTGGAAGACGGAGAGAAATCAGCAACTGCGGGAAACGGGCAGAAGCCAAAAGGATACTCACAAGATGAAGGGTATCTTTCCCGGTCTCATGTCAAACTAAATAGGAGACAGTTCTCTTCTGGGCCCTGAGTAGCACAGAAACCCCTTTCCCTCTCTGCTGTGGAAAACCCCCATCATCAAGGAACCAGCTCAGCAGTGCTTTGGCATGTAAGAAAACAACAAAAGAAAAAAAGAAAGAAAGAAAAAACCCAAACAACACTCCCCAAACCCCCACAAAAAACTCCAAATCAAACCAAACCAGAACATCCCACAAATCCAACCAGTTTTAAAGCCCTATAAACATGAAGATAAGATAGGTGCTGAGAGATATAGGTGGAAAATGTGTACAAACCTGGGTGAAGTGCGTTACATTTGCATTAATTTTGTAGTCACTTCACTTAAACAACAGCCACATTAGATTCTAATCAGCATACGGTGCAAAATAGGGGCCAAATGTGAAAGAAAGAAAAAAGAGCAATCACATGTGCTTGCCATTTCCCCAGCCCATAAAAACAATCTCACTGTGGTTCAAAAAATAAAAAATAAAAGATTGCCCAGAAAGACTTCCCCAATTTAACTGCTTGGGAACTTTACAGATTTTGGCACAGATGTGGACTGAAGTTTGGCTCTCTGTACTATTATTATGATCTAGGATTAAGGCAAGTAAAAAGCCTACGGTGGGTACCCACTGACTGAAAACATAAATTAGTTTGTTAGGGCATAAATCTCACAGCAAAGTCAAGCAACTAGAAGGCAAAGCACAAGTGCCTAATATCTTACAGGCCATGAGGATTGCATCTGGGATCAGAAATGGCCAGCTCGAGAGTTGCACGATGAGGAACATGACCGAGAGCACACTGGGGTTTGGTAGTGACGCTGGCTCTCGTGAGGGTCCCAGCCTCACAGCTTCGCTCTTTTCTCTTTTCCTTTGATCGTCTGCTTTCTCTCAGGCAGCATTTGCCCTCCAAACACATCAAACCCCAGCACATTCACCTGGACTACTCTTAATATTCTAACACATTCCATCCTTGCCTGGATTAGGAAAATAGGTAGCATACTTTGACAGGTATGACAGCAATATGGACAAGTGCAGACAGTATGTTTATAAAAATGACTATGTTTGACTTCCAGGCAAAGCTTAAAATTAGTCATGCCCTAATGGGTAATATTTTGAAATAAAATTTTCTTATTTACCTTAGGATTCTACTGAGGATCATTTTAGTGAAACTTCACCATGTTTTAAAGCAGACTGCATTTGCCTGTCTTCTCATGAAAGGAAAGTATGACTCAGTTTTCTTCCATTTCTGACTGGATGCAGTTAGAGACAGGGGAGAGCACCTTGCCAGGAGCGTTGACTAAGCCACCATGTGTCTTTGTGGATTAGCCATGACCTGGGCACCATGAGTGGTACATATGTAACCTGCACTCCAGCAATCTCAACCAGACTCTGCTGCCCAAGGGTGCTGGCCCTAACATACCCATCACCAAAGAGAAGTAGATAAAGAAATTTAAGTATTCCTAATATTCACTAGACCTGCAAGACTCACACCAAGCACAGTGTGTCTGCCACACTGCTGTAGATTGAGCAAACAAAAAAATTCACAGGATGAATGTGAATTCATCAAATAAAATGGCTTCTGGCAGTAAGAACTATCCTTCAGGTACTTAACCTGTGCTCCTATCAAGGAATCCCGGTGACTAATTTTTAAACATATGGCACAGACCATATGCATTACTCTTGTAGTCTTACAAACCACCTTTTATATTTCAGTGCAGTGGAAACCAAGATACCTTTCTGGTAAAGACAAAACATAGCAGGGGACCAAAAATACATTCCTAAAATCAGGTTCAAATCAGGTCATGGCATGGCACAGATATTTACAAGTTGCAAATTTGCCAGTCTTTTCTGGTTTTCATGCTTTTGTAAACATACTAGAGAAGGCTGACTGATGAAGAATTGCTCTGCTCCCTCTGTTTCCTTCACCAGCCTGGAACTTGGCTGGGCCAATGTAAATTTAGGTCTGATTAAAAACAAAATACGGGCAGGTGATAAGGTGATTCAGAATTCTTCTGTTGCTGTCTATGACATTTAACTATAAGCTAATTCTTTGGAGGATTTCTGAAAGTCACATTCAGTGACCAAAGTATAATATTTGATCCAGCAGAGAAACAGGGACCAAAGTGACATAGAGATGTCCTTAAAGAAGTCAGTGTACAAATAGGAAAATTAACTTTTTGGGGCCCTGTTGTGGTTTATAGGTCAAACACCTAAAGAAACCTGGAGTCTAAAAATGCAGCTACTATAAATGTACTAAGTACAGCACATCACTCAGCAACACTTGAGAATTTGTAACTTGTTTTATCTGCAGTACAGAGTGAATGCTGAAGTTTTAACAGCTAATGACTTTGTAGCTCTTCTTAATGAGGAATCTATGCCAAAACTTTTTGCTTTCTCTTGCTCTGATTTTCAAAGTTTTCATTTAAATTGTCCAAAGGTCATTCAAATTATGCACTTAAGTAGCAATAGCTACAAATCAGCTACACAGAAAAATAAGGTTATATTAGTTTGCACTATGCTCTCCTATGTTACAAAGTTATGCCAAACTGTTCTGAAGCTTTCAACTTGGTTTAAACGTTTGTGACTTGAGAAAAGCAAAATTAGGAAAAATTCAAGCTTTTATTAGATGAAGAGAGGAGGTGAGGGCAGATCAGCACTGTTTGCCCTCTCATGTTGGTTACTTTGGTTTCCAGCACTGCTCTTGGGATAAAATAGAACAACTATGAGCTGGTTAAAAGCAAGGAAACAAAATGTAGGAAATTAATGTTTGGTTTTGACAAAGGGAAATCTACCAGAGCAATCCTATGCCAGATTTATGCCAAGCCTTGTTTTGTTCATGATACAGTTTTTGTTATAGGACATAATAAAAGCAGAAGGAATAGTGAAAAGACTCTGTTACAAATACAAAATTATTCGTGTAGCCAAAAGGGTAGGGAAAGTTATAGAAGATCTCGTCATGTCAAATCATCAGCTTGTAAAATAGCAAGTGAAATTCATCATTGATAAATGTAAAGTAGCGCGCTTGAGAAAAATTGACTCAAATATCCATACATATTTATGCATACGTATCTGCACATAAGTGTATACATACCCTGTGTACCTAATTATACATATACACACATAAAGATGCAATCTTAATTGGCTATTACAATTTAGGACCATTATTGTCTGCAACCCTATAAGAATACCAATTTTACGTTCAGTGGGAGTCAAAAAGACAAATAGAATATTAGAAACTTTATAGAAAAAGAATAGAGAACAAAAGATATAAAGACATTATGATAAAGATTAAGTCCAGGCACAATTCTGGCAACCTTGCCAAAAAAAGTTGTACCAGAACTCCACAAGAGAAAAGGGAAGAGGATGACTTACAGTGCAAGAACATTTCTGTACCAGGATAAATTAGATAGCTATAAAATCACTAATAGGATAGAGAATGAGGGGTAATGGTTATTCACTCATTCCCATTAGGGAGCCTTAAATACAATTATCAGGCAGCAACATTAAAACATACAAGAAAAATACGTTTCCACACAGCTCATATCTGGATCCTAGAATTCATTGCCACAGAATGCAGAAGACTTCATTAAGTGTAAATGTTCAAAAAAAAAAAAAGTTGAAAATATATGCAAGAATGTAAATCATAGCCTATTAACACAAAGATACAGATATAACCTCTGCCTTAGGACAGTCAACTGCTTGATCCTCTAAAAGGATGAGAATATAGTGAGGAAGTATCAACATTTATTTGACCTGTTCTTCATGTTTTCCCACATTTTCCATTCTTAAGCTCAGTATGGTTTTGTTTTACTTGCCTTCTCGATGTAAGCTTATGTCTGTAGCCTACCAACTACTTTACCCATCATGAATGCATCATACTTTACTATAGATACTTACTACTGCTGTAATCGTCAAATGTTCACAGCATTCTTTTCAACCTGCCAACTGCTACAAAATTCAGTGATACACTTTCAGCATCCCTGAGTAATCCAAGAAGAGAAGAGTTTGTATTTATTCCTTTCTAAATTTCTCATTAACTTTCACCTGGTAGAGTTTACATTTTCTCATTATCTTTGTATTTCATCTTGCAATTCTCAACTTCTAAGACTTTTAGAAATGTAGATGTGAAAAAAGCACAACTTACACATACATAGTCCTATGATCATCCTATACACATAGCAATGAAACTAAGAATTGAACTGCCCTTGATAACCGTTGCTTTATCTTATTTACACTTGTGTGCTTAAAAATACATTCAGAGATCGATCCTTAACGAATTATTAAAACTCTATTAATGCTACTGATACCATGACCTATTATTCCTTCAGTATAAATAGACCAAAGAGAATAAGTTAAAATGAAGAGAAAAATATATAATAAAACACATTTTCACATTTCATCGTTGGCTTTCAATTTTGGTTCACAGTAATTTTGTAACTTCGAAGAATGTATTTTTTTATTCTCAAAACACAAATATCCACTGTTAACTTTGTTATTGTCAGTTGAAAACTCTTCACTAGTCTACAGTCTCCAACACATTCTTTGAAGCCAGATGAGAAAAGAGAGGGGGCAGAAAAGGCAGCAAGAGAGAGGACAGAAAGAGTTTTGAAACTTTCAGACTTAAGTTCTAAAGTGTTACATTTCAAATTCAGATCACTCTGCAACTGAGCAAATAGAGGAGAAAAGAAAAAGACTGCAAATTGTGTTCTTTAAAATGCTTGGAAGGGGGAGTGTACAATTATGTTCCACCACATTTAAACAAAGGTTGTACGAGTATATGGAAGAAAGTTAGAGTTGGTTGGCCATAAATTAGCTTAAACTGCATAGCCCAGTTTCAATAGCAACTGTTGACTTCATTTCCTTTTAAGGATGGGTGCTCAGAATCTTGGTCTTTCTTGATCCTGCTAGACAGACAGGAGAGCCAGGCAGGCTGTCTTTGCCTTGCAGGGAAAGGCTCCAGGATAAAGGTAAATTCTGAGCTGCCCGCGCTTGCAGTATCACTGTGCTAGGTATGACACAACACTGCCAAAATAAACATACTCCCAAGAAAAGTTCACAGATGGTCAAAGATGGGTTTGGATTATCTTTCAAAAACTTAAAAATGCTCTAAATTCAAGCCCATGTTTCTGCCACTTTGCCAGCTAATGAGAGCAGAGCTAAGCACTACTCATTGGAGTTCTTGCAAGCTCCACACAGATTAAGAAATCATAGAACCTTAAAAAGGCTTCCTAGCTGAAATTGGTATGGCCTTTAGTAGAGTGGAGTTTAAATTTCCATGGCTGAGGTTTGTAACTCCTACCAGAACATTACAGAACAGCAGGAGCATCACTACCACAACCAGTAGATCAAGGAAAAAAACCAACCTACCACCACCACCAAACCACAAAGCAATAACTAATCCTACACACAGAAAGACTAATTTGTTATGCCATTACCTACAGAGGACATCTTAGCCATGACTGCAATCCAGTATTATGCCAAACATGGTCAACAATCATTGAAATATTATTTCTTTTTGTTCACATAAACATGTTGTGAACATAATAGTCCCCTGAAAACTGATACCTTTTCACAGGCAGGTATCAAATACCTTCAAAATGTCATCATCCAAGTGTAAAAATACATATACCTTAAATTAATTTTTAATGTCTTTTCTTTCTTTTTTTTTTCCTTTCAAATCAGTGGAGATACAATTCTATTATCTACTTTGTCAAAGTTTGACAAAGACTAGACAAACTCACCTTTTTAATAAAAGGATGGTTATTAAAATTGTGCTTTGTAACAGACTCGCTAATGATTTTATGCTGGTCTGGTGAAGTCAGGAAAATTTTAAGTATAAAATTTAGAGTATAAAATGGAATGTTCATGGAGGAGAACAGGTGCTTGAGTTCCTACTGACTATATACAGCATAAAGGCTGGCATGCTTTATTACTGCCTAGCAAATATTAGACATGGTGCACATTCTGCCTTCCTTGATATAGGAAATTTTACCCCATAGTCTGCAACAACAACAACAACAAAAGCATCTGTATAGTAAATCACTCAGAAAACAGTCAGCATTATGAATACTAACAGCAAACTAATTCAGCCTTTTCAAGAATATACATTATACTTAAGTTTATATGGTCCCATCTCATGTCCCATCTGCTTCAGTTCTTCACACCAGAAGAAACTTTCCAAAATGAATATTTCATTGACTTCGTAAAGCAGTTTACAGATTATTCAAGACCGCAGAGGTGTGCCGTGGTCTAGGTACTGTGATTGGAAATTTTCTTGAACAGCAAATAAGTGTTCTGTGTCTTCATTGAAAGTAATGAATGCTGTACAGCTTGGCCTTTGTTAACGAACACCTCCCCCCACCCCCAAATTACCTCCGCTTTTGCTGATATACTATGAGCCTGCCTTCACAAGGTTAATATTATCTTAAATCACCCATTTAGATGGACCAGATCATCTATAGGTTCTCCTATCTTCACGACAGCAGCATGTTCAATCACAAGTCTTTCACAGTAGAGGACATTACATATTAGTCTTCATATATTTACTTAGATCAGGAGTAAGACAGGGCTTACAAGCTTTTGGTTTTGTTTGTTAGATGGGGTTTTTTTCTTACATACAACAGATCAAATTTGACTTGGGCCAAAATGAAAAACTTGTTCAAATCATTCTGCTTAAAGAAATAAGTAACAAAATACTTTTGTAAAAGATATGCTAAAATATTTGGGAAATGGAAACATTCTTCAAAAGCCTACAAACCCACTGTATGTTTTCAGAATATAATGTGTTAAAATACCCATAATTTTTACAGTGCAATTTTACTAATTTGGGAAATCTACACAAACTTGCTACCATATAATTTTCTATTCAGAAGAATAATCTTACTAATTGGGTAGATATTGTACTGCATATATCTGATATGTTTATGTAGGTGTAACAAAATCCACATTGAGATTACACCTGAAGAAAAAGTTCAAGCAAGAAAAAGTCCAGGCTCTACAGTTGTAGTTCAGGCTGAACTATGCCAATCATATCTGGCAAATCTCACATCCTTGATGACAGGAGAGCAATATGCCTCTAAAACTGATTAAAATAAAACTAGATACTCTGTTTTAAGTTTATTTATATTGCAAGAGAACAGAAAGTGAAGTTAGAGTAGCTTTTATCAGAAACTACTGACAAAAAAAGGAAACTGCCTTACCTCATTGAGAAACATATTTTTTGTCATGTAATGGAGGAAATACAAACTGTAATGAATTAAAAATATTAAAACAATATTTTAAAAACCCATTATACAATTGTTTCATTTCAGAGCAAGTGCTTTATATAGAAAATTTGATTTTAACATGATACCAAGGAATTATATTAATTCTAAATGTGTCTGCATTTCATGATATTAATTTAAATTTATGAACTGTAAAGCATTGGACAAAGACATTACCTGTATCAGAACTAATGTCATTGTATTTGTGAGGTATACTGAGGTCTGACAAAGGCAGACAAACAGGAAATCTATCACATTTTTCACATTTGCATGCATTCAAAAGATCTAGCCATGGACATCTGTGGCTCCAAAGTATGTCTGCAGAAAGCATATATAAAAGAGGTGGAATAATGTCCTTTAGATGCTCTCATCAGGGATATTATCCTTGTCGCTACTTACAATTCATAAGATGCACAGGTGTCAGGAGAAGCACAGAAAAGCATATTTATGAGTTTGAAGGGTATGTGTTTAAGGGCTTTTCAAAGCATCAATAACATCCTCTCCAATTCAGGTTCTACACTTTTTCACTAAAAGTCATTGAGAACATATGTCCAAAATTATTTTTTTAATATGAGATTTAAAATCACTAAGTGCTCTTTTAATGGTTCACTTGGTCTACTAGATCTTTTGGAAACTACTTCAGCAGATAGGTGTTATGAGAGACAAATAGGATATATCAGATGATCTTGCCTGGACTCTTAAAACTGGTGCACCCACTCAACAGATTTCAGTTTGTGAGATCCAGAGTGGAGAAAGAAAAATTATTATCTACTTCCACTGCCAGATTTGCCTATACTATCTGAGGGAACAGATACTTCAATTTTAAGATAACATGCACCTTACAGTTTCGGGTAGGTAGGTTTCATTCATGGCTAGTTTCTGCAACTTGCTGAAAACTGTTCAGTAATGAAAGACTTACAAACTGCAGATCCTCTTATTAGTCAAGTTTTGAGGCCTGATGCTTGCCCCTTCCACACAGTTACTCTTTGACTGCACTGCATAAACTGATTAGTGATCTTCTTCCCACTCACTGACATCAGCACCTGGGTTCAATTATTGGTCATTTGCCTTTTGCCATGGGTGATACAGATTCTTGGGTTATCTAACTGATAATCAATATGAATTTCTAGTACATACACCACTTACCTTGTCAAAAGGAAATTTCATTAAAGCGAAACTTGTTTTTACTGACCACATATCATTCAATACTGGAATAAACCCCACCTTTAACACAGGGAGGCAAGCTGCACTGTTGGTGAATTAACTTATCAAGTTTTGCTCAGGTTGCCTCCTGTCCCATCATTTGGTTTACAGCACAGAGTTTAATAGCAGGATACAGCTGAATTCACTGCTCCACAAGCTGGCAGCAGTCAGGAGAAGAATTAGTTTATAAATGATTGTTTATGACAACTGAATTATCCAGAAGTTCAGAGTTAAGTATTTGCTGTGCTGATCACTTAAAAGATAAGATGGGGATAATTTAATGGAATCTGAAGCATGACATGGCTGAGGAGATTATAGTTCACAATCTACTCTTTCATTACTAGAATAGAATCTTAACATAGTATTCCACAGAAGTAATGACACAGAAAATACTACAAAATGATATAGTTGCATATATACAAGATCACCTGTTTTTACTCAGTACTGGAGTTATGTAACTGAAACCAAATGTACATTATTGCCTTCCAAATCAAGCCAGGGGTTAAAACCTGTGAAGCAATATACATACCGAGACATTCAATAATTAAAAAAGAAGGGGGACGGTTCACATGAATCCAGATTTTACAAAAGCAGTTAAAAATAAAAAAACGGGCAAGGGCAATGGAAACAGACAGTGCCTGTTTTCAAGCAATTGATATGCAAAGTATTTCCCTTGCAAGAGAAAAGTTAACCCAATTGTGAAACTGTCTCAGCAGCATTTCTATCCTTAGGCAACATTTTACAGCTATTGCTCATGCCATGCTTCTGGCAGGCAAATGTCATTTTTAAATAATACTGGAGGAAAGCAGAGTTGGAGTCAGAGTTCACCCAGGAAGATGAGCACAGGGCTCAGGGTTTAGTATAACAGGTCGGTTAGAACCAGCAGTCATACATTTTCTCAGTAATCTCTATTGATTAGAGAGATCACCGTGGTTCACAACAAAGACAGAACATCTGTCTGTCTGGTATGACAGGCATATAACAGCTCTCAAAACCAGGCACTCTCAAAAAATATACTAATTTAGTCTAGCGCAGCATACCAGATAGCCAGACAGAAAGAATCAGTTTTAAATTGTGAACTTTCTGCTGACAATTGCCATCTTGCAGAAAATGTAGCATTGGGTCACCCTGTGCCATTAAGCTGTAGGCAAAAAAATGAATGGCAGAATAATGGTTCATCATTTGAAAAAACAATAATGAGAGAACACAGTTTTCTAGGTTAAAGTCCAATTACCAGCCCAGTTCTGAAATATTTTGAAAAGTAGAAGTCATCTATTAAGCTTGGTCTTTAAAACTAGTATGCAGAGTTTTTCCCTGAAGAAAGTTCCTATTAAAAAAAGGATCTTTGATTCTTTTCTTGCAAGGCTTCAGGATAATATTTGGCTATTACCAAAGTAATAATTTCTCTTTTTTTTTTTTTTTTTTTTTTTGCTTAGTCAAAATTAGCTTTATTCCTGAAGCAGTCATAATGAATGAAAAGACAGAAGCACCCTAAAAGTTACTGTTGTGATTTATCAGGAGAAATCTTCATCAACTTCTTCAGCTGAACAAAGCCACTAGAACAGGCATACTTTTCCCTTTTTTCTTTTCTTCTCTTCTCCTTTTAGCTAAAAGCAAGAGGATTGAATCACCTCAGAGTCTGAAAGACAAGCTCCTCATTTAATGGCAGCTACTTGATTATGGTTAAACTTAAAGGAATAGACACCAAAATTTCAGCTTCCGTTGCTTTTCATCACTCTCTACCGAATTCAGTAACTCCTGCATTACTACCCCCTCTCCACCAAGATCACTCATCTATTTGTGTTATAGAAATTGAAATGAAATATTAGGTATCCTTTAAAGTCAATGGGAAATACTTTATATTGTACACTAAGAATGAAATTAGTATTTTAAATGCTGGAGAGAGATTTACAATTTCTTAACAGTTGAGCAGATTTAGAATTATTTTTAAGTTTCTATCTGTAGCAGGATGTTGATCACCTGGTGCTGGAGACTTTCTGCAGTAGTAGGATGTCTGAGCACAGACCGATTTCAGTTACCACCCAAATTCTCCCTGACCAATTCATGGCTGACCTCAAAGGAAGGCAAATCTTCTCTGCATTTGTAAGTAAAACACCAACTTGTATGTATGCATGGCCAGAAATGTGACAATTTCAACTGGTCTTTGTCTTCAGAAAAGAAAGCCTACCTAGCATCCAAAATCAGACCACTGTGCAAGGTCCTGTCAAAGTAAAGCTCGTCCATTCAGGTGAAGCTATCTGAAAATAGTGTTAGGCATCTAATAGTTCTGGAATCTGAAAAATGGGCCATATCTCTTTTCTTAGAAAGCAGAAGAAACGTTCTTTAAGAACTCGTCTCTGTCAAACCAATATCTGCCTTACTGACCATGAAGAAATATGGCCCTTGAAGTCTGGGAAGCAGAACACATCTAACTCTTACATTATTAATACTAAAAATTAGATGTGAATAAAAATTTACACACTTGTTTTAATTTCTTTCTGCCTTTTCTATGTCACACTAAAGCTGACATTTTTCCACTGAGGGTCTCCAAGGCAGAATTCACTCAATTTTTAAAGTAAAAAGTAGTTTTATACTTTTTGTCTATCAGATGCGCTGAGGTAGCATAAAAATAGAAGCTTCTAGATTTGCTAGTTGTTTCTCAGAAGTGATGCTTCAGGTGACTGGGGCAGTCACCATGGGTAAACTCCTGGCCTCATTAAAGCTTTCACAAAGCTTTCGACAATGGTTTGCTGGCCTAAGCGCGTTCTACAAGTACTGCTAAAATAAAACGCTCAAAGTACAAACTCATGCCTGTTTTCCACAATCACTATTGAATATTAATAGCGCACTCTCTTCCTTCCTACCCTACACTTTAACTTAAAATACATTTTCAAAAATAACAAAGTAAAAAAACCACGTGTGCCATAAGAAATACCCAATAGGAAAGATTTTGCTAAGGTTTTTGTTTATCACATATTTCTTTATCTCAGCACCGCCATTCCTACTTCAATGTGACTAAGTGGGTATTAAAATGAGTGACACTACCCATGACCCAAACCATTGAAAGCAAGGAATGATGGGCAGCTGAGCCCCATGTTGAAAAGCTGTTGCCAACCCCCCCTGCTTCTCCTCCCTCACTTTTTCCCAACATTTTGGCCAGATCTCATTTAAATGTGAATAGCTTAAGTAATTGCCAATATTTGTAAAGTCAGTATATGCAACTGCATTAAAGACAACAGATTTTTGTGTAAATGTTTTGCAAGGATTTTTTTTTTTTTTTTTTTTTTTTTCAATGCCCTGTAGTTGCTGGGAAGGTGCTTGGTAAAACTTGCCTCAGTTGGTGTACAATTGTTTTATACACTTTCCCCTTACTTCATTCTTTAGTGAACATCTCTGGAATAAGTAATTACTGTGGGAACACTTCTTTACAGCAATTCTCAAACAGCAAAATTGGCAGAGGTTGGTTTTATAAAGTTCACAAACTGAATGGTGCCTTATTGCCATAAACAAAGGGATTTTAACTACTAGCATTAAAATACACTAAGAATAACAGATAAGTGAATCTGTGAATAAAGATAAGTCCCTAATTGACAAGAAAATGAAGGATTAAGCTAATGCAGCATTATAGCAATATGCCAGGGATTCAAACTTCGGCCTACATCACCATTTTGGACTAAGTGATTATAAAAGCTTTTTAAACGACAGAAAGCAGGACTCCCCTGAGAAATTTTCTGCCTAAAATTTGTCAAAATGAGTGCAACTGGTACTAAGCCTCAATATAGGCTCTCTAAATGAATACATAATGTATTTAGTTACTTAAGATAACTGAAGTCTTGCCAATTTAATTAAAAATAAGCCACCTATTGAAAGGAAAAGATATTTCAAAATCTCACAACTACTGGTACCACTGGATGAATTCGATTAATTTGTTTTATTATCTTCTGCCTACTGGCTTTACCTGAGAAATCAAAGATCTTTTGCCTGAAAAGACAGCTCATGTAAAAGTTCAGGAATCAAATCCAGAAGCCTTAATGGGCTTAACTAAATAAGAACCGCTAGCCTTGAATAGCAATTGGTGTACATAAGTATGTATGTTGCTCTAAATGGCATCTAGGGAGTATTTTAAAAATCTCATTGCTTTTCCATTTGTCCTTGACACCATACCCAACCTTTGTAAAATAAAATTAAAAACTAAAAAGAAGTTAATGGAACACAACGAGTTAAAGTTTCAAGAGGTATTGCAAGCTGATCTTCCTTTTGAATGAACTAGTGGGTGAATACCTAAAAGAAGATAAATAAACTTTTTGTGGATTACATTGAAATCAAGGATGTGAGAGAACAAGTTCCAGTGGGAAAAGGTTTATTCAGAGACCCTTGTATAAGTTCTGTAACTATAGCAAAGGAGGAGATAAGACAGCCTCTATCTACTAACAAGTGCATAAATGGTATAACTTACTCCATGTACAGTCAAAAAATATGGCAGTCATTTCCTATGCAGACTGCTGGGTAGAGACACTCTTCTCCTCTTCCTAGTCTCATGAAACCAATTCTAAACCATACAAGAGTGTCACATTGTGGAATGGCTCTGAGACCTAGTTTCTCTGAAACAGTTAGAAACTGCTCATAACGTATTTTCTCCTGAAAGAGACAACTAGAGCCCTTAAGCACATGAAAACTTAAGTGCTTTGTTGGATTGAAATCAAACCATAGTATCATAGAATAGTTTGGGTTGGAAGGGACCTTTAAAGGTCATCTAGTCCAATCCCCCTGCAATAAGCAGGGACATCTTCAACTTCCTCAGAGCCTGGTCCAACCTGACCTTGAATGTTTCCATGGATGGGACACCTACTACCTGTCTGGTCAACCTGTTCCAGTGTTTCACCAAATGTTCTTATCCTTAATGTTCGAAGCAATTTGTAAAGACATTTTACTACACAGGAAGGCCTAGAGGTCTGTGTAAAAGCATTAGCTTACCCATAGTTCTTCCTGAGTCAGTACGAGCTTATTGAAGAGAAAAGCATTACTCAATGCTGATAAAGACAGTACTCAACTCCAACACTGGTTGCTCTGCATTTTGATTAATCTGCAATATCATTCCCTCCCCAACAGTAGACAAAGCATTTTAAAATAAAACTACAGCTGAAAAGGTCTACCTTATTTAATGGCACTTATTTTTAAGAGATGAATAGTAGATTCGACTCTGCCAATGGATTGTGTTCATTTAAACCACAACCACAAGAACCCCCCCAAATTATGCAATTGCTTTGAACCCCTTAATTACAAAAGAGGCTAGTCATATTTGAAAATTTTTGTTCTAACCTTGAACTGTGGCAGAACTTTATTAGCAATCTTTTTGAATCTGTTAAAAATGATTTTTCATGGAAAGATTCTGAGATTGTCTTGAATCTTTGTTAAAATTAAACAAAAAAGCAGGATTTGGGCCTGCTTTGAGCAGATGGTTGGGCTAGCTGATCTCAGGAGGTCCCTTTCAAGCTGTATTACTTCATACATCTATGACAAAATTATCATCAGCTGCAACGGACTTTTGGTCAGTCCCTTTTATATTTTCCTCTAAAGTCACAGAACAGTTTTTTCAGTTTCTGTTTTTAGATTCATTTTGACTTATTGGATGAAACAAACACAAATCTGTAATCAAGAGCAATGCCCTTCATAATCTTATGAGTTCAGTTCATGCAATTGTACCCATAATACAGCTTAGATTGTTAGGAAATATGTTAATTCATCTGAAGTAAACATGTATGCATCTTTTTATTTATTTGCAATGAAAAATAATCCAATGAAATTTTAGGTAATTTTACTGTTATTCACTCTCCTTCCAGAGTGGGATGAATTCTTCAGAACTACCCAGAGACCTTAAGATATACAGACAAGTCCTGAAGTGTCAACCAGACAAACTGTTTCAAGAGTGAGATAGCCAAGACAGAATGTTCTGCAGCACATTAGCTATTCTCTGGCCCCTAAAGCCGGAGGGGGGGGGGGGGGGGGGGGGGGGGTAGAAAATTAAAAAAAAAAGGTGGGGGTGTGGTGCATGGAATAAACTAGACATGCAGTTGCTAAATCTCAATTGCAAAGCACACAGTCTGGAGAAAACTCTGGAGAAGAGTTACCCACACAAGATACTTTAAATGTAGCCAGAGAAGGATGAGCTGAAGAAAGATTTCTAGAGAAACAAAAGTGACAAGAAAGGCAAGTTACGGTTCAAATAAAGTGAACGAATGCAAGTAGAAACAGATCTGGAAAACCAAATCACAGCAATTTGCCATTTCTTCTTCTGGAGATTGACAAGCTCCAAAAGTGTGCAAGGTTGCTGTGAATAGAAGTCAAGGTTTAAGAGGGCTTGGAGCCGTCTCTAACTTGTTATATAGTTTACCTTTAAAATTATTATACAGCCAGTGTTGGTATGTCACGCCACATATTAACACACAGAGCTCAAAATACTGTTTTTAATCGGAATTTCAAAATGCAGTGCAGAAAGTGGACCACTTTAAAGTTATAGTAGATCTAGTTTGTTTTAGAGAAAAGCATTTATAGAAACAAAAGAAAACATTCACTGAGAATCAAAAATTCACTAAGGTAAAATGGAGAGCAGAATGCTCCCTTGCTAGTAAAAAGTGAAGTGATGGGGTTATGGAGAAACAGGTCCATATAAGAGATTTCCTCTGATTTGAAACAACACTCATACAAAAGTATTTGGAGTGCAACAGTAGCAGGAAAGAAAAGATGGCAGAAATCACAGGTGGCTACCTTCAAAATCTGCAAGAGCTTTGTTTTGGTTTTTACTGGATCTTTAAGAAAATAATCTAAATATGTCCATTCATTCTCCCCCTTACCAACATGGCCATTACTTGCTCACCAAGACATTTCTTGTAGAAAACACTGTAGAAGTATACCCCAAGACAGCATCTGTAGATTACTCCCAGGAAGTATGTCCATTGTAAGGAATTATGGAGAATAAGAACAATGTGAAAAAACATAGCTGAAAGCTGGCCAAATCAGATGCAGTTAACTGCTGACAAAAAGTAACATCAGAAAAACAGATGATGAGAGGTCATGTGTAAATCTAACATGGACCTGTCAGCTGAACTCACAGACCCTGCAGCTACGCACCAGTCATCATAGTATGTGCTTGGATTGTGCATACAGGAACAATTAATCAATGTTGCATGAATGTAGGCTGCAACATGGAAATAAAGTTCCAGGCTCCACTGCTGCTGATGTCCTCCCAAATGGGGAACCTGAATTTGAGCACTGACTGTCTGTTTCAGGGCAAAGTTGAAATCAAAAGCTAGCTAAAAGCACTTTAGTACAGCCACATGAGTCAGAAGACAAATTCTGTAATGAGAAGCAAGCTGAACAAAGAAAGAATGCAATGGGTCACATTCTAATATAATGAAAATCAGTGCAGATCCATTTATATCAAATTTGCCAACTTACTTCCTGTGGCAGCTTGGTCTGGACACCAAAAAAAACAAATTCCTTTCAATTCTGCTAGCTAACATAAACATCAGATTTCCTGGGCCTAATTCTGCTCTTGAATACACCAGTTTAAATGGCATTGACTTCATCAGAGGTCCTAACTTTATATTTACATAGGCAGTTGTGAGAATAAAACTCACCATGGTTAAACCTTGACAGCTTGGCATCCATGTTTAGAAAAACAGAGGCAAATTTTCTTTATACATTAAGTTTAGCATTGCTTATATATATGTTATAGTTCCAAAGCTTTAATGGTATCACTGTCTCGTGTAAGGTATTTTACAGTAGACTTTTTAACAGGCTACTGGACATAATCAACATTTGGATATAGATCCTTGTCACATTATGGAAATATATTTATAAAAATTTGGCAACTTGATTGAAGTTTCACAGACCACATTTAAAACTGTACTGCTTAAACTTAAAAAGCAAGTGGAAATTACTTCATTTCTGAGTCAAAGTACTAATTAAAAACTTTTAGGAGCTATGGGTGTTCAGCACCTCTGAAAGTCAAACCTTTATTTAAGCTGTCTGTGACTAACTTTAAACCTTGATGTTTGAAATGTTTTGTGGATTCGAGGGGTTTCTTTGCTTTTTTTCTTTCTTTTTTGTTGTTATTTTTAACATATGCTGATATTTCTTATCCTTTCCTCCCCAGGAGGAGATGATCATAGAAGAGGGGTAGATGTTTTTCTTTTTCCTACTACTTCAGGAAGAAATTTGGCTGTAAAATTCATTTACTTTTTTAGAAAATGGACTGATGCAGGTGGTCTGGCATTTCAGAAGAAACATTCAGCTCAGTTACAATGCCATATACAGTGCTACAGCAATACTGTTGGGTTAGCCTAAATAAGCTGGTATTCAGTACTGGTTTTAGTACTGGAAACTGGTTTACTTCCACAATGTGGAACAAGGCCTAATTTGTTCTGTTTCCTCTTCCCACTCATTTGATCTTGTCTAGAAAATGGCAAAAATTATTTTCTACCAGCAGATGGACTTTCCCATGGGTCAGGCAAGATAGCTGGTGGTCTCAGATCCACAACATGAAAATGAACCTCATCTAGTGAAGTCACCTCGCTTGCTGGCACTCTCTGTTCAAAAGTCAAGAACCGAAAGACTACAGACTTCACTGTCATCTCACTCCTAGCATGAGTCTCACAAGGTTAGTAATGATGCTGTTTGGAATTGCAAAATGGAGCAGAAATTCCTTTGAAAACCAAATTGTGAAAGCAAAGTAGCATAAATGAAAAAAACCCATCAATTTAAACAAAATTCTGATGAAGCACAAGGTGATGACTCCCTGGAAGGCTTCTATGCAAGCCATGCTTCAGTAACCTGTCCTAGAGTCTGAGGCTCTATGCTGTGGAGCAAGAAGCCTTGAAGACAATTCAACTCTAACATTTTCTCTGACAGTCTAATTTGTTAGCTCCACAAGAGAGATTTGAAAGACCAAAGGAAACTTTGTATTATGTCTTAATGGGAAAACAAAACCTGTCACTTTATCACTGATGGGCACAGAGACCAGAAGAAAAATACTAGCTTTGATCAACTTTTTGTGGAATACTAAATAAATGATACATAGGAAGGGAAACTAAAAGAAAGACACATGCATTAGTAATATCGCAACTGGCAGGTGTTGCTATTTTTACTGAACTCTGAAGTATTGGAATTCAGTAAGGATTCTTAAGATCAGGTAGAAATTTTACTTGTGAAGTTAAGAATAGAAATAACTTGTTACTCATAGCATCATGCCAGAGAAGGCACAAGCAAGAGCAGCTATTTCCAAAAGTGTTTCGATTGGATTCCTAGTGTTTAGAACTAGAAATTATAAGTGGCAGTATGCTTAATAAGCACAATGGAATTGAGCAACTTAGCACAGTGAAAAGGGGAAGACTGAAGCAGTCACAGAGAAACGTGCTTAAAAGAGAACACTGAGCAAAGTTTTTCAGTCTCTTTAACAACTTTCTAGACTATGTGAAAATGCAATTTCATCTCTCCACATTTCAGGATTGCTGCAATTGGAAAATACATCATTGATAGCCCTTTCCAATCCATTCATTTGGAAAGGGCACATGCATAACTGCTGAGTGAAGTAGAAAACAATATTGAAATAAAAACAGAGCGGCAGGCAGATCCAAATGAGAAGTGCTGAGGCAAATGCTGTTGAAGCTCAAGATCTGCAACAAAGTGCAGGAAAACAAAGGAGGGAAAGGTGTGGAGAGGGAGGATAGTAGTGCTATCATGGTTCATGGCCAGTATTGAAACCATAAGCTTCCTCAGTTCTGGGTCTACTCTTTTGTCTAAAGAACACAGACATAATGAAATTATAAAAAAAATGAAACAATAAAAAATACTGAAGCCTGACATTTACGGAAGTTTACTCAAACAACAACTAACATGTTATCACAGAAATATAATGTCTAGAATAGATCAAGATAGTCTTCCGTTTTCTAGCTGGCACTCTGTGAGAACAGTGATGCCTTGAAACCTGTGCAATTTCATAATAAGCCAGAAAATAATCTGTAGAGCAGATTTATTGTGTTGTGAGCTTTCTGACTTTATTGGGCATTACATTCTTCTTGTTTGAGTTCCTGTCTAGATAGGAGTAGTATATAAAAAGGGTAATTGTTTTAGGACAAGAGTAATCTAGGACACAGATTGATGGTCACTGTTGAAGAGATTTAGTAGTTATGTTTTCTACTATCAGTATATGAAATATTCAGTTTGAGTGGTGGGCAATGTTGGAGTCTTTCTCTTGAGCAAATGAAGGTTAATCAGGAAAGTGCCTGGTTGAGATGTATGTATCGGAAGACTCGACTGCCACAAAAACTCACTGCAATTTATATGTCTCAAAATGAGATGTAGAAGCCAGAGAACATTCATTGGCAGTCAGTCCTAGTCTAGACTAGTTCTTTAATTTGATCCATGTTAATTGTTATTTCAAAGCACAATTTGGTTGGTATATTTTATACAGATCATTTGAATATTACCTGGAATGCCAAAAGAGCTAAGGTTGGTAAAATCTTTTTTAAAGCAAGAACAAGGTGAGGCTACAAGTCTGTGTGTCTTCCCAAGCCTCTGACCTGAAAGGAGGAGAGGTTGCTCTTCATTCATCAGGTGTGGCCTCTGCTCCACAGTCTGCTCAATCTGAACAGCACTGTCAGAAGGGGATCTCCCACCACTGCTGTGTGTCTGGTCACACAAGTTTACAAGCAGCCTCACCGTGGCAAGACACCAGTGTTAAGAAGGGCTGCTGGTGCAATGGTAAAAAAACAAACCCAAACACTGTAATGGATCTTGTCACAGCTTAAACCTTTGGAACTGTAGCTATAGCAGTTTGTAGGAGTTTAATCCCTAAATTGGGGCTTCTTTAAGATGCTCTTTGGTATGCAGACTGAGCTGGCAACAGAAGAAATTAAAATTCACTCACACATTTGAGTTCCTCTGTACTCCAATTCTACTGAAGAACATATTCATACAGGTTTCCTTAATGACAGCTTGACTTTTCTGGCTATATCATTTCTGTGTATCTGCATCTGACTGCGAACCCCCTTTAGAATGAAACACATTTGTCTTCTGTGTTGTCTGTGTGAACTTCCCATCACACCGATAGGAAATTTCCATCCATGGAATAAATGAGACAAGGTTAGCAGCTAGGGAACATTAAATCTTGGTGAATACTGTTTGCACAAAAGCTTCTTTGAATAATTTATTGAATATCCTTTGGGATATGAGGGGTAGTAGTGTGTCTTCTCAATTTTTGTTGCATGAGGGTGGTGGCTAGTAATACATTAGATGATGAGGTATTTTTTAATCATCTGATAAGACCAGTCAGAAGGTCATCTAACAAAAAATGACTAGAATTTATAAAGCAAGGCTTAGTGATGATTTGCTTTTTCTTAAAAAGAGAGCAGATGGAATATGACTGCAGATACAAAACAGAAACTCTGTGTTCCAGAAGACACTGATAAAGAGAAATGAAGACTTCTAGGTGCCATAAGCGACTCTGGCTTTTTCACTGAGAGGTGTCAAGAAATGAGGTGAGGAAATATATTTCTTTATTTAGTCTATTTCTTACATTGTTTGAAATAAAAAGTGATTTTTTTGGAACAAAATCTGCATGCCCGTTAGTTTATGGTTCAGCCATATGTGGTAGTTCAAACTAAGACTGTCTTGTAAGCCAAGAAAAGAGGTACCCAAGTTGTTGTGAAGTACAGGTACCTTAGTTTATTCAGCTAGAGCAACAAGGCCTCCAGATTCTGTTGAAAGATAAAAGGCTTATAGCTCCTGACCTGAAAATTTGTCAGAGAAGGAAGAGGCCCAGTCATTGCACTCTAAGGAAGATTTTTAGAATGTAAGGATTCAGTTTGTTGAAAAGGTTTGGGTATTCAAAAGGGAGCTGTTACAGAACCATGTGCTAAATGCACACATTCCTACATACAAAGCCTTCAATAACACTAGGAAAAAGTCAAAGTAGCATAGCTTAATTTCTCTTACTAACACCCTGTTAGGTAGAAAGATGACTATATGCCAGTACCTTCACTAGACCCAACTTGACTATTAAAAGTTTAATTATTTTGCATATTAGTTTTTCTTAGTGGACCACACACACACTCCTTGTTGTAAAAAATAAATTGCATATAGTCATTCTTTTGCTTACCGTTTTTTTTTTTAATAACTGTTTTGGAAGTGTTAACAGTACAGTTGCTATATCCTGCTTTTGATTTTCAAGAAAAACATACAACATGCCCATTTCCTTAAAGAAAGGGACTGCTAGGAACTGTGAGCCCTAATAATGCAATTTTAAACCCACCTTACTCTCCCATTCTTTGAGAGACTATAGAAGGAGCCACTTCAAATGCAGTCAGGAACTTGATGCCAGTTCTTCCAATGCATATTACTTGCATATATAATTAAAGAAGTCATGTCAAAACTGATTTTCATAACTGCAGTGCTTTTTTGAGGACCTAACACACTCCATAACATTTCATGTGCAAAACTTCATCATTATGCATGAACACAAAGACTATGAATTAACATGATTTTGCACCCAAAGAAGAAAATGGGAATCCTAAGAGAGTAGGGTATATAATAACAAGGATAACTGTAGGGCAGTGTGAACCTCAAGGGGAATACCTCCAGGCATACTAGTTATAGTCCTTTCCAGCACATGTTTAAGTCATTCTATCACCAGACTTGCATATAAAGTTGGATTTCTTTTCCTATAATGAAATCCCAGGAAACCTGGCAAAACCAGCAATATTAGCCCCATAGATTGAGCTAAAATTGCCACAGCTCTGGGAGAGTTTTCTACATTACTATCAAATCTTAACAATAAAGATCTGTCTTTTTATCACTTCGCACCACAAATTAAATTCAAAGCTAGGAAGGACAATAACCTCAACACATATTTCAAGAGCTGCTAATGTGTTTTTAGAAAGATGGTGCTATGGAAAATCCAAGAAACCAAGAATTGTGCCAAAGGCTCTGATAGAAACCAAAACAAACTGAAAACACTCAGCCACCTCTGACAGAGCCTAAATCAAAGCCTTACACAGCTAGTAAGCATGGCAGAAGACTGCTAAAATTTGACCAAACTTGCCTTAAATTTAAAAGGGAACATTGCCTGCACAACTCCAATTATCAGTCCACCATATTTCTAAATAGCCACCATTAGCAGTGAAAGTTTTCAGGCAGCCAGTTAAACTTGAATGGGTAACAGAAGTATGAGGCAGTTCAAGTAAGTGAAATGACATGTCTGCCTGTGGGCACACATGAAAAAGGACAGAAGAATGAGATGTTCTGTTTTCCAAAAATGTAACAGATGAATACAACTGTCATAACAGTTTTTCCATAATGTATTCAATATGCTATGAATGTGAAAAGAAGGACAGCTTATTTGATTTCAATGATCATCAGCTGGATTCATGCTTCAGAACAAACAGAGTGAGACCAGTGCTGGAAGCATTCAAGAATGGGTATTGCATCGCCTTTCTAAGCTGAAGGCACTTATCTTTTGCTTTTCAAATAATGAGTGCTTCAACTTCTCCATGATACATCTGTAAAGTCTTTGCTACCCTACCCACCTACTTAAACATTTTCAAAGCACGTCATCTCATTATTCAAGTCTGGAGTCTAACATCCTCATTCCCTGAGAACTTTCTTGCCACATAAGTAATACCAATCACTGCAACAGTCAAATTACTTGCATGTAAAGGCACTGTTCAAAGTGAGATGAAGTGATGGAGTAAGGCCCTGACTTACAAAGCTTGATAATAAAAGCTGGGGATTTTTATTGCCTGTACATTGTAATTAATTAGGTACAGCAAATTAAGGAGGAGAAAAGAAAGTTTTAATAACAATATGTGCATTGTTTCACTTAATTGAGACTAGGAGTTTAATCGCTTAATTCTGCTATGATCTTTTCATGCACCCTTTCATTGATAAATACAAAAAATCTGTGACTTCAACAAATAAAAGTGAAATCAGTAATTAAAACCAGTAATAGCAATTAAACCCAACTCTGGATCCAACCAGGAAAGCCACAGTATCATTAAAGGCTGTAGTGGTTGGATTCACAGACAAAAAATAAGAGTCATTCATTCTGTGATTTCTATTTTGGAAAATAAATAGTACTTATGCAGTCACTTATCTTGAGAAGAAAGGATAAATTAATAGCATTTTTGGTCTAAAGCCACCACTTCATCTCCCTCCCTCTTCTTTTTTTCTCTCTCTTCTTTGTTTTTGCTCTTGTTAAAGAAGTCTTTTCCGAGGCATGACCCTCTACAACAAAACAAAGACTCCCCCAAATTACCCTTTGAGAATAATAATTAGTTTCACTCTAATAGTCTGTGAAGTATGAGTATTTTCTTCATCAATGTAGAAATAGAGCACAGAGAGCTCAAAGTTCCCACAATTGCTTGCTAAATAATATTAACTGACATTGATGGAGGAACCACCTGTATAACATAAGAAGGTAATTTTGTGCCCCCAGAGACATGGAGTCCATGGGTGCTTTGCTGAGACATCCATTTTACTGCCAGTAATGCTTGCTTGTCTTGCACAGGGGAAAAGAGGGATGTTCTCTATGTAAGAAAAATGTGTCTCCCTCCCATTTACCTAACCTGACTGCCAGGTTCTTTTCATGGTCTCAGCACTTTTTGCTCCTGAATATGAAGAACAGATGCCAAAATCCCACAACAAGAAACTGCTTCTCACTAGATTTCTTGCAAAGTTCAGCATACTAAAGAAGGTTTTGACAAACCATTAACAGAGTCCAGAACAGCAGCTTCAAGGTAACGATCAGGTTCTGAAATCAAATCTCCATGCTTTAATTAGAGCCAGAGACTGTAGTGAAAACAGCAGAATCAGAATGCATTAGGAGAGCTTATGATTAAATCAATGGAAACAACTTTCAAAACAATGTAAATTAATAATTTTACTACTTCCAACTCTGACACTGTTTCTTTGCTAGTAGGTCTGATTTCTGGTGGATATTTTTCTTTTTATCTCTTCCCAAACCCTTTTTCTATGTCACTGAGCAATAAGTTTCATATCAAATCATGTTTCTTCATTTCACTTTTCACATCCCTTTTCCTTTTTTTGCTGTACAACATATAAGTGATCCATTCACAGAAAATTTCAAATAGAAACAAAACACAAAAAATAAAGTCAGAAAGTAAAAGCATATTGGTGAAGGTTTTATGGATATTTTTAGCTAGATGACATCTCTTGCTTCAACATGCACTGCAAGGGAAAGCTGTGCTTGTCTCCTGAACAGCAATCAGATCAAAAACCATTTGCTGCAGGAAGTTGAATTTACCTTTTGACCTTCATTCTCTTCTGTGAGCTTCACTCTCTTATATGAGAAACACAATTTGTTTTTGCTAGTCAAAAGCTGCTTTATAGTTATGTTGAACTTTCCAAAAGGGATTCAATGTAAGCATGAACATTGTGTTTTCCCAGGCCACTCCAACAGTAGAATGGGAAGAACAAGGAAGCCAGAAGTCAAAGTTCTTACACAGAAATGACATAACTTCCACATGCAGCCATCCTTTATTTTAATCCACAGGTCTATCTGTGACACATCTACATGTAGAAGAGGCCTTGGAGTTCAACTTTTTTGTTACAGTGCTTTGCTATATGCCTTTGTAACTGAAACTGCCTCATGGACACAGGTTCTGTTACCCCTTGGTCCATCTTGCTAAAGGCATTTAATCTTAAAAACAACCCCTGCAAAAACATTAGATACACAGCCGCACATACACTGTATAAGACTACACAAAGGCTTACATAGGCTCAGCCACTTTTCCCAATCTTTCTATGTTCAATTACCCATTATAATTATTTGTGCTTCCTCTGTAACACTGCATGGTACTGTAAGTGGAATACTTTCCACACTTTCTGAAGGAATATATCACTTTCAGCCCCAGTTCATACTGAGATACTAGCCATAAAGATATTATGTAGCAGTAAATCTGTTATATCATCTTGATCCAAAAAGTTTCTAATATGTGCTAGAATTGCCTTCACATTTTAATCACCATAGAACAGAAATGGACAAAATATTCAGACTCTATTTGTGATTGAAAATGGAAAAGCTGAAATAAGAAACATGACAATTAAATAATTAAAATTTATCTCTAGTAAAGATACAGTTTACCTTGCTATCTGATAACTATAAAAATACCTAAATACTTTAATTAGGGCAAACAATTCTCATTAAAATTTTAAGAGCTTTTTGAGTAGAATTTTTGTTTGTTTCTTTCTTTTTGGAAGGGAAAAGCAGAACAAGTCAGATACAGGCATTGTCCTGGCATTTTTTTTATTATTTTGTTTTAGCATTTTTTCAGCTAATTCTTGTAGCTCATCATAGTGCATATTTTTTTTTAGTTTTTCAATAAGCTGTCTCTACATACAATGTTTTCACTCAGGCTGAAAGACTTTCAAATGCTCCTGAAAATTCCTAGGAGTCTTTCCAGGCCAACATAGCCCAGGAAAATGCTGGTGTGAAAGGTTCCAAGGACGATGTTCACAGAAAATAATTCAAGACAGTGCAGTGTACTACAGAGCAAATCAGGAAATGAAAGCTAAAAAGTTCTTAGCATCACATAAAACTTATACAAAGCATTCATGCCAAACATGAGTCTGATTAGGTTTTTGTACCGTACCAGTGCAGGTGTTCACTGACTATCCATTTGTACCTTGTCTCTCCTCACAAGTCAAGTTTAAACTACTTCCCTTGTCTGTATTTGCTCAAAAAAAAAAGTAAAAAAAAAAAAACAAAAAAAAAACCCCACAGAACTATTGACTGCAATTCCCCTAACAACACACCCTCATCCTCTATCACCCAACAGAATTACTACTTTTAGCAAATTTGCTATCTTCAACACCGGATCCTGTTTTACTTTTAATTTTCTTAAATATTATTAAAGAACATGAATATTTATAACCACATACACAAAAAAAATATTATTTCTAGTATCATCCCTCAATACATTGTAATTTTTAATGTAAAAGCTATACACAATATATTTCTATACGCAGCCATAAAAATCTACATGGAGACACAGTTGTAACACTGTTAAAGGTTAGCTCTTATTCACCAACTATCCATAACAGTAAATTCAATAAAACCACAAAATGAATAAAGAGAACACACAAGACAAGCAAGAAGCACAAGCAAAAATAGCAATCTTCCTGTGATAGAAGGTAGCAATACCTGATGGTATCTCCAAAACTCATCTCTGAACAGGGAAACCCACCAGGGAACAGCTACCAAACTGCATTATCTTTTGTAATAACACTGGAGAACTAAACTCATCTGTGAAAGTCATTAATGCATTTAGGTGCTGCTATAAAGATAACGTATAGCCATGTATGCGCTGAGAAAATGAGTATTTTTTTTTTTCTAAACAGCACTTCCCAGCTGTCTCACAAGTGATATTGAAACCTCTTGTCTGATTGGGCCAGGCAAATTCAATAGCTAATTTAGCAAAATGCACTAGTTTCTTCTTTCTAACAGATGTCTGTCACACATTGGTATAATAAACGGTCATTGAATACATTTGACGCTATTGCACAAATGGAACAACTTTTTCCAAGGGTTGACAAGGAGGGAGTTTAAAACAAGACTGAGGCAATTCCTCTAAGGACTATTTCATTTTCCAAGATCCCAAAAGCCCCAAATTTGGACAGAAAGGGTGCAGATCCACTGACTCATAATTCAGAGAAGCAGGACATGGAATGGAGATTAATGAATACCAAGTATATGTTATCTCTTTCAATAAATGTGAACACAAAGCTTTTTCTTTATTATGCAAGTGTATTCTGTGCAGCCAATTGAAATCTTTTAAGTCCTTTAGATTGTATGTTTTATCTACATACAATGGGAAAGTACACCGCTAGAATTGCACTTTCATTCATTATTTTTCAAAGATTCTAGACATACGATTTTATCAGGATTTCTAGTGTCTGGCGAAAAATGCACAGGACAAACAATAGCTTAAACTGTGTATCAGGGTTAAGTAGTGAAGAATAAACATTAAGATTGTCTATCCACCAAGGAATATTTCAACCAATGAAAGAGGGTAAGCTATAGAAGCTGGAAGCACATTTCTGTACAGGAAACAAGAGAGGAGTGTGAATCCTTGCAAGTTTAACATGTAGAAAGGGCTCAACAGAAGTTAAAATAGGTGCTGGAGAAAACACCTAACACTGATGTTTGTGTGTATATTGGAAGAGGCTGCTGATGCTTCAGACAATCAGGTCAAAGAGATGAAAAAAATCATCAAACCTTTTCAAACTGACTTAGGACATAAACTCTTCTTTCTCTCAAACATTTCCTTGGAGGCCACTTAAATAAGCTGTTTCTTATTTAGTGAGCAATTCACAGGATCTCTGCCTACAGCAAATAAACTTCTTGCTGAAATGACTTGCTGCCTGTTGCTTACCAGGTGCACTTAGTCCTATGATTCTGCATGAATATACATCATACAAAGCTTTGTTTTCAAGGATTATCCTAGTGGAGAAGGAATCCAAGTATGCTCCTATATTTCCTGGTTGGTGTTCCATTTTTTCACCAATGGGTGAATAACCTCAACAAAACCAATCTGAAGAGTTACTTTAGCTCCCTTGAGAACCCATCTAATTCCCTTGAACTGGATGGAAAGGGCATGATCAAAGTGAAAATGCACGCTGAGAGACTTGCTGAAATTATCCACCAAGTAAAATAGGGAGGACAGGACCAATGGGCTGAACTGTTTCAAGTACAGTGTGAAATAAACTTTCTACTATCAAAGTTTAAAATATACTGAGTACAGAACAGTGGGACAGCAAATTGTCTAATGCACTAGCTATACACAAAGGTTGGAAGAAAACTGATAAATGGATTATCGCAACAGCTAAGTCCTTAGAAATCAGTTCCATATTTTCTCTTTCCTCCTATGACTCTGCCTTTCCTAAATATGGTAGAGGATGCATTTGTTTATTTGTCACTGACTGAATTCTTCAAAGTACTTTAATGCTTAATATCTATGTGTACCACTTTTCAGAGTACACCTTACTGACACAGATCAGAAAATACAATATAAGAGTCCAGATGAACAGGCAGATCTCTGATCGCAGGTGATTCTGTATCCTTCAGCACTGTGAGGCAAAGCTAAACGTCCTTGATTTACATGCTTGCACTTAGGCAATGTGGGAAAAGAAAACTCGAATAGAGCAAAATAACACCACTTACAGAGACAAGTGGGAGATACCAACTTTGATTATGTATAATCTGAACATGGTACCAACATATATTTTATTAATATTATTGTGTAGAAGATACATGCTACGCTGCATGCTTTTGTTTCTTTTTTTTCTTTTTTTTTGTCATTTGGACAGGATTTGTGTCTTCCTAATTGTTGTCTAACAACACTAGCTTCTGATTCTGATTAGGCCACCAGTGCCATCAAAAAATTGCTCTGATTGCTATCATGAATATTAAGATTAAAATAATAGCTGTATTGGTAGGAAGGCAAGAGGAGTTGAAAGTTATCAAGAAGTCTTTGGAAAATTTTAATGAGTCACATTAATAAAAAGCAATACAGGTAATGGGAACTGTGAAAAGAATGAGAGAAAACAAATAATGTAGCTACTAGTTATGAGAGCCTAACTATCAGAAACATGAGGCAACTGGTTATGAGGTGCACAAAATTTGTACCCAGGTCTCTCTCAGAGATACATTTTAATGAAGACATACATTTCTGTTTTCCATAGACACTGTTGTAAAAGAAACGATGTTAATCAAAAGGGAGACTGAGCAGGTAGTTAAGGAAGAAAAGAAACACTAGTCATTTATCCCATACCTAGAGTTGCCAGTGACATGATGTCTCACATATCGACCCCACTTCAATGCCTGTTCACAGGTAGCTGTAGACCTCTGACTTCAGACAAGGGGAAGGTATCAGAGTATAAATGACTGCTCAGCAGTTCTTTGGGCTGGCATTCCAGGCTGCGTCTGCACATCCTATCGTAGCCATGTTTCTAAAAGCACGTCCGCCAGAAGCGCCAAAGCAAGCAGACAGATTTTTGAAAATAACCTTCTTTACTACATTTCTCCACCTAGCATGCCCATTTCTTTTGACACCGCAGCTGTGACTTGCGCAGTGTGAATCCCTGGATGCTCCACTGGCCTCCCTGTAGTGGGCCCTGAACAAGCACACATCATAGTAAGGCAAGTTTTGCCCCAGATAGCTCACAATGTCTATATATGTCAATAGGGAATAGGTGATTCCTGTAGCTCCCCATGGGGAAAATGACTGGTAATGCAATAAAATCAGGCTATTTCAGACGTGTCAGAATGGCATAGGAAAATGCAACTGTGGGGCAGGTCTTTATTTAGTCAGCTACGCCAAAACTTTTTGAAAATACACAAATATAGTTCCAAATCCACACCAGAAAATGAATATGTATACTAAAATTATGTAACTATATCAACATAATGGTTTGTATTCACATCAACATTCATGTTGATGTTGGCTCCCAAACTGGTTCACAAATTTGGATTGAAAACAAAACCATCCAGTGTCTTCAAAAAGAACTTGCAAAAAAATTCACAAATGCAATTACTATAATTTTTTACAATGACACTCTGTTGACTATTTAGAAATATTTCCACTGTAGTGTTAAACTCCAGAATTTTCCAGGTCTTTGCAATCATTGCAACTTTCTAAAAATTGTGGAAACAACACTTAACACTTTGTTGCTGTTCAGTGACTCAAACGGAAATATATTTTGTTACAAAACACCAACAGATTGTCAAATACTTATAGTCTTGTTTTCAGCTTTAACTAGTGCTTGGGTGCTATTTACAATGTAAATACTTATTTTCAGCATGGCAATCATCATTACCATAGTCTTAATTCTATGTCCACATTTTGCAGAACAAGAAACAAAAGGAAATTATTTCAGTTTTGTGGACCAATTAAAGTAGCTGGTTTAACAATGAGTGCTTTTACTAAAAATATGTACATTTACATGTACTTAGCCCATTCTGCATGGACAGTGAATCTACATAATTTTCAAGATGTTGCATGTATTACCATGAACTATATCTTAATAACTTAAGGACCCAAACCATTATAACTGCCTTTCACAAAAAATCATAGACTAATTGAAGTGATCTACAGGAAACAGCCATTGAACATAAGTTACATGTGAGAAATTAATGGGAATCTAAGAAGATGCTATTTCACACACACAGTGGTTGTTTCATAGGTATTTCATGGGCAGGCTTCAGGTCAGGACAGCATCCTTCAGTTAACAGGAAAGGGAAATACAGCCTTAGAGCCTAGTAGAGCAGCTTGCTGGAAATTATCAAAATATGACATTTTCATCTAACAAGATGTTTCACCACTTCAGATTTTTTTTCATCACCAATATGGTCAAAGTATAGCAATTTCAAAATTTTATGTTGAATGAGACATTCAAAAAGAACTTAAAAATTCAGAAATATTTCAACTTTGCTGATAAATGGTAAACACCTCTGAACATTCAAAAGATAAAAATGTTTTGTTTTAATTGACTACAGCGTTTCAAGGTGCTTTATTTAATGCACCATCAAAGTTCCTCCACCTTTTATTATCAAAATGTAATACCTAAAAGAACAATTTAGTGGCTTGCTGTTTACATTTTTGTGCATATACCATCTGCTCAACTATATTTTGCTTATTATAGCTAAAATCAATTGATTCCTGTACACAGCACTGAGGAAAATTTGAATGGTGTTATACTTAGCACCTCAGGGAACCTAGTAGTGCATGTACTTTAACCCATCAGAGAGTCCAGTATCTTATCTCTGACAGTAGACACCTAAGAGAAAAGAGTAAGGACACATAAACACATAGAGATACTTTCCTGCTATAACTTGCCTTCAGCAATTCACTTCTCAAGGATTTCCTGAGTTAGAAGTAATGTCAATGTGTTCAACAGTTCCTCATGGACTTTTCATCCAGGAATTTGACTGAACACTCTTTGAATAAAGGTAACTTTTTTGAGTCAGGAGTGTCCCACAGTAGAGAGTTCAATAGCACCATTTTGTCTGTGTGTTTGAAGATATCTCCTGTTGTTTGTTTTGAGCATCAACCACAAAAAAGAAAAGAAGCCCAACTGCTATTCTGATAAGATGACATGCTAAAATGGAACATGATACATGCAGCTTTGTCAGACCAACTCAAAGGCAAATTTTTCATTAGGTGATTTTTATTGTTTTTGAGATGATGTGACCTGCAGTGGAATATTATTTTTCCATTCCTTACTTGTTTTAAACCTGAAAATTCTTGGTAACAAACATTACCCAAAGCTAGCTCAGATTTTACAGAAACAGTAATTTTCATTGGACAACCAACACAATTACAAACTCCCAACCCACTCTACCAGCTGCAAAACATTCCAAATTCTGCACACTAGATCAGATGCACTGAAATCATCATAAATGAGCTACAGTGTATTTTTCACAACAGATCTTATAGGTTTCTCCTCAACTCAACCCTAGTAGGACAAAACACCACTCCACATTCCCTGCAAAGTCCAAAATGTTTTAAATATGTTTCTTATTGCCATTTGGCCTCTGTTCAAAGCCTTTGAGAAAACTAGTAACAGACAGCCCCTAAACCTGTATCTCCTTTATGATGACTATAAAAGAATAATCCCCTAGATTCCTTAGTGTCCAGGTGAAGTTAAATCCTAAGGATAAAGCAGCTAACTAATAACAGAAGCAGGCAAGCCTTGCTTCCTTGGTACAATCCCCATATTAGAGGTCAGTCATCCTCATATTGCTGCCTCAACCCAAAGCTTCCTTCCCCTCTGAGTCCTCCAAACCACCAACAGATGAACAGCTCTAGAGACAAAAAATACCCATTTCTCTTTGCAGTGGACAAGAAGACTTGATTATGCTTTGTCAGATACTGAGCAGGTTGTGATCGGTGCATTTTTCCATCTCCATACATGCTTATTAAACTTATTTCCAGGAATGAAAACATTCAACATCAAGAATTCAGCTAGTGTAAAAATAGCTTTTGATGTGTTTAGCAATAGATTTCAAAACAATGACATTGCACTTACAGCATCTTTCACTAAGCTTAAGTTCCCCGGTGATTCAGTTTCAAGCTTTCTGCCCTCAAAGTTAAAGCCCTCCACTTATCTTTTTACAAGTACAATTCTGCACAAAATTTATATTCTGCCAGACTAAGGACAGTGCCAGCCAGTATGGGAAGTCTGCGCATGTCATATAAAGTAATTATGAAATACTGCCTTTCATGAGGAAAGTTCCTTCCAGTTACAATCACTTTGATGCTAGCTTGTAACTATAAGAATGAGGATTGGTTCTCAACTTTAAAGCTAATTTTGGCTCATATGGCTTTTGTGACCTTCTATTTAGCCACTTTGGCTATACACTGCACAATGCAGAGCCATCTGATGAAAATTAATCTATCTCAACTACACTAGGGATCTATCTCAGCTAGTTAGGCTAGATGCAAAGGTAAATTAGTTCATACCTTGTTAACAAAGTAAGCCTGCTTCCACTACCAAGGTAACTTGGTTCATGCTACAGCTGATATGTAATCAGAACTGTAGCATTCTTGGTATGCTACTCCTGGTTTACTTCTGCCCCTTTTTATGGTTATACGTTGCCTGAGATTATCTGAATATTCTTTCATAATTATCTTGCCAATCTAAGTTTTTTTAAAATGTCTATGTCATTGGGCCTTTTGGACAAGTTTATTCATGTTAAAAGAAATCCACCCCACACCCCCGATCCAGCCTTCTAACCTAAGAATTTGGCAAAGATATTTCTCTAAACTTGCCCTTCAGAGATAGCTTTCTTTTCTTCATGAACTCAAATGAGGTCATAATCATAAGCTGTTATAAATTATGGTACTCTTTCACAATTTTCAGTCCTAAATCCTCCTAAAGACAATTCCCAAAAACATTAAGTGATAGTTTTCATAACAAAGTATTAGTGCCTAATTTTACAGTTGCTGGATAGTAACGCAGAGCTCAGTTTCTCTCAGTAAAAACAATTGCCTTAAATTTATTGGGTTAAGGATTTTCTAATAGCAAGATATTTTCTCTTTTCATTTAAATGCAGGAATAAAATGAAAAATTATAAATGCATTAATAAAACATATCTGGATTAAAAAAACATTCACTAAGCGCAATACAACATTGATGTATAACATGAAAAATGAAAACAACTGTAAGAAGAAATAAAAACACAACCACAGAAGTCAGTGGTTTACTGCCTTGCACATCAAAACCCCTGTCTGATGGCCTTCAGGGTGACATAGTCCAATGTGCACTGTGCAACTGCCCTGCCATTAGCCATCAGTAAAATGAAGAAATTTCAGTGAAGCGTTTAGGTCAAGAAAGACACCCTTTTCCGGTATCACCCTTAAGTCATTGTAGGACTGACCCTGAACAACTGATGACTTTCTATCTATTATTCACCATCTTTTCTATACTTGCTTCTAGAAAATGGTTTTCAGTTCCTTCTAGGCTTTTTCTCATAGACAATAGCCATCACACTTCATTTTCCACAGCCTAATTTAAAGTGAGGAAAGCTAAAGTGTCACAGTAAAATAGTAACTGACCTTGTTTACCCAAAATCATATTTTGATTCAGTTTTAAAGTATCCCATAAATAAGCTCTTTTCTCCAGTCTTAGACAAGTATGTATCTCAGTACTGGCTAAAACCAGAATAATAAACATTCCATACTCAGAGAACATTTATATGCCCAAGTGAAATATATATGTATGTACTGTTCTAGATTTTTAGACCAAACTCAGCAAGACAGATATTTCTCTAAAGCTTTCCACAATTTCACTGTTGATTATAAAAGAAGCTTGTGTATTTAATAGCTCAATATCCTCTGCCTTTAGGTAAACATGTGCAGGATATTCTAGTCTTGATTTATGCATTAGTATTAAAAATAATTCAATTTAGCATGCTGCAAAAAGAGAGGATGTGCAGGCCTTTTGAAGGGTAGCAGCTGAAAGGTCATCAACAAAAAAGAAACAATTACATCTTTCTCACAGTCGCTCTTTTTATTTTTGAAGGACGAACCTAGAAGTTACTGATTTCTTAGTGTGTTTTCCCAGTATTTCCCAGTATTTCCCAGTGCCATTTCCCAGTCACCCTCAATTCTAAGAACTGATTGAATGAATCTGTTTTTTTAAAAAATGGCTATTTGAGAAAACAGGACCATTCTCTTCAACTATAAAAAATCAGGTATGATGTAAAAATTTAATTGCAGTAATTCACATTAGCAGTCACCTCTGCCACCCAATCTCATTGTTTTCATTATAAATGGTACAACTTGAGCTGCAAAAGGTAGGATTTAAAGACTATGTAACGGCAAAAAAACCAAATTTCAGTGTCTATACCCTCTTCATGTAGGTGCCCTACTTAGAAACATCAGATACTGAAATAACAGGCTTTTGTTAGAAGAAATTTGTTGAATAGACTTTTTGTTAGGACTTTCATCAGAAAGCAGAAATGTTAGCACAGAAGAACAAAATCAAGTACTATGTATTTGTTCACAGAAGTAGAAAAGAAACATATCGTAATTTCCAGCGGCTGTTATTTGCTGGCTCATCCTCCAGAATGATATAACTCTTCTTTTAAATAGGATTAAATATGAGAACTGCCATGCTCCACTTACTCTGTTTCCTCATTTCAAAGTAGAGTTCAGCTATCATAAAGATGATTTGTCTCCCTCTGATCCATCAAATCATTATGTTCTTTTGTATTGTTTTTCCTATTGATCCCTAGTATTGAAAACTCAAGGACTACATGGAAGATGTTCTTCAATGGAGCATCAATGGCCTACAAAGTTTTCTTCCTCACTACTAGCTTGGCATGAGTCAGGGAGTAAGCAGAAACCACCAACCTGTTTGTCTAAACCTTAGTTTATTTCTAGGCCACACTACTGGATTTCCCTTGTTTCTTTAAAGCATACCAATCTTTTTTGTACCGTATTTTGAATATGGCAGATTATTCAGGTACTGAGGTCACGTCTTCCTTCTAAGAAGATTCTTTAAATGTCAGCCACCAGATAAGCCCTATTTAACTATCACTCCTCTAGTCTCAGAGGAACATCTGTTCCTAAATACTAGCACTTTCAATTTTCAGCCAGGTTATGGATCTTATTTGTCTCTTCTAGAAGGTAAAACAGGAGATGATGCCAAAAAGAAGACTCCCCTCCTTCTCTATACATCTCAATAGTACTGTAATAAACACAGCTTGTGTAGGATTAGTTACTACAGTTGTATTGTTGCTCTTCAATGAAGAATATGTAAGCTCCAGCATGACATAAACATGCTAAATCTGACTTTTCTTCTCTTTCTCCCCAATATTTCCCCTCTTTCTTCCCTAAATTGGAAATAACAACTCTGCTATCACTAACAGGAATGGTCAAAACACTTGTACATAAGAAAAATTTCCACTCCTCTATATGCTTACACAAAAAGAATATTTGTAAAAATAAGATCTCAGGGGTTTTTGTTTGTGGTTTAGGGATGATATTTATGTGAATGAAAGAAAAGAAAATAGTAGGCCACAGTGTTGGCAGATACACTACATGTGGCAGCAGTGCACATTCTATAGGTGACAGAGTCGCACAGATCTGGGGTTTCTCTTTCTCTGCCCCCACACAGCTGCTTTCACTAGCCTTTGGATGCCCTCCAGAGCTTTTACCAGCAGGTACAATACATAAACTTGTATTTTCAGAGTATTCTCAGATTCTGCATTTCTGAGATTTGCTACTTCATTGTGAAGTTTCTGTATTTTCTACAAGCTTAGCCCCATTTTTGTATCTGTTTTTCATTCACTGCTATCTGATAATGTATCCTGTTGAATGCATCACATGATGTTAGATTCTCAACTTGGGAAACGCAGCTCCAGTCCCAACTGACAACATACCATCAGCATATCAGCTAGAAAATTACCTTGTTAGCAAGGAAAATATCACATTTTTAATATAGCACTAATCATCAGCCAAGTCAATAACCTGGATTTCAAAAAGTTTAGCAAGAGCCACAAAATAGCCACCAGCTTCTATTTTCTTCTCCTCTGCCCCTATTAGCCACTCCAAATGTCCTCACAGCCTGGATTTCAGCACATGGTACATTCAATACACTTTTGATGAATTCCTGTAAATGTCCAGTTTTTATGCTCCAGTATTCTCAAATATTCCTGCTTCCAAGAAAACCAAATTTATAACGTGATGGGAGGCTGCATATTTCTGGCACATGCAGTTGTGCAGATGTTATTCCTTAAGGAAGACTATCTTGATTGCCTCTGTGAATAATGGCTAAGAGATGGCAAGGAGCCAACAGTTCTCTTATAGCAGAAGGTATAAAACCACTCTCCTACTGAAAGAAGGCCCCCAGTAGGATAATATATTATTACGCATGATTCAAATTACAGGATCTGCAGCAGGGGAGCTAGTGGCTGAATCAGGACAGCCGCACACAGAATACTGATGATGGGATGATGGAATGCATCATGCATTGAAAGAGCTATGGTTTAGTGTTTAAATCCTCTGTATTTTCAAAGTGACTACAAGGATCAATATATAACCGAAGCTCCATAAACAAATTGTACATTATTGTGTGCGTGGAGGGGGAAAGTTATCACGTTGTAAGAAAAATTCTATTTAAGAATACTTCTTTAAATAAAATTTTGCTTTACCAAAGACTGTTGACCTCTTGAAGCCCACTAGCAATAGGTATAGCTTTAATTTAATAACACAATATTGAATTTGTCTCATATCTGATTCTGTTTCAGCTATTAGAATACTGAAGAGCAAAACCTTGCCTCATTAGATTATGCGGTCTGAAATCTCTGCATTCCACAGTATTCTGGGCTGGTTTTAAATTGTTCGCACAACAAATTACTTTACCCACAAAGAACTAAATCCAAATGTTCAACACAATGTTGGCTTGCCCAAATGTTTTCCATTTATAATTGAACACATCTCAAAAAAATGTGCATGTTTATTATTTAAAAAAAAAAAAAAAAAAAAAACAAAACAAAAAACAAACCACCAAACCTATTCCCTAATATGAAAAGCTGGCTAGAGAACAGTTTTTCAAGCTAAGATCTAATCTTTTCTGTGTAGATTAAGCACACCCTAAGTAAAAAGAGAAATAATAGCTAAACAAAATTTCTATATTTCGCTTTGCTGCAACATACCCTGAAGCAGTATGCAAGCTCTCCCTTGACTTCCTTTCATACTGGCTCTTGTATTCAGTTATTCTGGTAAATGGATGCAAATCAGGTGCATTGTGTTGAGGTGGAAGGAAGGGGGTGAAATTTGTACAGAAATGATCTCAGTTCTATTCATTAATAAAATGACATCTTGGCTGAAAGTGGTGAAGAATGAAATATAACAGTACTGAACTTCACTCAGTTGTAACAGATGCATGTAAGAACCTTCAGAGAAAGCCAGGTATGTAAAACCGCCATAGCGAAATGATTCTGAAGCATTAGAATAAGTACTTAGACCGTGATGGCAGCTAAAGATGCAAACTCGATGCTGCAGCAACACCCTTTTTACCTTCCAAGATGATTAAAGGTAATCTCAGACTATAACTGGAGGAAGCAGTACCACATTAGGTAAGGACTACAAGGAGACAAACATACATGAAAGAAAAATATATGCACAATATTAACAATAAAAGACTCTTTTAAAGGTTTTATGGGGCCAACAGAAAAAAAAATGGAACAATGCCCATGGTTACCTGCAGAGACAGCACACAGTTAAAAAAAAATCAGGAAAAATGTAGCCACCGTTTTGCATAGCGATTCAAATTATGCTGGCAGAATAATTAATGGAGGACCTAATCTCTGTGAGGGAAAAAAAAAAAAAAAGAAAAGAAAAAAGGATACGTTAAACAAAGTTCATTACTGCATGATGTAAATGAGTTTCTCACCAGTGATGTCACTGATTGGCTGGGATGTAGAGCTGGTTTCGAACAGTGCAGCATGGCCGGATTGGCTGCTAGCTCTTCTGGTTACTGCCTGCTTGGGCAGCGGTCGAACCAGACACTTTCTGTCTCTCTTGTTGTCGTTTGAAGCAAATCTTGTTCAGCCCAGCTGTGTCTCCATAGTAGTGGCACCCTAAGAGAGTCTCCCTCCTGCTTCCCACAGCTCATCTGTAAGGCGGTCGCTGCTGTGAAATACCAGCCTTTGGCACGGAGCCCAGACTGCGTTGTTAGATCCGTCTATAATACAGAAAAGAATTTTTTTAAAGCAGTTCTTTCACCGAATTACATCCTAAGAAGGATTAATAAGCACTAAATTGCAACTGATTTGTGGACTTTTAAATTATGTAGCTAGCACACTTTCTGAAATAAAACATTATCTGACCTGCAATAGCACGGCATCATTGGTTTAAAAAAAAAAAAGGAAAAATAATAAAAAAAGAAAGAATGGAAGAAAGGAAGAAAGAGAAGCAACAACTCTTCTTTGTTTACCTTGATTACAAAAAAAAATTCTTCATTTTTTTCCCCTAGAACAGTAACTGCTATCTTTGTACTACACAAGAATATTTTAAACTATCGCCAGTTTTCTATTTACATCCGAGTCATTATTTTCAGGTTAAGACAAGGGATCTTAATTAGCATTCTCTTTAACTATGCAAACTGAGACAGGGCATGAAAGAAAAATGCTGTATGGAAGAGACAGAGAGAGAAAGAGAGAGAGAGACAGAGAGACAGAGGAAGAAGGAAAAAAAAAAAAATCTGTGCAGCTTTTACAGTTCAGCTGTCTGACCCCCTGCAAAAAGAATGCAGTCATATCAACTTTGCCAGACAATGGAGTACCTACAGGCTTTCCTCTAGACAAGTCCTTTATAACCAGTCAGTATTATGTGCTGCAGACAGTGGCCAATCGCTAAGCTGCTTTCTACAGCAGTGACACAATAGGTGCACTGGCCACACTGTCCTCCTAGCCTCTGACAGCAGTTCAGGTTCATTTTTTGTACACTGGAATACGCATATGTCTTTAATGTTCCCACTGTATGAAAAAAAAAATCAGCCTAAGCTTGCTTTGTTTTGCTATAATTACATCAGCCTAATTACTGCAGCCGAGCCGCAGTGCCACTGCTCAGAGCGGCGCATAGGCATGCACGTCATATAAATATGCATGAGCACGCCTGCTTATTTAAATACAAAAATGCATCAATTGCTGGTGTTGCCTTCTTGTTTTTGTTTTCTGCATGTCCTTCCTCCCCCCTCCAATACCCATTCCTGATAAACCAAATGAGTTAAGGACGCCTAGCAAATACGGTCACCATTTTCTCCCTTTATTTATCCAAACTTTTATTCGTTCCATTCTAATTGCAAGCATTCAGTAGGAACTAAAAAAAATTTCAAATGCAAATGAGTCTCAGTTAGTAAGGGGAAGGGTATTGCAGACCTAAGGCATTTTTCTCCCTTGTCACTAACCATCAGAGTAAGCGCCTGTAAATGAATCTGCATGCACTCCATCACAGCCACGCATCAGATGCCCAGTTCTTATTAAAAGCCCGATGATCCCCCAGCATGTGCACGCATCCAGCTTGTGTGTTTGGGTATTCTGTAATTACAGCATCTCTTGTAACAGTACCTGAATCCGCTCATATAGTCAAAAGATTAAATCATCACTATTCACGTATTAGACAGATATAATTGGGCACATTCTATAGTGGGAATCGCCATGCTAATTTTTCTGATTTTATGCATGGGATTTACATATTCATGAAGAGAATAGCTGTTTTGACCGCCGACAGAGCAACATGAAAAGAAAAGACACCATTCTTCAGCACACAGAGTATACAAAACCTAGGGGGAAAAGATGCAGCATATGGCGACAAGGAGAAGAAGTTGCTTGGCTTTCAAGGGTTATTTTATTTCCTATTTATAAATTCTGGGTAGACGGCTTACAAAAACATGTAAGTATTCTGAACACGAAGGCAAAGTAAATCTGTGTTATTAGTAATCATCCACTGGTAGCTGAAATAAAATCATTTTCCAGTTGGTGCCCAATGTTCTGCAAGTTTTGCCTTTGCATTAGAGACCATTTTCAGTTTATGGATGCTTAGGATATACTCATCCAGGAATGCACAAAAATACTAATGAAAGAGAAAGGAATAGAAATTTCATCTGATATTTAAAAATCTTGATTTCATATTCTAATGCCTGCTCTGAATTAGGGAACTATACCTTTCCCAGGAAAGCTGGTGTTCTTCATTACCATAGGTGTTTTTTCCCAACTTACTAGAATTGCATGTTTTCCAAATCTGATAAAATATATCGTCTGAGTGACTTTCAGGTTCTATTGCTTTTTAAAGGAAAAAAAAAAAAAATCACCAGAAGAAAGATAATTAAGGCAGTATCGTAAACACAGTGCACATTGATTTTTATGTTTCATATAAATAAATAAAAAAACACATTATGCTTACTGTAACCTTGTCCCTTTTATGCATTTAGTATAATTAATTTTAAATGTTTGTTTATCTCTCTGTAAGCTGCCACTCAAAAGAGCCCAAATTTCCTTATAACAGCCAGATAACATTACCTACAGATGTGTACTTTTCCCTACATTTTCCTACATTTGGTAAAGATATACTACAGATAGCAAGGTGAAAATATTTAATTTTCCAGTGGGAAATTAAAAATTTTAATGCGATAGCCTTATGTTTGACAGGCCTTGTTGTGTATCAGTTTTCACAAAACACTGTATTCCATACTACCACAAAAGAACAAAAAAGAGCTTTTTTTTTTTTCTTTACATTGGTATACTACACATTTCTTTGAATCACAGTTCTTCAATGCAGTCATGCAGTAACATTTTTTTGATGACAAAATTCTATTGCATAGTACAATATAAAAAAATAAATAAAAAGGTGACAGACTTTTTATAAGATAACATTATAATTTTAACTAACGATATTTAATGTATATTTAAAAATAATCACAAGAAATTGCTTTTGGTTCTCTAACGTAGATTTTTTTTGCAAAAGCAAAATAAACAGTAAAAAAAAAAAATTTAAACCCACTAATATTAACTAAAGCATATTTCTTCAACCAGACCACTGTTATTGTCTCTGTCAAAACAATAAGCTGCCAAATACCTTCTTTGTGTTTGTCTCTACCTAAAATTCAAACTCCAGCAACTCCAAATCTGCAAGCTAATTATTAATTTTTCCCTTTAGGTTAAATGTCTGGGCTATGACATCATATAGCACAAAAATAAGCTTCATTGCTAAAAGGGAAGCCTTCAGAGAGCAGAACGATGATATAATTTTTAAGGTATGAGCCTTTTAAAAACCTTAGCATGGCCTCTATTCAAGAACCACACTCCATAATGTCAAGTACATTAGTGTTAATTTGAAGCTTTTGTTAGAGGATAACACCTGAAAACTTCAAGTATTCATGGAAGAATTTGAGGCAGTTTTGCTTAAAGAAAATATGTAATTTTCTGTTCTGTGCTTACTGAGAGAGAAAAATTAGTATGTTTCTTGTTTGTAGCAATGAACCTGACAAATTTCCAGCACTGTATTGAAGTAAATGAAATCACATTCCTCTAAACGTGGGCAGATTTTTGTCTTATTTTATAATCATTACCGTAACACAGTTTTCCTTTTTTTTTATTTAACTCATTCCAGCAGAGTAAATTTATACTATTGTTATAAATGTTAAGAAATTACAGCAAAAAGATTATCTGATTTGTTACACCTGGCATCAAATAAAATGGACAATAGTTAAAAAATATATCTGTGTTTAGAGTAAGGTTTCTAATTCTAGAACTGCATCATGTATCACATCAGTTTTCTACACCCTTCTTTAATTTCAATTGCTGTTTTATTTACAAACTATCATCTTTTTTTTTTAATTTTTATAGCATGTAGTACTATCAGCCTCCGTCCTTTATTCAAGTTCTTATAAATTCCCAGAATACACCACACTATGTCAACAGCATTAGTTATGCTGATATTTTGTGTATATACTTGCTACATCTTCAGCTTCTGAATTATGGTCTGAATTTTCAAACAACACTCAGGCTCTGGCATCCATGTTTAAACTCTAGTCCTGCTATAAGCTTCATTCCAGAAAATTACTGCATAACTGAAATTTAAGATTCTAAATAAGCAGGTAGGCTGACTTTCAGAAGTGCCAGAAACCTGCAGCTTAATTATACACTACAGGAGCTCCCGTTAACTGAACTGCCTTAACACGATGCAGATGCCAAACACTTCGCTTTCGTAAAGGACCTGATGCAAATATTGACCTGATCTTTTTCATTTTAGTAACTCTTACAATCCCAAATGCTCTGATGACGGAACAGAGCTTTCCAGGCTTGGGCTTGTAACCTTCCATGGAAAAGTAGCAATGGCTTAAGAGGTGAAAAATATAGCATTCAATATCACTACTTAAATTTGTGGCAACAGAAGACTAGTAGTTGTGTTGATGTAAAATATCAGGTCTGTAAAAAAGTTGCAGTAAAAAATGTTTAGTTATCATTTAATAATCTCTGTATCTAATATCTGTATCTGGAGAAGTGCTAGAAACTTGGAAATTCATTGTCCAGGGCCTAACCATTTTGGTTGTAAACTACTCTGGCATTATGACACCAACACACAGATTAAAATTCACTGAAGGATTTCCACCATTGTATCTTTCATGAAAATATCCAGCCAAACAACAATACATGGGAATAGTGAGATATAGTAATTTTTCTCCCTTTTAATTCAGTTTTTCCAGGAAATTTTGCTGGGCTACATACCCAATAAATACAGAGCCTACACTTTTAAAAACTTGATTAATAAAAGCTGGTAAAGGTGCATTATTTTGGGGGTTAAATCATAACCTGCTTAGATGTAAAGTTTCATACATTCTTTAGGGATTTTTTCCCCATTTTTTCATATTTTTATGTATTTATTATTTAAAATAACGGAAGTAAAATTGCCTGGCCCTTTTAAACATCACTGAGGAGACACATTTAGGAACATTTTTAATGAATCTGTTTTAAGAATATATAAAAAGTATTTGCCTAATGTCTTTGCTGCTTAAAAGCATGTGCAGTTCTAGTGAAAAACTCATCTTCATTTACCCCTTGAAGAAGCTTATCTTAGGGTTATTTTAACCCTCATTTCCTACTCAGTTGCATCTTCCCCTTATTTAGAATTCCTCCTTTCCTCAGGCTCTACTTAGTCCTCCTAAAGAGGAAAAATTGAATGATGCCCTTTTGACAGTAATTTAATTAAACTGATTGTACAGGCATGTAAACATATGATTAAGTGTCTATTTCTCCACAGTAGCTATAGTGCTGTAAGCACTTTTAGCTTGCAGTACCCCACCCACCATAAACCTAATTTCACTTACCTGTCTCTAATTTATTTGGGACCAGGATACTCTGGGTGAAGTTACATGGGCTGTTCTATGTGAGTATTTGACCTGTTGTATGTTCATAGCCTACCATAAGCTGTTGCTGTAACTGAGTTAACTGAAGTGAATTGCTGATTTAACATAGTTTTCCTTCTTTTTCTTGCACATGTATTAAGTAAACCTCAATGAATGTTCATTTCCAGTAGCAAACACTCTGGATTTTATCACTTGATACAAGTATCAAAGCAACCGCATCCTAAATGATTAATCTACTTCCAAATGTTGTTTTATCTCAAGATAGTCAGTAGGTCGATCTGAAGGCCAGTAAATGCTATGATACTGTTGAATGTTTGAACTACCAGGACCCAGAGACAAAGTTAATAATTTTCAACTTTGTTAGTCTCCTTGTTCATGATGAGGTACCATTGCTGTGAAAAGGACTGAACACACCCATCTACATCATCGAGCATTTTTGTTGCATTAAAAATATGTATCTAGGACACACTTGGGAATTTCTTAATCCACTTTGAACATGCGAGCCTCCTTTTAATGAAGCCTATTTTGGGTAATATTTCAGCACATCATGCAGTCAGCAGCCAAGCAGAAAGCCTGTGCTACCTAGCTGTAGCTCCACTTATCTGTCAACTGTTTTGTAACCTCAGGTTTACTCTCCTCAAATACAGAAAACAACCACTGTATTTGAAAAAAAAATGCAAAGTTAGGAAGTCCTCTAAGCACAGGATGTCTAAATACTAAGTACAAGATGTCAAGAGCAAGATGACAGTCCCCTCAGTCCACATGTGAAATCTCTCAGGGAGGCAACATCAGTCTGGGCTACCAGGTGCCACTGACAAAAGAAGAAAGGCAAAGAAGGACAGGTACTGACAGGTACTTCTGACATGTTACACAAGAAAGTTCCACCACTTCCTTTAAAACACAGAAAACCTCCATCCATTAGTAAATAACACATGCGTTGCACCTTATAAGCTATCAATCAGGGCAGGATTTGGAAGTCTGTTTTTAGTGTTAAACAACTTAGTGCCACCTGGCCTCCCAGGACGGTAGACCATGAGTCCTGTGTGGTGGCTGCCCAACATATGGAAAAGCCTTGGACACCTATCGGTGTTTTAAATGACACTCAGTACCTAGTTTTAAAATACTGAATCCCACCCTCAGGGTTTATCTTCACCTTTCAAACAAAACCAATCTTGGAACAGTCCAATCTTTTTTTCTCTCTCAGGAAGCCACAGTCTACAAAATCCTTTCAGCAGCATCTGCCATCCCTCTTGGGCATGTCTACTCTGCTAAACACAGTGCCTTAGAAAGATGCACAGTCTTGGGCACCATTTGCAGTACAATATCATTACAACATCATTTTATATTGGGGGGGCTGATGTTGGCTGGCTGCCAGATGCACACCCAGCCACTCCCTCCCTCCTCCTCCTCAACAAGACAGGGGGAGAAAGTAAGATGCAAAAGTTCATGGGTCAAGATAAAGACAGGGAGATCACTCACCAATTTCCGTCACTGGCAAAACAGGCTCAACTTGGGGAAAAGTAATTTAAACCATTGCCATCCCCCAGTGGCACAGAGAGGATGAGGAACAGGGCGTTGTGGTCAGTCTGTAACAGCTCCTCTCTGGCACTCCTTCCTCCTCACACTCTTCCCCTGCTCCAGCGTGGGTCTTTTGCATAGGCTGCTGTCCTTCAGGATAAATCTGCTCCTGTGTGGGCTCTCTGCAGGTTGCAGTTCCTTCATGACACATCCACCTGCTCCAGTGTGGGGTCCTCCATGGCTGCAGTGTGGAAACCTGCTCCAGCATGGTCTCTCCAGGGGCTGCAGGGGATCCCTGCTGGGATGACTGGAGCACCTCCTCCCCCTCTCCCCTCTGTGCCCGCAGGGCCGTTTCTCACACTTTTCCCCTCACAGCCGGGCAGCGTTTTGCCCTTTCTCACGCAGGCTTTCCCCGCGGCTCCGCCGTGGTGGCTGCGGGGCTGAGCCGTGCCCGGCGGTGGGTCGGTCGGAGCCGGCTGGAACCGGCTGTGTCCGGCTCGGGGCAGCCCCGGCCTCTCCTCACAGAGGGCGCCCTGCAGCCCCCCCTGCCAGAGCATGGGCACCTCTACACAGTGTACACTTGTTGCCTCTTTCTTGACTGAAAATCTTCAACAGTTCACACACACATTTTTCCTTGACCGATAATGTGTTCAAATGAACGCACATAGTGTGTTCATAGTTTGCTTGTGTGAAGCACCACTGGGAAGTAGCTATAGTGCTTATGGCTTTTCATCCCAAGCTCAGGTTTCTCTACAGAGTGCTTTAGTTTTCTATGGACAGGTATTCTCAGTCAGCCTTCAGGACAAAACAAGTATAAAAACCATTTTCTGTCCAACAGTTAAATTCCTTCTGCACACAGATACAAGAAACTCTTGCTGTCTCACCTCCACAAAGCTGGAGACATAGAAAGAAAAACTTACAAGAATTGCTCAAAACCTTGCTCTCTCTGACTTCTCCAGCAATTAGTTGCTGGGGTGATCTAAAAGGTTACTATCCCCAGTTATGAATCTGCAACGCAGGAGCAGGACAATCCTTTGAGAGCAGGAACAGTAGAAATAGCTTTCGCTATCAGCTGCTGCTCTACTCAGACCCACAGGTCTGAGCACGGACAGGTAATAAGACCTGTTCCACAGCCTTTTGAACTCCTCCAAACAAGCGTGTTAGTGAATAAAGGAACAACAGTTATAACAAAGCCTACTTTAACTGGCAAAGGACAAAAAAGGTTGACCAACTCAACCCCAGATACATAGCCATGGGAACATCCAGGTAAGGACACCTAAACACTTCCTTTTTACCAAGGAGAAAACTTGCATATCTATTACATTAGGTCTTCCCTCTTAGCATAATTCTTAGGAAGCAGACCCAGACGTCAATCAAAGAACCCTATGTATTACTTTATTAATCCTAGCTATTAAATTATATGTTTCCTAGTATAAATATGCATGTATTCAGTACAAACTGCTGTTTGAAACGTATTGATAATTGTGAAAGGATTCGGACTGTTCCCAAGTCAAACTGTGCACTCCATACAATAGCAACCTTCCCTACAATGTTCCCTGCCACAGTCTGTATCATAGCCTGCTCCTTGACTTAACACACCTAGGTGATGCTGAAATCCTTGGCAAGTCTATCCTTGACAAAATTAGTACACAATGATTCTCAGATGTAATGCACAAGGCATGTAAGAAAAGCACAAGGGAACATGAAACTAAGATACTGGTGCGGTGCTGCATGGCTCCCACTGTCCCTTGCAGCACAGGGATGATGCCCTTGAGCACTCAGAGGCTGGGCGGTTCTTCTAGTGAGCAGGCTTCTCTACACAGAGCTAGGAAATCCCTGCTCTGGAGGCACGTGGCTGATTTTCTTGCCCTGGTCTCCTGATGGAAAAAGTCAAGGGTTGCTTCAAAAGGGCTCAAGATTCCCTGTGCCCTGGGGACTGGGCAGAAAGTCAGAGGAGTCTCTGCCTCATCAGAGGTTCTGGCCTGAGCAACATGTGCTGTAAAAATCAGGACTCTCTACTGTTCCCCACAACTGTTTAGGCTGATAAATTTGTTTGTTTGTTTGTTTGTTTTAACTTATCTGGGAGTAAAGTGGACATGCCTAAGAAGTTTCTTTGCTAACCTTGCATTACTTGCTCTCCTGAAGGATTTAGCTACAAAAAGTGAGCTGCCATAGCCAGGTTAGTTATGCGAAAGGATGACCAATCACCTGAGGTATTTTCAACAGTTGTCACCCTAGCTTCACAGCCCACATGATCAATCTGCAAGGCCCTTGATGAGCAACAGTGTCATAAGAAACTGATTCTGCACCTGGGAGACTGCCTGAGAAACCCAGATCTATGCCCATGATCAGCAATGCCCTGCTCTCGGACCTATCTACTGGTGCCACTTACAGCTGTCAGGAACCTGCCTGGAGAGACCCTGGACCAGGTTGCAGGTAGTGGCATACTTCAAAACTAATTTCCTTCGAAACTAATAATCTAGTTATTTCTGAGGATCGGTAACTTGTCCTAAGAATAAATAAAGCCAAGGGAGACTGAAGTAAGATGTTCAGAGGGACCTGCATAAAGACAGAGCTGGTTTCTTCGTTCTGACTGATGAAATAGATCTTTAAGTAAAAGAAAAACTAAAGGCTCAGAGCAAACATTGAATTAGAAAATACAGCACAAATGTTCCTCAAAACATTATTCTATTCCTGCTTTGCCAAGTAAGACTTAGTAGCCATTTCCAAGGACCTTAAATAGAAGGAACCAGTCAGAAAAAAAAAAAAGTTATTTGTATAAATAATATATCTTGATATACTTGTTAAGCATTACACCAGTATTAATGCAGTTATACTCAAAATACTCATGAAAGCTATGGCTGTTACCTTTGCAATTTTACAGATGGGGCTTTAATCTCAGTGGTATGAAGCTAAAAATGTAGCAACTAGAAATGAAACATTCATCTCCTAAATTCTCTTTCTTGTGAATAGATCTAGAGCAAAAAGAGGAATCAGCCTGATCTACACTATATAAGAATTCAGTGTTAGTCCAACTTAAAACACTTTAAATTTTTATTAGCTTTCCTTATACTTGTATGCAATACAACATACATGGAACTTATATTGTATATAAGAAAAAAATACAGATGTTAACTCACCTGCAGCTACAGTACCAGTGAGAAAGCAAAGGAGGAAAATTTAAGTACATAAATTATCTAAATCCCCAAGCTTGTAAGCATGCATACAACTCTTGCAGCAATCTGAGAAAACATTATTCTGCAATAAGGTTTCCCATTATCCATTTTTTTTTTCTTAAAATATCAAAATTCATTGAATGCAATCACTAAAACTATATATGAAAGGAAGGCTAATCCTACAGTCTATAAAATTCCTTTTGCTTTTCTTTGAACAATATTTGGCTCCTGGATTTGAGGCATGATACAAGAACAGACTGCTCCTCTCCCATGAACTCTAAGGGGGAAATGCTCCTGACACTATTAGCTTTCTTTACCATAGCTCTTTAAGATATACCCTCCCACATCAAATGAAAGATGTTACATACCACAAGGACTTACATAATTGCATAGATAGGTCACTCAGAACACAATGCCTGCATCGCACCTTCCATTTTGCTGCGGGATTCCCATTAGTATCAGAGGGGGTTGTTAGGGATTTAGCCATATAATGCTTTGAAAACATGCATCTCAGTGTCGGTAGGAGGACATAACTGCTCTGAACTTGTCTTTAACCCTGTGTCTCCAGCCACGGAAGTTAATAAAAGATTTAAAGAGAAGCAGTGGCAAGATAGAGGTTCTGATACGATGACAATGCTGCCTGTCCTGCTCGGCTCTCAAGTCTATTTGACGTGTCACTTCATGCCATCACTGTATAGCTGGGCAAAATGCAGGCATAGAATTATGTGCACTGTGCACTTTAAGCATCATTCAAGCGAGCAAAAACACTAGAGAACTTAACATATTTGGCTTTAGTTCCATTTTCCACCAATTAAAACATTCAGATTTTTCTAAATTCTTAAGAGAAAAAAATATGAAGAACCTCATAAAAATTCAGAAAATTCAGGAACAAAGTTATGTTACTTGTATGCTTCTCAAGACCCTGTGATTTAACTTTAAGTTTGGACTTTGATAAAAGCCTTATGTAACAGGGTGTTTTGTGCTAAGAATTTTATTTCTACCCCTACATCTAAAGCAATAGTTTGCAATTTAGTATTAAAAAAAATAATCAAAAAGGAGCAATCTTCAATACATATGTGACATGCAAGAAATATTTAGCATTAATCATTCTGGAGGTAGTTAGAAAATGAAAGGAACAGAAAAAAATCCATTAGGCAGTATGGATTCAGGTAACACCATACTTTGAATGCTCAGGAAGACAAGAGGAACTCAGTTATTAGCAGGAATTCCAAGGTGGTGAGATTTTGTCTAGTTTTTTTGAGAAATAAAACCGTTTCTCCTAGCAAGACAGCATCCTAACCTGTCTCACAGTGTCGGGGGAATATGGAATTTCATTATTCTGTAAACCTGCTCACAAGATATGAAAAGTACTGTCTTGAGGAAGTAGTATGGTGGCTAATACTAAGGTAAGAAAAGCACAACCACGCATTGCTTTGTCTGTTCCCAAATGCTGGTGCGCTGCAAATCCACATCTTCTAACTATTTTGCCTCAGTACTAACACATCTGAAGTATCCCCTCTACTACAAAATAGGCCTTCAAGATGTGAAATCCATGTAGACAATATGACCGCACAAAGAACCCTTGAATAAAGACCAAATGAACAAGATGCACATGAGATGTGCAAATGGACTGTGGAGACGAAACACATCATTCAAAGTTAAAGTCAGAGCATTAAACTAATATCTGCTGTGTTACTATGCAGTGTCTGAGCCTATGGCTTGCTGCAGTTTGTAAACTTCTTTATAAGAACTTCAGTGCATCAAGGAATTGACATAGACATGGATTGTTCTGCATGCTACATCCCATGTGTTGACACAGCAGTACTTTTTTTTTTTTTTTAACCCCCTTACAGGAGGCAGACATTACATATCCTCCCATTTTTTTCAGCATAATCACCCAAAAAAAGACATCATCAGGTGCAAGGGTTCTGCTCTGTTTGGCAGAAGAATAATGAGAACTGTCCCATGGTCAAAGAGGATTTAGCTCATTGCCCAAATCTATGCAAGTCTTCCACGCATATTTTGTTATAATATAAAGATGATGAGAAACACAGCATATATTTTCTTTCCATATATGCAACACACAGATTTGTATGTGTTCTCCCTCCTGTAATGGAGAGGAAAATTCTTGAGGGCTTGATCACCCTCTGTTTCCTTTTTTTCTATTTTTACCCTTTTTTTCAGAGGCTGCAGAGTTCTGATTCTGGCCATTAAAACTTGGGTTGACAAAACTCAATTTTGCCTAAGCATGAGAAGATTTCACCCTGCTTCATACAACTGTTCCATATGCCAACCTGCATTAATCCAAACAGTCCATCCCCATGTCCTTTGACAAGCTGCATCAGTAGTGTTAGATAAGGAACACTAATACCACTGTTGATTTCACGTGTCTTGTTTACTACAAGTGTTGCAAGCATTTATATAAAGACACTTTCCAGCTAATAACCAATGCTAAAATCACTGAGGAGTACAGGATTTATGCATCATCATGAACTTCCTTTTTGTGGCAGTAAACCAAAATTAATAATTTCCTTGAATATATCTGACTTTGCCAGTCATTTGCATGATGCAAAATATTTTGTTCCACCACTAACCTGCTATGCATTTCTAAATAAAAATATCAAGAATGATAATATTTATACACAGCAACAAGAAGCACTTTTGTTTATGTGCAAGGAGAAGATTAAAGTCAAACTGAAAAACCTCTAATGGGTATTGCTGTCTGGTAAAGGTATGCATTTTCCCACGTGCATGTTATTCATGGACACTTAGACAGTAAATGATAAGACTTGCTATAGAAGCACATGCATAAAAAATAATGTTTAGGCATGATTGTTCCCACAGGTGCTATTCCAAACACAAGGAAGATTCCACCCACCCCCCAAATTCTGAAACTTGAAGTAATAATTTTTTTTTTTTTCAGAAAGCACTCCAGCACTTTTTGGTTTTCTCCTTTCCTCCTACACATACCACTCAATGTACCAGAATTCTTCATGTTCCACAAAAAGTACTGTAGAAGGAGAAAGACACTGTTGCATATACTTTTTAATTCTTAGTACCAGCCACCAGGTTATACTCCAAATGCAAGTGTGGCTGGCTAAAACCAGTCAAGAAAGTTCCTTTATACGATACATCTTTGCCATTTGCAGAAAACAGAGCAACTCAACATGACAAATGCAATTAAAGCAATGGACAGCAGTCAAATCTTGAAAAACCTTGACAGAAAAAAGCGAGTATGTTCCCTTAATTATTGTCAGATGACATGCATGACATATATGTCATCTGTTGTCTTATGTGTGTATCTCAGAAAAAATGCTTTGCAGCCTTTTGGTATGGAAACTTACATAGGCCAGCTTCAGAACGCTGCACATCTCACCTGACCACAAACCATGTCCTCTCAAGTGTCTCATCCCACTGCCCCGACACTGTTTAGAAAGCTACACCCTGCTGTTTGTGAACACCCAACAAGGGATTACTTCATCTTTGTTTTCTCATGCTGAAAAGTCAAGGCTGACTTTAAAACTGAAACAGCCAGTCTCTTGTCACTGAAAATTTGATCAGATGTTCCTCCATTGCAGCAGTTCAGATTATATTTCTAACAAATACCACAAGCAGCAAAATGCTTTCAGCTATTAAGTCTCTAACATAGGTGTTGAAAGTAACTCAAACCAGCTGAAGTAAAGTGTAAGATACATGGATAGTGTCACTATTCTTGTTGTTAAACTTTTACTGTGCTGTTGATAACTGATGACACCCACTAAAGAACATGATTCTTTATTATTTTTTGGACTCCAAAGAGCATCACAGTTTCAAGTGCTATGTTAACTTCTGAGAGATTTCATTATAACACTCCAGCAAACCAGGAAACAAGATGAGAAGGTGTAACACTCAACTCTTCCTAACATGGCCAGTGTAATAGGGAGCCAGGAATGCTTTCACTTAAAATGAAAATGAAAGGAAAAAAAACCCTGACCTAGATCCATCTTGTGCTGCAATAATAATTGCCTTTATCCACCATGCTACTCATACCAGCCACAGTGTACAGTAAATGTTCGAGTAAAGTACTGAATGAACCATATTGTCTGGAAAAGGTTGTACCTGCCAGTCATGATATTAGGAGGTTAATAAAGATGCATATCCAACCTTTTAGTAAGATTACCACAAAGAGAGGGATTGTTTTGTCCCAAGTAACTCTGCACTCTTGAGACAGTGCAAATGAACAATCCTTCCTTCCTCTTCCCTCTCCCCCGCCACTACCCAAAAAGAATGTTTAACTTAAAAACATGCAGAGGTTACTGCTACACAGCCATAAATGCAGCTAGATGAGTGAAAATAAGTGCACACATCTGGTAATCAAGTCCTCTGGACAGAGCTGAAAATGAGAAAAAGGTTGTTTGGTAGGAAGAGAGGCATGCAGCCAGGAGAGTGAGTCTCGGCAAGAAAGGGAAGGCAATATAGCTCGCTGACTCTGTGTCGATGGAGCTTATGGGCATGAGGTTCAGTGGGGTCCAGCGCAAGAGAGGATGTACAAGAAAAAGGGAGAAGAAGGTGTGAAGGAAGGCTGAATGGAATTCAGTTTTCCAGAGAATGGGAGGAAAAAGATTGACATTGTCAGGCAGAGGAAATGCACAGCTTGTTTTATTCTTGTGGACCCCATTCCCCTCATCCATCTATAACAGAGTCTTCAGACAGAGTCAGCTCTTGCTCCAGAAAGTTTAGCAATCGCCTGTATGTTTGTACAGGACCCTGCACATAACAGGACCTTGGCCTCTGGATATTGCAAAAATATTTTAAAAAAAAAAAAAAAAAAAAAAAGAAATTCAGCAATGGGAGGTGGAATCAAATCCCTGAAAATTGAAAGAAATGGAGAAGGTTAAACTACAACCAACATAAGATGGATTTACTTTCAGTTAAGTGCATCATAATTGATGTTTATGCCACTGCTGCTAGATCAGTTTAAAGACTGCAGCACGATTCTGAGTTCAGGCCAAATTTACCTGACATAAGTAATATAATAGACTTTACAGGAGTATTTGATAAGGGAACCAAGACCATTAGCAAAGCTTTATACAAAGAGAGAATCAATCTATGAGTAATACTGCAGAAAGAATTAAAGGACAAATTATGCTTTTCTCCAGGTGGAGAGTTACATATGCGTCAGAAAACTGCTTTTTTTGAGTTTGTCATTGTTTTAAAGCAATAAAGATAAATTTAAAAAGTAAATAAAAAAATATCCTAAGCTCATCTCCAAATATCTGTCACTGTGGCATCACCATATTCCAGTTGGTTTGTCATTTTAAGAAGCCTAGGAGGCTCTGAATACCTGGAATGCTAAAAAACTACTGTTTGGGCTTCACACTTGTGTATTTATTAGGAATGAACACAAAACTTGGACCCATGAGCCCTCATTTGTTCCCACAGTTCCCCCTCCTTTTTATGTCCATCACTCATTCTGTGTTGGAAAAGGTTTAATAGAGTTGCTTTTTTCATAACCCAACAAATCAAATCCATGGTCTGAAAATGTTCCAGTTTATATCCAAAGTAGATTCCCAATGGACCAGTTAATTTCAGAAAAAAATGTATTTTTGGAAAAACAAAACCAAAACAAAACAAACAACAACAAAAAAACAACCAGAAAAAACGAACCAGAAAACCAAGTACACGTAATCTGCACATGGATAACCTGACCCTAGCTGATATTTACATTGCTCTCATACTCTTCATATATTGTTCTTTCTTACTTCTTTTTATGCACCACTTTCTTTTTCTTTCTTTCTCAAAATGCTTTCCGAACAAGAAGTATAAAAGTAGTCTGTTGCAGTCGTCAAAAACTGTTACTGTGACATTTCTGTACAACCTTGAGCATCTGCACTTCATAAGACCTAGGAATTACTTGTCCTTCTTAGCATTTTTACTAGGCTTGTAGTACTCAGCTGTAGTTGTCGGAAAACTTTCCTTTTGGTGTGGGTATGAAATACTTAATATACTAATTAAATTTGTATTTGTAACAAAACTCTGCTGATCGTCAGTCTGATTCATGGAAAAGGTAAGTGTTTCCTATTCCTTTACATAACAGTCATCACAGTTGTAAGAAACATTGGTCTGTTTCTTGATAGCTGATGAGTTTGTCTTTGAAATAATAGTGCACAGATCAGTCTATAAAAAATAAAATATATTTATCCATTGTGTACAAAATATATGTTATGGTCTACTTAAATTTTGGGGGCAGGGAAAATTGCAGGCCTAGATCTGTTGCTTTAGTTCTGTCATCCAAGACACTTCGCACATATTTGGAGACAACTATGAGGGTTAGTATAGTTTGAGCTCTGACATTTTGAAGACAAAGTTTAGCTTGCTCAGTTAGAGAGCCCGTTGCCTCTTTTTAACCAGAGGGAACAGCAAAGAAGTTTCAGCTGTTTTTTGACAGAATATGGGTTTGAGACAAGACATCTGCAAAAATCCTTTAACCTCCTTCTCCACCCCAACCGCATGAATTGCCCAAGGACAAGTAGAATAAACAGTTGAAAAGGCACTGCTTTCAACCAACAAAGCAATATTCAGAGGTATTTTCAGGAGACTTGTCTGTCCTATGTGTCTGATCCAAACAATTTTAAGACACCTTTAATACCTAAACGTTCAGATACAAACCTCCCAGACTACCACAGTGTCTTCTTCATTCCTATTCCCAGTGAAACCTGATGGAAGAAATATCCATATGAACTCCAGTCCAACACCTGCTGTTGGTCTTGGAGTGATTGCCTCCTGTAACAAAACACGAGGCAGCAAGAATCATATATCTGTGTCTGCCTTCTTTCTTTTCACTGCTTGTTTGTTTTAAGGTATAGTAGACTAGTCAAATCTGAAAAACAAAACTTTTAAACAGTAAGCTTTAACCAACTTATTTGAGTTGACTCATTACCCAAAAAGGATAATACTAATTTTCAATTATGTGAAACTTTTTAAATTAATCTGTATTATTTTATATGATTAATCCAGTTATGTTCAAAGACATCAACCTCTTTCAGTGGCATATATTAAGAAAAATAACTATCATAATATAAATCAGGTCTGAGTGATAAAAGGCTGTCTTTAAACAAGAAAATTGTATAGACTTTTCTTCCATAAGAAATTTTAGAAGTTGGATTTTCCTTCATTTGAAATCCTGATCACAGTGCTCAAAAAAACCCCCATACACATACAGAATTACAAATTAAATAATTTTACTACTCGGCTATATAAGTCATCCATCAGAGGCCCCTGGATATTGGGTGTTCCTAGTTTGAAACTAAATTATCTGTAACCAGTGAAACTTTACAAAAACTCAAATAAAAATCTATGGATGGTGCCAATATATAGATGGTATACAAGCTGCTTCACAGAACATGGCCCAAAATGCTTTCTCTCATTCTCCTCCTCAATATTTTTTATCAGAACAGGAGATGGTGCTTTTAACACATAACAAAGACATTCAAATAGGTTACAAAAGTGGGATAACTTTTATCCCAGCATCACACCTGTGATACATGCCAGTGCAGGCTGTGGAGAGAGAAAGCAAAGAGAATTGTTTGTGGGTTTTTTGGCTTTCTCCAAGAATTACAGAGCAAGCAAGGAATCTATTTAACAAGACAACTTTGCTTTCTATCAAATTCGAAAAGCAAAGCCAAGGAACACTAATCCATCTGATTATAGACATCGGACAGCCAAATGGTTACTTGAATGAAATAAAATCAGATTTTGTGGCCTGTACCTGTCATGGATCCTGTCTTTGCTCTGAATAATAACAAGGACAGACAGTTGCACATTGGAAATTAAGGACTGGATTGATAAACGAGCAAAGCACTTTCCCATCTACCACATATTAAGAACATGCTTAAACTCTCTTTACTAAAATAAAACTTCAAAATGAGCACAAAGCTTTGCATATTTGTGAAAGGAGTGAACAGTGCTGAGGTTTGCTATAGTGTTCTGGTTTCAGCTGGGATAGAGTTAATTGTCTTCCTAGTAGCTGGTATAGTGTTATGTTTTGGGTTCAGTATGAGAAGAATGTTGATAACACTGATGTTTTCAGTTGTTGCTAAGTAGCGTTTAGTCTAAAGTCAAGGATTTTTCAGCTTCTCATGCCCAGCCAGCAAGAAGGCTGGAGGGCCACAAGAAGTTCAGAGGGGACAACAGCCAGGGCAGCTGACCCAGACTGGCCAAAGGGGTACTCCATACCATGGGACGTCATGCCCAGTATATAAACTGGGGGGCGTGGGGGTGGGGGAAATCGCCACTTGGGAACTAACTGGGTGTCATTCGGCAAGTGGTGAGAAATTGCATTGTGCATCACCTGTATATTCCAATCCTTTTATTATTATTATAATTTTATTATTGTTATTATTATCATTATTAGTTTCTTCCTTCTGTTCTATTAAACTGTTCTTACCTCAACTCAGGAGTTTTACTTTTTTTTTCCCCCTGATTCTCTCCCCCATCCCACTGGGCGGGGGGGAAGTGGGTGAGCGGCTGCGTGGTGCGTAGTTGCTGGCTCAGGTTAAACCATGACATATAGTTGAAACTTACATGAGGAGATTTATGTCACACATTGCTGCAGATTTTTCTAGTAACAATGCCTTCAAATACCTCTTATATTTCCCTAAAACAAATACAAATGAGCATGGGCAAGCTAGCTTTCTTTGAAAGAATAAAAAAATGAAGAGGAAATAGATTACCACTTAAATTTCCCAGTTCAATATCCAGAATAGCAAGGAGATTTGTTTGTGGTTGTACTTTTTCTTTTTTCTTTTTTTTTTTTTTTTTCCTTAAATATCTGGGGGAAAAGACACCTTTGCTCAAACCAGCATAAATTCAAAAGCCAAGCTGTGATTCTTGTCTTTTGTGGCCATGGGACACAAATGAATGTAGATTACCTTTTGATTTCTATATTGCACTCTGTTCCATAAATTGCCAGTGAACATCCTTTGAGATAAAGTTAAATGGCACAGTTGGAATAAGCTTGGGTAATAACCTGTCAAAGTTCAATAAATAAATTAACTTCAATAAAGATAGGTGGAGGCACTTGGATTGAGAACATAGACACATCTATCTTCAGCTGAAAGCTAGCATTTAGATTTGGGACAGAGGTTCCTGATCAGAACAGCAGATAAAAAGCAACAAATACAAAATACTCACCTTTTGTTTGAACAACGCTACTTCTGTAGTTCATCTCCTTCTTAAGTTAAAGCCACATGGAGAAGAAAATCATCCATGATAAAGGTCTTTTCTTGGCTGAAGTCAACAGCAACTGCCATTTTTTGTGGCCATTGTTTCAGCAGCAGCCTCTCTATGAAGAAGAGAGGGATGCTGATATTACCAAGCATTGGTCAGCCAAAAAGGGAGATACTACAGAAATATGAGAAAACTGAGTTATTTAAAGTAAGGGTAATTTTTTCATTCACCCTGTTTGGTGTTACTCATGAGGAAGCTAAACAATCTATCCCCCAATCTTTTACATCACAACAAAAATGTAGACATAGTAAAATATTTATAAAGCTATTTATAGTCCCTACTAACCCAGATCAGACTGAGGACAGTGAGGAACACATCTGGCCACTCCTCCTGCCAAAATTAGTTTTACAGCTGGCAATTCTAAAAGGCTGTGTCATTAGATCAGTTAGTCGGCCGAGCTATAAAATCTATCAGGTTGCGAACCCATATTCCAGAAGATGACAGCTGAGCCAGACTATAAATTTCCTATGCTTAGATAATTTTGATTGTTTATTTTTCAAATGTACTGAGAAGATATTCTTGTATAAATCATAGTTCATTTAAGAGAACATATAAACTCTTATCAGGTCAAGCATTTTTGATTGAGTGGTTTGAGACCAATATTGTAACCTTGAAGAACCCAGGACAGCTGCAAGTGTTTGCAGAATATAATTAGAATATAATTTCACATTCTGATTTACCATCAATGTCTTAAAAGATAGTTTAAACATTAACTCAGTAACAGAAAATCATCCTGACTGACAAAGTTACCCACTGGTCTCCACTGAGCGAGATGGCTGGAGAATGACGACTGCTTCCCCAGCTCCCCTTCTGCCTCTCTGTCCAGCTGGGATGACACAATGCAGAGCACACTTTCAGGCCACAGCAATTTTGTGGAAGGGTTTCCCCCTAACTCTTCACTAGTTTATATCCCACACCAGGCTCTGGCCCTGATCTAAGTTTTGGAGAATCTCTCTACAGAAGACTACATATATAGTTCACATAGTCAGACACAAAAAAATCTCAAAAACCAACTTCATTCTCTACTATAAAACTTATTTCTAAAACTGATTACTGCTCAGCTTGGTGTATAAATACAGCAATAAAACTATTAGCAATAGGCAGCACTGACAATCTCCAGCCCACCAGATGCCTCTTTCCTCAGGACCCAGGGGAAACTAGGTAGAAACTTTTTGCAAGCCATGAAACCACAGAAAGTTGTCACACTGGAAAGCAAGACTGGAGAATATGGTCTTTTCTGCAAGGACACAATGGCTTGCTATGATAAGTCTCTGAGGCACGGTTATGTGCTTGCTTCCTGAGCTCTGCAGAGATCTCCCTCTCATTCGAGCTGTAGGCTGCCTGCCTGCTTAACCCTGCACTCCAGAAGCCTCCTCCAGCTAAGGGCGCTCAGGCACCACCAGAGCAGCAGTCATCTCCCCCTTTCAAGGCCTGCACGTCACCTAATGGGCAGGAGCCAAGACCTCCTCCCTGCTGCTCAGGTGCACCTCTTCTTAAGAAACAGAGTAGAATATACATGCATTTAATTTTGAGCAAATCGAACAGTTATATAATCCATCACAATTTGAAGAACAGTTCCCAAAGAAAAGGTTCACTGTCAAACTGGGGTTGTATCATGCAAGGTCTTGGCAAAAATCTGGTAAGTTTTAAATATTTTCATTAACAACTTGGATAGCAAATATGTTAGAATATTTATGGCTATCGCTGAGCTGGGAGGGGTTGCAGGCACCCTTGAGAGCAGGATTAGATTTCATACTCATTTCAGAAATTGGAGCGCTGTTATAATACCAACAAGATTCAGTTCCATGAAGGCAAAATTCAAATATTTCACTCCAAAAAAGTGAAAAGAAAACACAATATAAAATGGGAGCTACCTGGCTGAGCAGCACTGGTTGAAGCAGTTGATGAAGTCGATGTGTTATAATAGCTCAAACTGAATAGAAGCCAAAAACATAACGCCGTTGGCAAAACTGGTAAATGTCAATCTGAAAAATATTTTTAAAGTGTCATGCAAAAGACATGGGAGGTAAGTTTTCCACTCTCCTGGAAATGAGGAGACTCAGCTGGAATACTCTATTCAGTTGGGTCATTTCTCCTTGGGAAAGCCAGAGAAATTGTAGACAATGCTGAGGGAAACCTTAAGACTGACAAGATGGTTCACAAACATGACCTGGGAAGAAAAGTTAAAGGAACTGCATTTGTTTAGTAAAAAGAAGAAAAGATTAAGCAGGAGGAAGGGCTTAAAAACAGAACTTGTTACAAAGCAGGCAACAAATATTTTCTCTCCATAACTACCAAGAGATAGGATAAGAACTTATACAATTATTTTTCAATAAGAGGGATTTTGATTAAATATTACAGGAGAATTTTCTCACTCTAAATGTACAGGCAAAGAGCAATCCTGTGTCGCTGCTTTTGCTGGAAGGGGAAACTGTCAGAAGGAAAAAGAACATACACCAATGCGAGTATTGCATGCTCATGTAGTTAAATATATGAAGAATGATAGCACTGGAGTTTTTTTGCAGATTTTCAAATAAAGAACATTTTCACAAACCTAGTTTTCCCAGGAAAATTGTTTCAGAAGAGTTTCAGTGAGGAATCTGCTGGAATGAAGTCAGCCTGCTTGCAAAAACTCTGACATGAAAAATAAACGCTTTTTTTCCTGACATAGAATTGGTAACTTTTTGAGAACAAAATACTGTGCTTGTTACTGTGATGGGAGTGGGGGAAGGTCAACATCAAAGAACAGCAAAGAAAAATATTGCATCAAAAATCTTGTTCTTCAGAGATCCCTTTAGTAGAGTATTTATAAAACAAAAACAGCTAACAAAACACAATTATACAATAGACTTGGAAAAAAAGCTGTCATTCTGCCAAGTGACACATGAGATCCTTTTGGTAACAGGATAAATCGGTGACACATATAGTTTAATAGTTCAAGAACAACTGCATGTTTGTTTTTAAAGGTACAATACAGTGAAATTATATTACATAATGAAATCACTGTTTTCTACTTTTAAAAGGAAATCTTAATTGCTCGCAAATAACTGCATGTCCATACCTGTACACTCACCACTACCCATCTTCCCTCCTGAAAAAAAATAAGGAAGGAAAAATAAATTAAAATTAGGGAGAAAACACATTGTGGAAGTTCTTATTACCAAGCCTATAGCTAGATTTTATAAAACAGAAATAAATGCTTTTCCTCAGTAGGTAGACGATTCATGGTCAGAAATATAATACCAGTTTGGGTTGTTTGGGGTTCTTTTTTTAAAGAACATTTTGAGGGTTTGGGATCGCAGGTGGAAGAGTGGTTCTTGGCACGTGGTTGTCATTCTAGCTGAAGATATATGATGAGGGGAAATGAACATGCTAGAAGAGGGAATGGAGGTGCATCTCCTTCAAATGCACCTGTGATCTCCTAGGACAAGTGCTGCTGGCACCCATCATCACTGGCACTGCTATTGACAGTGTCCAAGGAAACTAAATTCTGGATTCTCTTTAGTAGATCTCATTCTCCACTTAGGTATATTATTATTTCTTGGGAATTAAAATTAATTTCCAGTGTGGAAAAAATCATGATGACTAGGATTTTTCATTTTTAAACTCAGATTGCATACCCCTATTGCACCCATCACGCATAGACCTAGAAAAAGTGAGAGCCCAAATTTCTGACTTAGAAGCATTTAATGGAGAACAAAACTGAGTTTTTAACTAGAATGAGGGATCTCAAGCGTGAGGAAGGCACATATCAAAGGATATTACATGTTCTGATAAAATTTGCTTCCCTAGCCCATGGTGGCTACAACAGTGCCACTAGCTGAAACTGTACATCATTTCTAAATGAACTGAAAGGCCTTTTAATCTGTAAAAACATGATTAATATGCATGCTTCCTGTGGAAGTGAGTGACATTGAAAATACAGAATAAGCATCTGAGGGAGGGGTTTCCGGTTGTTTTGGGGTTGGGGGGGCTGGCAGGAGGGTGTTGGTTTGTGGTTTGTTTGGTTTGGTTTTTTTTTTTTTATTTCTGGTGGTACTGTCAGTTTAAAGAATTATACCAGAGGCAACAATTAGAATCTCTTACAAGATGTGTCTGTCTATTCTATGTTAAAATAGACTTCAAAGATTATTTTAATGATGCCATACATCTGGAAAATGTATGACTCTATAGGCACCAGTATAAAGATCTCTAAAGCCAGTATTTAACAGGCAAATAAATGACCTGGTAACAGGGCTTGATATGGACACTTGCAGATTTCTAATGCCCAAAATCTACGCCTGAATGAAAATGAAATATTATAATGGCCTCACTCTGATTTCCTAAATCCAAGAGGAATCATTCTAAACTTCCCTGAGCACAATGCACTTAGAGAGGGGGTTGTTGCTTGTTGAGGGGGCGAGGTTTTGTTTTGTTGGGTTTTGTTTGGGGTTTTTTCCCTTCAAAAAATGAATTTTGTTTCAAATTTTCCAAAAGAATTTGCAATCTAAACACAGACGGATCTCATAAACTACAGACAATCAAACCACGTCCAAACAGCCCTGTAAAATACCTTCAAGTAATGTAAGTTAAATTAAAACAATTCAGCCTTAATAATCCACAGAAATTACTTGCAAAAAATTCCACTTTTTGATTTAAAAGATGCCACCATTACGATTTGGTTAATCTGATAGTGTCTTTGTAAGCTGTTCACATAAGACCTCTGGTTAAAAGGCAGCCAGTGACGGATGAAACAGGTCTAATTACATATCTCTTTGTAGGTTTGTCAAATGCATAAATATTATACAAAGAAAATGGCTGTATGATAAATTATAGTAAATTACTGTAATAAAAAAGTTTACTTTTGTTTTAGATAATCAGCAAATTAATTGTGTTTGTTGCCAATTTAAAATGTATAATTAGTACTACATCTGTGTCATTTAAATCAGCTAAGCAATTCTCATTGTATCATTACTGGAAGAATTTGAAGTGTACTTAATGTATTAATGATTCACAATGGGGAAGAATTCTCATTAGTAGAAACTTTTGTATAGTCAATAACCAAGAAAATTAGTAAATAAATAAATGAGCTCTCCAACAACCTATGAATTCCATGTAGGCAAATAAATACTTGGTATAAGGGTAAACCTCTCAACAAAATAAATTAGGTATACATCAAGGGTGGATATTTGCAAAAGCCACACAATATTAGTTAAACGTTTTTGAACATTTAAGGGAAAAACTGAAAAATTAAACAGACAACACTAACAGCTTAACAATTACATACTAGGCAGAATCCAATGGCTTCACCCATCCTTGCTATCAAATCACTCATGCATTCCAGTCTGGTTGAAAACTATACAAATTACCAAAATTTCAAGGCATTCAAGCTGTTCACAATATTCTGCTTATGAAAAAGTGGAAAGAGTGAGCAGTAAAGCACATAAATGCAATATTCCAGTGTGCTGAGATAGCCTTACCAGCAAATTTCAGCACGAATATGGCTGGGACAAGACTGCTCACTAAGGGATGCAAGTGGCAACCATAGACTACCTTATATATGGTCAGCACTGCACTCTTGCCCCTGTGCAAAATAGACAAATTCAAGCAAGTGGTAATGAGTATCTGTTTTCATCTGGTCTGCAAGGACAGGTCAGAAGATGGACCACATTGCGAGCTGAAGACCTGAGATGGTTCAAAGCTCACTAGAGTATGGGCCTCATTGTCATCAATACACCTGTGTGCCATGTAAGAAATCATAACATTGAAGAAATTAATCAATTTATCCAGATATTTTCAGCCACTACACTGTTAACCTGGTCCCAAGCACCTTTCCGCATTAGTTATTTAAAGTGCTTTTGGGGAGGCTAAAGTGCGGGGGAAAAGTGCAACCAAATGGAGGTATTGGTTTCTGTATCTCTCTAAGACAAAATTCATGTTCAAGTCACCCAGGCTTCTGGGTTTGCAACATTTGAACTCAGACCAGCTGTAAGACTAAGATCTGTTAGAAAGAACATTATCAATATGGTCTTCATGTAGCATACTGTTTATTTCTGAAAAACAACATTCCTGTCAAATTGGAAAATCACTCATAGAATTTCTGGCTTTGAGCACTCACTGCCCTGATATTTAAATACATGTATCTTCAGCAAGCCAAGAGAATAATTCCAATAAAACTGACTTGTCTAACCAGCCAAAAATCTAGGAGTTTGGCTTCTAAGAAGTGGAAAAAATGAGTTAAGTTTAATCTCATTGAAAATAAACCTTAAAAAAAAGAAAAAGGGTTGTGCTGGGTTTTTTTTCCCCCAAAATTTCTTAATCTAGTGAGAAACTAGCGGAGCTGGAAACAAAAACTATATGAGTGAAAATAAAAAAACCTGCTGTATTTAACTACTAATCATTTTTATTTATTAAAGGTGAGAAGTGTGATAGTAGTATGTATAATATTTTTTTCTCTCAAACTATTCTTGGTAAATATTAAAGATTTTCTTTTTCCTCACAGATTAGTATAGATTCATTCAGGGCACTGAAATGAACATGGAAAATTAAATTATTGTACACACATGAAAAGACAACTTACTCCACTGTGTGACTAAAACCACTACAGATTATGCCCTTAATTCTCTAATTCACTTCATGAGGACAGCCAGAGATTAAAGCAAATGTCTGTGGAACTGATTGCATTGCCAGAGCCTGTATATATGTTGCAAAAATAAAACCAGAATCAGTCTATTCTTTCAGGCTAGAAAGAGAACTGAAATACTCTTCCACTTCTCTCAGAAACCGGGGGAAGAAATTTCCAGAGAAACTGGATCAGTTTTTTCACCTCATGCCCATTTCAATGCCCAGGCATCAAGTTAGCAGGGATGTTCCAACTGAGGTAGGGGGTTTGGGGTCAAACTCTAATTTCACTGTGGAATGGTGAAGGCTTCCATGTAAAGCAGAACAAGAAGAATTAGGCTCCCCATTTGAAAGAAGTTGGGACCAGCTCTGGAGGACTATGAGGGCTGGTTGGTTGGTTGGTTTGTTTGAGACACCATTTAGGTGCATATGTGTATACTGTAAGTTGATTTCTATGTTGATTAAAAGGAATAAAACTGGAAACAATTTTGAAGCCTCTCTCAGCTCTGCTATATACAAAAAAATTATCTTTCAAGCTACCATTGAGACATTTAATTGTAAAAAATAATAATAATAAAAAGCTAACAATACAAAGCCCATGTTTTGAAAGAGCCCACACTTTCCCCTGAAGTAGCATGCAATTCCTATAAGGAATCAAGTGTAATGCTTTTCTCAAGGACCTTTTGAGTGGATTATTTATTGCTGTTTCCTGTTCAAGTTTTTATGGGCAGGTCAAGTGCCAGAGTGTTGTTCTGCTCTGTCTGCCAAGAATGATAAAAGCTGGGCTACAGTTTGACAACAGGACCATATCTAATTATTAAAGCAAGCAGTGCATGGATTGCAGAGGGGTCTCCCCACCAACCCACTCACCCTTGATTTTACTAATTTAACAGACATCATCTTCATGGAACAGTATACAGCAGGACTGACAGTAATGTTTATTTATAAGGGATCCTTTTCAAATTTCATTTTTAAAGTTTTCTTTTTCTTTTCTTTTCCAAAAAAATAAATAAAAGAAAAGAACATATTCTTGCTTCTTCCAATTTAAGCATATAGCAGCAATGCGGACTAAAGATCTCTTTCACAGCCATGAGCTAGTTGCAGTCATGCTGCTATACTTGAATCCCCCATGCTGTGCTGTCAGTGACCTCAGTGGTGACCTGAAGTGATGGTTATATTCCTTTTTTTTTTTTTTTTTCCTTAGGAGTAACAAGTAATTCAGCTTCTGTATTCTAGGCATTAGTTCTGCACTTCTAGTACTGAACAGAGACCAATCATTATACCAGTGGGCATTTGTTACATCTTCTTAAGCAGTCAGATTTTCAACACAAGTTCAGTTGAACATGCACAGCTGAACATATGTACAGCATGTGATTTACTTAAGGTGTTAATGGCAGCAGGGGTAAATTTATTTTCGTTAAGCACTGCAGTGAAGTGGATCACTTGTTTCCCATTGTAATCAGTCCCACAATTTAGAGACTTTTGAGGAGGTTCTCTTACTGAATAAGAGCCTTCTGGGAAGAACATCAACTATTCCAGACAATCATCCGTCAGTCCCAAATTGTATAATGAAAATTGTCATACACATTTACATTTGCAGTAAATACAAAGAAGTCAGAAATGAATACAAATAAAACAGAAGCCACAGCAAAATTTAACAAGACTTGTGAGTCCCAAAGTTTTGTTAACGTTGGGGTTTTTTTCACTTCTGGGTTTTTCGTCTCTCTCTGCTTCTTTTGGAAGTTCAGAAGAAATGTAAGCTAGAAACATATATGGTGTAAAACATCTAATGCTTCAAGTGGGATGAAAGCAAGCAGAGTTTCTACAGATGTGCATGTTAATGAAGATTTAATTGGGAGGCAGGTGCACATAAATAAGGAGCATATGGAATGGGGCAACAGTAAACACAATAGGACAGAGCTCAACACATATTAAAACACAACAGAATTTAATCTTTTTTTTTATACTCCTAAGATTTCCCACAAAAATATACTCAGTTAAACATTTAAAATTTAGGACATGCAGTTATATTTGTTGTCCAGACCATGACCTGGGAATAGTGATAAATGCTATATTCTTGTTATCAAAATGGTGACACTTACTTATAACTTTTTGGTTATTAAATAATTGATGTATTAAATGAATTAAATTTGAAAGCAGGCTGCACATAAGAAGAGACTACTGTTTGATGTATTCACTACGTTATTTGAGAAACAGAAAAACCTGTCTTTAGAAGTACTTCAGTGGATGCTATTTGGACATCAGAGGTCAGAAAGGTGAGCACTTTGTGGATCTGGAATATAAAAGGTCATGTTCCAAATTACAGATGAGAGATCTGGGCAAAAAGGAGAACAGGACAGGAGCTGAGCCTGTTCCCTTGATGCTCTGTGCCAGTTTCAAGTTTAATTTAAAGCAACAAACTACTACTAATAAGAATGTAAAGTTCCTTACCTCTCTGCAGAGGAATCAGAAAAAGTGAAGTAGGCCTGCAATGCATATGCAATAAAAATCAAGTATAAATCAGATCTTTGCATTTAAATTGGAAGCCAAACAGTGCTGAGCTACTACTTGGCAGTAACTACAATAACTATAGTTATGACAAGCTGTTTCCTCAGGACAGCACATTCCTAAAACACTACCCTGGAAAACAGGTACTTTATATATTGTGGAAATAAGTGGGTATTTTTTTTTCCAGAATGAAGGAGGAGTCTTTCACAAATATTTTTGTGCTTTATTTCTTTAATGCCTTCCAGGAAGGAAGATATATGCTTTGACTTTATCCTTTTTACACATTCCAAACAATGAGCTAGAATTAGCTGTTTTCTACCTACCAGCATAAAAGGACCAAAAAAACCCCACAAAGAACAACAAAAAAACCCCCACCAACCTTTCCCATTGTTTTTTACAAAGTAGATATAATAGACGTAATAAAACTCAAGAAGACAGGTGAGTTTGGCTGGCAAGATTAGAAGTTGGCAAAGATGAAACGGATATCCTTCCTCCTCACTGGTCTGCTTGATGCTGCAGAGAGGTATGTGATATCAGTTATAATGGAAAATGTTTTAGCTGGAGTAGTATAAGAGATCAGGACCTTCCACTGGTGAAGCTTGGGTGATAGCTTTATAGTTAGATGAAAGGCTACATACTCTAGGCATAGCAGAAGGCAGCTAGTCAGGAAATAGTCAGGAAAATAAATGCAAGGAGGACTCGAGTATCTGTATCTGTGAGTACAGCACTGGTAACCATCAGCATTGCCTTGCTCAGAGCTGGCTGGGTCTGGTGTAAGACAGGGTGAGTGCCATTGTGCAAGACCATCTGGAAGTCTGCCTTTTATGGGAAAGATGAGTTAAAGTTGGGCCAGTGACAGAAAATGGCTACGAGGGGAAGCAGGGGAGTTGTGGGACTGTCTTCTGGGAGGCGTCTGCAGGAACACAGCTTGCTTAAGCCCAACAGAATAAAAGTTGGCAGAACCTGAGAGTGCTTTTTATTCCTACACTGGGTATAATGCCAGGCAGAGACAGAAAAGAACTAAAAAGGGACTGGGCTAAAAACACCAAAGATGTCTCAAGTAGAATTCTTTATAAAGCCCAAGAAACCTAAGTGCCACTGCACTGTCTACCAATAATATCTCTTCTCTTAAAAATGCACTGAAGTAAAATAAATAAATAAAGTCTGCCATGTACCTCTGCTACAGAATTACTTTTTTAATGGTTGATTAGCGAAGACGATGAACCTGAATTTCAAGCACGCAGACAGTTCTCAGCTCAGAAGAAGGAGCTTGATCTTAATGGGCTGAACATCCCTGATTTTGAGAGAAATACCTTCTTTACCCAATAATTGTATCTCATGCCCAATATACTGATAGACTTCTCTCAGGATTTCTGTGAAAGTAAGTATGCATTCATCACCTAGTTAGGCGGACTTCTTAAATGATAAGAATCACTACGAGGAAAGAGACGCCCTTTTTGGTAAGAAAACCTAACCTCCTAAAATGCAAGGTGACGTTGTCATTTGTAAACTATCCTTGCCTACTATGATAAATTATGGAGCATATAACGTGAGAGAATATTGCTTTACTTCATTTGCAGCCATCTCGGTCCAGAACTGCTTGATTTCATAGTATCCTTGTTTCCAATAAAAAGATGAAACATCTATGTGGATGTAAAATAATTCCTAAATCAGGAGAGATAAAGCATGATATTTAATTTTAGTTTGTCACAATAAATAGATCAAAAAAGACCAGCTGAGCTACCTCGTATGTCTCACTGAATTTTTTGATTCATTCCCTATAAGCATTCAAAGTGGTTTATCCAGTCTAGCTATTAATGTCACCAGCAATATGAACTTTCACCACTTCCCCTTGAAAAGTACACCGTGGTCTGATAAAACCTTTATTGTCAAGATAATTTAGAACAGACATCAAGAAAAGCGGATTTTATTTCATTTTCATCTTATTGCACCTCACCCTCAGTTATTTATCTTCCTTCACAATGCTTTATATACTCAGAGATAGTGAACATCATCTCCTTCTTCCAGGCAACCAAGTTGCATTTTGGGACCCAAATTTTACATGCATTTTGTAGTCAGTTCCTACCACAACTGGAGCAAGCTATTTTGTAGCTAGTCTAAGGGGCAGTAAACAACAGGCTGCTACAGCTCTTTTTGAACGCAGATGGTGAAGCATCTCTGAATAGAGTGATGACATGAGTGTGCCAGGAGTTGATGCTCACTGAAAGCCTGGTTGCAAGAGTTGAGTCATACGCACATCCAGAGAAGAACAACACACATTGTTGCAAAACAGCTTTGAGTATATATAAATGTAAATTGCTGATGTGCCACTAATCAGTGTGCCACTAAGAACATGGAGCCTGAATGCCACAACTTTGTAATCACAAGAAGGCATGTAATACACCACAGATAACTTCCTGTGTGTACCATGCATGCACAAGCACATGTATGGGTGTATTTGAGAACTTAATGCAAAGTAAGCCTGAAAATAGAACCATATACTCCAATGTCAGCCACCAGTTGACTGCGCAAACCAAATGAAGAGAGCCCTTCTGCGATCTGCCCATTTACGTGCACTAGCAAAATCACAGCAGTAGGTGAGAGCACCAGCACACAAGGCTACACGTACTTTGTGGTTCTGCATTATAGAACCTACCAGAAAATCTACCGCAGTCAAAAAACTATGTTCCAGAGTCTAGAAGAAGATTTAATTTTTAAAAACACGTAGTGTGTTCCCTAGCTCTTTTCGATCACCATGACAGCTTAGGGAGTCCTTATACCCTGAGCAGCTTAGTGCATTGTGTTGGTATGTTTATTTGCATGGTTATGCTGCAAAACCAATCAAGTAATAGATGTGGCTGAAAAAAAAAAAAAAAAAAACCACAAACTTTTTTTTTCTCCTGCTTACATAGCATTACTTTTTCAGCCAGATCTGTTCTTTTACTTAAGCCAAGACACAGCAGCTACGATGACACAGCAGAAATGAGTGGCCAAAGCAATGGCTGCTTGAGTATTACTACTGTGTATGTGTAGCACAGTCTTAGATAAAAATATATGCATGCACATGTATATATGTAAGTCTGTGTGTAGGTATGTGTGTGTGCTATGCATCCATGTACACTTACATACACGCATTCAATATAAAGAATTAAAACAATTCTAAATTGATTTCCCAGGCCCCCTAGTCCTAACATATGCAGCGTAAACAGACCTTTACCTCAACAGCAGCATTAATTCTTCAGGGTCATCTCCTTCCCACTGTTTTTCCCTCTATTCCCAACCTTCAGTTTCTCAAGAAACTCGACACATTTGTCAAACTTTACAAAGTTGCTGATGAAATCCAGGGGGAACAAAAATAATTATACAATGCTTTATCTGCATATTAAAAAGTAAAACAAACAAAACCCACCCAAACGTTTTGTCTGTGATTATAAGGTAAGTGTTGGAAGGTTCCTATTCAGGTCAATACGTTTATGAAATATCTGACAATGTCATCCTGACCTCTACTGGAAACCCTAAGTATTTGCAGACTGAAATCGTGGAACATCAGTAAACGCAGAGCAACACATCATTTAGAGATGTAACAAGTACTTCCCAGCATCTTTTCAACACTAATTACGAGACACTACAGGCAATAGTAATGGAGAGTTGCAATACTACCAGCAACTAAAGGGGACATAAAAAAAAATATTTTGCAATGTTCCAATATGCTCACTCCTACGGCTAAATATAGAATCATAGAATGGTTTGGGTTGGAAGGGACTTTAAAGATCATGTAGTTCCAACCCCCCTGCCATGGGCAGGGACACCTTCCACTAGACCAGGTTGCTCAAAGCCCCATCCAACCTGGCCTTGAACACTTCCAGGAATGGGGCATCCACAACTTCTCTGGGCAACCTGTTCTGCTGTCTCACCACCCTCACAGTGAAGAATGAACTTCTTCCTTACATCTAATCTAAATCTAACCTCTTTGAGTTTAAAGCCATTAACGCCTCGTCCTATCACTCACTACATGGCCTTGTAAAAAGTCCATCTCTGGCTTTCCTGTAGGCCCCCTTTAAGTACAGGAAGGCTGCTCTAAGGTCTCCCTGAAGCCTTCTCTTCTCCAAGCTCAACAACCCCAACTCTCTCAGCCTGTCCTCATAGGAGAGGGGCTCCAAACCTCTGATCATCTTCATGGCACTCCTCTGGACTCGCTCGAGCAGGTCCATGTCCTTCTTATGTTGAGGGGGCCCAGAGCTGAACGCAGGACTCCAGGTGGGGTCTCACAAGAGTGGAGTAGAGGGGCAGAATCACATCCCTTGACCTGCTAGCCACACTTCTTTTGATGCAGCCCAGGCTACGGTTGGCTTTCTGGGTAGCAAACGCCCATTGCCAGGTCATGCTGAGTGTAGGGTTATGTCTTCTACAACTATATATAGGGTTCGGTAGATGTGCTTGCTTTTAATCTGATCATTTATCTGTATTAATTTTTGCATGTCCATTAAGGTAATGGAAATATAAGGGGCTAGGATTTAGAGTCACAATAGGTAAAAACATTTATATCATATCATGACCTCCTAAAGCCCTTAGTATTTAGAAGATTAATCTGAAATGCAAAGCGACATTCAGAAAAAGGCAAGAAAACTATCTTCACCTTAAATCTCAGGTACTTATAAAGGAACAAGTAATCCTTCCAGGTTCCTACCAGAAATCACAAGTGCTGCACAATTCAGCTATGAAAAATACTGGAAGAGGTCAGAAAACTTAAAGCCTGGAAACTGCAATTGAAATTCATAGTTCTGCATTTCAATCCAACCATATCATTTACTAACACATTAAAAGTGACATCAAACCTCCTGGAATGGTTGTATTTAGGCTTACTACTTTTCTCAGTACATAAAAGTTATATAACAAGTCTGTGACAGGCTCATAAAACTGTTCTACATTTTGAGCAATTTTGGTGTTTGCTACTGCAATTGCTAAAGACAAGCCAAATTTAGAATTGTTCTACTCTGCTTGTATCAGATAGGCGGAAAGCCGGAGCTTGCCATCTCAGCCTGGACTTCTGCAAAATCAGTATATGTTAGGTGATATCTCAGCTGGTGCAAACCACTGTAGCTCCAGGTATGTGTGTCAGAAGACATATGCTCCTCTATGTGTAGCTCTTATGCTTTTGCATTTAGCATCCATCTTTGCCTCTGCTGAATTCACATAGATTTTTTGATAAAATGATAAGGAACTTTATTTAGTAAGGGTTACTTAAGACATTACTTTTATTGGGACCATTTACAGTGGCCTCCCAGACAACATCCTCCTTCAAATCTTTGCCCTGAACACAGACAAAAGTAAAGATAGATGAATGTGAGGAACAGCAAAAGGAAGATTCAGTAGGACTGAAACACACACTGAGCAGCTGAAGACAGTATCCCAAACTACACAGGAAAGTGTGTATTCCATGTATTATTAATCAAAGCCACCTGAAGCCACCTTGACTATGCAACAATACAGAGTCTTGATACAGCAAAGCACATAAGGTGTCAGAAAAACTAGAATTTGGCCTGCTGCAGTGAAACTGAAGAAAGCAAAGCTTCAGCAGAGAGCAAGAACCTTTCCGAATAGGGGCATTTGGCAAGAATAGCTTTCCAAACAGCATTATTTTAACAGAACAGAGTGACTGAATATAACCTGATATTTAAATGGCACACGTTTGGAAGACCTCATACTGGTGCATACCTGAAAGCAGCATATTGTTCCAAAGGCAAATCTAGCACTATGAAGTCTGAACTGGGAGTGGAGGGGTATCCTTCCTGCCATTACAATTTACGGAGCATCTCACATGCCCATTTCCTTCTTACATAACATACGGTGATGAATCTGCTTGACATAAATCAGTTACAGAAGAACACGAGCTTACTAAATGCATCTTTAAATCAAGGGCAAGATTCTCCCTCAGTACTAGATGAAAAGCTCAAGTTGTATTTAAGCTCTAATGAGAAGCAGCCTTATTTATTGGTGGCTGGGGCACAGGGCCAAGAAAGTTCCTGTGTTCCAACTCTGTAGCATGCCAAATACTTTACAGTTTTGGACAAGCCTGTGACTCCATTTCTCCATCACATAACCAGGGATTATAGTATTTAGTTACCTCATAATGGCCTTAAGAGAATATATCCAGTCCTTCTGTGTTGTATTTAATAAACTCCTACCCTACAGGATCTTTATTCTAAATCTAAAGGTTTTCAGCTCTAATTGAAAAGAAGGTATGGGAAAAGATGTGAAATAGAAAAATAAAGTGATTATTAGAGTAATACAATTTCAGTTCTGATGGGTTATTATAAAAACATCAATTGTTCCTCTAATTGGCATGTTGTTTAGCAATGGGAGAAAACCAAAAAATCCCCCAAATGATAGGCAACCAAAAAAAGTTAGTCACCCTTGTTTCTTTCTCTATCTGTTAGTTTCATTCACAAGAGCTATTTCTTACAGCAAATTATGCCTTCAGCAACTCACAGACAGACCAATGCCCCTGAGGATATGGCTCAGTCTGCATGCCTTTCCCCGCTGTGCTCCAGAGGGAGCGATTCCTGTAGGAGCCCACTGGGAAAAAACAACAAAGCCAAATATTTGCCTGTGAGGGAAGCAGCAGAGACGCTGTGGCTGCGGTTCTCCATGGAGCCACAAGCCACTCCAGAGGGCAAAATGAACAGGTATTACTGCTAAGAGAAGGAGAATACGCCCGGGAGCAGCTCTGCGTACTGCACCACAGGCTCGAGCGACAAGACACCTGATGTACAGCTCATACACATCCACAGACCCACAGCCAGCATCCCTGCGGTTCATATGTACACACGCTGCCTCTGCCCCCAAAAGCAATAAAGCCTCAAGGCAAGAACACAAGCAGTGCCTCAGCCTCACTCTTCTCTCATCCCACTGCTGATCCAGGCGAGAAGAGAGGCTTTTCACCCTATGCTAAATACGAGGTGACTTGGAGCAAAGCGTGACTTTCTCAAAGGACTTGCGTGGTGATGCACTAAGGACACACCTGGCAGCTGGGGAGGTGGGAGATCTGGGAGGCATGCACCGTGTGAGCCGACCACACAAGTTATGCTCAGGCACAAGATTTCTAAGGGAGTATAAGCAGGTGCTAAATCCATATGGTTTTAATAACAAACATGTTTATGGTGGTGCCTTTCACACTTTATTAGTTGAAGTCTATCCAAGCACCCCTGTGATTGACATTCCCGTATCATCATAAAGAGAGGGACCACCTTTTATGGCAAAGCGTTCATGTGCCTTTTCAGGCTTTGTGAGTCAAAGAATCTCAGGAATCTACCCACAGTAAAATTTTACTGCATGCAGCACAATAAGAGAAGAAAGTAAAAAAAGTATAACTTCCAAGTCTCAGACCAAATTTCTAGTATTTACATTTTGGAAAATAAAACACCTTTTCTCCCCATTCTTCATTAATTTTTATGCTCAGTGCCACTTTACAGTCACATTTTCTGGAATAGAAAAGGAGGTAAGGGTCAGTCAGACTTTTCTAAAGAGGCCTTGAACTTGCTGCAGCACGTATGAACTCAGCTCTTCAGCTGTCATCTAGAAAGTAGAAGTTCTATTTTATGTCGCTGAGGTTCTGTGAAAATACAGAAGGGAAGAATAGGGTAGAATAAGGGAAGATTTTGAGTTTCAGCAGTTGTAAGTTCTTTTGAACTAAATTCTATTTAATACTTCAGAGCAGGTGTAGAGAGAAAGCATGGCTGCATATCTAGATTCAGAAGTCTGAGCATGAACTACAATATCTGGTTTTATTAAGTAAATAGGAAAAACTTTGGAATACAGAAAAAGTTAAAGCAAGCATGTCGTTCGCATCTTTGGTTTTGACTCTTACCTCTTTATAATGTGAGAGATTTTAACAAGTTTAACAAACCTGCAGAATCTTGAGTGAATTTTCTACTAAAATAAACAACTATTTCTTGAACTGAAACAGCTTCTCCACTGCAGAACAGCAACAGGGTTTCTAAAGAATATGTAAATACTGAGTTATCTTGCAAGTCACTGTTGTTTATATGCAAAAAGTTTCAAAATATGGACACCTGTGTTGCCTGTAAACAAGAAGCTAAAATTAACTTGTAGTTTGAAAGGTTCTTGACCAACAGTGCATTCGATCTGTACTTACTTTGGACTACTGATATTCAAGATGAGAGAAAAACATGCAATGACGACAAAAATGCATTATAGTTTAGAAAATTATTGGTTTTAGAACTATTCTAATCTTCAAAATTGCTTGCCCCCAAAACTATTTTCAACTTTATTTCTATTTCTGAAAACTTACAAATCCAATGGAAGTGTTTTATAAGTAGTAAGTGGTAAGAAAGAAGAGAAATGATGGCCAAGGGTCACATTACTAGACAGAAGCTCAAGAGACTCAGACTGTGCTTCATCAGTCTCTATTTATAAATATGTGATGCAACCAACTTGCTTGCACAAGGGTATTGTGATGAAAAGATTCTCACAGTCTGCAAGATAAAAATTCTACAGAAGCAAAGGACATGAGAGTGAATATACAGGGAAAAGAAAAGATTATTAGGAGGTAATGCATTTCTTTGTCTATACAGAACACAACAGAATTCCTGCTACTAATTATGATTTTGACATGAAAGTTGTTCCCGCTATAGTGCCAAAATACATATTTAATGGCAGAGATTAATACAAAGATTTTTAAGGCCTAACAAACATTTTATTCAAAGTCATGCCTTTTGTTTCCAAAGGTGGGTTTTTTAATTTTGGGGTTTTTTCCCTTTGTAACAGTAAGATTTGGGAAAGGTGTAGATAAATGTTCTAAACCAGATCAGCTTGATGAAATAGCACTACTTATACTTTAAATGCAAGTGACAAACAACTTTGAAAAAAAGAATGGCATATCATATTTAAATATGAAAAGTTTCTTTTAAGTTAGCACAATGAGACCCAACGCTGGAAGCCAAGCCACAGTTCTTCATAGACTAGCTGCTAAAATAAGATGAGGGTTATGTCCTGGAGTGGTCCTCTACCGGTAGGACTCCCAAGCTGAACAAATATTTTCCAACAATTCACTGACCATGCTATGCATTTAAACTACAAGTAAAACCTAGGGAAAAGAGACAAGCGATGCCTTAAACTCTGCACTGAAATTCAGTGAGATTCTTCCTACCTCTACCAAATATTTCTTATGTTATCTTTGTTAAATCAACAAAGAACAGATTTCCCAATATCCAGAACTCAAAATCCTCAGCCTGTACCTTCAAAATCGTTGAGTATCCATTTGGTGAGTGAAATACAGAGAAGACATTCATAGGCAGCTTGCTGCCATGGGGACACTTAAGGCTTGATTGTTCAGCACCTGAAATTGTAAACTTTTAAACATCTAAATTCCTTGTGTTGAGGTCATGAAAATTTGATCCCTTTTTTTTTTTTTGTGCTTCACTTTACTCCCTCTGCAAAACAAACAATGTTACTTTTTTTTTTTCCTTAAAGAAATCCTTGTGTAATTACATTATAGGGGGCTCAAGTTTTGTCTCTTTCCACACATATAGGTATAGAAAGTGACACAGCAGAACCATAGTTCTGGCTGGAGCTTTTAAGCACAGCTACAATAAAAATAACCCTCCAGTCCTTTCTATATATTACTCTTTCTTAACAGACAGTTACTAGATATGAAGGAAATTATGTAAGGCATATAATAAACCAGAATGTTTTGACAGTGGAAATTGATAAATTGTTTCAGTCTCAGCACAAAAGACGAATAATTCCTAACTGCTTACAGAATACATGCTGTAGACAAAAATGTTCTCTATACATGTAACTGCATTTTCGAGGTGAACAAAAGGCTTTCTAAGTATAGCTATATGTTCTTTCAGAAGAAACGTGCGTTAACGACAAATCTTATACTATTTGGCAGTTGTGACTTGGTGACAAAAAGCTACTCGTCAATGACTGTCTATGTTGTTGAGACTAGAAAAAACACAACCTCTGAGCTTGCACAGTATTACTTGGCCAAAGGATATACATGAGCAAACACAGACCTCCAGCCTGGTAACACATTTCAGGCTTGCCTGAAATGCTGCAAGGCTTTCAAAGCCATTGACTTTGCAAGCTGGTTTAGACCACCTTGTAGGTCTAATCTAAACACTCAAGGTCAATAGATTCAATCACGAAATCAGTGTGAACTTCAGTATAGATCACAGGACAGGGCCTATAATTAGCTAAAGGACATTCAAGGTGAGCACAAAATGGTCCTAAGAGCAATCCTGTGGGCAACTTAAAGCTGACTACTTAAGAGTTTCAAGTGGACAGACTTGCTTATTATTTCTATATAATGCTATTACACACACACTATCCACTCTTTCCTGATGTTTACACATGTGCTATTTTATTTAGACCATCTGTTTCCTCCTCAGAAGGTGTTAGGACAGGGAGCATCTAAAGAAATGCAGTTCTAATTGTAGAGCTTGACTAAAGGAAAATTATGCAACCTTTCTAAGCTTTCCATAAAAATAATCATGGAATCATAAAATGGCTTGGGTTGGAAGGGACCTTAAAGATCATCTAGTTCCAACCCTCCTGCCATGGGCAGGGACACCTTCCACTAGACCAGGTTGCTCATATAAAAAAAGAAAAAATTATATGTCAAAATCATAGTCATATCTTACCCCAAGTTATGCAACTATGGAAAAAAAAAAAAAAAATCAGGTGCATCATTACTAGAGTGGGGTTTTTTTCCTTTTTTTTTTTCTTAAAGCTGCATCTTCTTCTCACAACTTCCCACATGAATACCATAAAAGCAGTAGATTCATTTTGCTTCATCATTATCATTCTTCCTTTTGCTCTCCTACAGTAGCTTTAGTCAAGGAAATATCAATCAAGATACCACCTTTCAAAACATATTTCCATGTCTGAATTTGCATGTTCTGTAATACTCAGAAGTTGAGATCTGCCAAAAATGAGTCCTTAATATGTACACATAATTCCAAGTAGTGAAACTACCATCAAATCTGGAATTACAAGCAAGCTCTTGAAGAAAGCAATCTTTCCCAGGTCTTTTTGAACACTCACATGCATCAATTTGCAGACCATTCTGATTATCTTCCAGAGGTTCAGCACACTTTGGCTCACGAGTGTTATCAAGGGGGACCTTAAGGCATTTTCAATGGGGTTGAAAGTACACGGGAAGCAAACATCAGAGAGCACTGTACAGAGAATGTTAAGAGGGTAAATAGCATTCATGTCACAAAGCATTTTCACTTTTTCAAAGAATCTAAGCTGTAGGCATTTTGCTGTCACTAAAATACAAGATTTTTCCCTGAACTTCAAATTTGAAGAACACAATGTTAAAAAAGCACATTAAAAAACAGCGTCAGCAGCCACTACAATTTTTTTCAAATCTGAGGGAAAGGGGTAAGAGTCTCTATTACAGATCACATAAACCTTATGAAAAAAAACCTGTATCACCAGATAGGGAGTTTATTCAATAAAATTCACATGTACATGCTGAGATAAGTCCTACTTAAATTGTGTGGAGCCACAGAAGCAAGGCTAGGTTTGATAAATTGAAGTTGGATCTTACCGCTGTGCAGCTTGTGCTAGTCCCTCCTTTCCCACTTGCCCCTTCAGTCCCTGGACAACAGAATGAACTCATTTTATTTACAGTATAAATTGTTCTACTACTGAGAAGGACAACATTGCACCTCTCAGCAGAGCAAGTTCAGTACATTATTTATAGTCCAATTTTAATCATTTAATTTTTCATAACCCACTGAGACAAAAATTAACTAAAAAGACAAGCAATTTAATTGTCCCAATTTTTCCTTCTGCACACTCAGGAGGGAAATTCCCTGGGGTTTATCATCTCAGGAACAAAATGCTAATGCTACCCCCAAACAGAAGAGCATGTGCGGGGGCTGTCTTAAGAGTATGATGCTATATCCCTACAATACACTGACTGCTTCTCAATGCTCTCTGAATTGTTAAGGAAAAAATAAAACTCACTTCACCCAGGTAGCTCTGAAATACATGCACATACTTTTTAGACAGAGGATAATTTGTTGTTACCAAGGCAGAATTATGAGATCAGGTCTCTTGTGGAGAGACAACTTTTACGTAACTAAATCAAATCCTCAGTCGATTGTCCACAAAAAGAAACTAAGATCCCTTTTCCAATCTCTAGAAGTACCATTTCCAATTTCTTCTTTTTTTGTTTTTACAATAGGCCACGGTGTCTTTTTCTGCGGAAAAGAGGAGTAATACTAACCCTGTTTTAGTCATAATACAAAAGCTCAAAAATAAATCTATTGAAGCTTGCACCCAAATGCTTGTAGTAGTCTTTGTGAAATAGTAATTTAAAATAATATGAACTAAAAACCTCTGAGCAACATTTTAGAGAGCAAGGAAATGCTAGAGAAGCTTCCAGTAGATGATGCAAGAATCAAACAATTAACCATTTTGTCTACATTTAAACAAAAATAACCTTCTCTGTCTTATATGCCTCTGCTTCAGTTACAGCCCTATTTTTAAAAATAAATAGAGTATTTTAAATGACACTAAACCACACCTGATTTACGAAACACTGTTTAAACTACGTCATCTTGAACAGGCCAGCATTAAAAAAAAAAAAAAAATCCAACGGTGACTGGTTCATGTCATTTACATTCTCCCCTCTGAGGGGAATGAAGATTTAAAGGGCTTCATTTGAGTACTAACTTTAAATACAGAAACAAAGTGGCTTAAGTACCTTATCCTGAAAGAATGAAAATTGAAATCCTTTCAACACAACAGTGCTAGTCACAAAGGCTTGCAGTATATACAACATTTACAATTACTAATGACTAATTATCTACTAATTAAACATAAGTGGTATTGCACCCTAACCAATAGCTGTATTGGGATACCACAACATTTCTTTATTCTAAATGGTAATTACTGCAAAGCATAATGTAAGGCTAGATCTATAAAAAATACATGAAATTTAGATCTGTTTGTGAGGGGACAAGGCTTTCTCACCAGAGTTAGGCACTTCAGTATACGATTCAAGACAAGCACTTTACTGAGGAGGCAAAGTTTGAATATTGGCATGTGACTATTTAGAGCTAGGTAATAGGAAATGCTGAAAATGAAGAAAAAAAAAAAAACACAAAACAGTTCTCCAGTCTTATGTCTCACCTAGACATTAGACACTTTAATCAGAATTTCAAGAAAGTGTCTATATGCACTGGGGGTCCAAAGCTGAAAAAAAATTACGTCCACACTTTTTCCTGAGTCTTTTCTTGTGGCTTAAGACTTTCCAGCTAATTGGTCCTTAAGATAGCTAGTCTCTTATCACACACTTTTTTCCTTCTAATGTGTTTGTAAGTTTTCATAAAATTTTCACTAACGAGTAACACCAGAGAGGGGGCAGTAAAGAGAAAGGTGTTTTTTAAAATGTAAGGAAAGTTATCAGAAGCTTTGGCACAGGTTTACTGTGAAATTTGACATGTATCTCAAAATAATTTATTTTACTACTTATCAGACATAAATTGAATTCTTCATAGGAACTTAATATTCCTCTATCCTAAAAAAGCATACTGAAGGCAGACATTAGGAAAAGGGCTCAGGCACCTCTGCAGCCTTCCTTCCTACACCATAAGACATCACAGGAATGCTGTGATCACGGAGGTATGGGATGAGAGAAGACACCATCCAACCAGGAAGCCTGGACACGGGAGGCAAAAAGAAGCACAAGGAAGAATAGCAAATAAGCTTGCTGAATCTTGTATAAAAATTGGAGTATTTGATTAGAGAATGCCAAGTGAAATCATTATTCTAATCATTGTTTTCCTGAGTGGTTCAGATTGTGGTGAACAAAAAACCAAAAATTTTTCTGATTTCAAAGAAAACATTTTTTATTTCCATGGCATGAAATCTTGAGCTTTGATCTATTTTTCCCAAAGTCACAGCTGGAGCTATTCAGCTTTCTGAACCCTTCCCTTATTTAGTCTCCCTCATATGAATTGTGAAAAGATCTCTCGCCCGTATTACCAACTTCGTACTTCGAGGGAGGAAGGAGTTTTGAAGCAATTCCTTATTTCCTCTACATAAGGGCAAATCACTTTAAAAATAAGCATTCCTTGGCCAAAATTACATTAAAGCACAATGTACTCAACTGTTTCTCACTTAAGTGATGGAAAAAGGCAGGAGAGAGTGAGATGAAGAAAAATGAGATAAAAGAAAGGTGTGAAGAATAGCTTAAAGAAGGGAAAGCTATAGTTTCCTAGGGGCACAAGAGAAGTAAGTCTGTGTGTGTAAATAGCAGCAACTATACAGGGAAAAGGGAATGCAAGAGAGAGAAAGGAGTAGGTTTGCTTTGCTTTTAAAATACACATTGATTTTTTTTCCTGGAGTGATACTCTAGGCTCACCAATAACTCTTTCTGATAGGTTTACATGCTGCTTTCTTTTTTTTATTTCAGAACGCAAACCTGTTAAGAAATGCCAAAATAGTCCCAGTTCAGTCTGATATGTCAAGACCTTGTCAGTAGTCAGTACAGAGAATTTCTCTGTAGCATATAAAAATAAATATTTGTGTCTTTTTGTACCAAATCTGGTTTATGTCATGCTATAGTTTAACTATTAACGTGACTCTGAGAGGATTAATGCAACAGCAAGTTTCCTAACTTACAAAATATCCTATATTTTACACTGGGGTTACACAAAAACCCTCTTCTAAAACAGATACTGACAGAGACTAATAGTAAATGCTGTAACTTAATCTCGGAAGCCTGATGATGTCAAACCTCTTGAGCATCATATACAGTTTATGGTACGGTATTATCACAATCCTTCAGTGGAATTACTGTTTTGTAACTAATCTCTCCCTATCAGTTACACTACACAGAAACTGTGAAGTCCAAATACAAAGAGACCATAGGTGTGAATGATTGCACTTGAGTCTTTTCCCCCAACCATATTTCTAAGCCCAAGAGTGATAAATGGCACACCAGTTATAAATGGGCAATAGGGTCACTGGAACTAAAAGCTGAGAGTTCAAAGAAAAGTCACAATTCTTAAGAGTTCAGGAAAAGGCCAGAGACTGATGTTGCAATGCTTAATGATAAATGGCCAGGGTTGCTATACTCCAATTAGAGAAGATAGGTGATTGGCAAATAACCATGGCAACATGAATGCTACAGCCTCAGACCATCCAAATCACTTTACTAGTCTGTAAGTTTTCCCGTACCAGTCTAAATTTTTTCCTTGACAGAAACTGAATAGCCACAAATAAAATAGCCACAAGAGCTTCTGGCAATAAGCAAATTAATCATATGAATTAAATCACTTAAAGTGGTGATTTCCCACCTAAAGTGGGAAAAATTCAGGAACTAGAATTTAGACACACAAGTTCAAAAGGCTGGCCCAGGAACAAATCTGCAGAGACACCTGAATCTCCACCTGCAACTCAGAGAATTGGAAGCTGACAGCATCTTTCTTTTGTGGAAAGGCTATAGTGTTTAGACCATTTTCTCACGCATTGAAAAAATTGGGTTCTAGATACCCCACCCCCCGCTACTCTCACAATCCAGGTGAACACCCTGCACACCAGGAGCAATTTCCATCCTGCACCAGTGTACAATCAGGAGATGAAAACTGATGGATCTGGAAGGAGCGCCGGCAGGAGGGAACTTGAGGACCTGGGCTTTTGCCATTCCCATGCAGACAGGAAAGATAAGATGGTTCCTCATTTCAATTCCAATATTACTTCTGCTTATTAGACAACAGACCAATGTAGAAATAGTCACCAAGGTGAGGCCTGGCACAAATCTCCTTCCTGCTGGATAAGATCCAGATTCTAGATAAGCTAAATAGGAGATATCTCCAGACATCTATAGAAAAGATGTCCTGAACAGGCTTTCCAAGGCCTCATTTTCAGGGTTTGTTCAGAGCAGGAGGCACCAAATTCCCAGAATCTTCTTATGTCATGATCTTATATGGTTGAATTTGCAGGACCAGGGTCGAAATTGGATCTCAAAAATGATCATGTACTCTAATATACAGAAAGATTTGCATTAGAAATGAAGTTACATGTATTTTCTACATCCTCCTCTCCAAAATAAACAATTTGTTTATTGCTTTTTATTGCATCTCTGCAATAACAACAAAGTCTATGTCAAATATTTTTACATAAAAGTTTGAACAGTAGTGAACTAAAATAGATACATATTTGCCAGAAGATTCCTAGAGACAGAACATAAAGAAATTTTACATGGAACAGCTATTCACACTACCTGAAAATATTCTCCAGAGATATATATCAGTGCCTACAACAAATTTACATAAAAGAAATAATTGGCCATCCTCACTTTCATGTTATAGACTTACATGATGGATTAAATGTCCTAGAATGCAAAAATAATTCACCTATAAAATGAGTGACAAGGCTACAATATTTAAAAGAACTTGCTTACCTTTAAAGACTAGAGTTGCAAAGGGAATAAGAAACACTGTTCACAACATCAAGAACATTGCTTAATGTTATTTTAAATATCACTATTCAACTTCCCCTATCAAATCATTCTTTACCATGGGCCTCTCCCCTTGTTTTCTGAACTTAACTAAAAAATAGTATAAACGTTCTTAAGTAAAACATTCATAAGGCAGGAAACGGTGAAATTAATTCCCTGTCTCACTTGTATACACAGACTGAACACAGAGTCTTTATGTGCTCATATAACATTTGCTAAATGAGCGTTCACTCCCTCATTACAAATACTAAATAGGTAGCTATTCAGTTTTTCACTGCACAGTCACCACCCCTGGTTCATAAAGTTCCTGAACTACAAATTGCTGGAGGTTAGGAAAATATTCTTGGGAAGTATCACTGTATGCTGATACGTTACACATTCTTCCTTAAGCATCCACTGCTGGCAACTGTCAGAGATGTAGCGCTAGGCTACACGAGTTGTGTTACAACCCCACAGGGCCACACTAATAATACCGGGACTGGTTATAGTCCTGGTATCACAAACACTACACATGCAGTTAACACTGCTTCCTTTATTCTGACATGTGAGAGAATTGTATTTACTGTACCAGGTTTCTTCCAATATGCTTTGGAAGACATGCTTATCTGAGTGTAAGGAACATGCTTTCGTCTAGCTGTATATTTTGATATCTAACAGTATTTAGAGGTAACTTTTCCAAATGAGCCTACCTTAGCAAGCAAGCAAGCCTGACTGGTCTATAAATTCTCTGCAACTCAAAATGCAATTATTTCATTTAATTTTGTTCCAATCACTGGCTCCCCTTCTGAAGCATGCCCGAACACTCACCTAGGCACAGAATGGGCAAATCTTTTTTAGCCTGATTCCCCCACTGCTTCACAGCCAGCAGCATGGGCAGCGCAGACAAGGAGGCAAGGAGCAGGTGGCAGCAGTTTGATGAGAGGCCTGGGTTGGACAGCAAGGGAATAAAGCAAGGAGGCAGCAGTGATGAAAGACAAGAGAACAAGGCTGAAGTTAGATGTATGTCTCCAAATAGGACAATCTAGAATAGGACAGTGGTTCCCACTCATGAAGAGAATGAAAACCACGGAAATAAGAATCAGTTCACAGAAATCCACTATCGGGCAGTCATCCTTTCCTCAGCTAATCATTTTGTAGCTCATTTAGTGGGGACTACACTCATTTTGTAACGGAGTGTATTTTTAATATGCTGTACCTGGAGTATCACTTAACTTGCCTGTAATTCATGGGCTTCCTTTGCATTTCCCTCCTTTTCCAGTTCCCTGATTATATTCATACCTTCCACAGCAAAGCTGGGATCTCACAGACAGCCTAACTTGCTACGCAACCCTAATTCACTCCTTGCAGGTGATCTGAGCAATGCATGGCATTTAGCAAGTGCTCTGCAAGTGGTAGAAGGTAAGAGAGAGACATATGGTCATATGCCCATTTGACCCTGTCGATAATACCCATATGGTATTATTATAGACCACCCTACAAACTAATAGAGAAATCCTGCGGAAGATCAAGATTTAAACAACAACAAAAGTCACATGAGGACAGAAAATGAGAGCTTTCAAAGTCTGCCATTCATTCACAATTATGGACGCAGATTCACTTCAGAATACCCTAGCTCTCAGGGCACATCTCCGAGCCATCAAAGATAGACTCACACATTTGATTTTCTTGAAGAGGGATTTTACATAGCAGAGAAACCTTTGTGTTGAAGTTGTTCCAAAAGTGAATCCTTCTCAGCGATTCAGAAAGCGTGTTTGAACCTTGGTCTCCAAGATCCCAAGGCTGTAACTTGATCACCAGCTATTTTGCAGAAAGTACCTCCTGCTCTGCTGGAGCTATTCCACTTTGTATAAACAGTGCGAGGAGCCCCTACCTGGAGAGCTGGTGGCTGGGGGACACCCTCCGGTCATGCAGGAGGGACAGCAATCTCAGCCTGAACCTCAGCTTCCTGGCAGGAGCTTTTATAACAGTGCTACTTGCTATCTGGTAGCAGAACCTTTCTCTTTCTCTCTTCTTCTCTTCCACCCACCCAAATGATGGTCAGGAAGATTTCTTATGGATCAGAATCAGAGCAGATTTCTTCAACCAGAAAATTCCCAATCAGCTCCATTCATACAAGGCAGACACGGAGCAAATGAAAAGCTGTGCAGGCTTCTTGACAATTCCTACCTAGAAGCAGTCTGTTGAAATGAAAACTAGAATTCAGCTCTAGGGAGGTCTGGTTTCTCCCTGACAATTTCAACCTCTGAGACAAAATCAGCAATGTTGAGAGCAAAGATCAACCTCGCTTCAGAGTCTACATATCAGAAGCTGGCAATTGTTGCAAGGCAAACACTGAACTTTGAAGTCCTGCACTTTCATTTAGTACAGCAAAAGTCCTTATCACTCACACTTAAACCACAGTGACTTTTCTCCAAAGTGCAGATTGCACTGAAGCTCTCTTGTGAAAGACTCTGAACTTTATCTTCCATTTTGAGAATACTGGCCGAAAAAAATACAATTTGGCACTTCAGAAGAGACATTTGACTTGTCCTTGTCTCAAATGATTGCTCCTTATAGCCCTTGAGCAACTGCAGCTTTGGGAGCATTTCAAAGAGAAATGCTCTAGCACTGTGTTCATTTGGTATCAGCGAAAGTAGTTAGTCTGAGCTACTGTAATTCCCATTATCATCTTTTTTGCAAATGTACTTCTGCTTAGTGAGACATACAGCTTAATTTTCTCAGTCTTGTTTTTAAGCTGTGGTACCTAACATGGCTGATACTTCAGGTGCAGAAAAGGTGTTTCAATACATTTCTTTTCATTAAATTTGAAGAAAGTAATAACTGCACCCATTTGGGGTAGTAATAGCTGAAAAACATCATTAAGTTCTTAAAGCTTGTGTTAAAATGTAATCTGTTATTCTTAAGAAAACAATCATTATCTTTCATCTCAGTGAAACATAATGTGTGCACACGTACATGTGTATGTGAATGTACACAAACACAGGTTTTCCTTTTTTTAAATTTAAGTGACAACACGTGAAAACAAACACACTTTGGCATATATATACTTATGCTCTAAAATAATTTGCTATATTTGAAAGAAAAAAAAAAGAACAACCAACAAAACCCACCCAACCGCAAACTCAGAATTACCAATATTTTTTCTGTATTTTATTTAAAACACTTCATTACCCACACTGCTTTCTATTAGGTTCTCAGATATGCTCCATCTGATTTAAAACCTTATAGCAAGGTTACCAAGAGGAACAGAATCAGGTCAGCACATTAAACTAGATTTTTCTTTTACGTCGGCTCCCAGGCAAATCTTCAGATTTTCCATGTTATTTACAAGGACATTAAGAAGGTCTTGTTCTTTCTACCTTAGTGATTTATTCCTCCCATATGCAGATGTGGTAGTTCTTTAGAAGCTGGTTAATTATATATTCTATAACAATAACAGTAGGATCTTAACAGAATAACTTTGATTTACCAACCTTATAAAAAGTCTGTCCTTACCTTTCAGGATCTGATTTAACTATTGATATGTGCTAAATTAGAATAATAATACTTAAAATCAATTATCTAAAAAAGTCAGTGTCTGACACCCCAAGATACAGCTGCAAATACAGTAAAAGCTTTTACATAAATATTTGACAATTTGTTAAAAAACATTTACAAAAATAATTTGTAATATCAGAAGCATCAAAAGTTAAGCTATTATTAGAAATGACTTGGTGATAGGAGATGCTTTTAAACAAACACCTACTAGTTTTGTCAAATACAATTTGCGTAGCTACAGTACGCTCCCCCACAAAGTTTTGCTAAGAGATGAGGGAAAAAAAAGATCTTCATTCAGCTAGATTTTTTTTTTTAACTAGTATGTGTTTTGCATTCAAAATAGGACTAGTTTTTTTTCTAATCGCTGCTAAACTTAGCCTCAAATATGAGGATTCAGTATTGGGGTACAAATGTCAAATTTCAGAGGTGCTTCTATTCAGATTTTTTTTCACTGGGACTATGTGGACATATTCATAACCTTGATTTGACACAAACCAGAGAACATCTGGAACCACATGTGTTTTGCTGACTTGCTTCATGCTGTATTTAAATTTTTTAGGGGTCACTGGTCACCTCAGCTGTTCACTGTCATAGTCACAGCCTGGTGGCCAGAGCTCTGTCAAGTTCTTTCTCCTGATCAGGAAACAGCTGAACAGCTTCTGCCTTATCTTTCCGTTTGCAGAAGCTTGCACCAAGGTCCCTATTCGTTCGTTCTTAGAAGACCGTGTGTAGATCACACAACCCGTGGACTAAGGCACTGAGCCTACAAACACTCCTGTGCTTAAGACTGCACATGTGAGTAGTCTCAAGGAATTCAGTCATATCATAAAGGTAAATAATAGGATCAGGACACAGTACATGATGCAACACATTATTACCGCTAGAAAAATCATCAGAAACCATCTCCTGTATCCTACCTGCCCTTTCCAGTATTCTTCCCCACATCCTCTCTGCTGCAAAAGACTTTGATTCACTGGGACTATTAAATGTTAGATGTAGTGCTATTCAGTGTGAACCAGATGATTCCCCTCTTGCAGAAAAGTTGTAGGTTTTTGTAAGAAAGTTTTCAATATTTTTTCTTTTTTTTTTTTTTTTATATAAAAAATAACCGATAGATCTGGTATAGTTACCCAGACTTATCCAGTTTATTGTTAGAGGCAATAGTCTTACAGCTTTAGGTAGCAAATTCAACAGGAGAATTAATTGCTTACAAAAGTTTTTAGAAGACAAGAGTCCCTGTAGAAAGGATCTGAGTAATATCAGATCTACATGATATGAAGAGCAAGTGGCAGATACACCCATGTGTTCTGAAAGATATTTAGGTAAAACCAGAGGCATCTTCTTCATGAGGCTATTTCCTAAGAGCGTGCTATTTCTGTATGTATGTGTTCAATTAGGCCCAGTGAAAAATTCAAAACCTTATCTAAACTGTAACAGCATATGCAATTAAGGAATATGTACTATAGCAAAGATGCTAATATTTATTTCCTTAAATGTCAATTAGAAAGTTATAATTTTTCACATTAGAAAATATCACTCCAGTAGTCAGTCATACATATAGTCAGTTTTTATATATCAGCTTTATCATCAGACTGGTAGTAACCAGAATGCAAGTACTAGGGTCCTGCAAATTAATAACGACAAATAAATCCTGCCACTCTTGCTGCTACCTAAACACGCTCATCAGCTTGCACAACTGGACACTAACCATAAGACCAAACCAGAACAGATTCTTCCCTAGGCTACTTTTGTTTACATCTAGGAAAAAACCTGTTCTTTAGTTACTTGAAGTTAAATAGCTCAACAAAAAATACTTAATATTCTTCCTATAGAACTTGATGGTACATTTATGTCAAAGATACTGTTAGCTTGGCTGGAAAATCCCTTAGGAAAAGTCTTACCTTATGTGGAAGAGACAAATTAAACCCAAGTTTGCAGCTTGAGACTTTTTTTTTTTTCTTCTAAGGATGAATTTATCTCTTTTCAGTTCAGTACCTCTGTGCTCTCTTCTGACCTAATTTTGTCTGTGATAAATGCCAGAGTTTCAGTGGAGTCACTTGAGCTGCTGTAAGAAAAGAACTGAAGTAAAAAAATGAATGCACTCAACATTCCTGCTCTGACAGATTGCTTGTCAGGACACTAAAAGCCTTGCAAGGCTATAGGTGAGGTAAAGCCCTAGAACTACCATTCTTTAGACAAAATTGCATTTCAGTTTTCTACTAATTATTGTGTACTAACATAATGAAGTTAAAGCTCATTCAGACTAAGCAGGTCTACAATTTGTACAGGCCTGATACAGGCTGTTTTATAGGATTCATTCCCAGGGGTATTGCATGGCTAGAGGACATTCAAATTAAATTTCAGCCTTGGTTTAGACAGGAGAAAGACAACAAATCCCTTCTACTGAGAGGCACTGCAAAGCACAGTTGGCCAAAGAAGTTTCTCAATTTAACTACTTTCTATTCTTCCCTTACCCAAGCACCTTACAGGGAATGTTTTTTCACTTGCTGATAGAGGGTCAGCAAATAGCATAGAAGACTAAACACAGCTGCATCTGCTCTTGCAAAAACAGGCAGAAACTGACCACAGGAGGTGCAGGGTGACTTCCCATCCCAGCCCCTCGGGGTGGATCCCGAGGTGTGGCGGAGGACCTGCCACCAAAGCTCATGTCGCAGGATGCGGCAGGCAGGAAAGCGCAGATGCATCAGGTAACAAAAACATAAAGAGGGCTGTACTGGCCAGGGCCAAAAGCTCCAAACCAGTATCCTGCCCCTGACGCTACCTAGTTATGAATCCTAGGGGAAATACCGAGGCAAGCACATCATGAGTTTTCCTCTACTGTATGCTCCCAGCTTCTGACACCCCGCAGCCTTGGGGCTTACTTGAAACAGCCAGCGTTTCCTTCCGAGGCTACCAGCAACATAAGGACTCACTGCTCACCCATGCTAAGACCCTCCTGGATTTACAGGATTCATATACCTCTACCTCAACAAGAGAAGAGTCCCTCATAGAGCAAAGACTTCAGCTGGAGGGGAAAACTAAAGTAGATCAGATATAGTCTCATAGCCACACAACACATTTAAGGAAGAGCCTTTCTCTAGAAATTGTCCCAAAGTGTGTGACACCTTATGAAACAGTTGGGGGAGGGAATATTAAACAATATGTGGCTACATGATATATAATCTTAAGATAATTTAATAAAAACATTATTAAAGGATTGTTTACAGTAGAAACTGCACCAAATTGTGCTATTTTAATACCATGATCAAGTTCACTGATCCACTGCAAACACTCCAAAGTACTTTTAACTTACCAGTAAACTTGCAAATATATGACTGTTCTTCTGAGGTCTTACATTTGCTGAACAGGTAAACATTTCATTACTTAGGAGCAAGAAAGGAATGCCCAATTCCATCTCCTGTTAGCAAAAAAACCCTTAAGATAACCTACCTGAAGCACACGAGAACGGAAGTTGGCTGCTTCTGCTGTTAACAAACACTTATTTCGTATGAGATGAGAAAGAAAATACTTTCATCAGAAAAACAAGTTATCCTCCACTAGAACAGCTCCATTCTTCCTAGAGCGTCCCCTCAATTCTCTGAAAATGCAAAAATAAATGAAAACATAACCTTTTTTTAAGGAATAAGATTATCAGATTTTTGAACTAATAGTGAAACACAGTATTGTAGATATGTTAAGGGTACAGTGTTTCCCAAGCCTATATGATAAAATTCCTCAATGTCTTAAAAGATTGACTGAGGCTCTGAAAAGTCAATATTTAATAATACACGTCAAGTCTGACTTTCAGATGCCCAAGTGATCATTTAAAAAAAAAGAAAAATCAATATTTAACACAGGACAGCTACAGCTCTTCTTCACTTCATTATTGCTAGAAAGATGGGTAAATTCACATGACGACTGCAAAACAGCACACACACATTGCTTAGGTATTATCAAAATTTGCAGACCTACATAAGAGGAACACGTTTGTGAAAGTTTTTATGGTCCATATTCTTGTTTTTGAAGGAAGAATAGATAGCTTTCATATATCCTACCATTTAAACATTTCTTCATCTCCTAGAGAAAGTTTGGATTTTCAAAGAAGGTTTAAGGAAATTGTTGTCCCCTAATGTCAATGATACTAAGGTGTTTACTGTAGTACTGTCTCTTTTGAAAGCTCACCCTAAATTAAAAAGAAAATGTAAAAGGCATAGACATAGACATATTAATCATTAGTATTCTCCCTTGCACCATGCTTCCCCCTCTTTTTTTTTTTCCACCGTACTTAAATACCCAAGCCAAACAAAAGCACCCTGATCACACAGAACTTCATAGGAGACAGTCAGCTTAAAAAAAAAAAAAAAAAAAAAAAAAGCATGACTTGGGCACCCCAGTTTCTTTTTCAGCAATGAGATTTAAAGACCTCGGTGCTTCTGATGTCAGAATAGTAGCATTTCTTTTCTAATGCTATTTTCTTAAAATAAATGATACTATTACTTATACACCATGCAACCAGTATCAGAATACTAGTTATGGAAAACATAGCAGCAATATATTCAAAGCTTCATATTGGTGCTGTTACATGTTTTCCTAGTTTTGGCACTCCTTTTATAAGCACTTTTTAACTTGTACTTGAATTGTTCTGGCCCTTAAACCTTTTCCTCAAATTGCTGAATAGGATTTTAGAAAAAACAGTTGGGACTGCAGTAGAGAAAGGAAAAGAAAATCATGTTTTGTATATGTCTTGTGTTGTTCTCTGCCTTCCATGATTATAGAGATAACAGGATTTCCAAAACCGGGCTTCAAAACTGCACATTTCCTCCAGTTGAAAATCAGGAAGTGCATTTACCTGTGAGAATTGGAGGAAGTTACAGACATACATTCAGCACTAGTTTGTAAAGTAAAATATTGACAGAGATGTTGTTGTTATTATTATTATTATTATTATTTTAAAAAAGATTACCAGAACCACTTGGCACCAGAAACTAACAGGGGTAAAGACAGCTAAGCCTCATCTTTCTGGTATGTCTGTACCACAACAGGAGCCCTGGTAAGGCAACAGGCTTAGGGTGCTACCTAGCAATTTCGCAGCCCGGTGCCAAAGATTTTTGCAAGGAAGCGTCAACTGCGTGAAAACAACTCCTATGAATCTGTTTGGTTTCTGCGGCACCATCAGTAGAGTAGCAGTGACTCTGGATTCAGATCTGTTTCTTCTAAACTTTTCAGGGATCACAGAGAAGGAGCTGTCCCAGTGCATTTATGCCACTTAACTCCCAAGAGGACTTTGCACAGTGGTTTGATCTACTATGACAGAGGGGACTGGAAAGCAGCTAATTCTGACACAAGTGATGACAGCAAACCTTCCCCCCCCCCTTCAGAAGGAGAGAAGTACAACCAAATAAGGACTAAAAGCTGGATCCTAGGACCTGTTGCCACTAAATGGTCATTTCAACAAGGCTGTTTTGCACTGGTATCCAAGTTGCTGCTGCTGTTTGTGCAAACAGCAATCAGTGGTAGCCATGCAAAAAGCCACGTACAAAACAAATGACCTCTGGAATCGTACAGTTCAGTTGGGATACAAAGGCTTTAACAGAAGAAAAAAGGTACAAACTAGAAGCTGAAAATGACAGTGTAAGTCCCAGTTTTATCTTCAGTATTTACCCCCCAAAACCAGCTTGGCTGAAATTCCATTTAGCACAGAAATAGCTAATAGCTGAATAATTCCCTATGGTGCACACACTCCAATAGTTTTAATATCAGCACAATAAAATTGAATTTTAATTTACTTTGGCATTACAATTATTCTGAGTGTTATTCTGCTTTCAACTATATTGCAAATAACATATTCTTTCATATTACCTATAAAGTGACAATGTTATTGAAGAGAAGAAACACAGATTAGACTTGGAGTGTGAATATATCAGATACCGAGGGCTAACTAACATTCTGAAAAGTGTGTTTGTTCCACATAGCACTCCAAAACCTGTATACGTGTATTTGACCTATTATCTCTATAGACTTTTTCATAGTTTTTTTACACTTTTTATATGCTTCATTACTTTTGAAAGTGATTTTTAAAATTAGTACTTTTTCAAAAATCAAAACCAAAGGAAAAAATCTTAAATCATTTTTAAGGTTGCATATTTGCAGAGGTCTGAGTAGCTTTGAACAAAAATATTATCAGCTTTCAAGATGGAGCCACTGAACCCTTGCAAACAAATCTGCTCGCACGGCAACCTACAGCCATCCAGAACTTGTTAAAATATAAGTCTGGAGGTTTTTGTTTTCTTCTGAACATACAGTATATTCCATTTTCTCCTTTGTGGAGGAAGAATCAAAACACACACACAAACACACACATATATATATATATATATATATATACACACACATTTGTGCCAGTCCTGGACTACAGCCAGCAACTGTTCTGTCTAATCTGTAGGAGGAACAGATGAAGACTGGCTTGACAGTACATAATCAAGACTTGGTTTTAACATATTTCAGGCTTTCTTGAGTGGGAAAGAGGGAGCATTCAACCCGCTTCTCTAGAAGCTCGTGGTTCTAGAAGATGCAATACCCCAATCAGAAATGTAGTCCTCAAACACATGGCCTAACCTTATTTTTCTTTTATTTCTGCTCAGCTTCCTTTCCATACACAGGGGAGGACATCTTTTTCTTCACTCTGTCTTTTAAAATTAAAAGCTGTTCAAGAGAGGTATTCACTCTTACTGTTAATGATTTTAGTACACTAACAGCACAACTTTTCTCTCAGCTGGGGTTTCAAGAATATATTCTAACACAAACCAGAAGGTGATGATGAGACTACACATCTCCAAATTTTGTGTTCCTCCCTGCCTCAAGTGAGTATCAGGTCCAGTTGCTGAAGGGCTGTATTTACTCAGGGATACCTGCTCATAAACCACGACAGAAAATACTCAGCTCTCCAAAATTGAAAGCACGTTTCCAAGAAGCATATAATCAATCTTTCAGAGGAGGAATAGGGCAGGAATCTATTTTTCATACTTTTATAACCCCTCATTACAACATATCACATTAAGATTTTTCCAAGCGTGCGTCATTTCAGACCGTACAGGTTACAACTACATATTCCCACTGAACGTTTCCATTACAGCATAAACTTTGCTGAACGAACTACACAGAAGACTTACAAGCGTTGCTGGACTATGTTAGTTTTAACACACAGGACAGTGAAGCAGTTCAGAAATCTCCCAGTATAATCTAGGAAGAGCTTAACAACAGCAAAACCAAAGACTATAATGATAAAAAACTATTTACTGCACTTTCATTCTGCAAAAAGGTATGCAATAGCTGGTAATAATGTAAGGGCAGGTAAAGTTCTTTTTGTCTGGAGTTTATAAAAAAAAAAATTGCTGTTTTTATTTTACATCTCCCACTGTTGTAGGCACTCCATTAAGAAAAATTCAGTATCAGTCTGGCATTCCATAGCTACAGGTTGCTCACTCCAGGCTGAACCCAGCAAATTTGCATAAAAAGAACAAAGATCCATGTGATAAAAGAACTGAGCGTTATTACCACATCCACTAAGTCCATCCTTGACTTTCAGCAAACTGTCTCTCTGAATATTTTGTAACGATATGACGTGCAACTGAAGAGTCACTGCTACTTTTCAGCAAAGCATTTGGAAGCGGAACTATGGAAAAAGCTCAGCACCAGAAGCATGACATATTTCCTTCTATTCAGTGCCAGGATTTTGGTAGAGCAGGCTGGCAGGTGAGGACTGCTGTCAGCTCTCGAGCTTTCCATTTGCAAAGTGACAGAAGTCCACCATCACCAGGCTGACACCCATATGATGTGCTGCCAGCAGTCCACAGTGTGACACAGCCGGGACAATAAGGCTGAGCTCTGTGTAGCAGGTAGAACATCATCTTTGGTCAAGAAAGCAGGAAGGAAAGCAGCAAGCACACAGCAGCTGCTGCATTCATGAGATCCATCCAACAGCAGCTCTTTAGCATGGACACCACAAATGGCCTAGTGCTGGCCTCGGTTCTCTAGCTCTTGCAGAGTGCTATAACTTACAAGCAGTGGAAAAGTATTACGGCAAGAAAGAAAAATACAACGGGTCTTGAGAGTTGGGGATTTAAACTTCTTGGTGATATATGAAAATTGAGTATCAGAGAGATTTTGCGCTGTAAAACTGGCTTCTATCTAATAGGGCAAGTTTGAGTAAATAAACATGTATCTTCTTTTTTGCCCATATGACTTCATATACTGTTAGGTTGATAAGGGGAGAAAAAAATTTCAGAAGTCCTAAAGCACATTGGGCAAGGAAAAATACTTGCAGGAAAGCTCTTGTAGATATGCTACAGCAGAACCAAATTGCATCCATCTTTATGATTTTGATCACGAGCATATCTAAACATCTCTGGTTCTCTCTGACCTTTTCAGATAGTGCTATTTTGGCCTTGCACGCATGGGACTGAGTGACGCAGAGGAGCAAACATTGAGCACCACTTAAATTCATCAGAAATGAGAAAGTCACCAACAGTCCTGGTCCAAAAATTGTAAAAGACTAATTGTACCTTCCAATATGTGCAGCAAATAATATTATGCTGCTTTATACCTTTTTCCCTCACTACAACTTTGGCCAGCCATGTACTCTGTAATGCACATCTCAGGGTTTTGCGTAGGAGGAACTCCTTACCATCTGCAGGATGAAGAAACATTGTAATATGTGCCATGAGAAAGGCAAACACAAAGGCAAGACAGAGTCAAAGGAGAGAAAAGTATCTCTCTGGGGAGAGTTTTCTCTCTTCATTCAGCCTCCTGGTACAATATCAGCTAGTTTCGTGAGTGGTAAGTGATGCAGAGGGTAAGTAGCAGAAAGCTACTTGGGCACACACCCAGCCCAGCGTTACACGCTGAGAACCTGCACTCGTGCACTCGCTGCCAGAGGACCACCATCCTCTTCTGTACCCTGGTCATGGCAGAGCGGGGCCGCAGACGTTTTCCCTGCCCTCCCTCATGCCAAGGAATGACCCAACCTTTGCCTGCCCTCCACTTGCCAGCCTTGCAAGTGGAACCAATAGCTGGCTGCAAATTAGACCAGTACATGCTGAACATACCACTCTGGAGAGCCTATTTAAAAGGTTAATAACTTTTTTAATCCAATTAGAGAGCCTAATTAGCTAAAGTAATCTTTGGTCTGCCTACTAAATCTCAAACTAGGTGAACACAATAAAGATTAATCTCTTCTTCGTTTTTTCGTAGGCACCAAATAGGATGCTGGACACCGCCGATCACCTCTGTTTTCAGGTAGGCACCACGATGATGCTTTCTTCAGAGCAAGTTCAAATACAGCAGAAAAGCTCAAGCCACAGACCTTGTGCACCAGTATCACGACCAAAGTATCGTGATGCTGATACTTCAATCCTGACAAGCAGGTAGGCAACACTGCCATACACACTACCATAGAGACAAAACCGCCAATTTTGGAGTAGCTAACATGACACATTTGGTCAAAATAATCTGATTTGCTAGGAACGGTAGCAGTTAAAACCACAGTGCCCAAAATTATAGACAGCAATTTTATTTCTTCACTCAAGTACCTCTGGGGAATTTTTCCTTTGTGACTTAGACCAAACTCAGATCATCTTGTTTTCACTGTTGCTTCTTCACGTGCATGCATTTCCAAACAGGCAAGAAACCTGTTAGTTAGTTACTAACCCACTAACTAGTTAGTAGGTAACCAGCTCTAGGCATTCAACTGAAACCCTGTTCCATCATTTCATAAACTATTCTTTCTCTTCCCTGCTACGCATCAATAACAGCCATAAAAAAACCCAAACCAAATCAAAACAAAACCCCTAATTTCCTAGCAACTTTAAAAATAAAAATAAAATAATAATAATTTTTTAAAAATCTCCAACAAAAGCTCCTGAAAACTTCCAGAGTATGGCTATCTTGAGTCTGTCATTAGCACACAACCTCAAGATAGAAAGATAAATTCAAACCACGTCAGATTATTTTTAAACATCTTCTAATACGCTATCCTCAATTCTTTTGTTCACGGGCACCCCAGGGTCTCAGAAAGGCCCACCAGTTTCCTAGGAATGCTTCCTGGGAGCTGGTACATCCTGCCAAAGCCACGGGATTGGTACCAATCAAAAAGTGAATTTCAGAGCAAAAGGACCAGCCGCTACAAACGTTGCACTACCAATCGCTGGCCATTTTAAAATCAGAAAGCTGTTTAGCACGAATGGCAACACTAACTACAGCCACGAGAACAAACTACTGAAAGAAGCTACCCTAACAAAATACCGAATCACTTTGGGCTTTCTCTAGTAAAAGCCACACCTTATTTCCAGCCCAAGGAAAGAAAGAAAGCGTTCCGATTCACATGAAGACACGAGCAAAAAAGTGTAAAATTATGTTCCCTTGCTGCAGCCAGCTGCAGGTACGAAGCATCACGAGAAAAAAACAACATCCACGGGACCTCTGCGCAGGCAGGGCAAAGCGTAGCGTTAACTGCCAAAAAAGTCAAACGTATTTTAAGACGCCCCTAGCTTTTTAACGACTCGAGCAGCTTCGGTGTTCCTCCAGGAGCAAAGCACGGGGAAGGTCTGCCCAAATCTCCCCTTACGCATCCCACCGGCAGCCCGAAGAGCTGAGCGGCTGCCGCCGGTCACTCCTCTGACCTGCCGAGGCTCGGAGCGAAGAGGAAACGAGAGCCGCGGGCAGCGACCCGCGGCGGCCCCCGCCCGCCGCTCCCCTCCGGGGCCCGCCGGCGGCGGCGGCGGCTCAGTGGCGGCCGCTGGCCGCCGGGGGTCGCCCCAGCTCCGCAGACGGGCAGCGGCGGCGCCGGCTGCCCCCGCCCCGGGGCCGGCGCACACGGACACGGCGGGCAGCGCCGCGTCCCGCGGGGCGGGGGCACCGCTCGCTACCCCCCACCCGTGTCACCAAACCCCACCGCGGTCAGGCGGTGGGAACCGCAGCCGCCCCCCCGCTACGCGGCTCCAGGGCAGCCCGCGCCTTTCCGTGGCAAGAGCAAGCTTGTCACCGGGTCCTACGGGCGATGGCGGGGTGGCGGAGAATTAAGCCCGAGGGAAATTGGCCTCAACGCGTGGGAAATGCCATCTCCTGCCCGCCTGTGCCTGGAAATCCCTTGCCCAGGGGCAGAGAGCAGCCTGAGGTCTTACAGAACTACGGGCCCCGGCACAAGCAACGCCGCCAGCTGTTGCTCTGCAGTTTCTCATCACCCAAAGCCAGACTTCGGTACTTGCAGTAAATCTACAGACAGAAGAAGTTGAAAACATTTCAGAATCCTGTTCCCCTGGAGATTAAAACCCCACAGCCTTCCCAGATGAGCAGCTGTCTCCACCACCGCAGAAAGCATTCACGTTTTTAACGGGAGCGCGGGCGGTGATTCGCTTCAGGCCTTAGCAGACCCTAGTCCCTGAGGCAATATGTCATCAGAGACCCTGAAGGGATCACTTACACCATTAGGCTCTCTAGAAAATGCAAAAAGCATGACCGGCATAAAAACAAACCAACCCCAGACCAGACGAATCCCACAGGCACTCTAAAATCTGCAATATAAAAGCACTGTCAATCATACATATGTTTTATATACACTTAAAGAAGAAAGAAACTTAACATATTCTTTTAAAATTATTTCCTATGTAGGTCCGCTGAAAAGCTCAACGGGAAAGTTAAATAATAAAAATTATGTATAGACTGTCACTGAACACTCCAGTGAAAACTTCCAGATTCCTACTTGAGGGAGATGGGCCATTTAAGATAAGAAACAGAAACTTTTAAAATATTTTAATACAGTAGGTAAGAGCTTGGTCAAAACTGAACAAATAGGAAACTTCCAAGTACGTTAACTGTATTCCTCATCATTAGGCTGTCACCATGTAAGATTTTTCAGCAAGCAAAGGTTTCAGTTTTAGCATATCTGTGGTCGTCTGCACTCTGTCTGATGTCATTTTAACCGGAGTGTTTATATTTCCCTGGTGTAGGAGGCCTACTACTAATGCTGAAATTTGTAACTTGGGGACTCAACACGTAGAAGCAGCTTCCCATATGCAACCTGATCATCTCCTACACAACCCTGCTGCACATGCTGTCGGGACATTTGCTATTACCCTGGAGAACCACGAAAACTATTTAATGACAGCACACTGTGCTGCTGTCAAAGAAAGTCTAGCGTCAAGTCTAACTGCATCAAGTGGTACAGGGAGCTCCACCATTACCTATGGGGAGAGACCACAGACCACCAGAGGAGCTATCCCATTACAGTCTTGTGACTTTTAACGCTGCCCGAGATGGCTGTAAGACCGAAAGTTTATGTTTTATTCCAAAGACGTTCTTGTGGTGCCATGACATACAGGTTTCTTGTTACTGGGACCTACTTTCCAGGAGAAGCAGTCAGGTCCTGAAAGACCTCTTCATCAGTGAGCTGAAATACAAGCAATAACTGATGAAATCTGAAAACAATGGAAAATTTGAGGGAAGGATATACATTGCCATGAGTCAGTCAATTACACTGTAGCTGAGACTACTCAGTGAGCTGGATTCAGTCCAGTGCTTCACTATTTAGGAAGCAAGAACATCACTTCACTTACCCAACAGGGCTAGTACCCTAGAAAGGAGAGGCTCAGAAGGGACTTGAAGTAAAAATGAGCTTGCAGGTGCGACACTAAACAGGAGAGTGGCAAAGCAGGCACTCAGCCAACGAAGGAGGCTGCTGGTGGACAGAATTGTCAGCTCCGCACCCACTCTGCCGATGCATGAGCCTGGAGTCGCAGTTCTGCCGATGACAAGGGGAAGGAGGGGAACAGCCAGTGTGCGGAGAGTGACTCCTGTGGAAAAGAGGGGGCTCCTCCCAACTGTTGCCATCCTTCCCACTTCCAGAAACAGCATGCCTGACTCCCTAGGGCTCCTGCCCAAAATGCACCCATTTCTTCTCCCTCTTCTACAGCAGAAGGGAGCCCTGCTCCTTTGCCTTTCATGGCCAAATCCAGCTTTGCCTACATTGCTGAGAAGTGTTGAATCTCCTCCGGGCAAAGAGCCTGCAGTTGATCAAATGCAAGATGAGGGAAAGCAGCAGCCTTCACTCTCCTGCTCTGCAGAAATACTGATGGAATATCTCTGTCCATTCACACTCGAGTGTTTCCGTAGCTGGTAACACCTCTCATTTCTTTTCTGCTCTCTGCTGGGATCAAACTCCACAGTACTTTCACTCTGGAAAGAGCTGTTACACTACAGTATTTAGAAGTCCTCAACATTTACTCATAGTCCAGCACTTCCCTTTAGACTTTCTTTGTACAGCAGCCTTTTATAGAGGACTTGAAAACAGCATTTATAACCACTAGCACACCACGTAAAACTAAATTATACAATCTTAAAAGCAGAAATAATACAAGACAAGTTAGTTTAAAACTGGCTATATATATTACTAGCCTCTCTTCCTCTCTTAGCCAGAGTTTACCAGTATTTGGTAGCTAGCTTAGACCTCTCGTAACCCTCTTTGCCAAACGAATTTTTTCCTTAAAAGAACATTATAGTCTGCCCCGAGCCCACTACTTAGTTTCAAAAGTGCATTAGTTGGGAACAGTGGGGAATTAGACAAGTAATAGGACAGAAATAACTGAGGATAACTGTGAAGTTTCATAACTTCACTGAGCTTCTGATAGAAAATAGCCATCCAAACTCATCATACTTTCTTCCTTATCACCAAGAATTGACGCATTTACAAAACAAGCAAACCTATATAAAGCAGAAACCCCATAAAATTACTACAAAGCAGATACAAATCCATCATAAACGCTTTGAGTCAGTATTTTTAGCTGTATGCCTACTGCAGGAACAAAGACAAGAGAACAAACACACTATCCATTCAAGTGCCCTCCCTAAGGGATTATGGCCAGTTTTAACACTTGCCAGATTTTACCTAGTGGCTTCTACTTTCTTAGAAAAAATACTCAGCTTTCCTAATCTTGTGGAGCACTGTGTCAAGGGAGAAATTATTTTACTTTGTTACTAATTAGAAAACAACATTATGGCTCTTCTGTCAACTACAACCAGCAGGTAATTAACTCCACCACTTTCCATTTCAGTAAAACAACTTCACAGAGCACAAAGAACGACAAAATCTCTTAAGTCCAGTTAACACAGAGATGTCACCGTCTTCAGTGGAAAAGACAAAAATGATGGCAAACAAAATCAGTACTGTTTTACTTGCCCAGCGCAAGGCATTTGAGTAACAGGATTAAACTGGACCAAGAAAAAAGGGGAGGGGGAGTCGATTCTTAAAACACAGCAGTATAAATCTTTATATGCAATGTATATTGAGGACTCCATCCCACAGACGGAAAAGTGAGAAATCATCTGTTCAAGCACCTTGCAACAACCACATAACTAAAATAACCATCAGCTGAGAGTGGAACAAGTGTCTGTGCCAAATACAATGAAAGGTCTTAATCTCATGTTCAAATGCATTGGAACAAATTTTCCTTCAGAAATTCAAAGAGAAATTGTACATATTCCAAAACAGAATGTACTTGTTCACAATAGACTGTAAGCATGGAAGGGAGAAGATACATCTTTTTTAGCATCCAAACTCCACTTGGACTTCTCAGAACAGTATTATCTCCCTCAAGGAATGGGGGTTTTGTTATTTGATTGGGGGGGGGGGGGGGGGGTGGTTGTTGGTGTATTTTGGTTGTTTTGTTTGTTTGTTTGTTTGTTTTAAGAATCTGCTTTATGAGATGTAAAACTTAAAGAATCTTTCCAAACAAAATAGCTTCATAAGCAGATTACAAGAACGTATTACCTTGAGCCGTTAAAAGTTACACAAGATTTTCAGTTCCATAGATCAAGGTTTCTCTCAAAAGCCTAACACTCCAACCTCTTCCGTAAGAAAACATGAGGTTTTCTTCAAACTGCATTACTTAACACTGACTTTTTTTTACTTAAAACTTACTTGAAAAAATGTTTTTTTCCTAATCCATATAAAAGTTTACTATGTTTACATAGTAATTCCCTCTGCCTTATGATTCTGTATTATCTGTAATAAAAAAAGCAACCCCTCCCCAAACTCCCACAGGTTTTCCAAGCCCTAAGTCCACAGTTTAATTGAAAGTTTCACTATTACAGTACAAGGTCACAGACAAAATCCAAGTTTTGTTTCTTGAAGGAAATCTATAGGAATTATTGCTCTCTCCCTGTTTCCTGCATGTCCGTGAAATACAAATGGGTTCAGAGAACTTTAACACAGATAATGAAGAAGATACAGTCCCACAAAGTGATAGGAAATACCTAGATACAGAACACAGATATGGGTAGGGACTGCACAGATACTAACTTAAGCCAGCACAGCAAGACATAGCTGCTTTTTGCCAAAATTTATGTTTGACTGCGGTTTTAATAATTCAAGACAAAGTATGAGGATCAGGGTAAACTGAAGATTATTCAACATCAGGAACAGCCTCTACAGCCTTCATAAACCTGGATAGACAATGCCGAGATACAGTGCACGAGACACCCCCCACGCTTCTGAAGTGCCCACTTCAGAGAGTGCTCGGTTACAGCAGTCTCCAACAAATTATTTACTTTTTTTTTTTAAACATGCCAAGAGACTACACAGAAAAAGTCTGCAGCTTGAGCTAACTACCCATAACTTCCCTATTTCAGGCTCTCAAATGCTGAGTTGTCAGACAGCATGGGCGTGGACGGTGTTATTTGACCCACAGATCCTGCAAAGGCATACACACCAGAGCAGTTCCAAGAAAAGCACTCTGGAGCTTGTAGAGGTGAAAATTGAAGCCCACACTAATCAGATGGAAGCAGAAGAATCCTGGTTCACTCGCTCTACCTGGTAATGAAGGCACAGTGGTTGATGGTGAAGCAAAAACTAAACAAACTAGAAAGCTTGCAAAGTGGATACTGAAGTGACTTACATGGGGAACAACAGGGCAGGGGGGAAATAAAAAAAATAAAGAGTGAATGAAAGAACCATGAGGCCCAAACCTTTATTTGAGAGGTACTTCAATTAGGATACGAAGGGAGAAATGAAGGATGACCATATCCTTAACATTCATTATGAATCCATCCAGTGAATGCCATTCTGAAGCCTTTCTCACTCTACGTTTCTCAGCCTGAGAGAATGGGATTTGGTTTGATCCTAAGCAGCAGAAAGCAAGTCAAGCTGTTCTTTCAAAGTGCTGCCTCAAGAAGCTGTTTCTGACAAGTGTGAGTCTCTTCCTGCTACTTACAGTGAAGATCTGAAACTCATGGTGAAGAAAAGTTTGTAGCCAAGTCCAAGATTTTAAGGGCATGACAAAGTTGCAGCACATATGTATACGGTAACGATGGCTGGAGCTATAAGAAATACAGCTGTCTGCAAGTGTTTTGTGGCTTTGCTCTCATAAGGATCAAAACTGAAATAGAAGAGCAGTAATGTTCTGCTGATGCGAACTCAACTAGGGGAATACCAATATCATTAGTTTGTCTACAAAGACACTCCTTAGGAATTAAGAGTGTTTTCAGTTAAAAGCTTATCCCATCAAGCCCAGGATTTCAAAGGATCTTCAAGGACACAATACGTAAAGGAAAACTGGATACCAATCACATGAAAAATAATTCTGTTTCACTTGAAAGAATCACTCCCTTTTTGAATTCCACCTACTGCATTTTGCTAAAAGACCTCTTTATGTTTATGTTGTTTCTCTTTATGGACCTTTGTGTTTGTTGGACAGTATCAGATTGTTCCCTGTGTGCTACTCTTTGTTGGGTACCTTTCTGGAGCTGCAGTCTTCACATGCATGCTGGAGCAGCCTAAAAATAATCTGAAAGATATTTAATACAGACATTACCAGGTGGGTTTTTTTTTTTAATGCCTGAACATGAAGCATATGCTTTTGACTATGCTCATACTTCACATTTTCTAGAGCAAATCTGTTCATTGCATCAGTCATTCACTGCAGTTAAAGTACAGATTGTCCACAAAGCAATGGTGACTCAGTAATGAAGGTCTAAGTCTACCCCCTTGCTTAGGGTGTCATTTCAACATCAGCACATCTAAGTAGTACAAATTCACTCATCAATCCTCATCGTTTGTTCAGATTAATTCTGCTGGTTCTCATGGACTTCTGCTAGGCTGGAACTAACAGATCTGTTACAGCAGCTTTAACTAGAAACAACAGGATATTTGATACTACCAAAATATCAGTTAAAAGTGCAGCAATATGATAGGTCAGCTAAAAAGAAGACACATGGCGGGGGGGGGGGGGGGGGGGCAGGGGGAGGGCACATAACTGAAAGACTGAAGTGCCTTATGGGTCCTTCATGTTATGAAGCAACATCTGGAAAAAAAACCCCTTGCATTTAATTGATGGCACAGGTGATTTAGTAAATGAATTTGGGTTAAATTCCCTTAATCTTTTTGTTCTGTAAAGTGAAAAAAGCCTGATAAAAATCTCACAGTTCCCACACTGAAGAGAAATATCTACTTACATTATTCAGTCACAGATTATTAGGTAGCCAAATGAACAGTATTGCTTTACTACCTTAGAGTTACTTGTATAGGTTTTGCGCTAGGTATCATGAATCCAAGCTAGCAGCTATCTTAGTGCAGTGAAGAGCAACGTTTTTTAGGACAAAAAATAGTGTCTTAATGATTCAACTGAAGGTTTAAATTCATACGGGATATTTAAAAGATAGTAGAATAGTAAAATACTTATATATTTATTTCTGCTCTACTAGACAGACCTCAAGTCAACTCAAAATTCAGGTCATTGCAAATTAATACATATTTAACTTCAGTACTATGAACTACAATGGACTATTTTCACACTTTAGAAACTGAAAAAAAACTGAAAAAAAGAACAAATAATCTCATCCTTGCTTGCTTCCTTTTAATTTAAATATTTTAGATATTCTTATCAAGTCAAATACTTTCTTCCTCTTTTTTACCTTAGAAAGAGTGCCTTTTCCCCCGTGTTTGTCATGGAAGATTACACATATGATGAGGGTAACTAGTTCCTGCAGGGTTAGAGGGGAGCTTTCCTTAAAAGTTTTCACAAACATTCGAATTCAAAACCTGTTAGCAACAAAGAAATAAAATTGCTTTCACTTTTAATTGTTTTTACAGTTATTGAAAAAGGCAAACAAAAGGTCTAATCTGTTCAAAACCTTGTTTAAAAATACACAGCACTAAGTAGGCATGTTCTCGAGTTTCCAAAGTGCAACAGATGTCAAATGTGAAATCTTTGAAAATGCATCTTCACCCTTTTCATAATATGCATATCTTCTTCCTTGAGAGGTGATATTTCACACATCAATAGTTTCAGACTTAAAAAAAGGCTTCTGAGGAGTATTGCACTTGTAAGAGTTCAATATTCTTTTTTTTTTAATTTGATAAAATAAATGGATAGTTTGATAAAGTATGAAGCACTCAAATATTGAAAACAGAAGAGGAAAACATCCCTAAAAAGATTTTGAATTGAAGGCCACACTCTATTCACTGTATATTGTGATCCAGTATCTCTCAAGAGTGAACTACTTTCAAGATACGTACCAAGACTGAACTCTGCCTCTTCTTGCATACGAGATGCCTACATTTATGCCCGCTACATTTCTAGGTGGTCTGAACTTAATCACTCCTTCCCTCCCTCTGTGTTCTTTTATTAGTAGGTATTTGAATAATCACCACTTAAAAGCCTGTAATGAAAAGTTGAGTGCCGCTCCAATAAAAACATACAAACAAATATTCACATATTTTACTGTTCTAACACAAAATGTTCTCTATAAAGAGCAGGAATCAAAATAGTGTCAGGTAACAGGATTACCTAAAGGACACAATAAATTTCTTTTTCCACAAAATAATTAAGCTTCTTCATTAAAACCAGACAGTATTTCAGTTCTACAAAACAAGCCCTATAGATCTTTTCTTTTACTTGCAATAGAAATTTAATTAGGACAGATAAAAGACTTCTGAGATACTTTGTTGCAACAATAGCAACCCATTTAAAGTAAGGAATTAACGTAAGGTTTTGTTTCTGGTCACTTACATGACTAAAATACCGATTAAAAAAAAAAAAGGATTAATTCTTAAGCTTCACAAATTCCACTTTTTTAAAACCTGTACTTCCTCTACTTGAATCAATTTCTAGAAAATTTTGCTCAGGGGGTATAATATATTTCTACTGAAAATACCTTTTTTTTTTTTTTTCTCTTCCTAATTTTTTTTTTAGAATAGAAGGAAGATGCCATTATTGTTTTGCTTCAAAAGCCAGTCCCTACTATCAGAATAGACTTGACATGGCCACAGACACACACAAAGTGTTCGGGTGCAGTATCATACAGATCAGTAAAGAATATACAAAAGAAACGTAGTGTATAATACTGTGACAGTTTTTCAATATATTCACATACAGTAATCTCTGACTACCTGTAACTAAACTGGCCATAAATCCTGAAAAACCTTGTCTATAAAATTGAGTAACCCATCAATATACTGTATCTCTTCTAAAAATACCCGTATTTTACACTAATATACAAGGTATCTGCTTGCAAACACAGAAGTAGCCATAAATAAAACTTTATTCTTTCATTTCATTTACAAGCTACCAAGTACCATGTATTTACACAGCACTGGACACTTAAAGTAGTTGCAGTCACAAAATGATCCAGACAGCTGTTGATAAAGTAAAGGATCTTAAGATAAAAGCAAAGTAATACTGTAACAGATAAGTGGCAAAAAGAGCAGTTTTGCCGTAATGATCAGACTTGCATGTTGCATCAATTCTGGTTGAAACGACTGAGCGCCATGCGATTCTCAGCTTTAATTGTTTGCAGTCTGGCTAAAGTTGTACAGTCATTTCTCTTTTGCAGTTATTAAAATAAAAAAGTTAAAAACTATAGCAGCAACAAGCAAACCCTGTGACAGGAAGGCAAGGTTTAAGAACTAAAAAAGTTTATACAATGTGCTTAGGAAGGTTGCAGAATTTATCTTCCATCAGCTGGAGTTCGACTGAGTGACAACATGATTCGGGCGTATCTTTCACACAGTTCATGTGTGGAGTAGGAGGGTAACTTTGGCGGGTCATTGAAACCTTTAATCTCTGTAGAACAATCTAGCAGTTTTGGCAGGAAATCTGTCAGCTTTTCTTGCAAGTTAGCTGCAAATAAAACAAGAAAAACAAACATAAGCATTTATGTCTGCATGTAGAATTCTCCTTTTTCTGCCCAACATTGACTTATTTTTTATTGGTGGGTGGGAAGAGGAGGAGTTTCACTTGGAATATTCCACTTTCTTCAGGTCTGCCAGCAATAATTAGGACATACCAATTCCTAGTAAGATGTTAATATAAATGCCCCTTCAGATGGTCTAACACCACAAATTTTTCTCCATTCAAAAAGCATGTTTCCTTTAAGGCCTAATACCCCAGTGCAATATATGGAAAAACTATTTACTTAAATGTCTACGGGATTATTCAAGACAAGGTAGCTCAAAATACATTACCAAGGCACAAAAGATAGAAGCTCAATTCAAGACATTGAAAACATCACGTTTATATATATTTAAAAAAAAAAAAAAAAAAAAAAAGGTTTGCAAGGGCCTTTTACCTTAATGAATAAATGACTTACGTTCCATTTCTTGTCCAAGATAGGAACACCAACGGTTTCTCATATCTTCCACAGCAACAATATCTTTTTCTTCCATTTCATCCACCAGTAGTAATGGCAAACACGGGACAATAAGCTCGTTCATAATGATCAGGCCATTATTTACTTCCTGATCATCTCCTGATTCAAACAGTGCTGCAGCATGTTCATTTAGTTTCTTCATAAACCACCACAAAAAAGGAAAGCCTTTAAGTATACAGCATTTCACATTCTACCATGCATCAGTTTCTGTTTCTTTTAAAGCAGCCTTCCTACAAAGCTACCTGGTAATTTGAATTAACCACAGTTGCGCTTTAACATTTACAGCAATGATGCATATACTCTATTAAACCACTTGATCTTGTGCTATTCCTCAAAGCCACTTCATTTGATACCTGCCAACTCAACCTTTGCAGCTGTTCTTTTTAAAGACTGAGGTCCTATCACCTGCTTTTGTTTTCTCAATATTTAGCAATATTGCTAAAAGTGACATAATCAAAGAAAAAAACCCTTGTTTCCTGCTGATGCCTTTTCCAATATTTGTCTCCCTATCAAACTGTGGCAATAGGGTGAGTGTGCTCACCAATACTGTCAACTGTTGTTCCTACCTAGCCTAGACATGATGGCAGTGAGCACACTATTTACTATCATAAGGATGATGATTAATTATTCAAAAAGGAAAATGGGAATAATGTTTTCCTTCTTTCTTTGGCTTTTTTTCCTGACACAAATCTAAGTATTAACTTGTTAATGAAAGGGGTTTTGGGTTGGTTTTGGTTTACGTGATGGCAACATTTTTTTACTAATTAATTTTGTTAAAGCTATGCAGCAAGTTCAACTTTTTGAAACATACTTCACCCTTCACTTACTAGCAAACATTCTCGTCTGTAGTGAGATATCAGCTCTTCATCATGCCCTCTGTATGGGCCTTTGGACAAGAGTTCTTTGTTATTCTGGTAAGCATAGATAAGGTAGAGCAAGGCTTCCATATAGCTGAAGCAAAGTAAAGAAACAACAACATTAGATGCAACATCCAGGTACCACCTGTTTTAAGCTAACTACTGTGCTCTTCACAAGATAGGTAACTTCACTTGCTTGTTTGACTATAAGTCCACCTGTCCCCACCAATCTCTTCATAATGGTGTTTTTTCTACCACACAATTTTGTCTTTTATGCACATTACAACAATTTCTTTTATTATCAGGTTATATCACTTGCACATGAAGTCTGATCCAAAGCTCACTGAAACCAATGTATATCATTTCACCCACTTCAAAAATAGCTTCGCATTATCCTTGAGTATACATGAAAACTTAAATTTTTCCTGCGTGCACTTATGTCACATTAGGTTTGATCTTCTGTTGCCATATTTATCTTGATAGTATTCTACACCTTAGCAAATAAGATTTAAAGCTGCCACCTTGTTTCTAAAAAATAAACTGTGAATTTTTAGCCTCACTATAAGTTCTTCCAAACTACTGAAGTCTAAAGTGATGGAAGCCACAACAGCATTTCAAAAGCAGAAGTGCTAACAGACTGTTGATATTTCCGTCTTTAATCTAAATGCAGAAGATAAATACAAGCTTAATTGCTAAAGGACGAGTAACAGAAGACCTAAGAACCTAACAGTTAATAATCAACAGATTCCCTTCACACACAGATTAACAATCTCCCTTTATACTGCTGCATACCATTTCCAGCAAACAATTTAAATCATTAATTATCTGACTTACAGAAACCCAGTTATGACACACAGTCACTGAAAGCAGTTCAGGCAGCTACCCTAAAAACAAGCAGTTAGAAATCTCATTTTTATTCAAACTAAAAAAATCTAGGAAAAGAAATTTCCTAATGGAGTGTTAGAGGAACAGTACATTGTGCACTTACTCACTCCTAGTGAGAACAGGAAGTCATGGTTAAACTACCAAGACCAAACCACCAAACTACTAAAAATGGCTAAAAATTGTGTGAGCACACAGAGGGCATGCCTGAAAAATACATGTCAGAATTTTCGAAAGTAGACAAACTCAAGACTTACAGTAATGCCTCCCAATGAGACAACATAAAAAGAAGGGAAAAGACTACTTGAAATAGCAATAGTTCCTTAAAGCTTTACCTTCTAATATCCCTCTTTAGAAGTGCAAGATGAAGCTCAATGCCATAATTTCAGAATCTACTGCGAAGTTATTTCTTCCACCATGAGATCTGCTCATAGTCCCTTGCAATTCTAAATATTTATTGCTTAAGTAATTAACATATTACAAGTACAGTCACTGTTCTCCACCTTTTTGTCCTCAAAATACAAAGCTGTGCTTTCATTAAAAGAAGTCCTATTACCCTCTCCTCAAGTCCATTTCTCCTGCCCATGAAAACTCTTCACATCACTGATCACCAACACAACTGACCAGACAGCAGAAAACTTAATGTAGGAGGAAAGGGGAGAAGATGATTGCAAGCAACTGGAATTGCTGGATATAAAGCCAGAGGAGCAGGACCTTCTCTCCCCTTTCATTCTTGTTCAGTTATTTGTGAAACTGCAGGTTGAAATTACAGTGACAAAACCTCAGTTGATCCAAATTAAAAACTTGTTGCTAGTAGTGGCATTATTCCCAGTCCCTATCTTCCTGCTCCCTCCCCCAGTTGTGTGACCTTTCCCTGAAACAACTGTAGTGCAATCTAACGGCAAGGCAAGCTATTTTTAATTATTATTACTGAGTGAATACTGAAACTAGGCATGAAAAAGATACATCAAACTACATCTTTAATGTTGATTTTGTGTTTGTTCAACACAGTATAACAGAGACCACCTGGATAAAGGCCAATTTTTGCCTCCATCTAGAGATTGAGTGCTGCTAGGTATCAATTAGTGTTATTAAAACTAAGAAAAGTTGGTCCACTGAGGGAGATGAGTTTCTGAAAAAAAGCCTCAAAACAGTCCTGTTAATGAATGTCATATTTCAATTATGAAAGTCTATATTTTCATAAATATTTTTAAAGTTACATTTTTATGATTTCAGTGTTAATAAGGGAACTGGAAGTGTTCATCAATTTAGTCTCTTTTTCAGAATAAAGATGGTACTACTGCCCTCTGGAGCGTACAAGACGTGAACCTCAGTAAATATCTCAGTCCTTTGGGAACCTGTAGCTGAGACATGGGTGCATAATTGCAACAGATGGCTTTAGAGGGGTCAATGGATACCCAGATCCTCACCCACCCTCTAAGCATGCTTAACTCTAGTCTTACTGTCTTTGTATGAAATACCTCTTGAAGCATTTATGAAATTGCATTTCTTGCCAAAGGGAATGAATGCTACACTTCTTTGGGTATTAGATGAGTCTGATAATACCATACTTTTTTATTTCTGACAAATATCAGAGTTTAAGACTGGTCATTACAGGCTTGTTTTCTAAATTACAAAGATGTTTGGTAACAAATGCCTCATGCTAATTCTCCAAGTTAATGTAAATAATGGAAAACTATATAAAAACCACTGTTCAGCACAAAGCAGAAACCTGTGCTTCCCTCCCTCCCCCTGGCATAATCAGAATATATTATGTTAAGAAGCAGATTAGTGAAAAAACACTGGTATTTTACAGTCAAAGGTGCCATCCTGGAGTCCCAGTGCCAAGGAACTTGAAGATCTTCCGTTCCTGCCTACATGCTTAAAGCGTGCATGAAGTCTGGGGTAACAAGGAGGGTTCCTATATACCACACCAACGCCCGAGACATTTTTGCCTCCTTAAGGGATCAAGCAGTACCAGAGTGTTTATTTTTCAAATAAGCCAGGTAATCTTCTGACCAACCTTTGTACATAAGCTGTTTAAGACTGACAAAGTATAGCACATTGCAATTTAGATTATTAATCAATGTACTGTTTATTACATGCTAGGAACCAGAAGACAAACCAAGACTACTATACAAAGACATAGCTTGTCGCAAAGACAAGCCAATTTCTATTCCAATCAATTTTCCTGGTTTGTTTGGGGCCTTTCTTTTTTGGGAGCATACAAGACAAGAAAGAGAAATATGAAGCAATTTACTACAAAACATACAGAAAAGAAATTAAGTTTGATTCCCACTATAATTCCTCTACCTACTGTGTTATAAGGGGAAAAAAAAAATAAAAAAAATCAGTGATTGACTACAGAATTGTTTTGACCATCAAAAGTTTGTATCATATGCTCAATTTTCACACCACCAGTGTCAGCCACTGGATATTTTGCAGCTAATCATTTCATTCCTTTGGCTGGGCATGGGACGAGGAGGTACTTTTGAACAATTCTGTTTCAGACTCTTCTGCAGAATGCTTTGAGGCATTTATACTGTAATCACCATCCTTGTTGCATGTAGTAGATCAGAGAATAAATTTTAGCTGTAGTGCGTTAAGTAAATAAATGTCACCAATTTTATACAGCCACAATTCCTGACTTGGTTCAAAAAGAGAAGTGAAAGAATCACCATTGCCTCATGGAGCTAAGAAGAATTAGCTACAACTACGATAGTTACGCATTATAGTTTTCCTCAAGCATGTTCTTTTTTCCTGACCTTTAAAGCCCATCACGTGTGGAATTTTGGCTCAGACAAATGCAGAAGGCAAAACTTTGCTTCTGTGGGAAGACCCAATACAGATAAGACAGGGACTTGAATAATTGTGATTGCTGATGAAAGCAGATAAATGTATGTGCATGTGGTGCCAGAGAGGAAAGATTTTTATGTCCAAGGGATATCCAGAGCACTCAAGAGTAGGAGAGAAGGAGGAACACGGGTACATGTGGAGGGTGCTCTGAAAAGAGTCCATGGCTTGATAAGAGATTGGAAATGGAGATTAAGAATAAAAGTTGCTTGAAACTTTGAGGTAAATGTACTGAAGACATTAATGGATCGAATAAATGCTTAACTTAAATGAACAACACTTTAAAACAATTCTTAATTTAAAAAAATAGCTTTACTTATCAATATTACATTTTGCCTTCAAATCGCTCTACTAAATTTGAGTTGTACACAACCACTTACCTCTTTTTTTGGAAAAACTCCAATCCTACCATAAGAAACATGGTTGTTTCCCTGAAATTTCTATAGTCTTGATGCCATCTCTGCATATAAGAAAGGGTATATAGAATTTCATCCACAAACATGAAATACAATTTTTTTTTAATTTTTTTTTTAAACTACACACTTTACTTAGCACTGAATACTCACAGTTAGTGCTAAGAACCCCTAGTAAGTTTGTATGTGTGAAAAGTCTGCCTGAATCCCCCCTCCCTCAATAAAAAGAAAGTTTCTTAAATATCTAAAATATTTCTAGATAAGATTATTTTTACCAAATGTATTACCATTTGAAAGGAACACAAAGCATCTTTGGAGAACCACAGTCAGAATTATGAGAGATCCCCTTTTTCTTCTCAAGAAGAGTTGAGAAGCTAATAGCCTTTTTTTTTCTTCCCTCACTCAGTTGTTTACTCAGAAAGTGTTAGAAAGCTTTCTCATACACTAAACATTAAGCTTAATTTTCAACGTAAGAATGACACAGAAAAAGCCCGAGCACTTTATATGGGAAGTGACAAAAAAACCAAACGCAATTCAGACTGTGGAGTTGTTTATATTGGAGCAAAACATTTATCTTACTGCATCACCATTTATACAAAGTGACTACTGGTACACTTTACAGGTAAATGCTCGAAGTGAGAAAGACACTTTTACTGCAGTTGGTTAGTAGCCAACTTTCAATTGCCCGTTAAAGATAAAATAGGGGACAGCAAACCATAATACATAGCCACTTACAGATTCAACACAAAGAGCATGAGAAAGGGTCCACGAAATACCAGCTTACTATACAGGACAAATACTGATACAATCTTTGGAGAAACCACCAGCTATCTGCCTCAGGAGCTAAAAAAGTGGCATGTATCTGCAGGGGAATAAAGACACCCCCACTCTCTCATTCTTAAAGCTAAGTCCAGAATTGTTTATTCTACCTGTGCAATGCCATTCAGCAAATGGTAAGATACTGAGCCTTGCACAGCCTAAAAAATGCAACAGAAATCCCACTATGAGCATCCCTACCCCTCACAGGGTAGGGAGGGCACATTGTAATGTACTAGCATCTACTGTAGGTCCTGAAATCAGTAACGAGAAATGACAAGTAAATATTTTTCATTTGGTTTGTTGAGGGATAGATTACTCCCATAGTCCTCCTGACCAAGCTGTTCGGACCTAATAGCACAACAATGAGATATAAGTGGTGCACTGGAATCTGCCTAGGACAAATATCCACTGTTAAGAGGCCTTAATGAAGAGTATTATGGAGAGTTGAAACTGATGCTGTAAGACCAGCTACAGACTTAGCTTTAAATATGACATGAATTATTTTGGCAAATGTTAGTCACTATGATTTATTATCCGAGATATGCTTTTTTTTCTTTCCAAGTTTTTCTAAATAGCACAGGAGGAAAAATTAAATGCATAAACTGGTTATGTATGGTCTCAGCAAACAAAAGAATCTGGTGCTTGTAAAAAAATGGGAATGGCTGCAGATACAGATAGAGGAAAAGCACAAATGTGACTGCATGTGACCTGGTTCTCAAAATGCTGGGCTTAGACCACTCTCACTCCTTCACTACTAACTGTTTCTGACTAGAGAGAAAGCCAGTTGGCTCGTACGGTGATAAATTATTAGTGACGTCGAGACACATTAAGTAGTAAAGGATAGACTCAAACTTGACATTTATTTATGGCTCAAGTCATTGGAATTACAGATGTGGAAAAAAACAGCTTTAGATCAACTGATCAGAACAGCCTTCCTACAAATAAACAGTCTTTCAACAACCAGTTTTAACTTCTCAGTCTAAGACAAGAAGAAATTTATGTAGATAAAATTCAGCTTAATGATAACTATTTCACATTACAATTTAATGCAAAGCATAAAAAACACTGACCTCGTATTCCTCCATGTTTACTTCATCTGGCTTTATCATTTCAAGTTTAGCTTGAGCAACCTTCATTATGTTACGGCACCTTACAAAAAGCAACAAGAAATCATGGAATATTACTGGAAATTTGCAAAGGATATTATTCATACAAAGATAGCAGCCTCAAACAGTATAAGCTACAGCCTTATGCAAAACAGCATGAAAACACAGTGGAAAATGTGCTTTTTTTTATGCATGGCATAACCAGCAGGAGAGGGCATACTTTTGAAGTACGTGTGATGGGGGCCTGTTCTATTTAAGAATTACTCCTTTTTTTATTTTGCTAGATTGCCACATTGCTTAGTCTTTCTTTTTAATTTAAAGTTCAGATGGCTTGAAACTGCCCAATATTTACTTTGCAAAAGTAACATTAGAGGATTATTCACTACACAGAAATCAGACTAACGTTCTTTACCTTCCAATTTATTTATTTATTTAAATAAGTAAATATATGGAGTTTTGAGTGGAAAAGAGATAACTTACTTGAAAGCAAGACAATGTCTATCTAGCTTGCAAGGTTTTGCTGTCTACTGCTGGCTTTCAGGGCAGTGAAGAAATACAAATTACACAGCCTTACACAGTGTTTTGAAAGCAGGTACAGAAACCTATGTGCAAAATTATGAACAACACTGAGCATTTCTGCTTATTTCATACCAATAGAAACCCAAGTTCTTGTTTACTCTTTATAGAGATTTTTATAAAGAATTTTTTTTTTTTTTTTTTTTTTTTTTACAAAATATACTTGCAAGCTATTAACTAGAAGGTGAAGCCAAGCAAACACATTAGCCTTCCCTCTATTACACGCACAATCTGAAAATGAAGGGGCATCTCCACACATCAGAGAACATTCATGAGCACAGGAAATGAGACATGCAGATGTTATTACCTTTCATCAAAGCTAAGATTGTGATCTCCAAACTGTTCCAATAATGTTCTCTCAATTATCTTCTTTGGTGCCTGGTTTTGGATGAAGTAAACAATTGCATGACGCAAACGGTAATCACATTCAGGTGGTGGATCTTCCTGGGCTAATTTTAGCAAACGCGTGTATTCCAATTTAATTGCCTAAATAATTTAAAAAATATACATTATTCTTTCTGGCTTTTAACTCTTAAATGTCACAGATACTAACAGGATAATTCATGTCCCATGGACTTTTGTCTACAAAGTAATTTTTTAACAATTCCATAGTCCACCCTTCTAACAAGTCTGAACAATGTTTAAAAAAGAAAAACAAAAACAAAAAAAACCACAAAAAAACCCAGACAAATGGTAAAGTTGTTCCTGCCTCTCCCCAACTAAGCCTGCCAAAATCCCAGGAGGACCTTTACTTCAAAAGCAGCTCCAGTCCTGTGCTACATCTCCCTGAGACAAGGTTTATCCAATCCCTAGAGGCTTCTTTAAGCATTTACAGTCCAAAAGCAATATAAGATTTCAGACACTCTACTTAAAGGAATCTTCTAAAATCATATAAGTTAAAAAAGGCACCTCTAATACATCATTAAAATGTAAATACATGAATAAAACAAATTCTACAGAAAGTTTCATGAACACTAAGTGAAAATGGAAAATGTTTTTCAACAAAAATAAAATTGTAGTGTTTCTAAAGAAAATAATACTTCTATATAAATAGTGTTAGTCTCCTATAGGGCAGGACAGAGTCCTCACTGAATATTTTAGATCGGCTTTAGAGGTCATCAGAAGCATTTACTCTTCCAGCTTTGCCAGCACATTAGATTTTAACGAACATCATCTGTTATGTTCATTAGATTTTATTCACTGAAACTATACACCATGAACATGAGCAACAAGAAAAATAATTAGAAAAATGATGACAAATGTTAATATGTTCCATAATTTATCTCTCAAAATAGGGAGATGATCAGATTGTTTGCTAACACTAAATGCCGACTTGAAACAAATGACTTAATACAGTAGCTTCACACATTAGCAATGTTTCAATACAACATATGCACAAAATAAAGCTCCAAAGCAGGCAGCAAAATAGCCTGTTCAATATTTCAAATTCCTTTAAGTTGAAATACCTGGCAGTAGCAGGCAACTTCTTGATGTTTAACTATCAGAAATTTGGGTTCCCATCCTCTACTAATACACATTTTATTTCAGGACTAAACACGTGGGTAGGACACTATTCAGACAGGCTTAAACACAGAGCATGTGGAGAACTTTTAAAACTTAAGAGAAAGTTCTGCATCAGTATTTTTAAATACTAATCATATGCACTATCATTAAAAAGGAAGTTTGGGAAAACCGATTATAAATATCAAAAGCCACAGACAGAGTTTCTACTATCTTACATCAGAATAAGTTCTACCATTAGAAACCCAACATGGATAACTATGCAGTTAAACCCTGTTTATTGGGGTAGGCCAGAAACAAAAAGCAATTGCTATTAGACATGTAATTTTTCAGAGAATTACTTAGAAGTAGGAAAAAAATGCAACACAAAATCTGTATTTTATATACATATTTAAACAAAATAAAATGGTATACTATAGATTCAGAAATCCTATGTACAATGAAAAAATAACACTATTTCTTTACACAGAATACAGGAAAAAGGGACAGTAGAAAAAAGTATTACGTGCTTCCATTTTCTCACTGAAAACGTTATATAAAGATCTGAAGGCCAACATTCTGCAAGGAACTGTCTACAAAGTTTAAAGAAGGATGATTGGAAGAGGTCATTGATCAAGAAATATCTTAATAGGTTTGTATTAGTCACGTCTCAAGCCTGAGATCTAAAGGGGGAGTGAAACCTTTGCAGTAACAATGACCCACATCAAATAGGTTTTAGCTGGGTTACACTAAAACAAAATCATCACAGAGAAAACCCACAATTTTCTGTAAACAGTCATTTCATAAAAAACAGACATGAAGAAATTCAGAGTATGACAGTATTAAATAATATCATAGAAGCTTTTACAATAAGTTTATGGAGTAACATGAGATTTCATCTGATATGTTTCAAAATACAAATTTTGTTACTAAACAGGACCGCTTCATCTGTATGTGTTCATACTAATGTATTCCTCAAAAATGAGGCATGTTCCACTTCTTCCAAGTTATTGCAAACATGATTCAACAGAAAATGAGTAACGAAACTTTTCTACTCTCCAACAACTTTGGATGAGAAAATGTTCTGACACTAAGACAAATTCTGTCCCTCGTGAAAATGTTTAAGCATTCAAAATTAAAGACCAAAGAACATTTCAACTGAGCATTGTTTTGGTAACTCTGAAGCACTAAGTACAGTTTTATTCTGAACTGCATTTCTGTTTTAAAATTATCAAAACACCCTGCATATTAAAAGAATAATTAGGTGTAATTAAACTTTCTGGTAAAGAGTTTGATTTGATCAAATTAGGATTTTTTTCCAACTTAAAAAAAAAATAAAAGAGATTGACATCTTTTCATTAAGTAAGAAATTTGAAAAAAAAAAAAACAAAACAAAAAAAAAACAAAACAAAAAACCCCAAAACCCAAAACCAAAACACTCCAGCACTAAATCCCAAACCAAATCTATTTCACTAAACAGAGGCTATGGCAGGTGTCTCTCCATTCCCTGAGTGCAGGCATGGCTAACAGAGACAGCCCTTGCAAACAAGTGTTATGGTCATAACACTTCTCTAAGTATCCATTACAAAAACCCACACAAACAGACAAACAAACCAAGCCATAAGACTTCAGTTTCCTTACTAAGGGGTTGGAGAATTTTTTGGTGGTGGAGTTTAGTTTGGTTTTTGTTTGGCTGTTGTTTGTTTGGGATTTTTTTGTTTCTTTTGGTTTTTACAATTTCTTCTAGTGCACCTACACCATAACAATTAAGAAAAAAAAACAGACTGCTACTCAACAACAAAGAAACTTCTTCCCCCTCTCCAGATCACATTTGAAAGGATTTTACCTCATGTCAAAGTAATTCCCTTTCTAATACCCTGAAAATTCAAAAGATCATGAGCTAAAAATGCTCAGAAGTTTGTGTATTTAAGACAACTAACACATTTTAAATCTAGTATCATTTTGAAACCACAAAAAGCCTAATGTCTAATTCCCAGTGACAAAACACTACATAAATAGATAGCATTGACATCCATGCAGTTACACAAAAGAAAGTAATTTAGATTTACTAAAAATCTTTTAAGGAGTACAAAACAAGAACATCTCTTTGAAATAAACAAATGACTAAAGACTGATGTCCCTGGGTGAAAATGATGTCCTAAAAAGTCTAGCGAAGGCATGTTTTTTGTTACTAAGAGGGGAAAAAAACCAAAACCATATTCTTATTGAATATCTAGGTTTCATGTTACTTGCTACTATTATTAGAAAGCTAAAATGCAGAAAGGTATATAAAGCTACTGATATCAAGGCAGTGAACGCTGAATCAACAGGGAAATAGCTGTCTTTTTCAAGGAAGAAATTTCTAAATGGAGGACTGATATCTTAGAAGAGTATGTATAAACACTGGAACAGTCTTAATATGCATCAAAGCGTGGAGGAAGAAGGCATATCTAACAAGAAAAGTCAGAGGAGAAAAAGTTGAAAATGTTAGTTGTACCTTAAAGAACCCTGCTTCTGGCCCACACCTGTCATAAACACTCCTGGCTTTACCTATAGCCATGATAATACCTTGCATGTTCGGGGTCAGCATGACCTGCCACAAGGGATTTAAGGTAAAAGTTTTGAATGAGTAATATTTTAATGACCAAATTCAATATGCTTTTAGTCTCATGCAAGATAAAACGCAACTTAATGCATGCATACATTGAAATGACACATTTCATTACAGATCTGGTGTGCATATTCTGCAAATCAGTCATGGCATGTGTATATATTTTTACTGTAACAACATATGATTAAAGGAAGCTTACAAAAAAAATTGAAGAACTGTGTCAAATACAATTTAAAAGTTACATGGTCAAAACTTCCCAGGAAAGGAACATGCATTGTTCAGCATTAGTATCCATCAGAAGCTTCATACTGAATGAGTGCTACCCATGGCCACCAAAGGATTTAAAAAAACGTTTTAACTAGAAAAATCACCCAATCACACTTCATATATACTATACTAAAAACATAGTAAACTACACTGCCTGTATTTTATGCATATTTCAACATCAAAATGAGGGACCCATTGCTGCAAATGCAATTGGTCCCTGAAGCATTTGCAGACAAATTCTTAAAAATCAAACCCAAAACATTTAACAAACACCAAGCCAAACATAAGACACACATCTCACAGCTACTCACATCAGTTATAGACAAACAATTTGATACATCTAGGTTACTCAGAAAGGCCTTTCCCCTTTGTTATCTGTGAGCAAAGAAAAATACTCCCTTCTCTCCCTGCCGAAGGTATAGCTGGCACAGCAACTGGCACAGCAACCAAAGATGAAGAACCCCACGCTCTCCGGAAGAGTTTCCCACACGTAAGAACAACATTAAAAAAAAGTGAATACACTTACAAAAGGAACAAGGAAATAGGGAAGAAAGTTATCATCCTCTAGAAAGACAATGGCATGGGGACAACAGTGGGGAAAAAAGAGAAAAAAAACAACAAAAAAGCAGGTCATTCGGCTAAATCCTCCTGTCGTTAAAGGTGGAGACTACACATCTGTGAGAAGCCAAACTCAGTGTGACAATGTCGATTAATTCATTTTATTCCCCACCCCATACTTCCAGTTACAACTGATCACAATGACAAGGCAGAATACCTGAAATATCCATTTGTCTAGGGAAGCAAAAGTCCCCATAGACCACCAAGAACACATGCTCAGATGCCTGAGAATATGGGGTGCACCAACGCTATGCCCAACCAAAACAAACACGGAATAAGCAGTGTCAAGGCAGGACAGTTTGATGACCTGGCAGTGTTGCTTTCTGCTGCTAAAATAGGGCAGCAGAATATAACATCTCTCAGGATAACATGGGCCTCTCATCTGTTCCTCAAGTAGTACCAGGTACACGCACCACCCTGAGTCTGAAGTGGGAAAAAAGGAATTAGTTTTTTTTTTTTTTTTTCTCCTTTTTTTCCTAAAGTTTTGGCAGAGTCAGCTCCACCAGCCATATCAGTTTCAGGTTATTTCCATGGATAATTTAATCCTTAAAGTCTCAAAAGCTTAACCTTGGCAAATAAGGGATCAGACTTGAACATTAGCTTTATTGGACTGACAAGAAAGCACAAACATTGAGAACATCACTCACTACCCTGTCACTTTTTAAATAATGTAGTAGCCCACAGTTTATCACCAGCATTTCAAAGGCTATCTGGCCTAACACAAACATTCAACTTCCACAACTAAAAAGACAGATATACCTCCAGTGTAAATGGTACCATGCAAAGCATGCCCAATTAGAGTAGCTAGTGCTTTCCTTTCATTACAAATTAAGACATTGTTAAGGTTACAAATTGCTAAGCATTTAGTCTTGCAGAAGTCTGTTAGGTGTCACGATGTGCAAACATGCCAAAAATTGAAAGCACCGAGGAGGAGCGGTGCACACAACTGCAATCAAATGTACCTCATCGTCATAACCCCCCTCCTCCGACTCAATCACAAAAGTCCCTACATCAGGAATCGCCACCTCTACAACTCGCTGGTTAGGAGCTGGTTGAGCTGGGGCATTATCAGAGCTCTGCAGAAGAAAACCATTATCAGTATGTATGTGGGGAAAAAAAAATATAATCAGAAAATAAAGAAAATTACAGAGACGCAAACTGACAGGCTGATCAAGTAAAATGATGTGCTGAAGTTCTGAAAAAAATTATAGATATCATTTATATTCTCTAATTACTTAGTTTCTTAATTTTTTAAACAGTACATTTTAAAATTAAGCCATAATTACTAAAAAGATTTCATTTGTTCTTTATTCACTAATTACACCTTTACAGGTTAGCATGCCAGTATTGCAACCCTAACATCCATTATAATTTTAGGCAGTTGTTAAAGTATAAGTCTGTGAACTACCAGTTCTTTTCATACATTTCACCAAAAAATTAGTAAATATATCTGAAGTATCTGATGAATTCATACTAAGGGATGGCAAACAATCCAAAGGCTAACATTTCCTGATGCTCTGGGGAAAAAAAAAATACAAAGAAGCCTCTAGCAATCAAGATATTTGAAAGAATATTTAAAGGTGCATTACATTCAAAAGGTTTATTTATTTAGAAGAGTAATTAGACAGAAAATCAGGGGAAGATTATGCTAGTAACTGGAATTCTTGCTATGTTAAAGTAAGTTTTAAACAACAACAGAGAGAAATCTCAGCTCCTAGGGTCTATCATTGTATAATAGCCAGTTTACAACATTTGAAGAACTTAAACCTTGACTCTAATCTAAGCAACCACTGAGTGCCACGCTACTTGTTCTGCAACTATTACCATAGTCTAATTTTTTAACTAAGACTCCAGAAACATACATAGTATCTATTTACACCCAGTACTGTATAAATACAAAGGAAGACTTGTAATCAGAGGGCAGAAAAAAGGACAAAAGGGCAGAAAATGGACACAAATGATCACGTGGTGACTAACCTACAATCCTGTTTGTTTCATGTTCTGATATTGGCTTTCCTTCTTTTAAAATGGACAAACAAAAAGTGGAGGAAAGGAATATATGCCTGCATGTCAGAATGCATATGCAAGTAGAATAATTAAAAAGCGTGCTGATATACTGAGATGGGAAGCACAATTCTGCTTAAGTTAAATTTGGGTATACAGAGAGCAGCTTTTAAACATTAACAAAGTACCTTCAGACTAGCTAGAAATTGGCTTTAGATTCTAACAGCTGAAATACATTTGTTTCTAAATAAAAGAGTTTACATGGTTTGGGGTTTTTTGGTTTTATTTTTAAAGAGCCATCCACCTTGTTGCAGAACAATGCAGTGAAAATACTGGAATAAGACAACCTGCATCTGCCTTATTAAGCCTATCATGATGTTCCCCATGTGGTTCCTCAACCACAGTCTTGTGAAGTCCTAAGGCTGATTGACATGCAAAGTGTCCTTAGCCTAAACTAAAATACTTGATCCATGGAATCAAGTCTGTAAGATTCTTCCACATCCCACCAGGATGGATGGCCACAGACCCTAGAAAGAGGACAGTAACATGCAAGACATTTTATCATGGGTTTGCTATCTTCATAGCTACCCCTTCAGCTGGAAGTAACTTGTATTACACAGGCTCCCCCTAAGCTGTTCTGTGTTCTGAGAACTCAAAAGATATGCAGTAGCCTAAAGCATTAGTAGTAGAGCATCTTTTCATCCAGGGTTAGATTAGTTTGCCTGTTGGCTTTGATTTCAGTTTAGCAGAGAAGGCATGCTTCTCTGCTCTCCCGACACCACAGGACAGAGGGATGGAAAACACATCAGATGTAGGAGTCAAGTTGTAAAGCCTTTGAAAATGATGTGACAAGGACCTTCCTGTTGGCCCTGAAGATACCTGGGGCTAGACTGCTTTTGTTTAATAAGGATTCATACCTGAACTTGGGAAGCATGCTTCAAATTTTGCACATATCTAAATTGTTCGTATCTCTAGTGGTTACTAGGGGTGCCTAAGGAAGCTATACTGTACATTTCGTATGTTTTATCCTTACAGATATGGCTCCCAGACAGATGCATACATTGCTTTAAAGGCACTTGCTCTTGTAGCCAATATCTTGGTCATTTATCCATATACTTATAGGGAAGCAAAAAAAATACTTGCTGAAAGAAAAAACTGTTAAATATTAGTTTCATTAATAACTCATGAAGTAGTTAATTTCAAATTCCTCTTAGTATTTGTTGTATGAAGTGAAAACAGAATCACCCAACACTAATTCTTATAACCATTTTAAGATAATATATATAACATCTGATGAATCACAAAAAATAATTTTCATGAAGTTGTGAATTTGCATTGAAGCTACAGGATACTATTGAATACCCCCTTATTTTTGAAAGCTACTTTAACTTCCATAGGTCTTTCAAGGGAACTCAATTATAATCTTACATTTCTCAGACAAAAACCTCAATGTTTAAAGCAGTATTTTTCAAGTCCTTTACATGGAATCTCAATTTTTACTCCTCAAAAATAAATGGAACCATCTAACATTTTAAAAAGATGGTGGGCACAAACACATGATTATTATTTGAACAATATGCTGTAATTTTGACAAGTACTTTAATCACATAGAGGACATCTATTTTAGTATTTTTCTTCTACTACACCCATTACTGTAGTACACACTTTCTGGACGGACTTCAGTGTTGGACAGTCCCTGAAGAAACAGCAATTTTCAGTTCAAAGTTTCCACACACAACCCTGTTTATCAGCTATTATATCATTTCCACTAGCAAGATAAAAGCAAAAGTAGTATTTCAAGCTTCAAAATGTCCTTACCGTATCCATTATAGCTTCTGGACCTCTATCTTCTTGTTCAGCTAAAGCTTTATTGATTGCTTGTACAGAATCTTCTTTTAAGTGCTTTGAAATATCAGTTCTTGATGGCTGCTCTAAATATTCTGGTTCTCCTGCTTGAACTTAGTGACAGAAATAAGATAACAATTTTGTGTGTTAACATAAGCACGAATTTTGAATTGATTAGTTTTATTTGGATCACTGTCTCACAGATAAGCTAAACCCACACAGAAAATGCTGGGTAGGTCCCACTGTTCACAAATACAACTTTATACCAGTCTGTGTCTCAGGTAATTTTGAACACTTTCATATAAATGGACCCATGATTTTTTATTAGGAACAACAGACCTGTCCTGTCTATAGACCCATTAAGGCTCTTGAGTGAGGGGTGTTCAATCAATCATACAGGGGATGACTGAGAACAAAGATGAGATTCTACTTGGACCTTCTGTGGGTTACAGACCCAATATATGGAATGACCTACAGCCACTTGAGTGCCAGATGTATTTTTACTTTGCAAAATAATCAACACATTATATTCTTCTGACTTAAAGAAAAATCTCAAAGTCTCCCCCACCTAAGGGCAATAAAAGTGATTAGCACAAACAGTATCTTACATTCCTTACATGATGAAAGCAAATATTGGAAGACAAATAAAACATTCATTTAGTATTTTCCATTACTAACAAAAAAACTAAAACCAGTCTCAAAGTGTTCGCGAAGTCAAAACATATAAAAGATGAAGTCACTGTCCACAGAGTTTACAAAAAGAGAAAAGTCATTAAGTCACTGCACTTTTTACATGCAGTTTGTAGTCATAGACAGTTATGAGAAATATATGCTCAATCTTAATGACAAATACAGCAATGAGAACATCTGGACAGCAGTCTCACTACACAAATCCATCATGTCATTTTTCACATAATGTACATACAGCCTTCTGCAATGGAGCAAAAGGTGAATGTAACTTAAAACCTGACAGGTTCTTCTGTGTCAAAGCAGGCATGCGTTTTATAGTCAAACTGCCAGTGGTCTTTATAAGGTAGGTTCCTAACAGCATTGGCCTCACTGTTGTTCAGAGCCTTTTCCACAGTTTTAACACCCTCAGTTTTACATAGTAATTTCTTAAGTGTGCCCTACTATTGCTAACTCTATTCAATACATCGCACAAAATAAATTATTCTTCTCTTCAGATCTAAATTCTGTCCTAATTTAAAATAAGGTAGGTCTTCTACTCAACTACTCTGAAAAGAAGAATATACATCACTTATGGACTAATAAATTCTCATAACAGACTGGTGAGACCTGTTTATAATTACCTATCTTAAAAGGTCAAAGTTTCCATGGGGGGAAAAAAAAAATAAATTAGTAAAAGCTAAGCACAACTGGGAGGGAAAAGGCAGAAGAACCACAAATAATTTTTTTCTTTAAAGAAAAAATAAAATGAAAAATAATAAAAAAAAAAAAAACCCCAGGCTAAACTTCAAGTACAGTTACCTTGGTCAAGTAAATGGTTATAATTCAAGGTTACACAAATTAACTTTTTCTTCCTTTCTTAAGCTGCAAAAAAATACATATAAAATGCAGTGACTTTTGGTTCTACTCCTTTTACAAACAGGTAGTAGCAGCTAACCTGGAGCAGGTGAGGGTGCTGGTGCCCTGGGTATCTGAGATAACAACTTCTCCTGCTGTGCCTTCTGAGCAAGTTCTGCATCCCATTCTTCAAGTTCTTTTTCAAAACGTTTATTGTCTTCCTTGACATAATCCCTTAGATCAGAAGGTAGCGTGTCCATTCCAACAAGGATCTGTCCTGTTTCTTTGTTAAACTCCTCTGCAGTAACATGAAATATAAATTTCAGAAAAAGAAAGAATAGGGGAAAAGAAAGCATGTTCAACAAGTTTCCTCAAGTCAATTACTGGAAACGTACAGTACAGCACCAAAACCCCCCAACTATGTTACTTTTAACTGGTTTTATTATCTGTCAGGCACTCCTCTTCTACTGAGATGTATGGCTACTGCTCTTACTATCTTTGGATTATACATTTTTTGGACACCATTGCCATTTTGAAAGATGAGCCTTTTGGGCCATGAGCACCCTATGATTGTGAACATCCAGAAAAGAAGTCACAAAAACACAACCAGAGCTTGATTGCATTACTGCCACACAGAGCTGGCCACAACTCAACTTCCCAGCAGAAAAGGGGAAGGAGAGTGAGCCTACAGTGATTTGGAAAGTCAACTGAGAAGAACACCACCTACATTGAGTAACCTTCCTTTTTGCTTTGAGAATGGTCTCTGCAAGAGTATCCTAGATACTAGAGGATCAATCATCTGTAATTGTCCCCCAGCAAGCAGGCCTGAGACTTAGAGTGGCACAGCCACCCTACGGGGCCCATAAACCCAATGGCTGCAAGTCTACTACTAATCTGGCAATGTAGAAGTGTCAAGGTTAATATCGGTTCTTATTTAAAAACTGAACAAATGTGCACTCTAGCTTTATGCCCTATGAAAAGGCAGGAACATGAAAATTTTCTACCACCTGTTACTAAATCTCTGGCCATTTTCACAGTCAGCTCCCTAGCCGTCATTATCAGGCCTCACAAAACTCCTGCTAAGGGATCTTTGCCCTCTCTCCAAACACTTCCGTATAAGCCTTATAGTTACGTACTACTACATTGTGAAAAAAAATTCCTGATCCATGTATTACTTTGGTTTAATGTGTGATTGGTAGGGCTAAGGTATTCATATTTCAATATACTGCATAAAACTTCAAGTTTCTATGCTCCAGTGAAGTTCAGAATTCTGAAGCTTATGAAAAAAAGAGTTACATGAGGATTCTAACGTTAAGAGGCTCATTTCTGTATTCCCATATTTCTGTTCTAATGTTCAGTAACATAATTATTATCTCCAAAATTCTGAACTTGCGATCACTTGGCTAAAATGTTTACAAATTAGCAAACTTAGTTTATTTTGCTCTCTTAATAATGCTGAAACACTGGCATTATCTTTATTAACCTAAAAGTTGAAGAGCAATTGTTCCACCTACAAAACCAATCTGACTGACAGTTATGAGCATAAATAGAACTTTGAATAATTATTAAAACCATTTCAAAAATCTGGAAATACATCTGAAAGAAGCTCACTTTATCAGTATATTCTGCTGTTCTACATCATGCAGAAAACATACCCATAACATTACCTTGTATCAAGTATTGTTCCTTATCATTGATATACATTAAACAGTATGCACTGGCATTCCTGTAACCACCAAAAGAGTCCCGTTCCAACTCTTCCCAAGTTGACTTTGTCACAGAAATATCATTGTATTTCATCCATCTGTTCTGGTGGTGGTCATAAATATATGCCCAGTAGTGTCCTGCATTAGCTTGACCTTCATGAACTAGCACAGCATGCAACCTATAAGGAACCTTAAAAAAAACAAAACCAAAACAAAACAAAAAAACCAAAATGTCAAACTCTCCTTGCCAGCATTTAGCTCCTACTATCTGCCAGCAATAATAGCTACATTAAATAAAAGTAACAAAAATAAAGTTAAACAGGATCAAAACAGGACATGGAGGGGGGGGGGTAAAACTAGCAACCCACTAAGCAAAAGAACTTTGAACTATTTTACTTACCAGTACTAGTTACAAGAGATCTTAAAAACATTAGTGAGTTTATAGCATAAATGTCTACTCTGCTGTCTTTCCTGCCAGCCATCCTCTTTTCTTAATTCCTTAATATTCCTACTTTCCTTGTCTCTACAAAACACCTTCAAATATGTCAGCCTTTAGTGTCTAAGATTTGCTCCAGTTCTGACCTGGTAAACTTGCCCTGAAGTCTGGAAAGGCATATGCAAATTGAAGGTAATAAACTCTGTGCTTTCTATGTGCCAGTAAGAGACTTTATTTAAAGGAATATCTGGGAGTTGAATATTTCCATTACCCAAAGGTAAAATTCTTCCAGTAGAATAGGAATACAATTGTTTTCCAGTATTTTAAACACATCAGTAAAAGCATTGCTAAAAGAAGCATGGAACACATGAAGAGGTCCTCTCTTCCTCCTGAGGCAGAGAAGGAAGATAATTGGTTTCTAGGATCAATGTAAACAGTATCCCAGGTTACGTATGTTCACTGACGAGTAAGTAGAATGGAAAACTTAGTTTCTACATAAATAGTTGGAAATCCTAAGGGGAGAGAGAGAGAAGCAGAATGAATGAGCCCTTCCTTACTTAGAAGTCTTTTAAAAGCATCTTGGTGATCAGCTCATTTTAACCTGCTGAAACAGCAAATGCAACATAAAAGGGAAAACTGATCTTCCCTGCCATGCACAGTATGCCTGAATGACAACAGCTCAGCTAGGATGAAAAACCTGAAACCATCTTTTACTGGTGTCACAGTCTGGACTGTAGATAAATGGTCTATTTAACAGAAGGTGTACTAAATATTTTTTGCAAATATCATTTGAGCACCACAACAATCAGTAACCATAAATATATATGTAACTATGACTTGAGAAACTCCTTGAAATTATTTTTAACCTGATTGTTCTCTTCCAGGCTATATGCAAGTGCTGGAGATTTATTCAACCCCGCTTGAACTGAAAAGCTCACTGACTGCACAGCAGCTGGAATCAAACAGTCTGTCATCACAGAGACAAAACTGCACTGTAAATCTCCCAAACACAAGAAGTATACACAGAAGAAATCCTAACTCCTCCTTAAATCTGAATGCTCTGGGCTTTTTAACATCTGTTATCAAAACAATGTGAAAGCCTTCTTAAAATGATTGCAAGCCCATGCATATTCACAGAAATATATGCAGATCCTGATTAAAAAAAAAAAAAAAAAAAAAAAAAAAAAAAAAAAAAAGGTAAGTGAAGCCTCTTTAGACTTCAACAATAAAATCTCCTCACCCTAAATTAGGGCATTAAAATCCCAGGTGAATCTAAATCATTTTACCTAAAACCATGCTAAGTGGGTCAGCTTGAGGGCCCCTACCCTTTCCTCCAGCTCTGGAGAACCAGCTGTCAGTCATCCATGCTGAGTTTCCAGGAAGGTTCCCCACAGAGGTCTGTGACTGGGGGACAGGCGAGCTCAGTGCTGACAGGCATCTCTTGCAATAAGCCATTCTATCAACAGTAATTAACAGTACAGGGCAACACAACAAGTAAATAGTTGGCATTAAACCTCTTAGCTTACACTTACTACTCATGAAACAGAAATGGAGCTTCACTGGCCTCGTCACATGTAGCTACAGAACAGATATATCAAAGCTGATATATCAAAGATGAATTCTCATAGGAAAAACAGGTGCGTCACACTTCCCCACAGCAAGTTCACAGAAGGAGGGAAATAATCAAATAAGCAGCTGATGAAATCTATTCATTCAGGAGGATGAGACAAAATAAGAATTTCGGGAATATATTTCATATGACAACTGTGGTTTCCTTAGAATCAAAGAGGACACAAGGAGAAGATGAAGAGCTTCTTAAATAGTTCATACAAACACTAGGAAATATCCTGCAAATATAACATGTTTTCCTTAAAAAAAAAAATCTAGTTTTATGTACCCAGACCTTATCAACTCACAAGAGAAAAGCTTTCAGTCCTACAATTGTATCATTCAGAGGAAAACATCAATACTGTGAAACTGCTTCCAGAGACTGGGGCAACACTAATCCAATTGCCCAGATGCAGACAGAGGTAAGCAGGGCAAAGCAGACAGCTATGTGCACCTGCCTCCTTCCTATTGGGCCAAAACACCTATAGGGACAAAACCAGCTGAGCTGCAGAAGGGCAGCCTTCACTTCCACTGTGATTTCAGATGGGTTCAGTACCTATTTGTTCCCTAACAATCACTTAAAACACACCACTACCTTCAGGCATGGCACAGGAACCCCCTCTACAAATCTATATACCATCTTCATTGTCCTCCATTTCTGGAATTCTGGTTAAAAACAAACAAAAAAAAATTTAGCCAACATTATACAAATCTGCACTAGGACAAGTTTTACTAAGTAATGTCCTTTTTCCATTGTAATGATTGCTGACTAGTATCTTCGCCACCCAGAGGTATTTCCTCCTATAACACCTAAGCCAACACAGGTAGGCTATTTGGATGCAAGATCACCAAATTACTTCATTTTACTGTTAGATAACATGTAGCCTGTAGCCATCCTGTTACAACACAAGTATTAAGGAAAAAAAAAATGCCTGCCAGTAGCAAGCTTAAAGAAAGCCATCTAGGCAAGTCTGCCTGAAATCCTTAACATCAGAGTTCAGCTGCCAAGAACTATTACAAGCCATGTACAAAGTGAAAACGTACCTCAAGGAAAACTAAGCTGAACAGATCTTACTTGGAAGGAAAATAGTTCTTTTTACTAACAGAAAGTAACAGAGGAAGTAATCCTTAACCTTAAAACCTGTCGAAGTGAGCAAACATGAGTACATGAACATAAGAAATACCAGAGGAGCCACTGCTCCATAGTAAAGCATTCTAAAAATGCTGTTCAGATTACACAGCATGAGAATCTCCCTAAAAGGCAGCTTAGACTAATAGTCAAGGTTATGACTGATACTAAATCTAGACAGAGTTTTTTTAAAAATATATATATATAAATAAAAACAACAAAAAACCAAAACAATGACGACAAAAAAAACCCTACTGGCATTATTAACTACAAATTAAAATCAGGAGCCTTGAATTCCCAAGTATTAGTATGGAAATTGCAATACACAATAGCAATAAGCATCGAAGTATAAAAATAATAGTTTCTTGTGTCTAATGCTTTGCCACCTTAAAGTCATAAGATTATCTAGTAATATGGTCAAATCGGGGTGAGGAAATTTTATTGTGTTATACAAAAAAATGAAGTTCTGCATTCAAGTCAAAAAAGTCAATCAGAGATAGAACATATTTGGGCTTTTCATCACTAAGTTGCTTAAACTTCAGTATGCCACCGCAAAATATTGTAACACCGTCTTTCATCTGACTGCATAACTAAAAGGCTTGCAAAACCTATTATGACTTTCCAGCGAAATTTCTCAAACCACTATATATAATTGTTGTATACTTGCTATATTTTCAAGCATCTAAGAAGTTTAATAAAAGTGACAAAAAGGATCTATTTTGAATTCTCATGCAGAAATTGTACTTACTTGGACCATTGTTTTGTCAGAGTACATCAATTCGATTGTCCGATGTATTCTAGATATACTTTCTTGTAAATCTAAAAGAAAAATAAAAACAGAAGCTCTCTTCCATAAGGCTGCATAATTGCACATGGCTACATCTATATTAAAGCAGAGTGTGATCCATGATACACCACTGCTTGTTTCCTAGAGCTCAACCGACCCCACTCCTGGTGGAACAACTACTTCTCGTTTCCCTCAGAGCAAGGGAACGGACCATAAGCTCTACCCACTTCAAAAAGTGCTTGCTCAGAAATTTGCTGAATTTTCCCTTATGGAAGGGGTCACCCTAAACTCCCCTGCAGAGCACCAAGTCACAGCATGGGCCCAGCCACTATCACACTGACAGCTCAGACACATCTGCAAAGACATCCTTTGGTGTGGATCCCAACTCTGTTTCACTCTACTCCCCCCAACATCAGGTACAGATGAGAAACCTGTGTTGAAACACCCATGGATGCTTCACTCAATGCCCAGTCTGCATCTTCAGTTTATATACCTCCAGTCTACTGCAATCTCTTAACTGACTTCCCTTCCTATGTGCTAGAGATAAGTTTAGAAGTACGAAACAAGCAACTCAACACACGTGTACATTAAGGTGATTTCCCCCACTTCCACAAATCTTTTCCAACAGCAAATGCATTCCCCAGCTTGTGGCATTACCTCTAGTGTCGTTCTCTACTTCAGTCCTCCAGCGATGCAAACAGCCTTCTAGGACAGACAGCTCTTCCTCAGTGATGTGCCTTGGTGCCGGATGCATTGGCAGATCAGGAGGAATTCGTGATTGTGTGAACGGTTTATGTATTACTGATCTTTGTACAGGAGATGTGCTTGGAACATCTGAAGATGAAGGCCCCTGCTGCTCTACTGTGCTGCATTCATTCAAAACATGAAATACAAAAATTGAATCATCGTGTATACAAACTAAAAGCTACACCATAAAAATAAGCTTTTCATCTGAAAACAGAAATTTTAAAGGTAATTTCCTACAGTGCAATCCAGGAAAGGTTCCTACAATATCAGTATGGAATTAGTATGTAAATTCTGAAAACTTTGTGGTGTACTACATGTTAGCATAACAACAACTCTGGCTGCCATTACCAAAGATAAAGGAATCTAAATTGGATTGAATTGGTCAAACCACAGTTTGCCTTACCTGAAATGCTATTCAACACTTTCAAATAACATCATGCAAGTAATCACTGTGGTTTGAAACATTTACTGCCAAACCGCTGGGAGAAAAAACACAGCAGTTGTCTTATGGCCCATTGACCATAAAATCCAATAAACGCAAGTTCCCTGTTTAACAACTTCTTCACATGTCTTCTACCTAGAAGACTTTCTTTTTCCTATTGCCTACCTACAACTTGTGTTAACTGAACAGTAACAATGTAGGGACCTCTGATATTTACACCACACTGGAAATTTAGCACCAAACCATCTAAACTTGTTCCAAACAAGCCTTCTAACTCAAAGAGCAAAGCAGCTAGCTTAGGAGAATTCTACAAGAGCAACAGAATATTAAAAATGAGAACCTGTTACAGATTTTTCTCTTGCCATCAATAAGACCACCTATATGTAACCATATGCATAACACGAATCTAAAGATCTTTCTAGCAAGCCACTGACTTTTTACTTTGTGTACATCATCATGATACAGCCTGAGGAACCTGGATTCTTCGGTAGTTTAGAAAGTTCTGAGAACATTAAGTGCTGACGATGGCACTCCACATAACATGCTGTTGTGTTTCTACAGATTGACAAAAAAGTCATAATACTTACATTTTTACAGAACAAACTTCCTATATAGGAGTTTGAACAAACTATATTACTTCCAATACTGTATTTCATGCAAGCGGTGGTAGCTTTTAAAAGTTTGTCTTCTCTTATCAATCATCACGATTCCTACTGGCATTATATCAGTAAGACATTTGAAATATTTTAAAGGCTTTTTAGATTAATTTACTTCACTTCTCTAAACTACACAGTTAACCATCTTGACCGGACCAGAACCTAGAACCCTACTTTCCAAATGCAATATAAAAAGCTCTGTTGTAAACTGTTAGCGTCCACCTAGCCAAGTCCTATCCTAAGTTATACTCTATTAACTGTTACTAATAGTTACTAGCTTCAATAATGAGAAAAACACTATTAGACCTTTATCTCCCTGATACTTTGGCTACTCTGTACCTAAAAAGTCAGACTATTAGGTTCCTGACAAACTGTTAAAAGTGAAAGCTGCAAAGCAGAAAAGAAGCTTAACTCCCAGGCAAAAATTAACATATAAATTGTACACCAGAAACCTTGAAGCTCTGCAGTACATACATGCTTCCCAAATTCAGATTTTTAAACAATACAGTTGGGAAGCAGTGACCTCACCAGATAACATGTCTATTTGGAATTGTAGGTGGAACTGTGCTTTGTTTGAAAATGGTAGTTCTCCACCTAAGGACATTTTTATAAGTGCATGAGACAAACCCAGATTAATAACATTTTGGTTTATTTATTTAAGTCTAAGTCTGTCATGCTGAAAAATACTTCTAGGAGAAACTTTATGCTATACCCCTTAGGAGATGCCTAGTTGTATTAATCTGGTGAAGAAAGCAGTTAAACTCCCTCCCCTCTCTCTCAGCGGCCAGGTTTGCACTGAGGTGATGACTGGCCTCTCACCTTGGGAGAGCAGGAGGCAGCCCTTACCTGGGCAAGGTCTGGGCCAGCAGCGTGCCACTGGCAGGGGCACTAGCACCCAGGTCATCAACAGGAGATGTGCACACCGGCTTGCTGGAGGCGAACTCCAAGGCATACTGCAGGACATCTACCAAGGGGAATCGTTTAGGACCAGAACCATAGCTTAAATATCTGTTAACCATAAAATGTATTAATGCCATGACTCACATATTAAAAAAAAAAAAAAAAAAGATTTCTTTCTGCTTGACTGCATTTAAATAAAGCAAGCCTTTCCTAGCATGTTTCATGCATCAGAATTATCACACTTGTACAGTTTCCAAGGAAAACGGTGAAAGAAGAGATACACAAGAGAAATCTAGAGCAAATAACTACACACAAAGTGTATAGCTGAAAGAAGTTACTCTATGTAGCCTGTAATATTATTTGCATTTACAGTTATCTATAGTACCGTTCTAATCTCTGTTGTAAAACTGTGAGGTACTCTTTGAGTCTCTTGATTTCATCCCGTTTAATTCTTGTTATTTCTCTGTTTTTGTGCATATACCTGTAAAATATGAAGTTTAAAAAGAGGTGTCAGCCCATAGCATCCCAACACGAACTGAGGTCTGTACTCATCAGCCATACCGCTAATGAAAACTCACGCCCTCTAAAACCTACAACATATTAAGCAGTAAAACAGAACTGAGAAGAAAGTGGTAAACCCATTAAGCTCCCCTCCCACAACTTTCAGAGGATGCTTTTTCCCCAGTGTCAAAAGCTCTGTTCATACCATGGATGACAAACATGTATTAGAAAGCTTCTAAATTAAGTGGTTTAAGTAGCAGCCACATAGCTGTACTCCTGTTTCATTATTTAGGCTCACAAATAACATTCAGCATCTAACTGAAAATCATCACGGTATTTCATCTCTACACATAAACGACATATACTGCTGCTGAGAATCCTCTTCAAACCATGCAGTCCATCTGGAACACCATGAAATATCTGACTTCTCACCCTCTTTCCCAAATGGGCTCATAAACAGTGATTTTTCAGAGTATTTTGCCTGTGTACACAACTACCTAGCAATAAATTGAAGACTGAAGTGCAAGCAGGTTTTAGCCCAAAGTAGCAGTATGTCTTAAATTGTTATCTATGTGTATTTTCTGAAACAGATGAAACCCATGAAAATTTTAATTCGTCTAGCTGGAACAGAAATGTACTGTGATTTAAGCTAGTATAAGATGCACCAGCAACTTTACCAAACTCATGAGATTTAATTTATATTCATACTAAGACTTTGTTGATAATATTGTACTGTACCTGTCCAGATACAAAATTGGAGGAAATTCTAATTTGTTGTGTATCTTCTCTGGTCTCCCCAAAGCCTGATTAAACTCAAATCTTGATAGCTCAAAAGTTAAGACAGGAGGAAGCTCAGTGAACCAGTGCTGAACAAAAGAAAAACACAAAACCCCACAATGAATACCTTCCAATAACAGAACTTTAATAATAATGGTACAATACCTGCAGACTGACATAGCTATGGGAGAAATTGGTTCTAGAGGGTGGGTCAGCATAAGCTTTCCAAAGTTCCCATCTTGCCCCTTCAGTTTAAACAGAGACCATTCGTCACCCATGCTGCATCAGACTTTTCAGCTCATCTATCACTACCTGCGTTAAAGCAGAGAAGGCAGGAAGGCTGCTTCTTTTCACATTTGTCTCCCTCATACTAAAAGTGGCCTACACTTGAACCTACCTGCCTTGCCAACTGTCCTGTTCTCTTTGAACTCTCCAATACCACTGAAAGGGTTGTTTACACTGTATCAAGTGCTCTTCTCCCTAGTTCACTCAGACTCAAGTTTCTGACCCTTTCATTCACCTGATATCACCCAAAGTTTCTAATGACCTCCTCCGAAGCAGGATCAATGAGTACTCTGGGCTGGGTCAGACAAGGCGAATACTTTTTCTGGAAATCTCCTCCATACTAACAACCTCTCCTGAAGTCTTGGCTCATGTCTCTAATCACTGCTAATCTGTCCATGGACCAACCCATGTTAGCATCACCTCATCCCAGTTTTCTCTGAGTATTCAGTAGAGGTCTATCCTTAGTCCATATTTCTTTCCTCACATACTTCATTTCTCAACTACAAGACAAATTCAGCTCCGATTCCAGCATTAGAGTTCCTTTTTTCTCCCCAGACTACAACATAAAACCCACGGTCTATCCATTTAATACGTTTTGGATGTCTAACCATCAACTGAAGCTTCCCTGATTACTGCAGACACCGTTGCCACATATTTCTGACGTCAATGCCCATAGCCCAGACGTAGCATTTGACTCGGGGCTCACTTCAAGTTCTCCTATCCAGCCAAATGTCTTGAATAGACTTTTCACACAATAATTTCAAGACAGCCTTTTCTTTCTGTGCTAATGGCTAAAATTCAGGTCTAGGTTCTCATCACTCCGCATCTCAGTGCAATGTTTCCTTTCTTCTCCGCTTGCCCAGCTTTAGCACGCATAGCCTTGTCACACTAACAGATTTCCAGGATGCTGCTGAATTTTCCTAGTTCATTGCCCTCATATCACTCCTCTCATCTCTTTACACACACAGTGAGCTGCGTTCCCTTTTCTTGCCTATATCAGCCTCCACACCAACCACCTTTTCAGTTTTAAAGGAGACAATCATGACTTCTTTCTTGCAGCAGCTTCACACATCAGTAAATTTCAATGCTAAAGTCAGCAAAGCCACAGCACAATCCTTCCCCCTAAACCCCTTTTATTGCAAGGCCCCCAAACCACTTAACAGTGACTAAGCTGCTGACATGCTGAAGTTCATCAACGATGATGCTGACAAACATTATCTCATTTTCCCCACCTTTCTAACTCCAAGTATGTGCACTGACCTCCATCGTCTCTTGAATTTGGATTTAAGTTCCTTGGGACAGGGAATGTCTCTTTTTTCTGTTCATGCATTAGCTTGCTTGCTGACACTCTACTCCGTGGCTGAGGCTTTTAGGTATCATGATAATAATAGTAATAATAATAATGAACAACAAGCTAAATACCCCATTAGAGTCAATGGTGGGATCAAGGGGAAAAAATAGAATGTTACTTTCAGGATCTTTCAATACATGGAACTAGCACATTAATATCATTCTCTTTAAGCTTTGACATCTACCAGCTTGGATGAATGCCACTTGAAGTCTTTGCTCAGCAGAGACAGACTTTGTTAAAACTACAAGAAATTCAGCTTCCTTCAGTACTTCCAAACCTTCCAATGCACTGTAACACCTTTGAGGCATTATGTTTAAACATAACTACTAACAGCAGCAACGACTATAAATAAATTGCTTCAATTCAGGGCAACGTAACCAATTTGCTTGGCCCTGGTAACAATGCAGTAATGTTTTTCTAGATTAGGACTTAACCCATTACCTTTCTTCTGTTGCCACTATTGTCAATCTGACATATGACTATTTCACTTCCATTTCCACATGCTATGAAGCCAACCTGATTAAAACCCTGACACTTTCACAGAACTCAAAGCTTAACGCTCTACACCTGTACATGACTATACTTCTGTTCCCTGGTTTCCTGACATTACAGGTTAAAAAAAAAACCCTCAAAACCAAACCAAACCAAAAAAAAAACCTCTCCAAGTCTGTCATGTCTAGTCAAGCATTAATAACTGAACTGACATTTTATGCATGAATGCACACAGGCTTTAACTGCAAGACAACCTTCAGTCCATAAGATAAACAACCATGCTCTTGTAGTAGATGCATACAAGACTTCACCTTGCATAAAGAAACTGAACTTTGAATTGTACCAAGATATTTATGAGATTTTTCTTTTCTTCCAGTTTATTTCAGGAAACATGCTCATTGTAGTAAGACATTTCTACAAGTGTTGGAATAAAAAAAAAAAATTGAATCATCCTGTGAAAGAACAGCAGATCCAGTAAGATGTGTAAATACATTTGAAAATGCTTGTTAACATCTGATTTGGTTGATCAATATTTGATCAATAACAGCTGACCAGAAAAAGGGACTGCAAAAGGGATGCTCTAAAACTTTTGTTGATAACACAAAATTGGAAATAGAACTTCAGACTGGAAGATGATTTCAGTGTGCGTCACTAGGCTTAGTAATTAAAACCCTGTGTGTATGTTGATATGATTAAAGGAAGCAAAATTTCATTACAGCAAAATATGAAGGAAGAAACTACACCCGAACTTTTTACTTAAGTAGAAGAAGCCTTCCAAGATTTCACATCTTTAAAGTAACTGTGATGAAACCTGAACAACTGTGTAAAGAGAAAGTAGTTCAGTCTTTAGAGGCAATGGGGATTCCCGTATTTCTACATCAATAACCCACAGGTTATTGGAGAGAGCTCTGCCAGAGAAAAATGCTGGGCATATACATGCATGCCAGCAATAAGAGGGGACATTTCAGAGCACACCCTCTTGGTTCTACAACCACCATCAGTCCAACTACCTCTTTTCCCTAACCTGTGACTTCTGCACAAGAAATCTCATTTGTCACCTCATCCCAACATCATACACCGCATATCCCACTTCTCAGTGGGACTCCATCTGAATCCCTCCACCCATGCTTCCAGCATGCTCTGACATTTGGCAGCCTCCTGCTCTAGCAAGAGCTCTCCTGGGAGGAACAGCAGCTCATAGAGCAAATATTGTCTGTCCACCACTGCAGTCAAAGAGGGGGGAGGATTGCCCACCATAGGGGGCAAAGAGGAGGATGCTGGGAAACACCAGTAAAAAGGGGAGAGGGGAAGAAGGCTAGGGTGCTGAGGAATTAAAGACAGAGGCACAGAGGAATACCAACAATGCTCTGAAGCAATGGTCAAACACACAGCTCACGGTTGCTGTTTACAGCATGGCACAGGGCGGCAAGTCAGTCAGAGCAGTGGTCAGCTACCACAGGACATTACACCCATGACCTCTCTGAAGATCAAATATCAGCAACAGGTGGGAACCAGCCTGTGCCAAATCAGCACTGTAAGCACTTAATTGTGCCAGCTTTTAATAAGCATGAACTTTGTATCTTATGAAAAATACAAGAAGATGATACTCTGGATCCTCCAAAAGAGATACAAAGCCCCCAAATTAACAATCCAATTACGCCAGACATCAGAACCTGCATAGCAGCAGGTCATATAAAAACCAACCATGAACCCCAGTGAAAAATAAAGAGCGCTACAGCACCACCCTGAGAGAAGCCCACAGGAGCACTTAACTTACCTCCTGACCAGACTTTGCAGAGTTTTCTGAATGGAGAGATTCAATTTCCCCTTCAATCATTGCAGCTTCTAGGCACTCATGCAGATCTTTAAAGCCATTAACCTGGAGTGGATACTGGCCAAACATTTCTGTGTTTTCAAATTTTTTACCTTCACATAAGAAATTAAACAGTTAGAGTTTTAGAAACAAACAATTACCTTTAAAAAAACCCTAACAATCCTAGGTCACCTGACCTAGTCTACTGAACAATACCCCCATTTTCTTATTGGACAATTCAATTATATGTATGAAAACAAAGTTACTTGAAAAAGTCACTTGAATGTAATATTGAAAATTACTATGTTTTCCTCTTCTGTCCATTTTTATATTGGTTTTGCATCTACTGGTAATAAGCAAAACTCAAAATGACTTCGCACCACAGATGTATGGGAAGTTTTACACATATAAAACAAAGTCCTCCTCCGGCAAATAGCAGCTCAGTAATACAACCCTACATTGTATCAGCAAAGTCAGTGGAATTGCTGGTATGAAACAGCCCTTTGTATAAGTACATTTTGCAAAAATAAACCACAAAAGAGAACATTCATGAATTCTGTTCTGAAAACAAGACCATAATTTGTTAATGGTGTATAAAGATGCAAGCTCAAATATGAGGAGAAATGTGGGTGACAAATGATTTCAATCTACAATTTCAACTTATTTCATCCTAAAGTCAGTAAAAAGTCTTCTTACATCCACCAGTTTCTCTTCATTGGTTTGGTTTTTACATGCCTCCTCAGTTAAGATAAGAATGTAAGGGATGAAAGTAGCTGAACGCAAAGGAGCAAGAATGCTAGCTAGTAGCAAGAAATCTGCAGAACGGTTTTGAAATCTGACAACAAATCGTTAGACATACTCCAGGCCGAGAAACAACCTGGAAGCCACTTTAAAAGATTGTAGCTGCTTCATTCAAATGCATCTCAGGAGTCATTCACACTCAGGATGGGGGACAGAGTCACCAACATTAAAAATACTTTCACAACTGCTCGCCTCCTGGAAAGAGAGAACACTGCAATTCTGCAAATCTACTAATTATATGCAGATAAGATAAAAGGAAGCTTGTTGTGCAGCCTATTTCTCCTCAGTACTCTCTCTTTGACACTGCCCTTGAGCAGGTTTCCACTGATTTGTTTTCAACAAACTGTACTTTTAAGAGGGTGAGTTATCCATACCAGAAATTGTGTAGAAGAAAATGCAATTGAAATTTTAAATTGCATTAAATGAAGCAGAGAGAGTGCAAGAGACTAGCTCAATGAAATACAGTAACTTGCCTTCTCTATACCATTAGTAAGTGGCAAAAGTGCCCTGATAATAATTTCTTGCAAGTATTTTTGCTTAGCACCTTACCCTAACTTCTACTGCACTTAGGTACCCACACTCAGCTCCTAAAAGTTATCAGAACAGTCCTTCTGGACCACTGCAGCTCACTACATTTGCCTTAGTTCTCATAGTCTCAGGACAAACATTTTGTCACAGACCGAACACATATTCTCCAAGTATACTTCTGCAGAAGTAGCTAAAATGCTGCAACTGCATCATTCACCTGTGTACTTAGGAAAGCACTGAACAGGCATGAGCACAGAAGTGCACAGAAGTCCAAGTAAATTCAGATGCATACCTTCAAGTACACCTACTGCTAGAAATCGTCCATAAAACAACTCCACCATTGGGTTCTTTGGTTTCTCTCCATCCCTGAAAACAAAGCATGTTAGTGTAAAAATCAAACACAAATCTATGAACTTTCATAAAACTACAAGCAGAATATTCTGAATTCATTATGGAAATGCTGCCTATTTTACTCAGTTACTGTTCATTTAGTTTTGTACTTCCCTCTAAAGACAGTAATAATGATTCATATATTTGCAATAAGTATATTCTGAAAATTAAGTTTCAGAAGTGCTTCATTCTAGGAAAATTTATGTAAATCAGATTCAATTCGTGAGTGGTTAAATTGTACAAAACCCTTGTAAAAACCATTGCCTGCAACACTCTAGAAACACTTATGTATTCAAAAGAGTTTACAGCTGTTCACTTATACAAACAAAGTGTATTTACCGCTGAGAAGAGAAACAGGAGCAAGGTTTTGAAGCATTTAAACTACACGACTGAAAAGCAAAAATGCATTCAAATGATAAAAAGCCTAATTGATTATGTACAACACAACCAATCCCCACTCTTCAGATACTTTGGACTTCATTCAACAAGATTTTTAACGTGAAATCGGAAAGTGAAAAAAGAATTCACGGAAAATCAAAGGTACTGGCACGTATGGAAAAAAAATGCTTGAACTAAAACAAGCTAGACAGTTGGATCTTTTTCAGCCATACAGTGAGAAGTGTATTTTTGGTTATTTGGTTTGCTTTTCCTCATCAAAATGTACAATATACAGAGCTAGGAAAAAAATCTTACCTCTCCTCTTCAGCTTTAATTTGGAAGGCATCTTCTAGCCAATCTAGTAATTTGTGTGTAAATTCACTAACATCTTGCTGTTGAAAAATATAAAATTATCAGTATATATTCACATATGTAACAGAACACAATGAAGTGTCACCTTACAAGGTCAGTATAGCAGTATTCGCCTCCACAAGAGCTCCAAAAATCACACTATGTCTAAGACTATGCCATGATTGATTTTTTTTCTTTTTTTTTTTTTTTTTTTTTTTTTTTTTTTTTTTTTTTTTTTTAGGTGGCTCTTAGAGCACACCAAGGCTCTGGTGTTCCTCAGCCATCACATTGTCCTGTGATCCTTATTACTTGGGCTCAGCTTTCATACCATGCTAGTCCAAAGGCATCTTATGAATTCCATTGTTCAAACCCTTTGGTATCTAACAAGTGGTGACTAATACTACTTTCATCAAGCACTAAATTCAGCATGCTGTTGTAATTAAACACCTTAGCCACATAACCTCATGTGGGAGAAATAAAGCACCTGAAGAAACAAAGTGTTTCTCAGAAAAGCAAAATATACCCACTATGATTTAGGCAAGAATCCTGAATATGAATATTAGGACCCTCCAAACCAATATCTACACAGACAAATACTATATTTGGACTGTACCAGCCCTGGATGTACTGTTAGATCAGAAGAATAAAGCTCTTTCAAAAACCACAGACTTAGAAGCTAAATTAAACCCTAAAAACAAGAATGTGGAACTATTAGTTAGTTTTTAAAACAATAGGAAGAAAGTATACTGAATAAAATAGTCACACTGGAATTTTTTTGTTTGGTTGGGGTTTTTTTTTGTTCTTCATAAAAGTGACTAAAGATTACATAATATCAGAAAAAAAGCTCAAAGACTGTGATAATTAGGAGTTTCTTGTCTGTGGACATTCTGAATTTTTTTTTTTGTCCATTTGAAGTATTTCCTGTTGCCAGATGACCATATGAAAACATGAATAAGCTTGAAGGAAAATACATAGAAATTACCTGTTGGGAATCATTTGATTTAAAAGCATCTTTAAGGATTTCAACTGCTCTTGATGGGTCAACATATTTTCTCTTCGAACCAACTAGGAGTGCAAACAGATACCTCAATTCACGCATGAAAGGCAGATTCCTATGTTCCTGTATTTGAAGAAGAATTAAAGATATTTAACAAAGTGGTAACAAAAATCTACTTTACAGAAGCATTACCCAATAAACTAAGCATATATACAGGTTACATATAAGCTCACTTGTAGTACTAGCAAGGTAGTGCTGCATGCCTTTTACTTGCCAGTTTTACAAAATAATGTAGTTCTCTGGGAAGAAAATTACATGTCAGAAACTGAAAGCTCCCTGAAACCACATCTAGATGTGGCTGATTTGAAATGGGGCTGAATGGACAAGTGGACAACCTGAGCTGCATTTAAGACAGAACTGTTGCTCCCAAGACTTACAAAGCCTTAAGTAATACACTGCAACAATATGCACTGATTTTACTGAAATTAGTATTCCTCTGTACCTCTAGCAGAATTTCTTGTAAGCCTTCACACTGCCTAGTACCTTTTTAAGCTTATTTTTTACTGAAGACATAAATTTATAAGGTGTACGCAAATCATTATTATTTCTCTTGACAGAAGAGAAATACCTTGCTCTCCTTTCTACCTATTTTTTAAGTACAGTTCATGGGGAATATGGAGTTCTTTTTCTGGTTTCCAGGAGAGAAGCAGAAGAAATACTTTATGCCTGTATAATGAAAAGCACGTAAACTGAAACACAAATCCGTCGTACCATAGATTAAACCACAGGTGACAAATGCTGTGGAGACTGGATATGTCTCATACTCCTGAGTAGATAGTTAACAAAGACTTGTGAAATTGAAAACCCATGTCATATCCACTTGTATTTAGAACAAAGTATCATTCAAAGGCAGCACAGATGTCAGATGCTGGTCAAACTGGAATTACTTGATGACAAACTATTTCACATGCTCATCAAACAGCAGGCTTGTTTAGTCACTCCTATGTCAATCCTGTATGCATGAAGCTTTTTGTACATAAAGTCTGCTTTATTTCAGCTTTAAAAACTGTGCATGGTAAATTGGAACATGTTCCGCATAATATCTAAAACAATAGTTTTAGTCACATAAATTCAAGTTTTACTTGCTCTTCTAGTCCACCTTGCAAGACACCCACCAATTATAAACAATGTTCACAGAGAAGGCTGAAGACTTCATCAAATGCCACCCTAATTCAGCATTACACCATCATAATTTAAGAATAAAATCAGTCTCCCATTTACATATTTAAAGCACTTTATAACAACAAAACAAGGAAACAAATTGTGAAAGTGATTCTCTTCTTACTATTTACCTGAAGTGATCTATTAAAAATGAACAGAATTTCAAGTTTTAGATACAGATGTATTTTGTCAAGATGCTTTAATACCAGTGATAATGCATATGCATAATATAGACAACTGACCAGAGAATACTCTAGATCTCACCTTCCTTTTGTTAAATCTGAAATACACAGGCAGTGAGTATTATTGCATTACTTACCTAAATTTACACAACTAATTTGGCTGAGTTTTAAGCATACTTGTAGCTTTAGGTTGAACAACTGGCTACTGATGTGAGTGGGATTACTCAGGACAAATACCTCTGTGAAGCCTATAAAAGTTCTCTAAAACTAGAAAAATCCTTGTTGTTTTTTTGAGAAAGCTCAGTTTAATACATTAGGCATGATCCTTGACCAGATTATGTGGGCATTACCACAACAAACAGTGTTTCTGACTAAACAAAGCCTAAAATCTTCAAAAGGATGTGAGCCACTCCCCAAGACAAGGTATACAGTTCCACAAAGGACTTGCACATTAAAACAAAAGAACTAATAAAGTGATCACAGCACAGCATATGGCTCTCAATTTTAAAGCATCCTGTAGGTGTACCAACACACACAAAAAAAGATTAAAATTAATTTTGAAATGAAAACTGTATGGGAAGTTCATAGTCTAAAACATTCTTTATTTTATCACCTATTCTACCTGCATAAATAATTTCTTGATACACTGATATTGGAACAATTTATGATTAAGAAATGCTTCTAAAGCAATCTACATGTTTAATACATAGTAAACATTCATAATTGTCAATCAGTAATGCCAGGACACTGGCTGGCATAATGAGAATGTTGAAACAGGGGGAAGGATGTGCTAACCTGTAGCACAGTAACCCACTTCCTCTGATAATAAAATGTTTCCTGAAGATATTGTTGAGGTCAAATATTTAGCTGGCCTCACTGTGTACAGCAAAAAAGATCTGTTCATATGACAGCAAGAGGTAAGAGAAATGGAGAGCCAAGAAGCTGCAGTAACTACAGAGAACCATATTTGTTCTACAGAAGGAAGCTGAGGAACACACCAAGGAAGAAAAGTGAATTTCAAATTAAAAAGAACAAAAACAGATTGGAGATTTTAAGTGTATGCCCAAGTTTAAAATCCAGAAAAACAAAGTCCAATCAGTGGATGCAAACAGGGTGGGGTTGTTTGTTTGTTTTTTTTTTAAAGTCAAAATTTATACCAATGACTTGTGGATTCAAAATTTTACATGCCAAATTATTAATAGCATTTGGATTCAATATATTGACAGGAAAACAAAAACAATCCACTATGCAATATTCCCTTAAGTATAACCACATGTTTAATTCTGAATCAAGAGAGTGTCATGACCCTTGCATTAAACTCTACTATCAACTGGAAGAACAACGGGATGTAAACCAAAGTATTGAAAATCCGGGATTATTAAAACTTGGTCTTTATTAGCAAGGAAATTTGATCCTAGGGAATGTCAGTCACACACAGTACTTAATACTAGGTTAAAAATAAAATGTTTGCTAACACAGGCTACATTCACATTAGAAATGCTCACCTACTAGCGGCAGTGCTGCTACAGCTGCATCAGCAAAGCCCTTCCACTGAACCTGGTCTAAGCAGCAGCACGCCGAGCAAACTCTGCCTCTCTCAACACCCTGCCCATACTCTAATGTTAGGCTAATGTATTTTATGCAAGACCCATAATAGGAAGCTCAAAGAAACACTAATTAGCACCTATAAAATCCATGCTAATTTGAGCTAGGAACAGTGCAAAATTCAATTACAGGAGAGAAACACCCTTATCAGCCACGAGGGGAAGTTAGCTTCCAATTTTACCTTTTGGTTTCGGGGCAAGTCTTGAGCATTTGCAGGAGGATTGAAGTTCAAAACTAGTCTTCGAAACTCCAGTAGGTTAAATAATGACTGAAAAGAAGGAAAAAAAAACAAACAAACAAAAAAACCACACACATTTAAGCACTTCTACAAACAAAATTCTTCCAAACGTGCCTTAGCAAAATAAATGGAATGTTAAACATATGCAGTGCTAAAGTTTCATTTCAGAAGCTAGATTATTTCACTTAACTTTACTAAACACATTTTCACCATAAGATAATTATTTTTGCCAAGTAAACAGCATAATAAAAAAAAACTTCTTTATACTTAATCACATAAACAGAACAATTTTAGATGATAGGTAAACTACTTTTTAAAACAAGAATTTTATTAATTGTGTAACTGTTAGTTTTCAAATTGAAATTAAAGCCTGTTTAGACATGTAAAATTCATCTTGTAGCCCCTCTATCATCTACCTCCTCAGCACAGAGAGAGTACATCTTTGTATATGCAACTGAAATCCACTTGCAATTATCTGTATTTTTTGCATTCTGTTTACTCCTCCTATTATTATAGGATCTGTATGACGTACATTAGAGTAAGGAAACAGGGTTATACATCTTTGCAGGTAAGGAACTGGTAACATTCTCATTTTACAGACAATAAGACGTGAAAACAGGTGTCCACAGGCACACCCATAAAGAACCCCATAGTGTAACACAGAGCCTGGAGCCAAGAGAGTACAAGAACAAAATGACTCCTGGTTGCAAAAATAAAAGTCCAAAGCAGTGGCTGAAAACCGAAGTCCTCAGCACTTGCGTAACCGCATCATTGCTGTTCCATGCAGGCAGAAAGCACTTTAACTAAAGTTCACTTCATTACCACAGACTAGCATTTTGATGAAGAAAGGGTAGCAGAAAAGGTCTAAAGCATTTTAAACATGCTCATCAGAGAAGCACCGAGAAGATTTACCCTCCTATTCATATCCTCTGGTTTTACAACCTGTGATTAACTATCCCTGATCACATATTAGCTATTTATTTTGGAAAGGCAGAGCTTGCCTCCCCAGCAATAGACTTTGATCCCACAACTTGTCCTACACAGGTAAAGACTTAAGTCGCAGACCACAGCGAGTTTAATAGGATTTCAACCGCACAGTGTCAAGAAAGTGACATTCAAATTGTGAAGAGGCACTGCATTTATTCTAATAATTTAGAACATGTTGGAAGGAAAAAAAGATGAGTTTGTCAAAAGTTGCAACGTTCCCAACTCTCCTCGTGAAAGAGCCGTTACCGAGTTTAACCTCTTCTGATACCCCACAGTATACAGTGTCTCCAGCAAAAAGTTGTCTTTCCTAACATTTTTTAATTTAAAAATAATTTGAAAAATATCAAACACCAACCAAAAAACATCTTTCTGACCTTGCTAAATCAACAGACAATTGAGTAGTGAAGCTTTTTTTTTTTTCTCTTTTGCTGTTCAAAATACAGGTTCCCCTTTTATCTGTCCTTGCAGAGAATGGAGATTAAAACAGAGTCCTTTGTTTACTTACTCAAAGAATAGAAAATGTTAATATTTAATTTGAGTGTCATTCTAGAAGTTGATACTAATTGAAGTTATGTCTCATGATGTAACAGCATTCCACTGGTGGGCTCTTCATCAAGCAAAACACAGCAATGTCTTACATACAAAATAAACCAGCTGCTAAAATATAATGTCCAAAGACTGACTTCTCTTCATGACTAATCCAAGTGCCATCAAAGTGCCAAGCAGCTGAGCTGCCCAATTTCGTAACACAGACATACGAATTAAGTACAGAAAACTGTATTAAAGTTTAGAATTTTTACCTGGCGTTCAATCCACAAGAACTACATTTCTTTAATCCAGAACTCTGAATTGTGAACATGTAACTCCATGCTTTACTAAGCTGAACAGACCTATTTTTGCAAGCTGCCGAGAATAATGAAGAGGATTGTCTGATATGGTTTTTCTTCTTCGGCTTTGTTCTACTCAAAATTTCTTATGCAAGATACTTAGTTATTAAACTTTTCTCCAAAACAGCTTATGCTGTGTGTGGTTGTACTGAGATGCAGCGAACACTCACAGTTAATCTACTGCCAACACCACTAATGCTAACAGGACAGTACTATGTTGTAGCTCTTCTATACTGAGCTAAATCAACTTCAGGAAACTTCTATCTTCATTAAAAAAAAGAAGGTAATTTCCCAGTGTAAGTATAAACAAGTATACAATAAGCGTGCTTAAGACCAACCAATTTTTGTGCCCGAAGTACCTCAAGGAGGAACCTACGGTTCTTTCTGAGGTAGAGAGATCTAAATGAGCTCACCTAAGCCCTCATTGCAGCAGAGACCTCCCATGGCCAGCCACCCCAGTGCTTCAGAAAGGGGCTAGGCAAAACAATTCCCAATTTGCCAAGCCGTCCGTTGACTAGGTTTTCTACACCCAGGGTAGGTGATGCCATGGAGCAGAAGCTGTTCTTCTGCAGCCACTGAGAGACACAGCAGAGACTGTCCCTGGGCCGAGTGCCACCCGCTGGCCCCACGCCAAAGCACTGGCCTTCAGCACTTCATCTCTTACCCACTTGGCTTCAGCTACAGAAAAGTGTCAGGAGTCCCAGTGCAAGAAAACAGGCTGGATCTGAAAGGTGATACTTCATATCTACTGGCCTAAGTCTTCCAACGTAAAGTATGCAAAACTTACACATGCAAGAAAAATTCTCTAAAGGGTGGGGGTTTTTTTCCCCCAGTGTATTTAAACCTATTTAAAAGCTGTCATCTGGAAACTTGACCAAGTAAGGCTAAGGTAAGTTATATCAATTCAAATTGTCATGAAAATCAACAGATTTTTAGTATACCTGCCTCCTGTCATGTCAGTTTGGGGGCTGAACAAGATAGTAAAAGAAAATGAGAATAAACAACAACAACAAAAATTCAGTATCAGTTTAGGGTGTTCAAACTAACTATGCTGTATGACAAGACATACTGCGGCTTTCCCCTGCTATAGGTGCTGATGATATAGATGTATTTTCTGTCATGCCAGAAAGAGCTAGGTAGAGTTGTAGCTTCAAGACTGTAAAATACTAAAAAGCTTCACTTTTCTGAGTAATGTCTACCCACACTGTATAGAGTCCAAATGCAATTTCAGAATATAAGCTGCCTTGGTTTCACCTAAAACACCCTGCTTATCCCTTTCCCCCTCTTAATGTTTAAGATTATCAAAACTAAGGACCTTGGCAGAATTTAGGTTGCCTGAATAAAGGTAATTCTTAACATTCTTAACATTTAAGCACTGTGATGCTGCATTAATACTGCAAGAATATAAATTAGTCAGCATATTAAATCCATAAAAGCTGGTCATGCAGACAGAACCACCAGCAGAGTCCTAAAATAGTAGTTACTGACATCAACAATAGTTGGAGAGTAGGAAAACAGTACTTCTGTATCTAGATAAGATACGACCTACCAAGATGCAGCACAAAGCTTTAGACAGGCTCTTTGATGGATTCTTGCAAGTTCTATAAGCACAGGGCACTAAAACCAGCTGTTTCACTAACAGATGTATGAAAACCTTTTGTTTTCTTTGACTAGCAATTTTGTATTTGTTTCCACCATTGGGAACAAAAAGCAAAAAATTTTGCACAAGAACTGGGGAATTTTAAATATTGATCACCTTTATACAAGTTTACACAAAAACCTTAATTTCATAATGCTATGAACACAGCCATCTTCCCATTCAATTTGCAAAGGTTAAGCTTGGAAGGAAGGAATGACTTTCAAATTGTTCTGTGAAACACCCATTAAAGCAATTCAGACTACTAATTCTAAACCAGTCAGCAAGATGCCAGAAACATTCTCATTTGGCAGAAAAACATCTATGATGCCTAAGTAGAATGAATATATTTGACCAGTGCTGTAATGCCTGCAGAAAACCTAAACTTGTCCTAAGGTGATAAATAAGGGGGGGGGGGGGGGGGGGGGGAATCACAGTTACTAATGAAGCTTAGCAAACAAAACAGGACACACTTACTGGCACCCAGCTGGAACACCACCAGCATATTGTGAAATGCCATCATCATTCAGGTTTCTCTTAGAGCAGCCCCAAGAAAAGCTGTGCAGTTCCCATTCTTGTGGCAGGCCAGTTTGTAGGCTCCCTTTTACCAAAGTGATGGGGATTAACATCAGGCAAGGGTGCCAGGACTAGTGTAGGTGTGCATAACAATACCTATCTGTCACCAGCAAATACTGGCTAGGAATTTTTCCAAATTAGTGCCAAGGCTTGAGATTTAACAGGAGAAAAATAAAAAGACTAACTTGAATTTTGGCAAAGAAAACTTAGGAAGAACTTAATTTGGCTAGTAACCAAAAACTAAATATATCTTATTAGTATGGCTTGAAAAGCAACTCTCTGGCAGGGGGAAAAGTAAAGTATGCATTCCTACAGAGCTCTTAAACGAATTGTTTCATGTACTGGCATTTAGCTAAAACATGATCTTGTGTAAGTTGAAAGCTTATATATGCATTAACACATTGCAACACCCATTTGTCTCATTTAGTCATCTGGGGCCTTTTATGCATTTCCAATATTACATCTATTCAGATTTTAAAGCCACAAAGCAGAGACTGTAACTACCTTCATTCCATATAGCAAGCAGAGAGCAATTTTAAAGAATGAATACATTATTATTGTTCTAAAAATAAAAAGCAAAAACAGAGCTCTGCCCATGTCATTAATTATATTATTTGGAATACTTTGCCTCTGCCAACATGACAAATTAGATTTATGTTCTTACTTCACTTTATAAACAATTTTGGTGGTTTACTGTATATAGAGCTAGTTTTAGTGGGGTAGATCGACTATTATTAGGGTTAACTTTTTATTCATGCCAATAATCTAAATCAAAGAAAACACAGAACTCTATGGAATGTATGCTCCCACCTGTACACGTTACCATATGGTCCTTCCAATAACATTAAGAACTTTAAATTTACTAGTTATCCACACTTGAAGTACACTTAGGCTTATTAGTGACTTAACACTCCTACACGCTTCAGATTGAATATTAGTGTCCAGCAGAGCTCTGTACTGCAAAAACATAAGCAACTTCACTGGCAACTAAGTCCACTTCTCTCCAACTTTCAAGTCTTCTGGACTCTATACCACTAATTTGGGAGAATGATTTCTCCCTCCTCTTTAAGGCCTTCCCCACTTTTTCTATTTATTGATCTATTTTACTATTTTATCTTTTGGTTCATATTCTTAAACCTACTTCTCTTACAACAAAGTCCATGAAGTGGCCGCTCTGCTCCTGTGCTACACTTCTTTCTAACCAGCACCTTCTTAGAACTCACACTGGGGCTGCCTCCTACTCCACTTGTGCATGTCTTATTCCTGTAAAGTGGTAAATCCTGTTTTCAGAATAAAGACTAATGACAGGCATTAAATGTGGTCATCAGACCTGTATTTGACCCTATGCATGCATTGCATAGCAGTGAAAGTCAGCAAGCATAAATACAACAAGAATTCTTCCTATAATGCTTAAACAAAAAGGAAACTGTTATATGTATATGCAAATTAGTTTAAACACATTTTATTCACAATGTAGAAAATAATTATTGTAACAAGACTATAGAGAATTTTAAATATATTTTCTCTTAAGCACACAGCAGCCCTGTGTAATGTCTTCTACCTTTCAGAGAAAAAAAAAAACTTAAGAAAATGAGGAAGTCACCCAAAACATATTCCTGACATTGCTTCTTTCCATACACCGAGAATTTGGCACAGCCAAAAGCCTTCCTGAAAATCCTCATATTGTTTAAAAAACTGCCTGTAAGGAAGAGAGAAGGGAAGAGAGGAAAACAGCTTCAAAGCTGGGACTAAAGCAGGTTCCTGTTCAAACTTCGTTGTGAAAGTAAGGAAGAGGAGTTTTTTCTCTCTCCCTCTCTGAAACAAAACTCCTACAGACAGATATGACACTATCTCATGGCTGAACTTCAGCAGAAAAACCCCACATGTACAGTGGTAGCAGTCAGGAGAACATTTAGCATTTTCAAAGTCACAGAGAGATTCAATCTCAGATCTTAAAAGCTTTGGAAAGTATCTCAAAAAGGACATTTTTATTTATAAACCATCAACCAATCAGCATTCCAAACTGCTGAAAACCAAAGTATAAAATGCAGTTTTAAGCTGTCATGTTTTGCTTTTCCAAAAGGCTGAGGTGTAACATGGAAGAAGAAGATGGAAAACAGCTTTCATACTGTTTGATCTAGAAAGTCAAACTAACTTAAGACCTCTAGCAGACTTGGGTTAAGTCAACATTTTCAACAAACAGCTCACCACGGTATTGCCAGCCTGCATTTAGAGAACATTTACTTGTTTATAGCAACAAACTCAGAACATTACTGCAATTCAGGAGACAGATAAGCATGATGTGAGATGTGTCCAGAAGAATTCACTTTATACTTGTGTCTTGGCACATACTAAAAAATGCCATTCAACCACTCCTCTATTACATGTTCAAAGCAAGAAAAAAAAAATTCTGTTAGGACATAAAATAACAGCCAACATTTCCTTACATGGTCACAGTTTTCAACTTCTTGCCTAAATGCACAACATGAAATCAGTTTGTGGTATAACTTTAAACACCACACCTAAACAACGCAAAAGCTTTATGCCCTTCTAAACCTAGGAATTGCACATAGGATCGCAACCCAACACCTATTCTATATCCTTTATGTTAATTAAAGGGACAATTATGTATGAGTCAAAGCTAAAGCCACCATCCGTTAAAGCTTTCCAAACCTTCACAACAGAAAACGCAATATTGTATACCACTAAATATAAGGTAAGAGTTTCAAAAAAATCACGCAAGCAACCTGAGCGAGCTGGAGACCACAGTGAAGAACAAAAACCAGGAAAAGGAATTTCCTGTCAGCAATATCCTAGGATGACTGAACTTGGAAGTGACAGGTCAATCTTTACTCTACAGGGGAACACAGGGAGTGACGGAGGGAAAGCAAGAAATTAGATTTCCCACTTCATTATTCCTCTTCCCATGAAATTCTACAGAACCGTTTATATCATATCCCACCCCCCCAGGCTGCTCCAGAGAGAAAATAGTGGAAAGAAAATATTCCATCAATGACCACTTTAACTCAAATAGGGATTGCACACTGAATGTTCTTCAGCATGCAACCTTCCATTGCATGTCCAGGAAAGCAAGGGAGTTGTGTACAATACACATATATGCAACTCTCATTATATAATACTAGGCTTTTTGGTATTAATGCACTACCACGTCATCCATCACAATCCCTTCCATTCAACATGACAAATAGGAAAAACAAAACAATGTGAAAGTTAGATACTTGCGGTGGGCTGCTTCAAAGATGGTAAGAACAATAGCTGAGCCACCAACTGGGAAGAAAATACTTCCTTGATTCTCACCCCTCAAGCTGGCTTGCTTCTTCCCAGAACTAGAAGCTTAGGATCAAATGAGATCCTAACCCCAAATATATTGACATCAGAAAAGCAAGAAGGCTGCTCCTAAACACAATGCAACAGAGTAAAATGCCAGAAGTGGTGTGAGGGACCCTGAAAATAAAAGTTAAAGAGAGCAGCCATGGAGATTTATGCTTGTAAGACAGTAGCTTTTTAATTCTTTGCTCTGCAAGCTATGTACTCGGGGCGGGGGGGGGGGGGAGCTCTCATTTTTGAATGATTAACCAGACTCTGACAGGCTCCCAGAGAGAAGAGTGTGGGGATGCCAAGCCTCAGCTGTCCTGTTGGGATAACTCATTTGGGAAAGGGAGGAGCTACAATCCAGACAGGCCTTCGGGAACTCACGAGACCCAGGAAAACACTGCACCTAGTACTTTAGGTATGGGATGGGGGGGAAGGAAAGTACAATTTTCATGTGTTTCCCCACAGACTTTCTTCCTTCCATCAGGAATTTGTCTTAGCACACTGAGTGGACAACATTCACTAAACGACCAACTACTCAGTATCTCCCACGACACCTTTTTCAAGGGGCAAGTGCTGCCAGGGCATTACTTCTCACACATGACTGAAGCCCTACTTGGAACTCCAAAAGATAAAGTTAGTCTTGTGCAATGCCTTAAAGCAAAACACCTGGGAGACAACTTGCACAGCCAGCAAGCCTACAGACATGACTCCAGCAACGCTTCTGTGTCCTGTGCGTTACCCGCCTTCTATGTCCTACGTCCTGCAAACACTTAACTCATGCTCAGCATGACACAAAGGAGCCGCTTCACAGTCTCAATAAATGTGTTATTTATAAGCCATTTTCAGACTATAAACTCTTAAAACCAAGGAAAATTGTAAAGTTACATTTTTACAAGGGAGCCACTGAAATCTACTGAAAAAAAGGAAGTAAAAACATATAGGAATATATTCGTGTTTTGTTTCTTTAAAGAACTTGCTATCTTAAGTTCTATTTCAAGAGCAGACATATGCAGTTACAATAATGAGAATTAAAAAAAACCACCAAACCCACACAAACAACCTTCTAGAAATATTCTAAAAACTCAAGATTTAGGGATCCCACTATAAAAGTTAATGTAAATAAACAGTAGCAAAAGCATCTATGGGTGAACTCCTGTCAAAAATATAGGTTTATTACAAGTTAAAGAGGAGGTGGGAAATCATTGAGAGACTTGATTCATTTCTTGGCAGGTGAGGAAGAAGCAAACATACTTTAATACAGTTTTGTTTTGACATATTTTCTGGGGGACTCAGTTTTAAATTCAAGTTATTATCAAGTCAAAAGTCTTCAATAGCAGGACAGATTTGTAGAAGTTACACTGTGGAAAAACTATTACTGTTCATTCTAACGATGCTGAATGTAACTGTTGAAAGCAATACTTCGGTTTAGAGCTATCTGAAGAGATACCCCCCTCTTCCCCTACAGAAGAGGATGACTTCCATACGTGTGTATTTCTCTAATGCCCAAATAAATACAGATTAAAAGGCAGTATTTCTAGCAAAGTTTGAATCTTGTTAAGGTTTGCTGACACTCACTGAAAACACAGCTTAAGGAATTTCATGCTCTTAATGCAAATACAACGAACAATTGATTGCATTTGACTAAGTCAGCTAACTGGTGGCTATAAAAAACAACATACATTGCATAAGGAAACTGTCAAAATGTCAAAAGCTTTTTTCCCTTAACAAGCACCCCTTAAGTAGAAGGGGAAAAAAATTTTCTTTCTTTGCTATTTAGTTTTAGACTATATTACACAATATATCTTTGTGACTGACAGTAGTTAACATTTAGACATCGTTGACCTATGTGATGTGTCAAGTTTCAAAAGACTCCTAAAGAAAGCTTGAAAATACTTCTACATAGTCAATGCAACCCAAGGAGTCAATCTGCCCTGTGGATAAATAAATATGGTATTAGCTAATACTCTAAATTAACATGCATTAAGTTTCCTGGTATGGTTGTTTGAAACATAAGTCTTCCTGGCTAGCAGACAATATTAATAACCTACATTTTCAACCAACTGAAGTTATAAATCTTTCAATGGTTTACTTGAATTACATTCTATAGACATAAATACAGAAGTTAACTATCTTTTAGGATCAAACCTTTATAATTACAGATGCCACAGATTTTCACATAATATGGGTAGTGACCATAAGAACTAGCTAGCTCTCTTTATAATCCATTTTCAAGGTATAAAGTTGCACATCGTGTATAAATAACATGAGATCATAGGTCTAGCATAGGTTTTTACATTCTCTAGCCTCTGTTCTTACCTCTGTGGTTAATGAATTAAAATTCATGTTTCCTTGAAAACATTTATTTAAACATTTGCAGTTTCCTGTGTATAAATATTTCTTTTACAGAAATGCACGTACACATAAAATAAGTCATCTTGAGATTTGGGACTACTATGGAATGTAAAATCTGATTACACAACAGAGAAGGTAAAACGCCAAGTCATATTAGCTCCACAAAGAGCTTTATGGAAATAAAATGTTTCTCTATATTAGCACCAAGACAATGTTTCTGCTATTGGAAAAAGAGCTATTCATGTGAAAGAATAAGGAAAGGAGGAGAGATGAACAAGGGAAACATCAAAACATCTCAGGAAAACAGAAAATTCAAACACCTGATATATTACTAGATGCTGAAAGAAAAGAGGCCTAAGAACACAAAAATTTCGGTGGGAAAGGAGGTGGTAGAACAAATAAAGAAATCTTTCTGTTTCCTTATCTACAGCGTTACCTAAGTATTACCTGCAGGTAAGTAAACCCTGTCCATAAAAAAAAAAAAAAAAAAAAAAAAACAGAAAACAAACAAACCAACCCCCCAAAAAACCCACCACAAACAAAAAACCAAAACCACTCAACACTAAGAAGTCAAAAAGAACATGGATAACAGCAATCCAATTTATGTAGTCTACTGGGACTTCAGAGTAATTTCCAAAGAAGTCATTCAACAAAAACTTTTAACTAAGCAGCAATGAGGCAAGATGGAAGGTCAAGGTACAGACAAATAGGCAATCAAAAAGAAAAAGAGGGCAGGAGCAAACCATCTGTTCCAGCCTGAAGGGAGGTTACTGCAAATTCATGAAGTCTGTGCTGGTAAGCAAAATTCAGAAGTGATCTAGAAAAGAGAGCAAGTGGCAAGATCACCAAGTTTGCTCAGTGCAGAGATATACAATGTAGTAAAAACAAGAGCTGGCAAAGATGAACTGACAGAAGGATCATATGGGACTGAGCGACTATGTAATAAGAAAGCTAAATTGAACACAGATAAGTGTACAGTGATATACATGGTGGAAAACAACCCTAAAATTTACAGAAAATTATGGGCACCAAGCTAACTAGTATTATTCAAAACTTTGAATTTATGATAGTTTCATGAAAGTATCAGTTCAATACACAAAGTAGTTAAAAGAAGAAAAAAAAATAATTAAGAAAGGAAGACAGAATGAAACAGAAAACATTACTATAGAATCATAGGGTAATTCAGCTCAGAAGGAACTGATGGAAGTCTCTTTTCAAACCTCCTGCTTAAAGCAGGATGTCACCTGTGAGATCAGACCAGGCTGCTCAGGGCACATCTTAAAAGCCTTCAAGGTTTGACAGAGCCTGCACAGCCTCTCTGGGCAACCTCCACTGCCTGCCTGTCCTCATGGGGAAGAATGCTTCTTATATCCAGGCTGAATCTCTCTTATCTAACTCTACTCCCATTGCCTCTCATTCTCCCAATATCCACTGCTGTGAAAAGCCTGGCTCCATCTTCTCAATGGTCAGCTAATGCAAACCATCCCATAGCTTGCCAAGGTTGACTTTTTGGCCTGTCTGCAGTTTATCAGAAACCTCTTTGATTCTCCATGACCTTTCAAAGATGACAGAGTGGCCTTGCTAAGACTTTCCCCCATTATCTCAGCACCACTGGATGCAGCTCAGTGGGTCCTGTGGACTTATATGGGTGAAGTTTCCTCGAGTAATCTCTTACTCAATCCGAAAACACTGCTCAGAGTTCCTCTCCCCCAACCAAGCACAGTGGTCTGGGATACCTCATCGGTGAAGACTGAGGCAAAGCAAGGCACCGAGTACCTCAGCCTTATTTAAGCCTCCTGTCACTAAATCACCTGCTCTATTCAGCAACAGAACTATGTTCTCCTTGCTCAGCCTTTTACGACTAGTGTAGCATCAAAACCTCTTCTTGTTACCCTAGACATCCCTTGAGGCATCAACTCTAAGTTAGCTTTCACTTTCCTAACATCATCCCTTCATGCCTAGGCAACATTTCCAAACTCCTCCTCAGTAGCCCACCTCTGCTTCCAGATCCTGCACACTGCCTGCTTGCATTGGAGCTTGGCTATGAGTTCCCTGAGCAGCAGTACGGACCCTTCTTGTAATCAGAGGATGCTGCCAGCTTTTCTGAGCTCCTCTGCCCTTCAAAGCTGCCTCCTATGGGATCCCAGATACCAACTTCCTGAAGAAGCCAAAGTCTGCTCTCCTGAACTGTAGGGTCTGTACCCTGCTACTCCTTCCTCACTCCTATCAGGATCTTGAACTCCACTATTTCATGGTCACTGCAGTCAAGGGTACCCACATTACTACATCTCCAACCAGTTTTTCCATTTTAGGGCACAGCAGATGCAGCTGTGCATCACACCTAGGCAGCCCATCAGTACTTGTATCAAGAAGTTGTCCCTGATACTCTCCAGAAATCTGGTTTGCTTGTGTCCTGCTGTGTTGGACTTCCAGCAGATGTCAGGATGATTATTAAAGTTCTCCATGGGAACCAGCCTTGAAAGAAAGCTTTGTCCATAACCCCATCCTGAGGAGGGTGATCTGTAACAAACTAAACAGGTGGTACCTCTACCAGCCTCTCCCATGATGCTGACCCACAAACTCTCATCTTAAATTGTCATCTTGTCTCACACAAGTACAGCATACATTTGAGCTGCTCCTTCATAAGGAAGGCAATGCCCTTCCTTGTCATCCCTGATTGTCTTTCCTGAAGAGCCTGTATCTGTCCATTGTACCACCTCAAATTCATAGCCCACTCACCCCTTGAGAACTTTCCTGGTCTCCCAGCTAAAATGCTACTAGAGCTAGAAAAGATCTGGAGAACAGCAACAAGGCAGGTCAGAGGTTAGAACAGTTTCTGTATAGGCAACAACTCAGCAGTCAGCTTGGAAAAAGAGACCAGCGACCTGGTGAAAGAGTATGACAGCAGTCCACAGAACTGTAACAGCAATCAACTTTTAACTGACTTGTCCACACGGAGACATGGAGGCCACCAGACAAAGCTAGTGGGAGCCAAGTTCAAAAAAAAACAAACAAAAACCAGGCAGTTCTTCATGCAAAATAGGGAGCACAACTATGGAATTCCCACCCAAAGGATCCTATGGGTGCAAGAAGTTTGCAAGGTTCAAGGGAGACAAGTACATAAAAGAGGTCCACTGGGCATTGCCAACTAAAACTGCAAAGGATTAAGAAAATCCCCCAAGGTGAAAGCAGTTGGAGGCTTGGGAGTGTTTTAACAGAGCAGTATCATGTATACTGTTTGTACTCCTCTGGAAGCATGCATTTGCAGAAATTGCTAGGCAGAACGTTGATCTAAATGGACTCAACCTGAAGTACAACAGCCATTAGTATGAAAGTAACAATATTAGTTTATCTGAAGTGCTTCAGCCTGACAGTAATTTGTTAAAAATGGGTATTAAATATTTTATTTGATTCCTCTCAAAATGTCAGACTATGAAAAGTTACAATATGCTGAATTGCTTCTTGTAGACTAAAAATAAATTTCCCCCTATTGTAGACCACTTTCACCCACAGTCTTCTGTGGGTTTGCATGCTTTTGAATATACCTACAGATTATTTAAAGAAACATACACAGCTTTAGCAATCACTTCTGAAAAAAAAAATCTCTTAAAAGATGGGTTCATAAAGTTTATGTACAATGAATCTTTGATATTAGAACATTAGATTTGACTAAACAAGTTGCACTACCTGTACTCATTTCCCTATTGACCCTATCTTCAAAAAAAAAGTAGCTTTTAATTAAGCTACATATACACAAAAACAGACTAAGAGCACATATATTGGCTGTATTAGGTAAAACAACCCAAAACAGACACAACTGCATCCATATCAGACCTTCACTTTCCTCCTCCTCAAGTTTCCTTCTCTATCAGTTATTCCTTCTTTTACCCTACTCAGCTATCTATTTTCTTGTAGCTGTTCCAGTAAGCACTCCATGATTGAGGGTGTCTCATTTCCTCTACCTACCTCCATTGTCAGCCACCCCCTTTCAGTCATTTACATACATTCCTTTTAATATAAGCAGTCTGTTCTTCATCTGTAATCCAGTTTTCACATGTTTTTAGGCACCCACAATTGTCACTGATGTCAGCATGAGTTGCAGACACCCAGAATCTTCAGAGACTCAACTCCTTGTCTTCAGCAACTTTTTAATAAGAAATATTTTGAAGCTTTACTTAGTTACACTACAGTACTTTCTACATTTCCATCAGGCCTATAGATAAACACGTTAAGAGATGCAATAAATAATTAATGCTCAAAACCATCTCATCCAGTGGCCTAAACTTCCCAGGAAAACAAATATCTTAAGTTATCCACTCAAAATAAGATAACTCACCTCACAAAAAATACAATGAAGAGTATACACAGCTAATCAAAGAGGGTTCTTACCTGAATGACAGCACTAAACCAGCACGTGTTGCCAACATTCTTTAATCCTACTGGACAGTTGTCTTGCCGCTTTCGATCATAAGGGTTTGGAGAGTCACTCCACACCTCTGGGTGCGTCCTCTTTAAACTTGCTTTATTTTCTGCAATACTGGCTTCTAGAACTCTTCGGGAACAGAAGGGAGGGAAAAATGTGAGAAAAAGAAAAAAAAAAGGCACAGTAAAACACCTTCAGTTACTAATACAGACATCTTAATTACATCATTCACTAACTTATTGTTGCTGAGCTTGGTTTTAAATTTATATGCAATAATATGTCTTCAAAAGTAAGACGCCATTTTACTTTTAGATATGTTACAGTAATTCCATTACGTTTTGGAAAATGGTATCAGTGAGTGAATGAGTGAGTCTCCTGTGAGAGCTCTAGATACAAGAACCATGTCTCTAAGTCATCAATTATTGAAGAACCAGATTCAAATAGGATGGACAACAAGAAATATCAGGCAGCACTGTTAGTGTAGTACTTTCATCCACAAATGCTTTTATTGGTATGCAAAGCAGAAAGTCACCAATAGTTAATTTACTGACAGTAAACCAAAGCTAGCTAGGCAACTTTCAAAAATGGAAGAAGCTTTTTTAGTTTCCATTTTTGGAACTTATGCAACTGTATTAATCACTTTACATAGCAAGTAATCACTTCATGAGCCATGGGAAGACATCTTCCCACAATTTTTCAAATGCCACTCAAGTTAATTGTACACTTCAATGACCACACTCTTTGCAGGAAACTGTTCCTACGTGATTTACGTTGAATGTCCATATTTCACATGACAGTAAGATCTGATTATGTGTTATGCTCCCAAACTCAAGCTTCACTCAACACAGTATTTCTGTATCAGCACATATCCTTAGACTGGTGACAAAGAACACCTTAAAGGTAATTTGTGGTAGCTGCATATTCTAAACAGAAAGATGGAGATGGATACATTCAGGTCATATAACGATGGCTCTAACTTATAAGCAAAGTTGCCTGGTGTGTGTACTACTGACACAGTAGTCACTATCCCCAACCATCTACTCCGACTACCATGTAAAAGGCTGAGCTGCTATTGAACTACTACATTCGCCAATCACAGGATTTCTGGAGCTGCATGACAAGCATCTAAGCAGTCTGAGCAGCATGAAGGGTTGCCCCCTTCAGTCCTAAAATCACTGAACAAAGACAGGCAGGTTTAGGCTGGTCTGTAAATGGAGTTCCTCAAGGACAAAGTTTGAACACCTTAGAAAAAAAAACAAAGAAACAGGGTGGGACACACATGTGACATAATCCCTCAGTTTCCTAACTGTAAATTTTTGTTTCAAGCTATGCTCTTGTCAAAGTAAGAAAAGGTATCTTACAAGATATACAAGAACTATGAAGCATTATATGAATTTACTGTAGACAACTGCTTTGTGGGACATGCTAATTTGTTACTGCTACTTACTTAATTAAAAAAAAAAAAAAAAATAGAAGCATTCAGAATTTGAGAGACCATTTGGTATAAATACCACTTTTGTATCAATACATGTCAGGAAGAACCTAAAACTTGTAATTTCTTAAGGATTAATCAATTTCTGACATTTAGTTTTTGACAGATAACCTTGTAACAGCACTGAAAAGACAGGCATATAATCCTCTAAGACCTTCTGCTCTGACATCTCTTCAAACAATGCATAAGGATGGAACCTGATTCTTCAGTAGTTGCTAGTTTTAAGAGTCTTTTACGGTAACGTTATCTCCTAAGCAAACCCCAAAATGCAAAGAAACAGTCAAATTCATTTCCCTTCTCACTGATACAATCCTTCAAAAGTGTTAGATGACCAGTGTATCTCTGCTTTGAGAGTAAAAGTTATTTGATGAGGACATTAAAAAATTAATTCAAAACAAATGTCATACATATTTCAAATAATTTCTCATTCAGGTAGAATTACTTAAACTCTTGTTTAAACTAAATTGAAGGGACCTTTAAAACTGATAGGAAGACTCTGACAGACTGGAATAAATTTGGAATGATGATGTAACAGGACTACAATACTTAGTCCATACCACTTTTGTTTCAGGGAAACAATCAAACTTTTTCTTTTTTTCCCAAGCTGAAGAATATTTCAAGATATTTCAAGGTTCAAGTTCAGAAAAATATACATTCTCAAACTGAAATAGTTCTCTACCCCAAGGGTATTACCATTTGTCAATTTAATTACCTACTAAAATTTCTTCCTTGTATTTGTTATTGTATTTCTTCAGCAGGTGATGGATTTCCTCATCTCTAGCTCCACCTCAGATCTGTTTCCATGTCTTAAAAGTATTTTATTCTCGAAACTTCATATTTTTCCTTAATTTTACTTATAACATTGTCCTCAGAGAGCACATGCAATAGCTGCACACCCTATGTGCCAAACTCATTTTCAGCCATAATGGTAGCTATGATGCAAACTGAAATAAAAAGTGAGCACAGTAAACAGGAACCTAATGATCAGTTCAAAAGCTACATAAATAAATGTATTTACCAGCATAGTGAGTATACCTCATACTATAATGTTCACTATATTATATTCATACAGTCCTGATCTGGGAGACTATCTTGACAAAGAATCTTATTCACACATGCTCTCAAAAAAATAAGCATCCTTCCAGAAAGTTAGTACAAGGATTTAGCAATTCTGATTACATAGCTGAAACACCCTCTTTGCGACCCTCGGAGACCACCGCAGCAATTGCTAGCCGCAGAGCCATAAGCTACGTGGAGGGTATGGCATTTCTCTAGCCTCACAGGACCAAAGGCTTCCCCACCTCCAAGCGTTGGAATCTTGTTTGGAGGAAAACTCTGGAGTGAGGGTTAGTTAATGCCAGGCTTGGCATGGGACTTGAAAGCAGTATTTTATTTCTCTCTAACAAGCTGGGCATAGCCAAGCAGCTTTGCAGAGCTGCTTGCATGAGGCTAGCCAGACAATGCAATAAGCCTCGGGCAGAGTGAGTCCACAACACAAAAGTTCAGCCAAACCATTTTGAGGAAGCCCACTAAACATGCTGCAGAAAAGCCCACTCTGGCAGGCTACTCGGCTAAAAGAACAAGGAAGCATCTTTATACTGTGATGATCTTACAGCTGGACATCCAGGAACATCCCCAACTCTACATCCCTCCCCAGTTTCACCTCTGATCAATACACACAATGCTTAACCACAGTGCAGAGTCCCCAACAGTTTCAGTGACCATGTTAAAAAAACCAACCAACCAAACAAACAAAAAACACCACACTAGGGGTTGTGCACATCCTTATGCACTTATAGCATGGGCTCTCATTTTAATATGGCTACTACCCTAGGCACAACACAGGCCAGCTAATTTCTTCTTTCAGTCATGTCTTACTAGGCTTCCCCAGTGAAGCCCTACCTGACCAGCCTCATTCTCTTTCAATCCTTTAAAAGTAATATAAACAGGAGAAGATTTTTCATATTAGGAAATACACTGATCACGCACATTTCCCTGGGAGATTTAAAGAGGGAATAATAAAAAACTTTAAACGTGCCATGTACAAGATGTTCAGCTTGGACACTTGGACATTTCAGCTGCACTCCTCTCAACACTTACGCAGTAATCAGATCTGTCCTCATTAAGTAGCACAAGGCAATTACATTCAGGAAGACAAATTCTATGCGCATTATAGCATTAATTACACAAGTCAAGAAATTCCATTAATGCTCCCTTGGAAACCTCAACAAAATCAGTGCAAATTAGGTTCCAAAACATGAATACCTTTGGAAAAAAATATCCTCCACACCAAAGGCTGTTTAAATATGCACACATCCTACATTATTAAAAATGAAATATTTCCATAGTTTCAGGTGCTTATTATTGACTTCCTGTTTGATTTCTGCTTCTTATTTAACCTAGAAAAACAAAAGTAAATGGCTGCAGCTTGACTTGTTTACAACCACAGTGTTCTACTTTTTGTTTTGAGGAGTCTTGCCCAGATACTGTGCTTTCTATTGGAATGCCAACATTCTTCTGTGGGGTGTTAACTACTAAGTGATTTCTTTTTTTTTTTTTTTAAACCAGTCTGAAGTCCTGTCCTTAAGCAAGCTGATTGAATAGCTCAGATCAAGAATTCTGAACTTCCTGTATTTGTACATCTCAGACATAAATTGCCATCAGCTCGGGGTGTATCTTGGTATGTAATTGAGTTGATCTAATACCTCAGTGCTGCCAAAACCCCCAACACCCTCATTCTTTTCTGCCTCCATTCACAACCAAAGTCCCATTCCCCTTCTTGTGCCATGATATACTCTGGATCTTTTAATGAATATTTTTGTATGGCTTTGGGAAATAAATTCGTGCTCCAAAGAATACTACAGCAAGCATAGAAAATGTGGTACAGTGTGCAGGCCATATCCCCCTTGGTAGCAACAAGCCCTTAATTTGGCACATGCTATTGTGTGTAATTTTGCCATCAAATATACATCTCTGTTTCATCAAAAGACCAATATTTTCTCTGTATATAACTGAACAAATTGTCTACATGCCTTTATACATACAGAAAAAAATGGCATACTTTGTTATTTTCTGCAACCAGAAAAAAGATACACCATAATTTAAGTAAAATGTTTATAATACTTAGTTATGGGCTAAGCAGATAAAACCAAAAAGGGCTTTTTAGCCTGCAAAGTGAAAAACAAAGTCTACAGGAAAAAAATTAAAGCTTGGAGGCTCCCAAGAAGTGAGCACAGTAGAAGCAGTCACAGCTTGGGGACGGAAAAAAAAGGGAGAAAGATTTCCATGACCAGAAATAGGTCCATCTTTATGAGAGCCTACCTAAATCACAACTCTGTAATTATGACAATTCTGTCTTTCAAAAAGGAACATGCAAGAGCAGAACTTCTGAATCAGAACTGGACAGAACTTCCACCATAATCTTGTATACGTGCACATACTGAGGTCTTAAAAAAAAAACAAAACAAAAAAACCAAATACCACCACCAAACAAAAAACAACCCCTTAAAATCTTCTTCCAACTATTAATGAGAAGATAAATCCCTCTCATCCCACCTTTCTCTCCTAAAATGTTATCTTAAATTCATATAACAAGATGGCTTTTATCACAAATGGGGGGAGGGAGGGGTACGTTTATTCTCACAATTAGTACATTTATTTTTCAAAAGGAAAAAGAAAATGACTATGGATAAAGTAACACTCTCCATATTCTCAGAGTTGGACTTTTCTGATAAGCCATTTAGTCTGTCAAATACAGTGAACAAACACAACACAGTGTCAAATACAGGAGAAGAATTATTGTGATGAGTCTCCCCCATCTAAATCATTTTTTTTATAAAATTAGTCTTTTACAAGGAGGCGGTACTTAACCTTCTAACACAAGGATCAAATCATTGCCCTTTTCCCCTAGAACAAGGCCAGCCACAGATGAAAAAACCAACATCCCTCCCAAGGCCAGCCACACAAAAAAAAAAACCAACATCCCTCCCACACAACCCTACACCAGGCTTAGTTCAAGTCCCAAATACTTCATAATTATATCTATATTTACATATAAACACATACTGTACCAAAAATTAGTGTAAAATCTGATCAAAAGTTAACTTACAGATTCTTATCACAACCAAGTTGAGAAAGTTAAGTTCATAAAACTTTAAACCAAGAAGTTAACTTCACTCAAAGGTTATAAAACCTATTTGTTAAATAGGTTAACAACATACTTTATCAGCTAAAATACAGCAGCTGCTCTTAGTATACTCAAGTCATAGTGTTACTACCCCCTCCCCAAATCTCAGTCTTAGCACAGAGGTAAGAAAATGTTATTGTAAAATGAACACTGTAAAAAACAGGACAAAGAATTTATTAGCTGCTTAATTATATTTTGTTTTCATTGCTTTTTACCTGATACACAAGAGAAACTTTTAGTTTTAGGTCCTATTTAAATATGACCATATATCCTCTATCTCCATCAACTTCCTCAATATTTAAACAAATGCATCAACATGAAATATACTATTAAATCCTAGCCCACACATGACAGACTATTTTCCAGTGTAGAACATACAATACATTAAAGCAACATCCTGAAGCCAGGCATATCAGTAGCACAAGTGAAAGTAAACAAGTTATTCTTTGTTAAAGTAAAAGTTAAAAAAAGCAATACAGGCCAATCTCCAACTCTTTAATTTAATTTCTGCTTTATATAAGTTGTTCGTTTACCTGCTAATGGCTTGTTCCTCATCTGTTATTCCAGTCTCCCTGAATGCCCTGTTTGATTCCTCCAAACTCAAGGCAATTGCCCTCTGAAGATCATCTTTATCATCTCCAGTGAGATCAATCACATCTGAAAAGCAAAACTATCTTTCTCAAAATTAAAAGTGAAACAGAATGAAAGGCAAGTCTTACTGTAGAGGAGAGAGAGCCCACGTGGATTGCTGAGCGCCATTCCAGTTAATCCCTCCTGTGCCCTGTGCTCTTCCAACCACTAACCCTGCTAACGGCTCCCTTCTGCCTCCAAGCTGGATAAAAACCTCAGCAGCTTGCTCTTGCTAAGGTATGACAGGCAAAAGTCTTCCTTCCTCCAAACATTCTTAAGTTTCACAGAGCTATGGGACAAATTTAGGAATCTATGGTTTCTGAAAGCCCTCTTAAAGCAATACACTTAAAAGTATTACTTCAGCTACCGTAATCAGTTGCTTCCAGGGAACACATGATGAAGACAACCTTCTCTTAAAAAGGATACCTTAACCAAGCATAGTTGTTTTTCCCTCCTCCTGGAGGAACACATGTGGAGTTTTCCCAATACAGCCTCAAATTCTACAAGTATTTCTGTGCACTGGTGAGCCAAATACTTTCACACAGTTTCATAACATGTGGGAGACTTCCTTACTTAACCTAATTCTTTTCTATCCTGTCTGTGCATTCCTTTTCTGAATATATTTAAATCCAATTTCTGTCTACTGGAACTGTCCCGTCTCACCAGGAGAATTAAAGAAAACAAGTACTGAAGTCAAAATGAGGATCCATACTTGGACACGTGGGGAATGCTGGATGGGCTACTGACTGGGTAATGAAGATGAAAACAATCCTACTTCTGCCTTCCTTTCCAGCTCCCATTATCTAAAGAATCAGATACTAACATCCCCCGTAAACCTCGTTTCCTGAGAGTAGCAACAGCACTCCCCCTCCTGAGTAAGGAGGGATTTCACTACACAGGTCACACCACAACAGAAGTCCCTCCCGTCAGGTACAGCCATGCTTTCAGAGCAGCCAGGGCCAACAGGAATGTCCATCAACTGCACAAGACCTTCAGAAAAGCCAAGGTCGTTGGTTATCATGATTTCAAGGGCCAAAGGTTTCACTTTGCAAGTCAGACAGACAGAAAGAGAAGGAAAAGTGCAGAAGAGACTTTTATGTGCAATATTAGAGAGACACACACAGTTTCAGTCTCCCTCCTCCCAGGCCAACACTTACCCAAAGAGCTATGAAAGGGACTACTCTTCAGCCTGGGGTTTGGACATTAGAAGCTAAAAGACTCTGGGAGAAAGAGATATAGATTCTAAACTGATGATTGCTCACAAAGAGAGATGAGCAGCTTGTCTGCATTTCTCCTTCCATAGGCCAGCTCAATTACTCATACCCAAAGAGCTTCTCCCATCTAGCTTCTGACTTTTCTCCTGGATGGGCTGACTCGCTGTAGAGACAGCTTCCCCTATTTCCCTGGGCTTACTTGGTCTGTGACATTTCTCACTGGATCAAAATAAAACACTGAACTTATGATACAAAAATCATTGCCATAGCTGTGTATGAACAGAAAATGGGATGCCTTGTCCTCACAGAAAGCTGAAACTGAAGAGAAGTTGTAAAAGAAAATTTTCTGTTAACACCAGCATCTTCAAAAACTAGTTTTCAGCTTAGCCCTGTTTCCCCAAACAAAGATGGCTGAACTTCTATTTTATTTAGTGAGCCTTTAAAGGAAGCACTCTTATCTGCAAAGTAAACTAGGCAATCTGTCATGATCTGGAAGTATGGAAAAACACTATGACCACAAAAGCAGCACTTCATAATTTTATTCTTATGTCGTTTATAGTCAGCTCAGATCTACCAGCATATCAGAAGGATACTTCAACTCAGTTGCCTGAAATTCTCCTTCAGAAGTTCTAAAACAATTACAAGAACCACCAGCAGACATCTCACCCAGAGGAGTTTTCATATATGAGCTGCCACATCGAGAACAGTGTAATTTGGGCTAAAATAATACTTCAACCTGGGTCACATGCAAGCATGTTCAATAGCCTGAGAGCAGGAGAAAGTCTAGAAAGGTCGACAGCGATGAGAGGATCCCGTGACCACACACTACCTATTATGCTCTAAAATGCGATGCTTATGTAATATTTTCTGCACATTTGCATGTAGCCACACACAAGCACCTCATCTCCACTGGAGATGAGCTGTTTTTCTGAAAATAGTAATAGTGGTCACAACTGAAGATGGAGTAAGCCTCAATCCCACAGCCACACAAACTGATGGAGAAGCATATAGGATTACTCTGATCACTTACTTAGAGGGGAATATTCCTTTAGCTAGTCTCTAGTCAGGTATGAGTGATGAAATTCTTATACAACAATAAAAAAAGAAAGTTAGATTAAGAAGTAAGCTCCTTTATACAGGGAGTATTTTCTGGAAAAGAATTCATAACCTAGCTGAAAATTATGTGGTTAACAAAAGCTCCCACTGTTATACAAAAATCTACCAAGGTCAACTCCAACTCACACTTTCATTCAACTTCTTTGCATGTCCCTAGCTCCTTAATCTTTATTAATTTATACCACCACCCTATGTGTTTAGAAGTTTATTACCATTCATAGTACCAGTGATTACATCACTAATATTAAAACCCCAAATCCTTGACTTCTACTTGCTTTCAGAAAGCAGATCAACACAACAGTTTCCTTTGGCGTGCAAGGGTTTTGGAGCAGATAACACAGGATTCTCTTAAGAAATCTTGTTTTCACATGTACATTGTTCCTGATCTGCATGAAAAAAAGACAATACAGTGAAGACCTGCTGCCAGATACTACCACCACGTGTGAGTGGTGCCATCAATTTATGTCACGGAGGGTTTACCTAGCATAACTTACATCAGAAAAATACACTTCTAAATATCAGCTAATCCACAGTAACTTACTCCATGCAAGCTTTTAGTTTGTAGCAAATGTAAAATAAAAATGTTTTGGAGATTTAAGGTAATGTATTTTAGTTCATGTTTGCTGTACTTGGAGCAGGTTCAAGGTCTTTTTCAGCATCTCAGCTGACACAGTAACTCATTAAGCTGCAACAACTCATGTATGACTTGAATCCTATATCATAGGATTATAAAGAGGAGATCTCAATAGAAGTCATAACAGAAGGGCAAATTCTGCGACTAAATTCTTTTAAAAAAAAGTCAGCTTGTCTGCACAGTTTGCATTCATGTCAGTTATAGATTATACAAATGTACATATACATGAAATTCATGCAGGGTTTTTTTGGTTTTGTTTTAAAATATCTTCATGTTTTGTAAACTCTTACATGGGGATTTCTTTTTTTTTTAAAGTGAAAATTTTCAAGTCCAATTTTCAAGCAGTTATTCTACAAGTATGATCACTTTGCCTTCTCTCACACTCATTACTAAATTCAGCATTAATCTAGTTTTAAAATATCTATGACTTTATTTTGTAGCAATTAGTAGTGGAATTCATTCATGAAACCAATCTACTGATGTTTCCTATTTGACCAACTGATTTCTGTGTTCAAAGCCTGAGTCTGAAATAAAAAAAAAAGCTGACTTTTACCCGAAGTATTTAATCAGACACACGAGTTTCCTGTGATAGGCTGAAGGATGCACTTCATAATGGTATTAAGAATAATGCCACTTCTCCAAATTTATAGCTACCTGACTTTAATTTACATATGCTGATTTTGTAACACTCCTCTCATTTAGGCCACAGGACACTTTAGGTCTCACTGGCTCACCCTCATAAAGGTACTTCTTATTGTATATCACATAGCCTTAGGAAATGCAAATGTTCTTAACTAAGCCATGACTACTAAATAAACAAAAAAGTTTGCTTCTGAAAAAATTCTTTATGAACGAAGAAACTGCTCATCAAAACAGTCTGGCTTAGTGCATTCATGATGTTTATTCAACTAAAATTAACATGCAGAATTAATCAACTCTTTTACTAAGAAATGTATTTTGGTTTACAACGTTATTCTATAATAATGTGTGCTTCTGGTACCTAAGTTCCAGAGAGTTTGAATTGTAATTCTACAAAGAACTTTAAGTTGTATATTGAAATTTGTGACATATATATTAGTGTATACATATAGTAAATGCACACACTGTATCTATCTATCCCCATATCTCTTCTTTCTTTTCTATAAAAACCTTACTACCAATCTGTTTACTTAGGAAGTTTCTATCATTTAAATAAATGGTTCTTAATTGGTAATTGCCTAGGTCATTAAAATAATTACTGTGTTATTGACTTGTTACTTTTACTAGGAGGAGGCAGAGAGTAGGAACTTCAAACTCAAGTAGGCTGGGAAACTCAGCATGAAGGACAGATCAGAAGTAGCAATTGAACCCAGGGACAGGCAATAAAGCACCACAGCGATGCAACCGCTAGCACAGGGAGAGGAAAATGAGGGGCAGGCCTGATAGGTTCAATGGACAGGTGCCAAGTATGGAAATTCAGCAGCAAGACTCCAATTTCAACATACCAACAACATAAAAAAAGAAAAAAAAAAGAAAAAAATGAAGTTGAGCCTACATCATTTTTGCTTATTACAAACAGCGCTAAGCAAGATCTTACATTCTACCATCTGTTCTGTGATGTTAAATACCATGATGATCTTGGGCTCCTATGTGAAAATTTAAAGGAATTTAATTGGCTGTATATGCCAATTTTGGTTAAAACTGGATGGGGGAAGAATACACAGCATCCCAGCAGCTACTCAGCCAACAGCTCCATTGATGAAAGAGCTAGCAAATGTTGGCCACCACTGTCTCACAGGAACTTCCTCATCTCAGCTGCATTTACACTGTTCTAGAATAACACCTTAAACTGACGATTCTCGCACTGACTGGGATGGGAAGGAGAGAGGTAGTCATGAAACAAAGGAACAAGTGAATCTGTAAGATAAAAGGACCACCTCAAGGTACAAGACTCCTGACATTCTGAAGCAGGGACCCTGCTATACCAAGCTGGAGACACTCCCAGGAACCTGGATGAAGATGACACAAATAATCCCTGAAATAGGAGGAAATGTCACAAAGTCACATAGCTATATCTGAGTTAGGTAAGGTGACAGAAGAAATTAGTGTCCAGAAACAATAAAATGCACAGCTATAGAACAAAGACCGACTAGGACCTGTGCCAGGAAGGATCTAGGGGCTACAGCTGATCCATGTTCAACCTGCAACTCACATCACAGCATTGAAGAAAATAGAAAGTGTTACATGAGGTATACTGTCAGAGTACTACATGGACACTTATAATCACCCATTTTGCTTAAGAACTCAGCTGAAGTCTTGGTTATTGTTTTGAGTGCCACAGGTCACAAAAAAGGCAGAACCATTAGAGAAGGTCGAGAAGAGAGAAAAAGAACTGACAATAGGTATAGGAAATGCATCCAAAGACTTGGAAAGAATTTGGGCTGTTTAGTTTAGATCTGAGAAAAGTCTGAGGGTACATTATGATACACAGTCTTTGAGCATGCAACACTTCACCTAAGATAAAAGGAATGAAGTGTACTATAATCTCCACTGGGGTAGTAAAAAGAATGAAGGACTTAGCCTGAAGCAAGAGGGATTTAGGCAAGATATTAGGAGTCTAAAAGTAAGGACAGTGAAGCACCAAATCAAATGACTCTATAAACTTTTCAGTGTCTCTAAAACAGAATGGTTTTTAAGAAATGTTACATAAACATCACTTCGGGAGGTTTTAGGTGCAGTTAAGCCTACCTCATTAGAAAGGGTTGACTGAATGACTTCTGAAACCTATGCAAAAGCTCAAACTCTAAAACAGGAAGATATAAAAAGCCAGGTCCCCAGAAGCAATGAAATCTACAACCCTGAAGTTGGTGTGCATGACATTTTATAGTTACATTGTACTATGTCCTTATAAAAGGGCTTGAAACCTTTTGCTTCAGCTGTGGAATGTGCAATTGCAAAGACTAATAATTCAGTTTTTGTGAAAAAGAATTCTGAGTTTTCAAAAGAAGGGAAGGAGAGAATTTTTCTTGACAGCTATTTCATTTGAAGACAATACAACTTCTAAATACATGTCTTCTCTTCATTCTGCTGCTTCCTTTAACCCTCGGTTCTGCAAGTATCTCAAATAATAAGGAAATGGATATATGTTTAGCAATGCAACAGTTCTGTTGTGCAGCCATAGATGAAAATACACTGAATTACTTCAAATGGAAAAAAAAGGTTTCTAGAGAAATCAATAAAGTGAAAATGTTAGAAAGTACTACTAAACTTCTTTTGTTTTGCTTTAAGTGCAGTGCCTAGGATTTATGCTACTCAGCAGAACATTAAAGTGATCTTAGACTAAGAGGTGTCCATTTGTACACTGCAACCCTAATGCTTAAGCACCTTCTGCTCACTAATAGATTGCAGGAAGGGAAAAAAAAAAAAAAAAATCCAGAAGAGTAACACCACCTTTGCAAAGGCATCAGATAATGCACACATCACTCCTGATGTGAAAAAGCTACTCGCAGGTGCTTGCACAGACCATTTTGAACAGGCAAAAAGGCAAGCATCATGAATAACACTGTGCAAGTCAGCCTTTGCTTTTAAAGATGGAGTAAATTTTATGCAAACTCATTAATATTTTTGCAGCTGCTTAAGTGTTGCATTTGCTAATAAGAGAAATCACGTTTCCGTATACCTCCTAACATATAGAATGCAACTCAAACATCTGAATGACCACTGTCACTTATGGAAGAGCCAGTGCACAATCCAGGCTAATTGCTGATTGTTAAGGTATACATATACATTTTTTATTTTACCCCTTAACTAAGTAACCATTTCAAAGAAATGTAGTCAGTCAAGCTGACAGAATACATTTGATATACCTTTATGCAAGGCTTACATTCAAAAGCCTTTTTAAGTGGCTGGAGGTTTTCTGGGGCATAAAAGACAGTTCTGACATTTATCTGTAACTCTCTCATCCCCATTTTGGATGACTTAACTTGGTGGGATCACGAAACTCGGTGACTCATAACATTTTAAGTTCCAAATGCACAGAGGTAGTTAAGCAGTAAGAAACAGTAAGGGTGAGTTATAATTATCTTCATGTAATTATACCCATGTGGGATAGTAAAAGGGACTCAAATTTGAAAGGCAAGATACTGTCAGCAACTCAGCATAGTTTCTGAGAATAGTGCTCTTTGCAGAAGGGAGTGTTGATGGTTGGAGCTATCATTGCTGAATATGTTTTCCATCTATGCCCACCCTTCCATTCTATTCTCCCAAGTCATCTGCTGTCTTTCATTATACTCCCTTGCATGACAGTACTTACTAAGGTAGGGCCCTGCAACTTGTCCATTTTAAGTGTACTGCATTTTTTAAATTCATAATCAAAATAATTACAGCAAGCAGATCACAACAGAAGAACTGTAGGTTTCTGCAAGAAGCTTTCACTCTGTGGGGCGGCAGGGAGGTGTTCAATGACCAGACTGGTTTAGACTTTTGTTCTGCTGTAGGTGTTTAGCTCTTGCCCCATAAATCCTTCAGCGTGAAGAAAAGTTGACCAAGATGCCTTTACCTCATAACATGTTTTCAGTCTAAGTAAAACAGCAAAGGCTGGGAAAGGGTTCTTATCTTTGTTACCAGTGAGGACCTGACCAGATATTAAAGATATAAAAAAAAAAAAAAAAAAAAAAATCTGTCTGCTTTTTCCACAGCAGTTTGCGCTTCTTGATTACTGGCTTGTAATGCTATGTAACTGTAAGGAGTCTGGGTCTGCCTTCAGCCCTCTAGAAAAGAGAAAAGAATCTTGAAATTCAGCTTGGAATGTACAACTCAAAACTTACTTTTTTCAGTTTGACCATAAGTCATGGGTAATGTAGACTCTGCAGGCCTGACTCTTCCCTCTCATATCCCTTGTCACCTCATATCTTCAATAAGGTTACATAGCACAGTAAGTGACAGCAAAACTAAATGCTTCTATTAATGGGATTGCTAATAAATCTAATTAAACACAGACAGCAAGAGAATCCAGCTTACTATTCCACTGCCATAGTAGATCTTCAGTACTGCAGCCTATGACAACAGTGGTAAGTTTGTTGAAAATATTCTCCATTTCCTCAATGTCAATTTTCTGACATTGAAAATTAAATACATGTGGGGTTTTGTGTGTGCTTTCTTTCCAAAGGAGGGAAAAGAAAAAAAGAAAAAAAAAAAAAACCCACACACCACACAACACCAAAACAAACCACCACCACCACCCCCCCAACTTAGTAGGGGGATAATACAACTACCTATAATGCACTCGGGGTGTTTTAAACAGGGTTGCTAGTAATACCAAGGATTAAAATGCAGTTTTCAAATCTGAGATGTTGAGAATAAACTCTTCTCTAAATTAAAAAAAGAAAAAAAATAAAAAAAAAAAAGATGGTTATGTCAAGATGCCAGAGACAAAGAGACAATTGTGCAACTGACAAGGAGATCTAACTAAACTTCTTTATAATGGTGCCACCATAGCCACCCCAATATTAGTGAAACAAAGAGGAAAAAAATCCTGCTGTGCGTGAAGCTAAATAATTCTACTTACTTAAGAAAAGCTACATAGACGTACTACATACATGGTCAAACAATCAATATGTAATTAAAATATTCTACATCTGTGTTTAGAATGTTGGAATGTAAATACAGTATCAAGAAACTCAGATTTTACAGCAATCAATCCCACTACAAAGCTTCCTTTGACTTTTTTCTTTCATGTTATTTCCCATATTTATTTGCAGAACACATTTAACATGTTTAACACATTTTTTCCCCCAATAAAAATAACTATGCACTTGAAGCAAAGGAATAGAACCTGCAAGGCTCAGAGAAATACAGGTTGTGGGACCTTCTGTATAAACTAAATAAAACTCCTTAAATGAATATATTTAATGTTAATTTCACATATAAAATACCTACTCTTTTACTACAAAATGCACACCTAACTTCTCGGTTCTCCCTTTGGGAAAGTTATCCCTGTCAGGGAGAAGCTACGCTTAAGCGTATTAGGCTTCAGCATATTAAGACAGACATTCACAGACTCTTCTCCCATTTTATTTTATTTTGACAAAAGAGTAACCAGCTTTTGCCTTTAATTATTTACTGCATGACCCCAAAATAAATCCTGTAATAGGAAAAAAAAGAGGAAAAAGATAAACAACCCAGTTATTCACCCTCTGATCAGCACCATACATACATGTAAAGGTAATGCTTAAGGATAGCTCAAATAAAACAAAAATACACTGAAATAAGGAAAGAAAGAACACGTAATTATCTAAAAATTTTTAAGCAAGAATTATCAGCAGAAACAGTCATCTCGCAGGCAAGTTTTTAGTTCCCTTGCCTTGAAACTAAACTTACGAAAATCAAAAATACCTACTGGTGTCTGCCTGGCTGCCCACGCTGATGTATCTGTCATTTCCAGGAAGGGCTGTTTGATAGTAAGTTGCCTCCTCTAACTGGGGAACCTTGGCATTCTTCGCGGTGAGAAAAGCCACAGCCAACTCCAGATTACCATTGCTGTCCTTTAAGCATCAACGAAACAAGAAGTGAGAGTCCCCTTACCCTTTTTTGATTTTTCTTAACAGCAAAGCACAACAATACAAGCATTTTATAAGATCAATGACACATTGTATTTTCAGGTGAAATATTGGTTAGAAAAGAAAGTTTCCAAACTTGACATATTCTGCATACCTCTCTATTTTTAACCAAAATAAAGATAAAACATCTTATAAAAATTTACTTTGGAAGAATTCCACTTATTTCAGAAAAAAAATTAAAGGTCTTGTAGTGTAGGTCCACCCCTCAACAAGCATAATCAGCACATTCTCACAGACTTCAATAGCAGTCAGCTGAATTCTTCTGAAAGTCTACCATTCCATTTTTAAAGCCAGAATACTGGCTTTCGAGGGGCAGTTGTGAACAAGATTTATGCCGAATCTGAAGTAACAACTATATATATATATATATGATTTAAATTCATTAAATCCTCATTTACCATGTTAAATGGCTAAAAAGCTCTGCTTGAGGGAGACAAGCCATTTTATTTAAATATATATATGTATGTATGTATACACATATACATATATGGGGAAGCAGAACACAGAGACCTGCCATTCTTTACTTGCATCAAAGAACTCTTCTGTGCTGTGAAAGAATTTACAATGGTTGAAAAAAAACAGTGAAACAATAGCAAATTAGCAAAGGGTGGCAAGTTCAAGGAGAATTCTTCATTCTACATACAGAGCAGGACCTGTTCGTGATAGAAAACTTAACTATACCTTGCCAAAAAAACAACACTTAACTCATCAGGAGTTGACCAGCTGTAGTAGCACCAAGGTATCTCAAAACACCTTAGCCAAAGGTTAAAGGCAAGTCATACCATTCCTGTCTTTTCATTTTTGAACACCAGATTAATTTTTATGTCAGTACCAAAACAGACCAAAATTCCTTCTAAAGTGAACAAGCCATCATTATTAGCTTTTTTCCCTCCTGAAACAAATCTAAAAAGTATTCAAGATGGACATGGAACGGAAGGAAGGGAAGATGAGAGTAAGAAAGGGTAGGGTTTATGGCTTTCACAGGCACTTAAGATGTATACATTCAGCTACAAGTCAGACACATCCATCTTACCTTCAGTGCCTGTTGTAGTACCTGGATGTCATTGATACCAGTGATCTCCCTTAGCTGATTTAAAAATGTTTGCTGGTGCTAAAAACAAAAACAGACAATCAAAATAAGGTAAGAGCCAAATAACAGCAAAACCAATTACTTACAAGAGTATGAGTCTCTACAAACATTAAAAGTATCTCCATATAAGCTTTATGTACCACAAAGGCGTAGAGCCCCTGTTATTCAAGTTTGGTTTTGTTTCTGCAACTTGGGCACTTTTATTTCCCAAATGTAATGGTTTTGTTTGGTTGGGTTTGGCTTTGGGGGGAGCGGGGGAGGGGGTGTTAAAAAAAAAAACAAAAAAAATTGATGACGGGTGAGCTTATGCAATGTGGGTTTAAGGAACCTATATAGAGCTGCAATTGGCCCTCCTAAACAAATAAAACTCCATAGCTTGGTGTTCAAAGGCAGTAGGGGGAATAGTTGACTGAATTCCTACCAAAACCACCAACTGCCAATTATTCTCAACCCTGCTATTTCCTTAACATACATAATTCCCAGCCATTCCAACCTCAAAAACTAAGAAATTCATCTTTACTGATCATCTAGGTGTTTTAAGAGAATTAGTCTAAAAACATCCACACAAAACAGAGTTTCTCGAGACTAAAGCAAAACCTTAGGAATTCGTCTTAACCACCTTCCTAGACCAGTTGAATCCATCTCTCCCCATCACATCGGTCAGCATCCATGACTGAGTTTAAATTAACACTTGGAGTTAGAAAAGAATGAAAGGTTCCAGGTCTCAAAGATTCACTTCATAAGAATTTTGAGGCTTTTTGGTTTTGTTTTTTTTTTTTAATAAAAATCTGGTCCGATTCCTGTTTAGAGCCAACAGATGATTCCCTCCACTCATGCTCAGATACCACATCACAAAAGCAAAAAGCAGGCACTAGGCTGGAACAATCCTTGAACTCCAGTTAACCATTAAAACCATCTTAACCATTAAACCCATGAAAATACAGAGGACTGACCATTGTTCCATACTAACAAATTCCATGCTTCCTTTGGCAGATCAGAAAAGGAGAAAGATTAGTGGTATTTGCAAGTGGCTTTTCTTTTTTATTGTTTGCCCACCACATCCTGAATTCAAAACAATAATTTCATCTATAAAAGAGAAGATTTTGTAAAGTACAGGGTTTTGTTTGCTAGACAAAAAGCATATTTCCTATCAGTGACAAAGAAACATTCTCATGTTACTCCCCAAATTCAATTAAAAAAAACAACTATAATTGTCTTGCGGCTACTGCTAAAATACTTCTCTTTAAAAATAATTATTTGGAATCAAATATTCAAATACCCTTATTCTCTCCTTATCACAGCTTTGTATAGAGGAGGAAATTAAGAGCTGCATGAATGCTGAATTCCCCAGTGTGAAATTAACCTGGCAGGCACTACTTCATGCCCTAATAAGTTGAAATAGAAGGCGTATAGTTCAGGATGTTTATGAATTACATACACAATCTTCCCTTCATTTATGATCCTAAGGGACACTGCTAACAATCCAATTTGCTTTTTTTTTTCCTTTTCTTTTTAAAAACCCTGCTATTGGCACAAGAAAAGTGAAGTGATGCAGGAAAACAAACTCCCACTCTATCCCCATCCCTCACCCCCTCATTTGTTTACTCTGTGCATTTCATAGCACTGTACAAAGGCAGGACTTGTTTCCCCTATAAAGTTGCTTTCCTGCCCCTGGGTCTGGCAAGAGGGAAAGAAAAGAAATAGAGTATTTGGGAAAAGTAATTACAACAGCATTAAAACTGGCAGGAGCAATTCAAGGGCAGTGCATGGCAGCAAAATGGATTTATTTTTTTCTTTGCTACCAACGTGATGGTTGATAAAACAGAAAATAGTTTCACTAGAAATTATTATAACAAGTTATAAAAGATTTCTCTATCTTCCACAATATATACAACACTTGGAAAGGCTGACTGGAGGATATTCATTGTTCACAGAGATTGGGAAGACAGAAGGGACATAGTTTACCAACAAACAATCTCTTAGCAGTTCAGAATATTGGCTGTTAATTTATGAGCACAGCTGTGACTTATAAACCTAGACATCTGTAGTTTATATCCGGATTTCAGTATTCCAGTGTAAAGCTGTGTTTCGAGGCCCCCTTCCCAAGGATATACACATTCAGCAGATCAGAACCAGGCCCAGAGATGCTCCTTTCTCATCAAGAGATGATTTAAGTACCTAAATATATTTTTTTAAGGCCAAGAGTTTAAGGCACTCGGTTCCAAAATTTCTAACTGGTAATTAAGTGAACAACACAGAGTCCATAAGCATCCTAGTTACAAGTGACAGAAATTAAGAGGAAAATTTACAGTTATCCTGAATACCTCAAATGGAGCTGAGCTGCTTTGGGGCCACAAACATCTGTTTTAGACATTACTGGCTTTTCAGGTACATGTGGACAAGCTGCCATTAATCTCTAATTGAGTTATTTCAAATCACACAGAAGTTAAAGAATGACAAGACACTTCCCTTCCTAGAAGGAGGAGGAAAAAGATAAAAACAAAGCAACAAAAAAAGTATAATTTAAATGTTTCCACCTGATCAATGTGTTCTCTTAATACCTTCCAATAGACTAACAGGTCTTCAGAAACAATTCTGAAACTGCATAAGGCAGCTAAAAACTCCTTAACATACCATTCAATTGGTGGCCTTCTCTTCTATGCATTCACCATCTTCCCCTCATCCTCTCGAATCTGACGTAACTGCATCATCTTTACTGTGTACAGACTTTCTTGGAGCTGCATGTTTAACTTTGCCATTTTTCTCCTTTACTGTTATATCAACAATATGTTATTACCCATGAAACTGTATTAACACAGGTAATTCTATTTATTTTCATTACAAATGACAGTGCAGGCAACTGCTATCAAACCCTTTCCTCATTCATTAATCGGGGGCGAGATCCAATTTTCTTTTTGCTTTTCACTTAAGAAGTTTACGAAACACAATTGTACCCATATTCAGAGAGCTGATAGTATTTAATTCTTGATGTCACTTTAATTTAGTGCATCTGTACTAGACTGCAAAAGTCAAAACAGGTAAAGTTTATTTTTTTTGAATTATATCCCTTTAGTACAGGCTATTGGGGCATATGGGATGATTTAAAAAAAAGATTTTATTTTACTCTTACCCATGACTGAAGTTTGGAGACCAATTTCTAATGCAACTGCTAAACGATTAAGTCTCTTCTGTACCATAACTAATATTTAATACAATACTTAGGACAGACTTCTATATACAAAGCAAGCCACCCTTCTTACTGCTATTAATGCTCCTTCTGATTACATCTACCCTAGAAACTTCACTTTTCCTGGAGCTTGGGCTAACTTGAGCTGAAGTAACTGTAACATACAGACCCTCAAATGTCCACAAACACTAATGTAGATATTCCAAACAATTACGATCCTAATTCACTCACAGGCTTACGAAAAACACCCAGAAGAGCTCACCCTACACTAAAGCAAAGACTAAAAAACAAACATGGTAGCGTACAAGTATTTACAAGTGTCTGAAGCATCTACACTAGCGTATATTAACTAAAGCAGGTCAGTGAGGGATGATTCAGAACACAACTAGCAGTCCTAACATAAAAAATTGCAGTCTTTTTTCAAACACATCTCTTCCCTGATTACCTATTTTTCCCAACCTTGAATTAGTAGAGGCTCAAATTCTGAATTATAACTCACTGTACTTTAATTCAATTTAATAAGCAACCTCTCTCTTCAAATGCAGGTCCAAAAAGATTATTCCCATGGAACCAGGTGCAACTACTGGTGCTAAGAAATCCACTTAAATTCTTTTGGATCCTGTTTGCCTGTACCCGCTTCTGTTTGCCATCCTTTCCTCAAATTTACATGACAGATTCCATAGTTTATCTACAGCAGAGATTCTCCAGTTTAGCGAGTCAAGACTCCACGTATATCTGCAGTGAGGCACCAAATGTGTTAGATTGTATATGCACACATACATACAACACATACACACATACTCCATGTAGCTTGAATCACATTTGACTCAACTCTAAAAAGGCTCCAGGACTTGGTCTATGACACCAGATTCTGCTGGTGCAACCACTACAGGGTAACCCAAATCCTTGGCCAGACAAAGGAGATGGTCCTCCGATGCTACAGCTGCCCTGAGATCCAGCTGCTCACACCCCTCAGTCCCAACGCATCACAACGCAATCGGTTCCACAGGGCTTTCATGCACAAGCTATTCCCAGCCTTCCCCCTTCCTCTGGCTCCCTGAGGTATGCAGTATGTATCACCAGGCTTTCAGCTCTTGGAAGATTTTAACTAACAGGAAATTCTCCCATTTTCCTGGATGGAAGCCAAATTTGTATAGTAGGAATGCATGCCCTTATTTCCAATTCTCTCCTTTTTCAGCCATCCCTCCCTTCCTCTCAGGAAATGCCCAATTAAGATTATCTGGTTTATAACTTCACACAATAGCACATTCAGTAGCTGTGCCAGTGCTAGTGAAGCAGAAAAGGATCTACACTATTATCTGCTTAGGGAGGTATTGTGCCCAAATTAGTTCCACAACAGTACTGTAAACTCTGATAACTTATCAAAATCAGAGCAAAAAGCTAAGTTACACAAATGCTTTTATGGACAAAGTAAATCTCACAGGTTGACTAATTCTGAATTATACTGCAGATAAACTTGGGGGAAAAAATTAGACACCTTTTGAGCTGTTTGTTTTCTCATCTCTGTAGCTTACATGTACTTCTTCAGAAGCTTCGGCTTTATTCATAGCAACATCCAAATATTTGTATTTGCAACACGCACTTTCAAACTTAGAAGATAAAACAACCCTCTTCAGTTTCCAAGCACAGAAAAAGTTGTATATTTAGTAATAAATGCGATGGTCCAACCATTACCAGGAGGAAACAGGGCCTACTGCCTCACTACACAGTTCATTTAAATAGTACATAATGAGAACGAACTATGGGAATCCCTTCGTTCTCAAGGCATGAATACTTGTACTAGAGACAAAAAAGAAAGAGCAGAAAAAATGCAAATGCAGAGAACAGCATCTTGACTCAGTCCCTCCACACAAAACTCACTTTACTTTTCAGTGCAACACTGATTTATAAGAGCTATTTGTTGGAGGAAAACCCAAATGACATTGCACAAAATATTTTATATTAAAGACATTTCTAATGTAACCTGAGCTGCAGAGGACCTGTTAATGGTACCGTTTCCAGACAAGTAGCCAATAAGCCAGTTTCCTCGTATGATGTTGCTGTAATGAGAAGAACACTGAGAGATTAGAGGAATGTAATCCCCTATAAAAAGGGTTTAAGTTTTTGCTACAAACAAACAAAAAACAGTTAATGTACAAAGGACGAGCATACTAAAGACCCTCAATTACTACTGTGAATGTCATTTTCTGCCACATTAATCATATCTCCCAGGAACAGTTAAAAGGCCCACATACACTGCTGAGCATTACAGCTTCCAGCAACACAGGTACATTAACCATCTTCTAAATAAGCTGTTGCTCAAGTTCCAAATGGGCAAATAAAAACTAACTCCTTCCATAAAGATACCAGGTTGAAACATGGGGAAAACACACAGTAAACTCCAGAAGGCTTTGCTGCATGTCTTTGCTCTCACCATCTCTGTCCTCAAGATTTTTCTGTGTGTATGTGTGTGCAGAATAAACATATATATATAAATAGGTAAATTTAAAAGTGGGTATATGTATACACATATTTTTAAAAGCAGTATTTTACTAATGCAAAGACCAAGTTAAATCTCTGCACTGGCTTTAAGGTGTTCATTCTTACAGTACCTCCTAAAGCATAGCAGAATTAGATTCCCTTGCCTGGTATCTGCTAACTGGGTTTCCTTTTGTTCAGTCATGAAAAGAGAAACCCCTTACATGACATTGTATCCTCTAAGAAAGTAGGTAAAGATATATTTTTATACACACACAAATGCAAAATGCATCTCAGCTTTGGCTTGGACAAAATCACTTGTGGAGAGCAAAGGACGTGCACAGAGACTGCAGATTTTCAGTCCAGGACTCCTCTGCGCAGACTGCCAAAACCTGCCAATTACAGCAGCAGCCTGTGCAAAGTGCGTAATTATCCACCTGCAACTGGACTGAGAGCAAACTTACTTCAAGGAAGCAAAAGGACACAATGTATAGCAGTAACTTTCAGCCAACCACAGCCTGGACAAAATAAAAGTTTAATGGGGAAAAGGCTTGAGTCCATTACTTACGTGCACACAGTCCTCCCTGAAAAATTAAAGGAAGGATCCTACCTAATCATAGCGTTATATAACCTACATTCATCATAAGAAAACACTTGTAATACTCTCACCACATTTCCATACTGTTTCCATGAACAATAACAAAGTTGTACTACTTCAACTGAAAAGGCTTTAAAGAAGTGACTTTTCAATGAATTTCAAGATTTGGTATTAAGGATTCTACACAATATGAGAGCATGCATTCATGTAAACACTCACTATTCTGAGCCTCATAAGTGGCCCCCCCAAAAAGTCTCAGTTACTCTCAACATAAAACACTTAAATTTATTTTAATTCAAGCTAATATTTACACTTTTTGAAACGAGATTTTTTTAAAGAGAGGCTTGAGGTGTTTGGTTTGTATTTACTAACACTAAATAAAAGGAAAACCCACCTCTGATAGTTACACACATTTACAAAAAAAACAGAAGTTAAATGTGAACCAAATCACCACCTAACATGGGGAATACTCTTGCAACGAGCAGGAAACCCTGTCAGTTCACAGGGGGAAAGTCTGTGACTTTCCAAACTATTCCACCCACAGGCAGGAAAAGTGGCTTCACACCCTTTCTTCCACGTTCAGATGGACAGCACAGAGAAGGAATGAGACCCTACAGCCTGATTTTGTACACAGGACATAGAAGAGTAAAGCAAGGGAGAAGCACCACCTTATTATATGGATCTTCCTAGGCAAATGTCAGGGTGCTAAAGAATTGGAGTAATAATGCAGCTGGAAAAGGCACCACTGAGTACCTACATACAACAACATGGAGAGCATTCAGAAAGCAACAGAAACACACTTCCTCGAACACGTTTAGTGGATTTTGTCTCCTTTTCCCTCAGGCCACAGAAGGACTGAAACTCAGCCCTGGACTCCAACTTGATTGCCCTGCAGGTCTATTGCCTGGATTACAACTAAACATGCTCAGTTTATATTGCTAAGAGATTTGGTTTTCCCCAATAGAAAAAAAACAAAACAACAACAATGAAAACAGTGGCTGAAGGCAATATGAGTAGTCATTATAAAGACAAAGCAAGACCAAACGCTAGGAAGGCAGCAAAGCCATTTAAACTAACTTACCAGAACATGCTAATAAACGGTGTGATCTACAACCGAAGTGTGAACTCAAAAATCTTGTCATTTCCATCAAAGCAACATCGTTTAAAACCAATCCTCCAAACCAAAACAGGATCAAACAATAGAAATGTAACTGAAGTTCTATCTTAAAATTAGTCTATGAACTGATTTATGAACACTGTTGCTTGAGTGAAGCATGTGAAGAATTGCTTAGTTCCACATTTCTAGCTCTTACTGATAACTACTCCTAAACAAGCTTCAGTGACAGGCTGATAATCAAGAATGGATAGCAGCCTTAGTACTTACGGAAAACATAAAAGGTGTCAGAAATGAAAAATTATTGAGAGTTTTGAGGTCTGTGTGTTTTAAACCACCATCACGATTTCTCACACCCTGCTCAGTACGATAGCAAGCTTCCCAATAGTAATGACGGCACCTCTAAAAATTAATTAATTACGATAAAACCAATGAGATCTTTAGTTTCATTTAACTAGATGCAAGTTAAACTTCAGGTTGTATTCACTGGAATGGCCATGGGAAAATTTGCTTCACAAAAATCGCTTTTGATTCTTACACACTCCAATAACTGTGACAGTAATTAGCAAAAGTATCTCTGCTCCAATCCAACTCTGATGGGTGATTAGAGTTATTGGTGGCAGCAAGGGGTCTTTCAAAGCACCAGCACACATTATCTGTAAACTACATATAAAATTCAGAAGGATTCCTCTGAGAGCCCACCCATGGGAAACAGCTGGGCAGTGCCACATCCCAGTGGCACACTCCAGCCTCGGTTCATATCCCAGTCCCACCTCAACGTGTTCTGACCCCAGCATCAAGAGAGCTGCCAACAGGGTGCACAAGCCACAGCAAATTAAAGCCAGTGGGCTCAATGATAGGTGACATTATACAGATAGAAAGGAGAAGGAGGCTGGAGGATGACAGATATAGAGCTAACTGTGTGTGTATATAAATATACACACATATTTTCCAATCACTCCTGGCTACTTTCTGTTGTAAAAGTTTCCTTCTTAATTTTTTTCTTCTGTTCATAGACATTTACCATCATGCCTAAACATTAAATTTTACAGTCTCTGCCCAGGTAGTTTCACCAAGACACAAGCTTTCTCCTCACAGGAAAGACTATTGCCCAGGGTATCATAATTACAGGAAAGACTATTGCCCAGGGTATCATAATTTCACTGTAGCAGCTATTAAAAACATCCTCGAGTGTCTTTTAAACAATTAATGAAATCTTGTCTTGCTGAGGTCTAAAACAATGCTGCAAAGATCCACATTTTAACTTCTCACTTTGAGTTATTTTCCTTTGCATTCCAGTCACAGTTTAACCCATCACGCCAAACACAAGCTATTCTGGCTCACATTTGAGGCTCTTCACAGTCCTTTCATTACCTATTTATTATCTGTCACTGAAAGGCTAAGATCTACCTCTCAACTCAGAGGGCAGCCCCGCTAGCCCATTCAAGTGTTTAGCTTTTTTATGTTGGGTTTTTTTTTCCAAATAGCCATCAATCTCACCCTGCTCTGCACAATACCGAGGAGCTCACAAGAAAACATCAAGCTAGCCCCTTCGTTCTCCTCACTCTGCTGTTACGATAAAGAGGACAACTCTAGGAAAAAACCAACCAACTCTGGAAGCTGCAAGAGTCCTCAGATCGGTGGCATTCCAGTCTCTGCAATACTTAATAAATAATAAACCAATAATAAAGTTTAAAGGGGCTGTCAGACCACAAGCTGCTTCTGACACATCAGCTGTCCTTCCCAGGCTGTAGCTCCTGCCACCACTGGCCAGCCTAGGCTGGCGTTGCCCGATGCCACCCACTCTGGCCACAAGCCACTCCTCCCTTTGAGCCAGCACTGCCACTTGCCTGAACCTCCAGCAAGCCAGCCCAGGCTCTCAATAAACCATCAGAAAGCTGCTCTTTGCTTTAAATTAATTTCCTGCTGACTTAGTGAGAGCCAGGAGTGGGATAAGGGAGAGGACAAGACCAAGGCTGCACCTATTTCCACTGGATTAAACTGTTGTGGAGCAGTAGCCTTATGAAAATGGATTGTTTCTCTGCCTTTATTTTAATGCTATTTTTATACAGTGAGGGAAACTGAGGGGGAAAAAAGCCTCCCGCAGTCCTTGTCCTACTTAGGGACTATTGCAGAAAACCTGCTCAAACAAGAGATGAATATAAAATTCATAGAGGATTATAAATAATATAAATACAATTTGAACATAAAATTCAACGAGGGTCTGATGCTCCTGGTGGGCCTCAGTGGTCAAAGCCACACACCACATAAAAGAACGCTCACACTTAGGCCCACTCCAGCAGGGGCTGAAACCCTGTACGCTGTTCTCCGCTCCCCGGTTTAGGTGTTCACATCCAGAAAGATCTCATTTACTGCAACTGCTAATGGCACAAGTGTCAAAGATCCCAACCTCACCTCAAACAATTCCGCTATGTGCCCTAGGTAAGCGATACCAGGGAAGATTTCACAAACAATTTTTCCACACAAAATTCAGAATAGTACAGCATGGAAATCCTAAATGAAAGTTAAATCGCACTTTTTAAGACAGGCCTGTATCACAAAGAGTCCACGGTATTGAATAGCAGGGACACATTTGGGCAAAAAGCTCAGCTGTCTGTCTTGAATAGAAAGAAAGAAAGAAAGAAAGAAAACGTAACAGAAAGCCTTTCAACATGGGCTTTGCCGTTTAGTCCGATTAAAAAAAACTACTAACCTCGCTTCCTAAAGAAACGGGCCTTGTGCTCACAGAGCGTGCACGTGCCCTCCCGTCTCTCGAGAGCGGCAGCCCTGGCCACCTCCAGCAGCCTGGCCGACCCCAGGGCTCCCCAACACCCTCGGCAGCACCCACCTCCTGCCTCGGGGGTCCCGGGGGCTGCACCCGGCCGCTCAGCCGGCCGGCCCGCAGCAAACAATCGCGCTGCCCGCTCCCGCCCGCCGCCGCCCGGGCCAAGAGAGATCAGGTGAGAGGACACAGGGGCTGGGGACGGAGAGCGGAGGGGAGCACCTCCACCCCGCCGCAGCGAGGTCTTCGGAGGGGAGCTCATCCTGCAGCCTCAACAGATCACCCCCTCCCCAACTTTTAACCTGAGGTGCACTGCGAGGCGGAATTCCGTCAGAAAAGTCAGACACCTTTATCTGCAGCATTCAGTAAAGTTATTGACTAGCTTATCCTGCCCCGCTACTAATCACTTAAAAAGGAATCCTGTGAAGAGACACACACTGTTAGCTTGGGGGGGGGGGGGGGGGGGGGGGGGGGGGGATTAAATAAACAAACTCTGCGGAAGAATGAGATTACAGATCACAGTAAATCACCTAAAATCCGGGGCAGTATTTAACAGGTTGCCTGCAAAGGGCTGGGTTTCTGACAGCAGTTCCAGCTTCTCCAGCGAGACAGCCTTTCCTGGGTCAAGCACCAGGAAGGCACCGGCACGTGCTGCATCCCTGCAGAAAGGCCACCGCAACACCATGGACAGTCAGCCTGTGAAGGGCAGCGAGCAGCTTTCATTTTCATTAGGTAATAACCTCGACAGATGCAGATGGTATTAGAATTAAAATGAACCTCAAACACAACAGAGACATAGTATTTAAAGATGTGTTGAGATTTTTACCAGTATATCAGCATATACTTTTACTACCTCACAATTAAAGAAATAGTAAATTCATCAGTACACTCCACAGAGGGCAACTGAAATTTTCCAGGCCATTTTCTCTCAAGGAGAAAGACAAAAGACAATCTTGAGAATCCCTGGGTAATTTTTAATGGACTTAGAATTACCTGATTTTGAAATGCACATTCGCCTCAGCTCCCACAGAAAGCTGAACTTGTTGTATTCTAATATGAGGACGTGGTCTCAAGAAACTCATGACAACTTTGTTTTATAACTGCTATTTGTTATAATTTAGTCCTATCAGTCTCCCCTGTCTCAGTGGTGTTGTGGCAATATCATCAGTAGTGACTTTCTGCCATTCTTCATCACCGCACACCTATGTGAAACTTCATAGGCTGACTTAAGGAAAAGGGGTATGAAAGACTCCTCTAAAGAGTTCACATTTTTGAAAAATAATTTGAAACATACAGAAATTTAAATTCTGTGCCGCCTTCCTAGCAGCAGCACTATGCCAACATGTTCCCCCATCAAACAACAGATAATAAACTCCAACAGCAAAATTTTCAACCCTTTTCTACTCAGTAAGGTCACAAAGCAACAGTCTTTGGCATCTTTGCTGGGGATAGCAGGCAGCTGCAAACTCCTTCCCCGGTCACAACGCAGCAGAGCGTGTGTGCTGCACGCACACCCCCACCCAGTACTGGGAAGTAGGTAGCACATTTACCAGTCGTCTTTAAATCAGGCCCAGAAAAAGCTTCAAGGCAACTTGCCAAGTTAGCCAGAGCTGGAACTTGTGATGATGGGGAAATCTGTCCATCCCTACCATGAATAAATCCAGAGGTTACCCAGCAGACTACCCAAAAAAGCAGCCCAGCCAGCTTCAGGCAAGGGGACAATTATGGTCCAGTCAGGGCTGTCCCAAGAGATGTTTGTGGCTTTCAGCACCAAGTCCCATAAAACACATGCAAGACTAGAGGCAACATTTAAAAGTAGCCAGTAAGATGTTGGTTATTTTTTGATTTCCAAACAAGTAAAGGAATACAGAGAGAAAGAGAAGACTTAATTCTAGTACCCCATTAAAAAAAAAAAAAAAAAAGTTAGAAACCTAGGTGCCTGAATTTAAAAAGCTTGCTGATTACTGCCACCAAATAATTAAAAGGTTCTAATGTAAGAAAAGAAAACGGTAGTGGGAAAGTCTCTAAATGAAAAGAGCATAGTCCTCAAACAGGTGAAAAATTACATGAGAGACAAGCAGAATTTGAAGAAAAGCAGCTGACAAATGGGAAAGTAGGTAATACCAAGAAGGGAAACAACTCTGCAAGCGCTCCAAAAGCTGTTTAGGTTTAAAAAACTAAAACATACTTACAAGCTTAAAAACTTTCTCTTAATATATTTTGCCATGATTCTGTATCAAAAAAAAGCAAAAGTTAAAATCTGCAAAATATAGAAATGCTTTCTAAGTCATAATATAAGATTTCTGGGATACAATGAAATACACAGTAATCTGTCCTCTAACCAGGCCATTTATACCTATGCACTTTGGCAAGTGTTTAAAAAAAAGTACATTTCCAACAGCTGTGTTCCCAGGAGAAATTTCTTTTTCAAAGCAGCTAACTTTCAGAGGAATAAAATGAAACTGGACACAAAAGGAAAGCGGAGTAGGAGTCTGTTCTCACTATCTCCTTCTCTTTTGAAGAGAACAAAGAATGCCACATGCCTGTGCATACCCAGCCTTTACCAGCTGCGTACTTTAGAGGACTCTCGAAGCATACACCTGAATGTAAATAAATACTATCTTCAATTTCCACGTAGCACTTTTTTTTTTTTTTTCTGGCTTAATTCCAGTAAAAACACAGCTAAATTCAACTTCTCAAAATTATTTTTTTTTTCATTAAAATTTTATTGAAATTCAGAAAGAGTAATTTTTGGTTTGAGAATAAGAATAGGAAATTTCAGCACAGGTATCTGACTTTTCTTGAAGTCATACAGCTGTGAGAAGAACTGCTATCACAAAAACCATGCGAAAACTCAAGCCTAGCATTTACTATTCAGCAAAAGCAAGAGATGGCATTAAATATAGGTACACAATTCACAATCCAAAACTTTTACATCTGAGACTCAGACCCTAATGTCAAGTGAACATCCTGTTTTAATTAAAGGGAGCCCTCTGGATTTTGGGGTACAACACAAGTGAAATGATGACACGTCAATTGGTAGGAAGGAGCCATAAAGGCATATAATGCCATTTTTTGTCACGTGCATTAATGTCCACGAATTGTGTCTAGACCGAGGTAAGATACAAGGGTCAATTACATTTAAATAGCTATGGATCATGCCTTGAAAACACTAATACCTCTCTGAAAGGCTTTTATGAAATACATTATTCTTGTCTACATGTGCCTACTGTAAAGCTTAAAAATAAGCTTTCACCTGATGGCTAAAAAAAGCTTTAGTCAAGGATATTATAACCAGAAACTGCATTTGCTTGACCCCTAAACTTTGATAAGCTTGACTATTGCCAATTAGTTGATAACAGAAACATTTTAAAAGAAATGTTGTGCAGGGTATAATTTTTTTCAGCAAGAATCCACCAGTTAAAATACTTCAGAAAACTACTATAAACAAAAGCATCAAGTCAAAGCTGTGTATCTCAGAATAAAAACTATTAGAATTTGCACACCGATATTTCTGCTGCCTTAAAAAAAAAAAAAAAAAAAAAGTGTTTTACATACACAAATCCATGTCAGGTGATGTTTCCAAGGTTAACCTAGCTGCACTCCAGCCTTCAAGATCTTCCACATCACATGTTCCTTGGATTCCACCTCTCTAACACCCTTACTACAGAGAGCTACATTAGAACTGTGGACACTTAGCGTTGCCACCTCTCCCAACAGTGCTGTTTCTCTTGAAGTCCCATCATCAGGTAACATCAGGCTTCAGAAAAACTCTCATGCTGATGGCTTTCAACATGCTCCTGAATTTCATCCATTACAGCAAAGAAGCAAAAAGCAAAAGAATGTAGCTAATGACAATTTCAAAAGAATGAAAGCTATAAAACCTAACTGTAAAAATCATCAGCACCGCCTTAAATTGCAAGGGTCTATGTCTAAATAGATTAAATACTTTCATTGTGATTTTCAAATGTTTGGAATTAATGACGTTACTGAATACATGGAAAACCCATCCATAATTAAACAGACAAGAACTCACAAAGCCTGCCATAGACGACTGAAATTATCAGTGTCCTACTCACGACACTGTGTCAATCTGTCCTTTACAACATCTTAGGACCCAATTCCTCCTTCATAGCACTTCACAGGAATCTCAATATTGATTCAAAATGTTGCTTAACATCTCATTCCTGTTAAAGCCTAAAACCACAGATTCTGCACTACATTCACCAGGAAAACTACTACGTAGTTCAGCATGTTAAAACCACCCCTCTACCAGCAGACCCAGCCCTGCAGCTACCAGGAGAAGGCAGCACACCACCTCTGCCACTCCAGATCACAGACCAGCGTACGCGCCCCAAATATCCAGGCAGGGAGATGTAACCCGCTGCAGCAGACAGACTGACTTCTGCTCCCTTCATTCACTTCTGGAAACTGGGATGGTGACGTAGAGCAGAAAGGTGGTATGGACAGGTTTACTCAAAAAGAAGTTTCATGGAAATTTTCCTTTAATGGTCCGTAGAGCCCTTAGTGTATTACAAGTTTTGAAGTGCTAAAGAAATCTAGTGATAAAGAGATCTAAAGCCTGCAATACAACGAGAGGGCGCAAACCTTAATGCTGTAAGAAAGCAACATGTTAGATGGTGATTTAGACAGTGATTGTACTCAGTCATGGCACACACCACAGCTGCTCTCCATTCTACCTGCAAGTTTGGCTGAGGTGTGTCAGCACAATGCAGCTTATAACATTTATATTCAGCACAGCATTACTGTAAGGTAACATTAAAAAAATCTGACATCCGCTGTTCAGAACGCTGTGTTGCCAAATTAAGACTTACAAGTGTTCACAAAAAAATAGCAAGAGATACCATTTGCCAACCTGATGCAGGAAACAGGAAAAAGTCTTTCCCTTGACTTGGCCCAAAGCCTGGGTTTGTACCATCATGCAAGGCATGCCCCCGCTATCCTGTTGAGCAGTAAAGCATCTCACCACCTCATCTTTACTTCAGCCTCAGAGCTTTAGATTACTTTGTCATCGTATTTTTGCCCCTTTTTTAAATAATAAAAAAGATAAAGAATTCATCAGAAAAGTTTCAACTTTACATACTTTTACATGCAACTAACTATAGTGATTCACAGTGCTACCTTTTCCCTAGTAATTATACTTAACCACTCATTAACCAGAACTTTGCACATATCACAGTCCCAAAGTGAATGGAGTTACCACCCCACCTATTGCACACTTAGATCTCTGGCAAAAGTCACATGCGAGTTATATTAGTTTCACTGAACTAGTGAAACTGAACATTCACTCCAGTCAAATATTTCCTACTCTCGGCAACTGTTGACTTCTTTAACAGCACCCCAACTGATGAAGTGTAATATCAGCTAACAGAAGTGGTCTTTATGTCCTACTGGGAAAGAAAGACTGAAGTCTACCTTGAATTCATAAAATCATTTTGAAATACGTTGTCACAACAGGCTCTCCTACATTACTCAGCTAATACTCTGGCTTGCTATTTACATCGTGATGCTACACTGCTACCCCAGGCACAAGTCAACAGCCCCCGGGTGAGAAGCTGAATCCTCTCAAATTACAGGTGTCTACCTGCTGACTAAAGACCATCACATAGGTAACTTAGTCACTGGGTTTTGATGGGGAGGTTTAACACATCCATCTAAAACAAACAAACAAAAAAAACCCCACAAAAAAAAACCGCAAACAAACACCAAAACATAACAAAACCAAACACAAAAAACCCTAACACACAAACAAACCTTCATTGTAACTCAATGCAACCTTCCCCACCCTTACATAATCACGCTGGTTATCACAAGAGAACCAGAAAATGAAAGCACTCAGGATACTTTCATTTCCCAGAAAAGCTGCTCCCACACATGTGGCTTTCCTACTCAGTGAAAGTAGAAAAGACTTTCCTGTCTCGGTCCAGGTCCTGGCAACACCCCCCCTCCCAATTTTAAGAGCTCTGTTCCATAGTAAGTACAAGATGTCAATAATAAAAAAAAAGAAATTAAAAAAAAAAATAAAACCAAAAAGTCAGGCTTTTAAAGGAATTTACTCCTACATGAAAACATGTAAGCGAAGACACTGTTCTTAAGCTTTTTGTTTACTTTTTATGCTAAAGAATATCAGGAATGCCACGTTTGGCTCTTAGCTTTTGTGAGATGACCAGCTGGAAATTGCAAATCATCATCTCCACTACAGAAAGTGAAGGGCAATAAAACATAAAGGAACCCTAGAAGCAGCCCTGGGCACCTCAGTAATCCCCCCATCGTGGCACCACCAGCAACAGCTGTAAGGGGGTGACTGATGCAGCACCCCAAACAATTCCTGGCACAAGTCATGTGTGAGGGTTAGATACCTCCCAGCTAGTTCTGCTAAGAACTCAGCCCAGCCTGAAAAGGCAGCCTCCAAGTCAGCTGGGGCACCAGATCAATTCACCGGTCCCCGGCGTCCAGGGTGTCTCTCAACCCAGCCATTCACATCACTGAAGTTATGAAGCCAGCTTCTTGCAGACTGAATAATCAGAGTCAACACTTAGTGTGCTCCTCAACCAGGAAGAAGAGAAGATTTAGGCAAAAACAGAACAAAAATTATATCTTTCTTTCTATCTTTCATTCATCTTCAGTTAGAAAAGTCCATGAACACCAACTGAATTCACAGGATTAAAGACATGCTACTTCCTGCCTTAACATATCTTTTCAGGCATAAGAGTGCAAGAAAAGCAACTGTTCAATTATCCTCCCACTTATCTTTACAAAGCACTTTTAAAAATGTCAAATATTTTTCTATTTTGAGACATGGGTAATTTACTTTTTGACCTTTTCATAGAAGCTGATGGGTTTTGTCATCTTTTGTAGCTGCTCTTCCTAGTGGTTGTAGATACAGGGTTATCCTAAAAATACATCTTTTTTTTTTTTTTTTTTTGAAAGTACTAAACCTTTTGTAATATTATTTAAAAATAACTTAACAGAAAAATGTATAAACCTTACATTTTAATATTCTGAAGAAGTATTTTTATTTTCAAGGTGTGGACCAAAAGGTATTTAAAGACATTAGTTCGGACAGATGCTAGTGATAGCACTATAGTTGCAAAGTCGTGCTACCACAATCAAAATCATTACTGAACTTTTGTGGAAGTTTTTCTAGAATGCAACAGATTTTAAACTACTATTAAATGTTTCAGAAAGGTGCAGATTCATAGTATATACCAAAAAAAGCAAGACTGCATAGCTACAAAAAAAAAAACAACCCACCACCCACTCAACCACACACACACAGCCCCTCCCACCAAAACCCATCAGAAAATTCACAAAACCAGAAGGCATTCAGCATACCAGTCTGGCAAGGGCTTTCAAAATTACTTCGAATCACTGACCTTTGCACCTTGCTCCAGCTTTCAGAAAATACAAACAGGAGTCTATGTAGAAGGTGTAACTACACACAAGATGAACTTTTTTAATGAACTTTTTTTTTAAATGCATAACAAGATGTGTATATGTAAAGTGTGACTCCATAGCACCTCAAATAATTCTTGAAAATTACTTAGCAGTTGGTGCAAACACCTTCAGTAAACTAGTCTGCTTATTCTGCTCATCCTGGCCAAAAGAGGTAATAAAGCTTCCAATACCAGCAGCAGCAGGTATAATCCCCCCCACCATGCAAGCCCACCATGCAAGGAGGCCACCTGTCACACAGTCCAAACACAGGTAGCTCATTCGTGGGGAGATATGTAAGCCATCCTCCTTACATGACCCAGGGTGCATTTCTCAGATACGGGAAGACACCTGCGTGTTGCTCATGGGCATGAGGGGCTCTGGTCACATGCTAAGAGCAGGAGCCTGCAGCCTCCTGCATCCACGGGGCAAATGGTAGGTCAGGAAACCCTGAACCCAACTGATCAAAACACAAAGACTTTAAAGGCTGTATCCTTGGAAGGCTGCCACCTATTGAGATGAAAAAAAAATTAAAAAAAATAAAAAAATGACCACAACTCCCAAAATACCTTCCTTGCATGCCTAGTCCTCAGTAGATGTTTGTTGCTATCACCTCCTGCCATTCAGTACTGCATGGACATCCCTATTTCAATTGTTGGAGACATAGGACTGTATCATCTTTCATATGAAGAACTACCGCAATTAGTGGCTATTGCTTTCAGGGAAGAAAAGCAGTCAGTACCATATTATTAGCTAAATCTTTCAGTAATGAGTACATCAAATACACAGGATGAGCAGAACGGAAGCACACACATAAGCTAGCACAATTTTCTCCTTACTACCCCAAAAAAGAGCAAGGGAGAGGAAGTAAGTAGTATTAGACCTTGCTTTAAGCCATGCATTATTTCAAGGGGTAAATATCCTTAAAGGTTTGTGCTTCTTTTAAAAAAAACGAGCTGAGCTGACACACCTCACTTTATTCTACTATTCCTGTGATTACACTGCCAATATGCTGCTGAATCACAGGTCTGAAATAACAGTGGGTGTGGGAAACCAAGGGACAGATAAAACAGACTTTAAATCTATGTATCAGCCAACACTCAGTCTCTCTCCAGAAGCAGTAGAACTTGATAATACACATTGCTGAGTGGCCAGCTAAGTGTCACCCTTTAAAATCCAGCTTCTTCAATCTGCTGTTCCAAGAGGACCATCACGATAATTATTAGTTAGAGCCGAGACGCTGCTGAAACATGTATGACCTCTCCACATCATTTCTTCCAATTACTAGAAAAATCACCATTCACCCCAGCCCTTGTTGCTGAACCCACTGTGTAAGGGACACTGGCCAAGGGAAGGGTCTGCACAGCACAAAGGGCAGCCTGGAACAGTCTTCCTCAGTAAGGAAAATCGATGTACACATGCACCAGTGCAAGCTGCCCCCATGGCAGCAGTGCAGCACTGCCTGGAGTACAGGGAACCCTGCAACACACATGCCTTTGCTCTTCAGCCCCAAAATGCCTGGCAAAAAGGGTTTTACTGGACAGAAATACAGACAGGGCAAAACGAGAAGCCACTTTTTTTAACTTCCCAGGCCATTTACCTTTATTCACATGCTTTAGTCTTAATATGAACATTACAGATAACCTACAGACACCTAACAATGTTAAGAGAAGCACACAAGAGCTGTGAGCAATGAGAGTAACGTGATTAATTATTTGCTTCAGGAGATAAATTACAAGTTTTAACTAGGAGTCAAGATGACCAGTAAACATGAAAGAAAAAATTTCTTTTGACCCGATCCAGATGCTTTAACTACACAATAAACTAAAGATAGCTTCAGTGGGAAACAGGCTGTTCGTAGTTAGAGCATTTATTAATACAAACCTACATCTTCAAGTACTGCTGCAGTTTGACACATACTTCCTGTATGACAGTAAGAAAACATCTGATGAACAATGTTGGGAACCACAGTTCTGAATAAGGTATGCTGATGACTCAGGCATCTCTTGGAAATCCAATATATTTCTGTTTGTATGTGGTTTCTTCACACTAACAGAAAACAATCATGACAAACTTTGAGGTCCCCAGAAAAAACTCTCATTATTTGTGGAGCATGGGATTTTCTTCTTTTGAGGGAAGACGGTGAGTTAGTGGTATGGTAACCTCTCCACCTTTCAACCACGCATCAGCCCACTGTACCTTCACAATTTTTCTTCTTACATGCAAATAAGCTGAACAATGTTAAAGTCTGCCATCCAGTTAGCTATTCATTAGTCTCACTAAGCAATGAGATACTCACTTTAGAGTCAAATAATATTTTTTTTTGCAAAATATTCTCAAGGTTGGCCTTCCCCCCCCAGCATGCAATTAGCGATAAAATGGGCGACAAGGAGTTTCAGATAATATAATAATCAGATGATTCAACAGAAATAAAAAAAGCAAATCCCTGCCATGAAAAAAAAAAAAAAAACCAACTTATTTTATACAGTTTCTCTAGATACTTAGACAAGTAACCATCATCCATAGATGCTGATTACAACTTTAGAATTATTGCTAATTTCATTTTTTACTGCAGTAGATTACCAGGGGATCTACCACAATCAATCTCCAACCACCCTTTAAACTTATCCTCGATTTGAAACTACAGTAATCCTGAACTACTGACCTGCAAGCAGTAGTTTAGCTGGAAACTGTAACACGTCTTCTTCAGGATTACTGACAGAAAGTACAACAGGCAGCTCTGACCAGTGTCTATCAGGTATTACGTAACAGAGTATCCAATACGATAATTAAGGGATACTTAAGTAAACCATCAACAACAGGTTTTGTAAAATATAACCTCGCTCTACCAAAGTTGTCAGGCAAAGGAAGTTGTTCAACACAGAAGACACACGCATAGCATGGGACCTGGCAGCAAAACTCTCCTACGTTAGCCTGCTAGCACACCCCAATTGAAAACACTGCTGACTGAGGAACGAAGAAACAAAATTAGTCCGTCCAGCCCTTGCCTTCCTGCTGAAGCAGCCAAAATCAGTGCTAACTACTTCAGCTACGATAGCAGTCTTTGGCAAGACGTGCCTCTCCCTCCAAACAAGCCTTCTGAATGTATGTTGTACCACTTTAAACAATTATACCTTAATAACTGCATTCCCGCTGTCCAGTCTTACAACTGGAGCCATTTAACTTCCACACTGACTATACCAAAGCACACATACCTTTATCCTCCTATAAAAACATTACATGCCATAAAAAAAAAAAAAAAAAAAAAGTCAGGGAAAAGGAGGTAAGTCATATCACTAACCAGAACAGTTGCATTAACCAGCAACAGTTACCTTTAAAAATTAAAAAAATAATTTTAAAAGCACCTTGATTTAATTTTAGGTTTCTTTTTTCTCTTGCCAGTTCAGTTCACTTCAGGCAAAAAAAGAGCTTTAGAAGGTGTCTTTTTTTTTTTTTTTTGATAAAGAAACATTTTCCAGCAACTCCTGGTGCGCAGCAAAAGATTCATAAACGCTGCCATTCGCTTAACCCCATTTCATGATGCACGCTAACAGAAGTCCCTAAATCCAGCACTTTTTTACTCCACCAAGACAGCGTCACAGCGAGCCGTGTGTCACACGCTGGAATAGCGTTCACCTTTAGCAGACACGGATGCCGGCGCAGCAGGGTCACGCCGTGCACGTGCAGCATCTCCCTCCCGGCCCACGGCTCACGCCGGGGGCTCGGGCAGGACCTCGCGGTCCTCACCGACACGCTGCTCCCCGTCCCGCTCCCCGTCCCGGCAGCTCTGCAAGTGCAACAGGCCCGCCCGGGGCCCCGCCGCCGTCCCAGCCCGGGGAGCGGCGGGTCTCCCCGGAGCCGCGGGGCGCTGGGGAAGAGGACCCGGCCCGGAGGGGGGGGGGCTGACCCGGGGCCGGGGTGACGGCGGCCCCCCCGCTGACCGACCGCGCCCCAGCGCGGCGCCCGGCCCCGCCGCGTCCCCCCGGCGGCTTTTCGCCATCGCCCCGGCCCGGGGCTGAAGCGCCGCGGGCCCGGAGAGGCCGCGGGGCGGGGAAGGCCGGGCCCCCTCCTCGGCCGGGGGAAGGTTCCCACGGGCCCGGGAAGCGGCGGAGGGTGGGGAGGCTGCGCCCCCGTTTGCAGAGGGGGGGGAAAGTCGCCGGCCGGGGGGGGGTGGGGGGGGCGGGAGCGGGGGCAGCCGCCGGAGCCGCGCAGGAAAGGAGCGCCTCCGGGAAGGGGTGGGGGCCAGGCCCGGGCGAGGCCGGCGGGCCGGGACGCGGCGAGGGGCACGCGGCGAGGGGCGCGCAGCCGGCTCGCAGGCCGGGCCCTGGCGCAGCGGGCGGACCCCGCGGCCGGCGCGGCGCAGGGCGGCGGGCCGGGCCGGGCCGGTGTCTCACCTTGGCGGCGCCGCCGGGCTGCAGCACGTTCTGCTCCACCGTCATGGCCCCCGCGCGGCTCCCGGCTGCGCCCCGGGCTCGGCGGGCGGCGGCGGCGCCGTGCGGCAGCGGCTGGGCCGGGCCCGGGCTGGGCGAGCGGAGCAGGAGGCGGCGGCGGCGGAGGAGGAGGGGCGGGAGGGGGAGCCCGAGTCACCGCCAGGCGGGCGGGCCGCCGAGGCGGGCGGCCGCCACGGGGTATAGCGCGGATCCGCTCAGGCCCCGCTGTCACTCCCAGCGCGGCCGCCCCCGCCGCCGCCCAGCGTGCCCGGAGCGCCGAGCGCGCCGCCGGCCCCGGCCCCGGCCCCGCCCTCGGCTCGGCCCGGCTCCGCTCGGCCCGCGCCGCCGCCGCCCGGCAGCGGTTCTCCCGGCGGCGCCGCCCCGCGCACCTGCCCCGGGCGGAGCCCCCCGCCGCGGCGGCTGCCCCCCTCGCTCGCCGCCGGCGGTGCCGCCGCTGCCCTGCCCCTTCCCCGCGGTATTTACAGCGGCCGCCTCCATCTTGGCGGCGGCGGCGGCCGCCCCCGCGGGACAGCGCCGGCTTGGCCTCGGTCCCGGGGGAGCGGCCGGGGCGCCCGGGGGCTCAGCGGGGCCGGGCCGTTCCTCCGGGAAGGACCCCGCGTCCTCCGCCGGGGGAGAGGCTTCCCCCCCGCCCCTCGCAGGGGCAGCCCCGCCGCCCTGCCTCCTGAGGGAAAGCGAAGTTTCCCCCGCTCCGCCGCGGCCGCCCGGGGGAGCCGCGGTCCGGCCGCGGCGGCGGCGGCGAACCCGAGAGCGCCTAGCTCCCGCCGGGGAGCGGCACCCCGTCCCGGCGGGACGTGGGCCGGCTGCAGGCTTCTCCCAGGGCGCGGGAGCCAAGCGTGGCCTGCCCTGCAGTCAGCCCAGTCCGACAGTCGTCAGCGTGTTTCGGCCGCAAGAAGCCGGCGCTTTCCGGGGGGGTTTGCAGGAAATTTCTGACCAGTTTCAGCACTGGCTGCTCGTATCGACAGCAAACCTTAGCCCCTAAACGGCACTTAAAAGTTGCAGATCTTCCCCTCCCTGCGTAGGTTTAGCTGGGTGAGGTGACGGTATTCAGCATTCAGATTAAACGGGACCGTCCTTAACTATTTCACTGCTGATTAAAGCATGGGGAGGGTTTCAGGTCTTGGCAACCCGCGGTGAATTGGGTCACAGCAGCTAAACGGTATTGAGAAAGAGGTTGTCCCTCTGTCACTCCGCTCTGCGGAGTCAAGGAAAGGGAGGAAAAGGACTCGGCTCTGGGCACCAGCGCCAGCAGGGGAAAGCCGGTCTTGGAAAGTCCCGGGGGTACTGGGCTGCCCAAAATGCATTTGAACAGAAGCAGGTGAAGGGCAGCAGAGGACCCCACCCCATATTTTGGATGCCTACGCAATAAACGGTAGCTGCATCCCGGTTTGGTTTCTCAAGCTGGTGAAGCTTGGTCTGTCTGTAGGAAAAGCTGAGGCGAGCAGCACGGTTCTGATAGCCCCGATTACCTAAAAATCATGAGCTGGGAACATAATGCAACGAAATGAATTGTGGCTACTGCTCGCCTGTCACACAGAGCCTTAGCATTTACGACTCTGTAATTCAATTCCCCCCTCTCCCCACAGTAGAGTATGAATCTTTTTACAGCTGAGTTATCAGGTAATAACATTGCCGCAAGATCTTGGACTTAAAGTAAAACACCGATTTTTGCACAGCTCGTGGCAACCTGCAAACGCTGCCTTGTTTCACTGTAGCTTCTGTGCAGGAGATGTTGCAATTTGCTCTTCTAAGGTTTGTTGCTCATAGATTCTATCAGTTCTAATGTTTTTGCCTTTTATGCTGCAATATACAAGGTGATTTTTAAAATTAATGTTCCCAAATAATTTATTGTGCAGAAGACAAGAAACTATGCAGATATATAATGAGATCAGAAATGGCTTGCAAATTGCTTTTCTGGGGATAAGAGCAGAAATTAATCTCTGCTCAGACTGATGGCTATGTGTAAGAGATGGCAGTAGTAGTCTGGGGTTTTTTTAAGAAAAGTTTTCTGTTGCATTGCTGTGCCAGAGTGCTAGACCAATTCCTCTGTCCTTCTCTTCCAATATATAGTCACGCTTTTTCTCATACAATTTTACAGCTTCTACACTGTGTTTTTGACACATGCTGCCCTATTTGGGTTCAGATAATTTTTAACAAAGCTATTCATTGTTTATAAATATTTGCTTTCATGCAGCATTTTTTATAAAGATGCATTTGGCAATAATTTTTTCAAGTCTTTTCTGTGTTTCATTTAACTCAATGGAATAGCTTCCCTGACAGATAGAATGTGTCCAAAAAGAAAGTGTTGGAAAGAAATTTTACTTTTTGTCCAATTCGCTTCAAATCAGGATGGGATGACAAAGTATCACCTTCCATTAAATTCCTTTCCTTCTTCCCCCCAACTTATCACTTTTAAGGGCTCCTCCCCTTCCGCACTTTCTTTAAAATAAAAAAAGGCTGAGCAATCCACTCCTGAGACAGGGATTCATCAATGAAATACTGACATAATCTGAACCATAGCCATGCAAATTAGGATTCCGTCGTACATATGGTGTTGCTGGAAACCAGACAGAACGGAGTTTCATATTCCGTTTGCAGCACAAGCTCTGTATGAAGTAGATGGAGCACAAGACTGGAATTTGTACCTCATCAGAAAACACTAACAGTTTTGACAGGGCCAAAATTTAGAAAGAGCTCTTGACTTGATGATATTAGTATTCCTTAGTGTCTATAATATATTAAGGAACTACTGTTTCAGAAGAAATTAAAAAAAACAGATTGCTTGGTTTCACCCTTCCTTCCTTTTCTGCCTTCAAATCCTGTTGACTGGAGCCCAAATGAATTTTGTGCAAACCTAGCAGAGAATTCGGCATGATAACCCAAGGTCCAAAAGCCGTCACACATGCACTTGGTACAGCACAAAAAGAACCATACAGGAGACTTCCTTTTTTCACTTATGTAATATCATCTAATTTCCTACAGAGCAGTACCTGTAAAGTATTGTTTCTGAGACAAGCCACCTTAACAAAGAACCCACAGTCTTAAATTTCGGAGCTCCTGTTGCTAGTCTGCAGTGATCATTTAGCTGTCACACCTCCAGAGCTGCAACCATTTTCTTGCTAGTCTTATTGATGATACTAGTGCACAGAAAGAGAAGCGATCAGAGGCTGCATGATGACATTTGCTTATGAGTCTCAAGAGCTGAAATCTATTTCTCTTTTTTTTCTAATCCCTTCCTGTTGCTTGTGTTGTTGGTTACAAGTTGGGCCATGTACCTTTAATATCTTAAATAGTATGAGGCATAGCTATACATATTTTCCCAGAGGTTTACCGTATTTCCCCTTAGTTGCTCCTCACCTTTTAACAATATTAGAGGGTTTGGTTGTTAAACATTTGGCAACATGTTGCACAACCTCTGCCTCCAGCTGCTTGGTCCCCTAGGCGAGGCTATCCCTGTTTGCATGGTCTCCTCACTATCGGTGCTGGAGAAGAGATCCACCTGAAATACAATCAATCACAGCCTCCCCTCCCCCCGAACCCAGTTGCTTTCTTCTGCTAGATCAGTTCCCCAAAATGGTTCACTGACTGGCTGTATGAACAGCTGTGCCAGCCCAAAAGAGAGGGTGACACAGGCTCTGCGATGGTACCCGTTGAGCTTCGTTGCACCTATTTCTTAAATCAGTAAGTGATCACGCCTTTCTGGTCTGTAGACTGCCTGTTAGATGCAAACCATGTTAGGCTCCTTGTCTTCCCATTTTTGTAAAGAGTAAACAAAACACCAGCCAACCACAAAACACTTTAGCACATGTTTTATTGTATACAAAGATCATGTACAACAAGAAATAGCTCATTATTTCCCTCCATTTTCAATAGGCTTGTTTTTGTCTTTAATTAAGTGCATCATTTATTTAGAGCTTTAATTATACTGTGGCTGCATTGGTTACAGCTGGGGAAGTACAAGTCAGGACTTCCTGGTTTTCTTTTCCCAAATGTGTAACCTGCTATATTGGCCATGAGAAAGCACTGCTTTAAAAAGTGCTGTAAATGCTACAAACACACAGCTTCTGTAATTAACCTTAGAGACGAGTTTCTCTGGATTCACATTTAGAAAACCCATTTTGGAGCACTTTCACTTAGGCCTTCTTGCTTTGCAGTAAATAGTTCAGCCACATGAAACAAAACCAGTGCTACTCAAGAAGCTTTTTAAGCAGGACACTTTTTAAAATCATAATTTGACAATTACTCTCTGTGTCACTGGCAACCATTCAAATATTGCTTCTGCACTTGCAAAATCTTATGTTGGTTATTCCCTGAGGGAACCAAAACAAAAACTAACTGAAGTTGTAACTCAGGAAAGAGAGCAATTGTTGTCTGAAAGCCTTTTGAAAATCTAAAAGTAAAACTAAAATGATGTGAATGTAGTTTTTGTTGCTATGCAAAACACAACATAGTATACCACCATTTTTGTATCTTAAACTGAATGTCCCTCACTTTCCTGTTGCTTCCTGACAGTAGATGCCTATTCATATACCTTCTAAAAGTCAGATGCTACATTCAAAATAAAAATGCTGAGATTTAGAGTACTGAGTCCATGTAACTGCAGCTGAATTTCACAGAAATTCTGGATTCTCCAAGAACCTGGTTCAAGTGCCTTATGCTTAACCTTAGCCATCTTCACATTTCATTTACTTTCTTGACCACACTTGCGCAATGATCATATATTTCACACAGCTTTCCTGAGAGGCAGTAAGGTTTTTTTCCTATGTGGCTGAAGGTAATTTAGAGCTCAGCAATGAATATTAGTCCTTCCAATAGGCATTACCCACCATTTATCAGGCAGTTAAAGGTTTCAGAACTTTTCCCCAAAATACTTCTTTCTGTCATTGGAAAGGTAACTCATTTAAAGGAGCATGTTTCACAACAAATCACTATCTCCACTGAATTTCCTTTTAGGTAAAATAACAATTAACACTCCCCCTGTTTTAGACTTCACCTAATGATTACTTCCAATGTTTATTTTGAAACTATTTCAGCTCAAACATTTATAATTGTTAGCATCACAAGTGTGTAACACTCAGATATCCAAGGTCTAAACAACTTATTTTGGATTACAGAGTAATTAAGCCAGTTCTGTAGAAAATTCAGTTGTGGGGTTTTTTTCATTTTTACTTTGAATACTTTTTTTTAAATGGCAGAACTTCCTGCAAAGTGAAAAGTCACGTTCTTGTCTTCCATGCATCTTCTCAGTCATGTCTTGCTTTCTGTTCAAGCAAATGCTCGTTGACCATGATGATAGCCTATCAGACCTCCTGGACAATTTTCCCATATGTGCAGTCATGTACGTGCATGCACTCTTCCTTAATTAAATAATTACAGACAATTGCTTTGTTAGCCAATGACCTTACATCTGATGGTCTACATGGATAAACAAGGTTGCTCTCTATCAGGTTCCTGTAATCCACAGATAAAACTGGAAGGCAAAGTTGATGGGACTAGTACAAAATTCATATTTTTTGCTTCTGTCATTTTTTGATGCCTGTCTGTCTGGTCACCCATAATCTGCTACTCAAAGATAGAGAAATGAAAGGACTCAGACCATTGAAGTGCATTATTTCACGTAGGTTTCAGGTATTCGGTTCTTGCAGTAATATCAAAACACCTCAGCTAGTCACCTAAGCTCCCTGCCCCAGGTATGGAAGGGACTTGGATGCTGCAAGCTTGGATCTGCAACATCCAGCAACCTACGACTTGCTAAATTGCTGAAAGAGGCACGTGCCCAATATCCTAACCCTACTATGGACTGGGAAGCTGCTTTTGAACAGGTGGAAAGCTGCTTTAGATAAGGATTCATGTTTCACAACTGAAGCTTAATGATTCTTGCTCAGGTCCAATCACGTCACTTCCTTATCGCAGCATGGTCTACAGCCTCGTTGTCTGGCCGCTCCTCTGGAATGAAGGGAATGTTGACACCAAACCCCTGATGGCGTAGGAGGACATGGCACCCAAATCTTCCATCTCCTGGGAGAGTACTCTAAACACGAGAAGATTAAATAAGGAACAAACATCATTACCACCTCCCTCACTGGCTGTATTTTTAAACGTAAGCACCCAAGGCTGCTGTGTGTCATGTTGATTCATTTCCATCAGCGTGCTCAAAGCATAGCTATCAAGTGGTCTCAGGGAAGATGAACTGGGGAATACCACCACTTACCTTTTAGGGAACGTTTCTAGGCACTCAGCCCTGGCAGGGTGGAAGCACACACACAGCAGGAGAGCTTCCCCAGCACTTAGGAAACTTTACCAATTAACATTTGTTTGTCTAAAAATTTAGGTGGGAGTTTGCTTTTTTTTTTTTTTTTTTTGTGCTTTTAGATCTGCATTTTCAATCAACCTAGCTGTAGACAGGTAGCTTTCTATAGAACATGGTGGGCATTAACACAGGGTTCATTGTATTCAGCCCTGAGAAACATTGAGGAAAGATCGGACAGTTCCTCACAAATGACCGTGGCCTCCATGGCAGGACTTGATAACAACTTTTTTTTCCAAGAAAGTAAAAGAGGACAAAACAGACCTTCAGGATTTTAATAGGATCTTGTAGGATTTTTATAGCATAAAGTTTTCATGCCCTCAGCCCAGAGGTTTTTTAAACTTAATACTGCTCAGTCTGGATCACACAAAACTGCTGAGTAGTAGGTGCAGTAATTTCTTCAAAATGAAGCGCATGCTTGCCTATTTTATATTGTCTGAGAGGTTTTCTCTCTCTTATATCCAGTTATGGGACCACATGTCCCTCATTTTCTTGAATAAGTATCAGTTTATTTTGTATCTTATTACTGACTGTAAAATATATGTAAAAATTCAAGTGTATGTGAAACTTCACTGACATATGTGCATGGTCAGGCTCGTACCATCTTGTACTTTTTACCTGTATGTAGAAAATAATTCTTCCTAAAATATTTTTTGGCAGAAAATCATGTATTCTCCATATTATTGCAATGACCCATGGCGTTTGACCACACTTACTGACTGCAACAATAGCAGTTTTGTAAGTCAGAAAGCATCTGAGAAAACAAAGAAGTATTTGTTTTCTTTTATTGTCATGATTTTAACCAACAAGCCTGCTTCACCTAAATTTTACAGAAGAACGCTAACAGTTGCAGACCACTTCGCCTGCCATATTTGACTTGTTTTATCTGAGCACAGCGTTCATTTGGGTGATTAAAAAGTTAACTTTTTAATAATTAATATTGGGGAGGTTACCTACCAGAAAGAAAGTTAGTTTTTAATCAATATGAAATGGCACTTTAGGACCTCCTTACTGCTGTTAACTCACTCAGAGGAGTGGTGAGGGTAGTGTGTGGCTGTTGTCAGTGGGTGCTCTAGACAAAGCTGTAGGGCAACCTTCAAATAAATATGTGACTATACTCTCTGTGTATTCACATGAAAGACAACATTGGGCTCCAAGAGCACAGCTGGCACTGCAAAATCTGTCACTTTCTGTATTCTAATGAGATTTCCAGTCCTGCTTGTGCTGAGACGACCAACTGAAAGCAAAGTCATTTAATATGTGCAACATTTAAAGCTGATCTTGTCAACAGACTTCACTGTGACTCTTCCTCATCACGTTTGGTATATAAAAATGAAACCCACCTAATAGTAAAGTCAGCTTAGTGACCTTCACTACTACAGTATCAGGCACAGCAGACGCAAAGCCTTTAAATGTTAAAACATGGACAGCTGGGGTGAAACATAAGACTTAGAGGGTGACACATTAGATAAATGGGGTTAGTCATACCGTTTGAGAAATGATCTCCAGTGGTACTTGCTTCTCGGTGGGGACTTTCATTGATGATCTTTAGTATTGCATTGGTATAACTTTATTCCACTTGTTACACTACTGCACATTTGGTACACGTTACCAAAGGAAAACTATCCTCGGGGCAAGCTTTGCTGGCATGAAACTCAACATGCAGAACGGGGAGAGTGCTACACCAGCTAGGACTCTGTGCTGTACAGTTAGAGCAAGGGTTAGTTTAGAGGAAGGAAGGGAGAGTCCATGACTTCAAATGGAGACAGGACTGAGGTGGTGACATTAGACAATGTTTTGGGGGAACTTGGGTGCATCAGAAACATTGCATACCAATTGACAACGAGAGCTGCTGTGAACAGCAGTTCATGTATGTTTTACTGAGGCACATTACACGTGCATACACTTTGCTATTTAAAACAAGCTCAACATAATATTCCAGAGAATCATCGAAGCAAGAAAAGCTCCAAAGGCAAAAATGTAAGGGAAGTATTTGTTATAAAAATGGACAAAATGAAGACAATAAAATAATTCATTACATAACAGGATGGGGACTGATTATCTAAGCATGAAGGCAGAGACAGATAAGAAGGCTTTTTAACAGTAGCTGGTCAGCATTACAGGCACGTGAAGTCTCATACATTTAGTTTAGTGGTCCAATAGAAAATGGGGGCAGAGGTATTAATTCTGAGGGCTCACTCTATTTTTGTTAACCAAGGCTGGGAGATAGTACTGCTAAACAACACTAAGGGATGGCAAAATATTAACTGTAGAAGAACATACTCAATAGCAAAGAGAGACTGGGGGGCGGGGGGCGGGAAACACAGTATGTGGGCAACCAGCCCTCTGCACCAGGCTGGGTGACTAGCGTGGAAGTTCTGCAGCATGCAGCCTGGGAAGTGGCCACATCACGGTGTCTCCACCACTCTCTGAGCCTTTGCAAACACACACCTTCATGGCCTGTCAAAGAGAAGTCACAATGCTGTACTGGAAATACGAGTTCCACGCACATGATGACAGAGCAGGACAAACAGGGCAAGAGACAAAGAATTCCCTATCCCACCACATGTGTATCTGAAATAAGGTTAGAAGTTCAGGTAAACACATCTTATACGGTGTGGGGGTTTTTCGTTGTTTGTTTGTTTTCTTTTGGATATGCAATAAAAGAGAATTCAAACTGTTTTCTATTCTACAGGACTCTGGTCTCCACAGAGAAGACACATGGATCAATGTAATACACAAACATCTTTGTGTAAAGTTCTGTGATTCAAAGGGTATATCTATTAATTCGAGCAATGACAAGAATTTGGACCTTCACTAGGGGAGTTCAGTGGAAGGAAAACTTTGGCTCTAGGGCTTATACTTAAAGAACAGGTTGCATGGACTGTAGAGTTAATTTTGGCACAAGCAGTCATGGACTTGAGGACTTATCTGGACAGGTCCTAGATGAAGGCATCTATTTTCTCAGAATCAAGGTTGCTTCTTCTGATCCATTCAAATTTTCTTCTTCAAGCCTGCTATGCTTTTTAGCGTAACCTAAACTTAGATTCGTGAATGATATGGCTCTACTGACAGACACATCCCAAAGACTTTCATAGATGACCAGGAGAATTTCTAAAGGCCAGCTGAGACTGTTACCTTTCAAACTCACTACTCCCCCTTCTCTGCAGTGCAGAACCCACAGCTCATCACTCAGCCTGCTCTGCTGGACAGCAGAGCCTGCAGGGTAGTAGTCTGCCTCTGACAAGATTTAGTACCCATTTCCTTCTCAGCTGCTTACAATTGCAAATTTTTCAAAACGTAAGTATCTTCCCTTTTCTAGCCCTGCCAGACAAACACCCTTGTGACAAAGCAGGAAAACACAAACTAAGGAAGTAGATGGTATCAACCCATCTATTATTACTGCTTAGGAAGTTGCAACACCTTATGGTTCTGACACAGCTATTACTGCGTCAACATATCAGAAACCCCTTTCATGGACTTTCTGGAAGCTTTCAAAATCCAGGCAGTTAGAAGCTGGCTCATTTCATCAACTACATAAGGGAATTTTGTGTTTGCAACCCATATAAACTTGTATCCTCCTCCTGTTCTTCAAGGCAGTTGCACTTTCAGCCACAGTGCTGTAACTTCAGTCCAGCTCCCCAGAGAGGCTGCATGAAGAACATGCATCACGGCACAGGAGCAGACAGCAGATACTAACGGCCTTAGCTGGAACAGCCCTGTTTCCTCTGCGTCTGCAGAGAAGCACTGCAGCCCCATGCCACAAGACCAGTTCTACTTATCTGGAAACACCAAAAAGAGGGTAACTGGGAGAAAACCATAAGTATCAGGATTGTTGCTAGTACAAAAATTACTGCTCAGGTCTGAGCAGTAATTGTGAGACCTGCTCAGGTCTCATGCACAAAGTGAGAAATTAACAAACTCTAGCTATAAACCAGCTTTGGTAACATCTGAGCCATCTAACTTTGGATTTCTCACCTTGCCATGAGGAAAGCTGCAGCAGAACTACTGTCATGTTGCCACATATGGTGTTCATACAGGAAGTAATTCTACCTACTCCTTTAATGTCACTTTACTGTTTCAACATAGTAGAGTAGAAAGAATACACTTACTAGTGAAAAACGAGAGAACCACTCCCAACACTAAAGAATTCATTTTACTAGGATAGATTAAGTTGTAATTGAAGACTCAAGCTATTCCAGGCAGGTGGCAATAGTTTGAAAAGACTCTTTTCTGAACATGTGCATATGTTATGTTGCCATTTAGGTGGCGCCACTTCTTGCATAAAATTTACTTTGCATAATAACAGGCAGTTTTGCAAAATATTTATTTGTAATCTTCGGTGCTTGTATACCACATACTTTTTCATTAGGTTGAGAAGTTTGTAATAGCCTTCGGTGGTAGTTATTTAAATGGGGCTAAGGACTCATTTTTTCAATACCATGGAAAAAAGTCTGGAAGACTTTGGGTACTCATGAATTATTTCTTCCTTCTGCTTCTAGGCCCTCCACAATTCATTACCACTTGTTTGCCAGGGGAAAACATCCATGCAGAAAAGCAGCCGGCTGGGGCTGCATGTACATGCTTCAGATGCAAAGCCCAGCAATTTTTTTTTTAAAGTGCTGGTGAAAGCTGGTTTGTGCTAAGACAGCAGACTTTGCACTGAGACACGTGCAGGTGCTCCACCCTGCCAGGCCAGCTGCGGCAGGGACAGGACAGACGGAACAACTGGAGGGGTTCTGCCTTCAGCAACCTCAGCGCAATTTGCCAGGCTGTCTCTGTCCTCGTCCCTGGACTGAAAGAGTGGGCAAACTGCTTTGTCCAAGGAATAAACGCAAGTATTATGCATAACAGGGTACCTGCATGATGGATGAAGTAAACCTGCAACTTCTCGCATTTGCAAGCAGAATAATTCAGTGGGAAAATTCTGGTTCATGGAGTTCAGAGAATTTAGTTCACAACACCTTCAGGTTTGGTGGCCTTCTGCTGAATCCAGGATGGAGGTGAAAACATTTCCATGGTTACAGCAGACACCTGAAAGCAAAGAAGTCCTCCGAGTTTTGTGGTTCTGCATCAGAGCCACCAGCCAAGATCATTAAAGACAGTGGGCATGTTTACACAGCACAGAGGCACCTGGGAACTGCAGGCAGCATCACGGCCTCAGGACAGCACGGTGCCGACATGTGCGCTAGCTCGTGTGTGTGCCAAGGGAGAGCTGTACCACACTGCTGTAGCTAGATTGATGGTGACTCTCTGCAAACTGCTCATGGCATGAAACATGAATACCCCAGCTTTGTGAGCTTCAAGGGAAGCCATGGCAAGTTTGTTAGCTCATATGGGGTATTAGGAAGGAAGATAAGCACAACGAGAACACGTCAAATGTGGTATAGGTAGCGGGATTAATAGGGCAAGAGACATAACAGAGAAGGAAAATTATGATCTAATGTACTGCACATCATTTTTAGGATTCAGCAAGACTTTTGTGTTCAGATTCATATTTCGTAGGCATTTCCCTCTCCCTTTTCATTAGATACCCAAAATCTTTATCATCTTCTCCATGTTTTTGTTCCCCATTTCCTTTTTCCCTGTGCATTGTTTCTTCTCATTTTCTGAGTATTTGCAAAACTCAATTTCACAAAAGCTCATTTTTCATACATACCAGGTTGTAAAATATAGGACCCAATTGTTGCTCTCTCTCACAGATGTAAAGAGAGATCTAAAATTGCAGTAAAAATGTTTAATGGCTGAGTTTGTTTCATGTACAGACAAATCTCATTATAAAACTATAAAGAAGAATTGTCCTGCTGTCCTTTCTAGATACATAGTTTAATTAGTACTGGATATATTTAGTTTTCAGAGTGCCTCTCCCACGCACAAAAGCCAAAGTAAAATAGGAATCTTCAGTTGCTATATAATGGGAGGATATTTATAAAAAAAAAAGCTACGTTCAGCAAAGCATTGTTCATTTAGATGGATGAGTTGAGAGATGTAATTAATTCTAACTTTAATATGTACTTGTACATGTACGATTAAGAGCCCATACAAATAGCTAAATTAGATTTTTAATTTGACTATGCAGAGTTTGCAACCAGATTGTTTTGGTAGACATCATAGGCCTGGTTTTACTAGTCTGTTACCTGTACAACTCCTTGGCTCACAACAGCTTTGCATGGTGTAGAAGGGAGGTGATATCTGCATTCCTTTATATGACTAAGTTACTCTGTCATGAACCTAGTGTATACAAATTAAGATGAAGGACAAGATTCTTCATTCCACCCACGAGAAGGAGCAACTCATTTGAACAAAGAAATATTTCAGATGTAGCTTGAAGGGCATTTTGAACTAGCACAGACACGTTCATTTGGTGACAAACACTCCTCTAAGGTCTACACACTCCTACACGGTCTCCTACGTAGGAGGATTCTAGCTAATTAATTTGGCAGACGATTTCTTCTTCAGCTTACAAAGTGATGGCAAATGCACGGATGTGACACAAAAAATCTGCCTCTAAAGGAAATAGATCAAAATCCCCAGAGAAAAAAGAAATCTGGCCACTACATAGTTGTTATATTTGGTGGTTGTTATATTCAAAGCACGGTGCAAAACTCATTGCACAGCAACTAGTTGCACAGTGCAACTAGTCCTTTTTATTTCCCATTTTGATTTCCCACATAGAAAGAAGAGCTAATGAATGGACTGTGCTTCCTTCACACTAATAGCATCTGCCTCCACCAACACTTTTTCCACTTACGAAGGTGTTCTTTATAATAATACAATTTCCCAGCTTTCTTCCATCATCACTGTGCAGCTCCCAGCAAGACCTATGCCATGGCAGTCTGTGGTGACATATGAGATGTGGTAACAGCTCATCTGACATGTTCTTTTTGTTTCAAAGGTAATACCAATTTAAAATATACAGAGGTCAACTTGAGCTTACAAGTTGTCAGTAGCCAGCAAATGAACAGCAACCTACGCTTCAGGTAATTGAGAGTCTTATGCTTTGCAAAAGCATGATTAGTCTGAGACCATTAATATCTACAGCTTGGGAAAATACCTTCAGCCAGCTTTCAGAGAAGGGCATGACTAGCTTCAGTACCGAGGTACCTTTCTGAGGAACAGGGTTTCCACACAACGTTCAAGCCATCCCCGCTAAAGCAAGCAGGCAGCTTGGGAGATTTTAATCTACTTGCATTTGTCAGTCAACATTCAAGAATTTTCTCTCTCTTTAAAACCATCAATCAAAAGTATTTACAGAATCATGATTCATGATTCTATGAATCAAAAGTATTTACAGATTTAGGAAATTGTCACTAAACAGACCTGGCCAGGAACTGGATTTTCCGTTTCACAGGAAACTTCATGCTGCCAATTTTTTCCCCATTTCAACCTAATAAATTCTATTGTTCTGTAGCTGCAATACATTTAATCAGAGTTCAAATTTCTTTGAATTGTTTTAAATAAAACAATTCACATTTTTAAATTTTCTAAAAATGGTCAAAACATTCTTTCCTGGACTTTTTTTTTTAATGCTTTATCAGTTCTCCTTTGAACAGATTTTCATCAACTTAGCATATTTTTCAAAGCATTACAATTTTGACAGAAATAATGCTGTATTAACAAAAAGAATGTCTGAACAAGCTACACTAAAGATCCCATCTACTGTATTCATCATATACCTTTCTATTTCTTTCCTTAAGTTTACAGTTCCTAGACAGCCTCATGTGCACTCAGAATAGGAGCATAAAAATGATGGCAGTCATTCTGGAAGGCCTTAGTTCAAGACTTTTTTTATGGCTTCAGTGGATATTTCTTTAAAAATAATCTTGGTAATATTGCTTTCGTAGCTATTTATATTTGAATGAAAAATGCCAGGGAAAAAAAAATGCCCAGCTGTGCTCAAGTAAATGTTAAAATCCACAGCAGTTTAGAGAGCCACTGCAGAGCAGTGAACCACTGAAAGGAATCACCAAGTAAAAAAGCCTGTTCCCCTTCCTTCAAGTCTTTTCCCTATGAGAGGAGGCTTTTAAAGCTTTCATTACAAAATAGAAATATTGAAGCTCTTCTGCTTGTGCTAAGCCAAATGTACTGTAAGAGCTACTCTTGAATAGAGGCACACCTCTGATTAGCACTGCAAACTTCAAACCCTTTTTATGTCAGCCTGTACTTTAGTGCATTAGCTTCCATATCTGTGAGGAGGGTGGCAGTGAAGTTCTTGATGCAGCAAATTTCTTAATTGATAAAATAAATTAATGAGATGAGTCAAACAAAGGAGCTCTAAAATGATCACCAGTTTACATGTATTCACTGTTCCCTAAAGGACTAGTTGTTTGACTTGTGACTTGTATTTTACCTTGAGGAGTGGCAGACCATTTGTTGACTTGGTCCAGGGACTAAACTTTCAGAATACACTGGAAATATCTCAATTTACCAGGCTCCGTTAAAAAAGGTGCATGTACAGCATTTGTGTAGTATTTTGACAGACTTTTATTTTCTGCTTAAGTGACTCAGTTTCCCCTGGATACATATGGCCCTCTCTTTGTGATGCAGAACTGTAATTGCACAGAGAGAGGATGAGGTCATCAGCTGAGTTGCAATACATTCATTAAACAAGTAATTTCAAATAGCCTTAAATAAATAAAATGTTCTGTAAGTAAAATCAGATTCTCACCTACTTTAAATGTTAGGCTGCCAGGCTAAATGAGAAAAAAAACCCATAGTATCTGTTAATAAAAAGAAACACTGATAACAGCAAACAAAATAGCATAGCCATTATACTCGGAAGAGCCAGTAGCCCTCAGACTTTTGTATCCACCAAAGTTTCAGATTCAGGGAAGTTTTTTATGTCTTAACTGCTGCAGGAGAGCTAAGCAATTTTATTGGATCAAAAGGATGAATACTAAAGAATCTGGCAACAAATTTCAAGATCCAGACACTTAAAGAATTCTGTTTGAGTAAAAGTTTAATACTAACTAAATAAGAGGGTATAGCAGTGCCGTGCAAAAAAGGACAAGAAGTTACAGGACTTCTTAACAGAGACTGTCCAGCACAAAGATGCAGGACGTCAGTGCCCACCCAGAGGATTGTCTAAAGTAAATCAGTCCGTGCATACATTATCTTTGAAGTCTGTTGGTGACCTCTCTGAAGTCCAGTTTTGGGTAGGTTGAAAAATGTGAAGCTAGAAAGATAATCCCAGATACGGGTCAAGGTGCACCCACAACTTCAAATGTCTGAGCAACTCCAGTCTCATAGATACAACTGACCAGGCTCCTCATGGTCAGCCTGTGGGACAGCTGTGGGGACAGCACATGGCAGGTCAGAGGGCCTGAGGTGCTTGCACATGTTCCTGAGACCACTCTTCAAGTGCAAAGGCACAGACAGTGCTTTCTGAATACAGATGTTATTACCCACAGCTGACAACCACAAGTGGAACAAAGCATTAGTCAGAACTTAATGTCATATAATTTGCCTGGCATAAGCATGAGCAAGAAGACATTGCCCCAAAATGTCAGATACCTCATCTACAATATTCCTGAAAAACAAAAGCCAGGTATGACAGAGAACCTTTAAGGGAAGAGAAAGGATGGACTGATATTCCTAAGAACAGGTGGCTGAACTGGTGGCCCACAGGTCCTGGGCACACAAGATGGTTCTAACTCACCACCTTTTCTGCAGCATTTCTGGAGGAGACAGGGCATGACAGAGGGTGAAAACAGGTACCTCCCTCTGGGTCTGTGCATGTCACCCTGTTAGGAGAGCCCCAGACCTGGCAGCCAGCCTCCAGCACTGAAAAACTGGAACCACCAATGCATGTCCACCCCTCACATACTGCCAAGGGTATCAGACAGTTTTCTCATCTCTCTCACAAGCCTCCTCTGAAGGATAGCATAGAATATCTGAATTAGATTTCTGGCTGTAAATCCTCTGAAAGATCCTCCTTCTCTCTGTTGGCTACAGACAGAGGGAGTCCTTGGAAATCAAAGTCTTAATTTTGGTGACCAAAATTATTCACCTAAAGCTAGGGAATGTGAAATCCTTATCCTTTCTTCAAGGCATTTCCCTTGGGCAAAGTAGACAGATTTTTGAGGCTTTAAAAAATGTTTTCTGATAAATCAGTGTTTGCGATTCAGCCAAATATCCTTCCATAATTTCCAAAAACATTGAATGACAAAACCTTCTGTTAATAGGAATGAAAGATACAAGCAACTCAGAATCCCCTGGCTGAGTAAACTACAACCTCTGGTCACTGCTGGAGTCTTTGTAGTGACACTGTATCTCTTGCAGTGAACATTTTTCTCTGCTGATGTTAGCAAAATACTTACTTAAAGAAAATTATTTATGCTATTCTTTATTATTGGTATCATAGACGTCCCATTCTATGTGGATGCAAGAAAAGGGATTAATCTCTGTTTAGGAGAGGCTATAAGTCAAATAAAGTTTACTAAAAAAATTGAAACTATCATGGTAAGACAGTTTTTTAATACTATCATGGCTCTACCATATTATGCTCCACAGAGGCTACAGAGAGACAGTTGTTGAAAGCAGCTTTGACTATTGTTAACCAATGAACTTAGCATGGGAGGGATTCCTGTCATAAGGCAGGCTATAAGGAGGGAAAAATAACAGTGTATTTATGTTGTTGTCTTTATTCTGTAATGTTCTGTATAATCCAGGTAGCTGATGATGCTGTTTCCTTGGCAGCAGAACAAGGAGCTATTGTAATTAGAAGCAGCTAGACAATTTTCATATGAAACATACAGTATACGTTACAGCTTTCTGAAACACTGCAGCAAAATTCAAGGTTATAACAGAAAACTGTGGAGAAAGCACATACAGATGAAACAAGTAAGAATGGAACTGGACATGCTGATAATTTCTTCAGCTTTCTCATAGGCAAAGATAATTTCTTCAGCTTTCTCATGGGAAAAGTCAGCCAGTGACACTCACTAATTGTACACATTGCCCTCTGAAGTTGGTGGTGATGTTACAACTCAGAGCCACCGCACGACAAGATTTGAGATCAGCCATGTCTAATCCTGCCATCGGTATAAACTCCCCTGTGAGCAAAGGGCAATGGAAGGCCGGGCCTTCACTGTCTTTATAACAACAACTTTTTTTAATTAACACTTTACACAGCAAAAAAAAAGTAGCCACCTGAAAAACATTAATTTCCTGCTGAAATATGGCATATAGAGGAATCAATGTGATATATTTATTTCCTAGCAGTCAGACTTGGCAGATACATCTTCTCTCTTTTGTCTTTTTCTCTTTTGTTTCCTCCCTCTCCCAAAATGAATGCATTTGCAAAATTAGAAAGGGAGAGAGGGCACAGCACAGCACTTGACAAGTTCCACTGTAACTGTGGTGGTAAAATTGAGAAAGACAGTATTTACCTTCGTAAATTTTTTGTTTAAGGATACAGCTTAGCATAGAATAATGTATCAAATGCAAGAGTTTTTAAAATTTTTATAAATGCATTCCCCTTGATTTTTTAATTGTGGGGCTATGTCAAGGTTTCTTAGGAAGGGTGTACATCACACCTGCTCTAGAAATGGTAACTAGCCAGCTAGATAATGCTACAGAGTAGCGAGAGAGAGACTTTCTCAGTAGCACTAGTCTTTTTAGTCCAGAGCACCGAGATCTTTACTAGGAACTGCGAGAGATTAGCTGTCTAGTTTGCAGCACTGAAACCAGGTGCCTGGAACTGTCTGGAGTTAGTACCTGCCTTCAGGATAAAGAGAGGTATTGCAGGATCTGGCTTCACGCAATTCAGTCTGGGCAATTCATCGCCAGGTAGTTCAGGTTCATCTTTAAAGTGGTGAATAGACTAGTAATTTATTGCCCAAATGCTCCGAGTTTTTTCAGCAACATAACATCATAGCCATTCAGTATTTATGGAAAAAACCAAACAAACCAACATTAGAAAAACCCTGAAACCTAGCATTCTAACTGCAAAGTATCTTCTTGTATAATTATCATTATCATTAACAACCTAGAAATCCAAATTCCCACTTCTGAGTGCAAAAGACCCACAACCAAGCAAGATTACTATCCAGGTTGTTAAACAACATAAGGTAGCCTCTCTGCGAGAATCTCTTCTCCCTGTGCTGGGCACACTACCCTCGGTTACACAGCGCTGAAGCCATAAGCATCTACACGTCCTGCACTTGCAGGTGACACCAAGCGTGGCTCCTGTTAGAGCCCACCTGGCACGCAGCTCTGGGAAGAGACTTAGCAGCATATTTCCAGAGACTTGCGCTGATGGGTGCCACTTGCTAGGATCATGACTGCGGGGTTACAGTTAGCACAGGCAGCACCTGCCAACTCAAAGACTGGGCAGCTGGTCAGACACCTAAACCAATATCTTCAACAAACAGAATACAGGCCTATGTACTTCAATAAACACATTGAAGGAACAAAATATGAATTTCTCAGTAAATTTGATTTTATAAAGTAATTTCTCCACTACTGTAATGCACCTATAGAAAAAATACTGCAGAGAGTACAGCAGACATTTCAAATTGCCACAAGAATTCCTTAAACAGCAATTCAATTTTGCTACTTTATTTTGAGAAATATAATTAATAGGTATAATTAAGGCTTATGCAACTCCTTATTTCCACTTTGCTGAAACTAAAGTAATCATTGTATATATGAAACTATTTAAGATCTAGCCTTCCCTTCCCAAAACCATACACAATTATTTTAGGTCTTTATCAATTACTGCAATTCTGCATCTGTAAACTGTTTTCCGAATTCAGAGAAAGCTACAAATATATTATGGCATCCTTCCTACAGAAAGAATCATGACAGGAAACAGAACTTTTTCCAAGAACTGGATTCATACTTTGGAAGCCTCTTCCATAAGAATGGATGACTATAAATCTCATCACATTCAAAAGACAGTAGAAATCTCTCACTAATATCTCAGTTCCTCGATTAAGGTTTCTAATAAGCTGTTCTAGACACACACACAATATACATATATGCAGTTTTTTCCTCACTCCTACAGAAAGGAAAAGGAAAATGATGTATGAAGAATTTAAAAACAGCAGGGACAAGCACTGAGAGAATATGATAGGTATCATACTACCTGAATAGTACAGTTAAGATTGGTCCATTCACTTCTCAGCCAGATCTGTAGCCTGCCCTTCCATACATACCATTGCTCAAAATGTTAACTTGCCTTAAGCCAAATGTTTAAATATATATTATCTGACAAATCTATAGATTTCAGCTATCGCAGGAATAATTTTTGAATGAATCTGTTATTATTTCCCCTCTTTTTGTCATCAGTTTTCACAATGCTGTCAATGTAATCCAGAAACTACAGAATTATCCAGCACAGACGGCACAGCAATAAAAATCTGGACATTTTTCTTGTGAATGTCTGGTTTTGGACCTATTTTCTAAGCATATGGAACAGAAGCCACTACATACTGCTGTATGGTAACACCACTGCCTATAGTGATAATTGAGGAATGACTATTACTTGAGTATAATGTTAAGGGTCATTTGACATGAAAGAAATCTCTTAAAACAGGTTATCTACCTTGGCACTGTACTTAGCTCATTCTACTTCATCTGGTACAGTAAGAAATCCATCTGCGGTTTTTAGATATCTTCAATGTTGAGGCTCAAGGTGGTGATCTCAAGGATGAAACATCTGAATCTTTCTTCCAGTCAGCTGAAAGGAAGGTGGGAGTTTAACTTATTGGAACTGAACTTTTAAACAAGATGGACTTGGACTATAGAAATTAAATTCTACCCACCTAAAAGAAAAATACGTCTTACTATAAGAATGAGCATGTATGACTATTATTTTGGAATGAGGGCGAAAGAAAAAAAGAGGTTTCAGAAACCATTTTAAGCCAGCAAGTCACAGCAGCTATCATACAAAGACAACACAGCTAGTGCAGCACTGTCGAGAGATAGCTAAGTTAGTTTTAAGCTGGCTGGTCAAGTATGAGAAGTTTATATTAGAAGGCTACCCATGGCAGAAAGGAACTGAGTGTTAACCAGCTTACCTGCTGAGAGTCAATTACTCCATATCAAACTCTTGTATTGTCACTTCTGATACCTCATTGGCTAAATTAAAGCTAGTTCAAGTATTGATAAATCCCATTTATTATTTCTAAATAATTTTTTAACAACAGTTTTTGATATGGTAATTGTCATGGTTTAACCCCAGCCAGCACCTTAAGCACCACGCAGCCGCTCACTCACTCCCCCCCCCACCCAGTGGGATGGGGGAGAAAATCGGGAAAAAGAAGCAAAACCCACGGGTTGAGATAAGAACAGTTTAATAGAACAGAAAAGAAGAAACGAATAATGATAATGATGACACTAATAAAATGACAACAGCAATAATGAAAGGATTGGAATGTACAAATGATGCGCAGTGCAATTGCTCACCACCCACCGACCGACACCCAGCTAGTCCCCCAGCAGCGATTCCCCGCCCCCACTCCCCCCAGTTCCTATACTGGATGGGACGTCCCATGGTATGGAATACCCTGTTGGACAGTTTAGGTCAACTGCCCTGGCTGTGTCCTGTCCCAACTTCTTGTGCCCCTCCAGCTTTCTCGCTGGCTGGGCATGAGAAGCTGAAAAATCCTTGACATTAGTCTAAACACTGCTAGCAGCAACTGAAAACATCAGTGTTATCAACATTCTTCACATACTGAACTCAAAACATAGCACTGTACTAGCTACTAGGAAGACAATTAACTCTATCCCAGCTGAAACTAGGACAGGTAATGCATCTTCACAGTGACAATTCCTACACATTCTCTCTCATTTTAAAAAGAAAATTGGGATTAGCCCAGACTTGAAAAGGTCCCTCAAATTAGGAGGTATCAATTGCTGCAAATCAAGAGGCATTTGAAATACAGTTCTAAGAAAATCAGATTATTCAGTCTTTCCAGTTGCAAATTAATTTTTTGAAGGAATTGTTATGAAATTTCTCATATGATATTTGCATATATACAGCTTCCTTATATTTTTTAATTATTTCTGATTGATTCCTGGTGTTAGAATAATTTAGTTTATTGTGTAGATATCAGATGATACTTTTTTTTTTAAATCTAAGAGAACTCAGAACCATTTGTAAGTCATGGGGTATCTAAATTTTTTTTCCAGCTGCCCAGCCCAAATAAATCTGAACTTTCTCTGAAAGAATAATTGTCACATTGTTGTGTTTCTATAGCATTAAGCACAACTGTACTCTAAGAATCTCTGGCAAGAATTGCGGCAGTGCTATTGAACACAAATTATATTATAAAAAATGACAACCTTCCAAATCAGACATTCTCAATAACTGGAAAAGAAAATTTTAAGAAACACAAAAGTTTTTAAGAATCATCTTCTAGATGCCTTCTGTATACCAGTATGGTTGCAGTTTTTCTTGTGCAGTTAAAACTGAGCACATAACTACTGCTTACTATTCTTCTATTCTAATGTATGTCATTTAACATACCTCACATAAGGTCAATGAAGTTTTTGATTATGATTTTTGCAAATGCTGAGTACCTGCCATTCCTCTGAAACACAAATTTCTGATAACATGAGACTTCTAAAGAGTGAGCCTGTGACATCTGATACAAATCTTGTTAAAGGCTGTAGACACAGTAGTGGTATAAACAAGGTAGAACTGTTCCTAAAACACTAAACCCTAAAATAAAGCAAGAGCAGGAGTAGAGACATCCTGGTGAATCAGGCAGGATGCCTGGAAATGCTCTCGGAGTACTGCAGATCAGACATGAATACCTGCAGCATCCAACAGGCCTCATGCTCCCTGAAATAAATCCTGGCCAGTTTCACAGCTCTTCCAGAAAGTCAGCTTCCACTACGAGGTACTTGCTGTCAAATTAGTTGCCCCTTGAGGAATCAAATTATATGCCTCAAAATCTATATTTAAACCCTTGCTGCTACATAATCAGGCTATTAACACCATCCACTTGTACATTCTTTGAGATCTGGGACAATTCCACAATTACTACACTCTGGCTGGTGTTAGATTTCGGAGTAATTTACTCTGTATTAATTACATCATGTGAGAGTATGGTATGACTAACCTCTTACTAACATTATCCACAGTACATAATACACGCATGGGGCCTCAGTGACATTATTTTTTTTTATGCCATACTCTGGCTGATAACCGATAGTGCTAGAGTTTAGTGATTTCTAAGCTAGCGAAGGAAATAGCAGCTAGTTTACAGTTACCATTAACTTCAGCTTTAAGTACTCAAGATAAAGAACATTATATAAAATCTCATTATGATGCTGCCTCCCCCTACATATCAGTTTTGTTCCTTTTATTATTTATTCCACTCTGCTTGTGCTGTATGTGTCTCCCACTCTTCTGCAGGTGACAATAAGAACATGAAGAAGGACTAGGAATGACATGTAATATATAGTATATAAAAAGGTGAGCTTGAAGGTACCAGGCCTAAAATGGCTCTTCACCTGTGTCTTACACATCTTTGCTTCTTGCCATATTTTAAGCAGCAAACGCAAGCACTTAATAGTTTTTCAGCTCCCAACCAGTGAATTTAATAAGAATGCTGGAGTCCCTTAATTTGATTTGCTGAGATGGTGTGAAGAAGAAACACTAAAAAAGGAAAAGTGTAATGACTTTTTCCTCCCTGTGCCTCTTTCATATCAACATGCCCTTACCTGTAAAATGTTTCAATATTCATGTCATATTTTAATAATCAAAGAAACTCTTTACACCATCAATGATTTCTTATTAAGATGCAAATAAAGAATAATCTCTGATCTTCTAGCAGAGCCTGAAAACACTTTCTTAATTAGTCAGGCTCCATCTAACATCTGAGAAGACTTCCTTCATCACAGAAAAACTGATTTTAAAATTATCTTCTGAATTCATATTTGTGGTCAGCAATCAGGGTCTAGAATTGTATATAAGCCATCAAAATCATATGATAATTTTTAATTGTCACTAAAAATCAGCATACATTCTCCTTAACAACAGAAAGTGTGAATGCTTTGGTTTAGTTGTTTAATCGGTATTTCACAAACCGGTTCTGACACCTGAATTCCTTTAGATGCTAAAATGAAATGTCCCCTGCTAGACAAGCAGAACAGTATTTCACTGACTCGAGTCACTTTTAACTGCTCATTAGGCAAGTTTTTCTTCATGGTTTCTCTCTTACCACTTTTTGCAGTATCTCCCTTCATCTTTTAAATATATACCTTAGAAAATATAAGTCTATAAAGCATCTATGGTGATTACATGATTACAACTTCTCACCTGTTGCTGTCATCGTATGGTCCATAATTAACCTTCAAAGTGCTTTGTTGCTATCTCAGCTGGAGTAATAAAATCCTTGAGACAAGCACCATGGCTTGCCTTCATTTTTAGAGAGCTTGCTTTCCTCACAACCAATAACAGGTTAATAATAAATTACTAATATTTGCTTCTTTCAGAAGTTATATTGAGCAGAACTTTGCTAAGGCCAACAGATGTCTAAGTTCAAGCTGGAGGAGAACTGTGTCGCATGGTAGCAGCTTTATGATTTCCTTTGTGCATTTTGGCAGGCTGACCTGTCATGCTGTAGTTATGGGCATATTGGGAAAACCCAAAGAAGGTAAAACAGGTGTGTTTTCCACCCACATTCAAAAGAGCAAATGCTCTGAAGAGGCTGAACATATATGCTGGTCCTGATTCAATAGATTTAACTTCCATACCAAATTTTGCATTTCCCCAACTTCAGCGGGACTGCTCAGTATCTTAATTTAAAATTTGAGCCTGAGGAGATTTGTTTAAGCACCTAATCCAGCTAACTACATGTTGTGGTTTAACCCCAGCCAGCAACTAAGCACCACGCAGCCGCTCACTCACTCCCCCCCCCACCCAGTGGGATGGGGGAGAAAAATCGGGAAAAGAAGTAAAACTCGTGGGTTGAGATAAGAACGGTTTAATAGAACAGAAAAGAAGAAACTATAATGATAATGATGACACTAATAAAATGACAGCAGTAATGATAAAAGGATTGGAATGTACAAATGATGCGCAGTGCAATTGCTCACCACCCGCCGACCGACACCCAGTTAGTCCCCGAGCGGCGATTCCCCGCCCCCACTCCCCCCAGTTCCTATACTGGATGGGACGTCCCATGGTATGGAATACCCTGTTGGCCAGTTTGGGTCAGCTGCCCTGGCTGTGTCCTGTCCCAACTTCTTGTGCCCCTCCAGCTTTCTCGCTGGCTGGGCTTGAGAAGCTGAAAAATCCTGGACTTTAGTCTAAACACTACTTAGCGACAACTGAAAACATCAGTGTTATCAACATTCTTCACATACTGAACTCAAAACATAGCACTGTACTAGCTACTACGAAGACAATTAACTCCATCCCAGCTGAAACCAGGACACTGCACTAATGTGAAGAATTTACACAGGCTAGCTCTCTACATTTGCATCTCCCCAAGGCAGTATTCCGATGGCACCATAGTGTAAGAGTATACGGCATTACTGGAGCATTGCCTCACAAAACTGACGTGTTCAATCTTTTGAATAATTAAGGAAAAAAAGAGAACATAATTATAGGTCAATAACCACCTGACTAAAGCTTAATTCGGAACAACAATCTCCATCTACATTTTAGTGAATTTTATTTCTATACTCTAGATTTCCAAAATATAATAGATTGTAAGCTGGCCAGAACAGTACTCCATCAGCTCTGTTGACCATCCAAGTGCCAGAACGTCCATTTTCCTTGTTATTGCTTACAGTCAAGTTTTCATTCAAATTCCTTCACCAGCAGGTAAAAAGCCTGCTTCTCTTACAACAGAGACTAGAAGTGTCCCCGACCTCAACCCTTCCCCAGAATGAGCTAACTCTGGCACCTCCGCTTCTCCCAGGCAGGGCTGCAGCAGTGCCCAGCCGGAGGGGTGATGCCTTACCCCCGATGGTGTTTATCAGACCAGAGGCAAAGCACGGCTCGAACAGTGCAACTCCTCCAGAAAAGGCAGCAAAGAGTGTGTCAGGTCCTGCTGCGCTCACCAAGCCCTTGATTTACTTCCCCGAGACTGTGGACACTGTCCGGGCCACGTCCCTACCTCAGACCATGTTCTGCCCAGGCTCACCTCCGTTCTTGATCAGGTCAAACCTTGGGCTTCGCAGTAACCACAAACCTGCTAATTTTTTTTTTTTTTTTTTGGGGGGGGGGGGCAGATTTATTTTGTTGTTGTTGGTTTGGGATTTTGTTTTAATCTGTTCGAGGTTGTTTATTTTTTTTTTGTTGCTGGGGCTGCGAAGACTTCTGAAAAGACTACTTGCAATTTCTTCTCTGCCAACTCTTGCTCAGATCTCCTTAGCCTTCAAAAATCTGCACGGTGTCCCACAGGGTCACACTGAGCGCTCTAAAATAGGTGCTCTTAATTATACCCAACCTTTTTTTGTTTTGTTTTGTTTAATTATACCTAATTTGAAATGCACGCTCCATTGCCATGCTTGGCTACCTTGCAGACAAGGCAGAGCAGGGGTGGCAGGACCGGCTGCCTTTCTTTCCCACTCAGTGACTCTCCACAAGGTCCACGTCAAGACGTGACCGGTTTCGGTTCCCACGCGCGGTTCTGAACTGACGGCGGACACAGCTACAGCCCAGCCCCGCCGCCCATCGCAGCCCTCCTCCCGGCCGCGGGAGGGGAACGGCGGCCACGTCAGCCCCAGCGGGCGGGAGGCGATCCCCGGCCGGCGGGCAAGCCTCCAGGCCGGGCGGCCCCACGGGCGGGGGCCCCGCCGGCTCCTCTCACGTACCGCCCGCCAGCCCTGCGCCCGCCCACGCCCCTCACGGACGCGGCGCGGCGGCGCCACCTGCTGGGCGCGCCACGGGCACGGCACCGCCCCGCCGCCGGCGGGGCCGGGCGGAGCTGACCGGCAGCAGCTGGGCCCGCTCCGCCGCGCTTTTGAGGCGGGCCGCTGCCCTGTGCCGGGCGGTCGCCGGCCGCGCTTGTAGCCGCTGCGTGGCGGCGGCACCGCCACGGGGCACCGCGGGGCTCCCCGGCACGCTCGGCTGAGGGAAAGGGCGTCCCCGCCGCCCTCCTCCTGCGCCTTCCCGCCCGAGACACCCTGCTCCGCGCCCGGACCAGGCGTCCCGCCTGGCCGCAGCCTCCCCGGGCCGGCCTGCCGGCTGAGGGTAGGGCCCGGCCCTGGCTGTTTACGGGTACAGCCATGGGAAAAGGCCATTTTTAGGAAAGCGCAGTTAGAGGAAATCCACGACCGTCAAGTTATGCCATTTTCTGTGGAGCAGGGGGACAACTTCATTAAGTGGCTGGTTGCGTTGGTACATCTACGCTTCCAGTCAGGTCAGTACGATTTAAGACTCACACAGGACAGTCACTGCTGGTTCAGCCGAGCACGTGGTTGGGGTTTTTTTGGGAAGCAGTCACCTACCTGTCGCCCACCTTAACATTTTCCAGGAAGTTGAGACCCTTGAGCTCCAAATATAGTTGATTCCATTAGGTCAATCCACCTATTATGGAGGTGAAGGAAATACTTTCCTACTACAGATTTAAGGCTTTCATAAGTCAAATAAGATTCACAGATTTACAGCCAGCCTTACGGATCGTGAGGGCGAACGTGACCGATGATCAGCTTGTTTTGGGTGACAATGTCCAGAACCCGAAGGGAAGGAGGGAGCAACAGTTCAGCCCGTGCCCTGCTGCCCTGACACAGGGCTGCCATTACTAATGACCCTGCTGCAGCTTCTTGCCACCCCAGCAACTGGGGACAAGCATTGCCAGTAGCTGGGCAAGGAAGGGTGAGGAAGAAAGCAAGGAAGACAGAGCTGAAAACTTTTCTTGTGTCTGTAGCAGTCTAGGGTTGCCCACTACACTCCTGTCCAGGCATGGCCCTGGCACTACGTATTAGGAACAAGAGTCCTGCTGTCAGTATTGCTGCAGCACAAAGGTAAGCCCTGGGTGTCTTCTTGTACCCCATCAGTGACCTGCATGAGCTACCCTGCAATGGCTACAGCGCATCCCCAGCTTTTGATCCTCTGAAGAACACACCCCTCTGAGTCTCACCCCAGTTATTTCCTCAGAAAACCACAGTTTCCATTTGAGGTAACTGAAAGACTGAATTTCTGCTTGGTATAGGGAATCCTGAGTAAGCTGCTGTTCTTCCTGTACAGGCAAGCAAAACAAAGCTTTGGTTTCATTTATCTGTATGCATCTTCAGCAAAGTTTTCTCTGTGGAGGCTCAGCATATACTCACTGATACAGTTTTTCTTTCTTTCTTGGACCTTTCCAGATCCACGGTCATTCTCATGGCCCTTCTCTGAGGCATTCCCAAATTTTTCAGCAACTCTTCTGAAGCACTGATGTCAGAATTGGACATGGCATTCAACAGTGATCTCACTACTGGTGCAGAGAAAACAAAACAAACCAACCAAAAAAAACCCCCACATCACCTCCTGAGTCACATCTCTTTCTTAGGACAGTGGAGTGATGTTGCCTGCCTGCTCACAGGACAATTATACTGTCTGTCAATTTTCAGCTTTCTGACCAGAAAAAAAAGATTGCCTTTCATAACGCTAGACCTATTTAGTTCCAGAAAAGGACCCTTTCTTCTAAATAAAACCTTACCCATAGTGTTGGTATAGGAAGTCCAGGCCCTTTTCTCACATTGACCTACATATACTGCCCTCTACCTGAATTCAGGTTTTTATCCCTAATTCACAGAATTACAGACAGCTTGCAGGTGTGCCTAATCTTCTTCAATAGCTTCTTAACCCTTTTCTCCCCTGAGATGGTAGCAGCTGCTAAAGACTACACTCATTCTGACAGTGATATTTTTTTGAAAGTTAAACCATAGTGTAGGTGTGAGATGAACACATTGCAGAAGACTGTTTCATAAGCAGTTCTTTTTCCAACCAATCTGGTGATCTTCTCAAAAAGTTACATAATGTTTGGCTGACCAGATTAAATTTTCGTGGCTAATCTAAGACTACAGTGAGCTTGCTGAGCATACCCATCTCATAACTCTTGTCCTCCTTCCTTAGCGTGTGGTACCTGGAATTCTGTGATGAAACCTACCAGCTAGTGTAACTCCTGTTTGGACTAACACAGATTAGCTCCTCATTTTCAGATATACAGTTGGTCACAAGAAAGGATCTAGTTCGGTATAATCATAACTAAGGAAAGAAGCAACACCATTTAGTAAATAGACTGTCTTCAAAGGCCAAGCTAGAAATATTTATACATTGTTCTGAAAAAAACCCTGTACCCAAACTATTGGGCAATAGCAGGGTATTCACATGATGTAATGGAAAGTGAGCCTGTGGATTTGTACATACACATGTGTATGTAGCAGGCCAATGGTAAAGAAGTGTCCTCCTTTGGAAACTTAAAAGAATCATGCCCATTTTTATGAAGCCCAAAGTCATACCTTACAAGAACGAGTTTTCTACTTTGACAGGAAAATAGGCTAGAAGATCACCTCTTTCTTCCTTTCAGTTTAGTGGCAAAAATTTAGCAAGAAGCCCTTCCAGCACTTTATATTTCTACGAATGCCAAAATACAAAATGTGCTGGAGAATCCAAGTGTTGCCTTGCTTATAAACAGGAATGATCTAGCCTAAGTACTGTTTAAAAAGAACTGAAAAACACAGAAAGGTAGGCAGACAAAAGACGAAGGTAATAATAATGAAAAATTTATCCTAGTGGGCATGCATCTTCAGGAATTGGAATTTTTTATTTCTCCTCTGGATAAGAAACTATACTATGCTATTTTATCTTTGCCATTCTCTTAAGCTCTTTGACAGATGTCATACTTTAAGGAAAATCATCAACAGTTTCAATTATTTATGAATGCTACAGGAAAACTGATCAAACAAGACATGGAAGGCAGGCAGTAGGATGAAAGGTGTAGAACTGTAATAATTAGAGATGGGTTAGTTCTTCAGATATTTTTTTAAATGAGAAGGATTTTTCTTGACAAGTATAACAGCATGTCACTACACAGTGGAGAGGCTAAACCAGGAGCTATCAAATTCCTGATAATAAACATCATCTAAAGTAACTTCATAAAAATCTTCATTTAACAACAGTCTGATTCAACTTCCTGGTTGGGAAAAAAACCCACACTGATAGTAGAGCTCACATTTTTTTACAGTGCCTAAAACTGATGTAATCAGTCCTTTCAGTCATTTGAGAAGAAGACACCTAATAAGGGTGCCATAAATGTAAAGAGGGTTTTTGAGTTGGGTCATTTCTCAGAACTGATTTAGAGCCTACATAACTCAGCCTATTCAAAATGAAACAAACAAACAAAACCCAGACCCAGTGGTAGGGATCTCTGGCAGAAGCAGGAGATCAAGGTGAGAACAAGCAGCTCTGTGTGTTGGGGGGATGCTGTCGACAAATTATCAGTTCAGCTCGGCTGTAACCAGAATAGTTACTCTGACCATACCCGTAGTCCATATCTCCTACTCCATCATATTGCCTGTTCATGACTTCTTTAATTGAAGTAATGTATCTTTTGGGTCACTTTCCTTGTGTTAATACATGATGAAAGACTTAACAGTCAAGTGAGGAAGGAGAAAGAAAGAGGCAGCTGTTACACTTTGCATTCACCTTCCTAATACATGACTGGAAGAATCTGGAGGCACGTCTCAGGCAAACATCAAAACAGCTATTATACAAATATGTTAGAACATCAAAGCGAAAGCTCTTGTGTGCCCTGGTTGATTTCCATTGCAAATACAAAGCTAACTCATTTATTTTTCCAGTTTGTGCTCATGATTATTTTAATTTAACATGTTTGTCTGGAGGCAGCCATCATGTTGATGCCACGGTGCTGTGTCACACAAGCTGCGGCCTGAGACACCCCAGCTGGACATCTCAGTATCAAGAGAATTTATTCATGCCTCATACAAAATGTATTGTACAGGAAAGCTTGCAGTGGTATTTTGCAAAATAGCAAAATCTGTTACTCTGGAATGTTACAGATATTTTAAGAATCCCATATGGGCTTATCTAGTCTACTTTTTCTGAAGGTGGTCAGAATATACCTTAGTGGCAGATAGAAAAGTCTTAGGATGCACTTACTGATATCAAGAGCAGATTTTCTGCAGATCCAGTTGTCCTTCTGCCTGAGAAAAGCTAAAGGGAAGCTGCTGGGTTAGTGGTACTGCCACTGGTGCCAAGGTTGACATCTAACTGAAATTTTATTATAAGGTCAGTTACAGGTCTGTCACAGAGCAACAATTGTACTGAATTTTGAAGAGGTGTCAGCTGTAATTGTGAAGAACCATGCAAATATACCCTGGAGCCACACAGGAGAAAAAAAAAAAAAGTCCTAGCTTTATAACCGGTGAATTTAACTTCAAACGTTGGCTGTTGCAGGCATCTCACAGGTTCATGGAAAGTAGGAGTGGAAGGGACCTTAAGAACAGGTTACAGTTGGAAAGTTTTCTTAATGGTTATCCTAAATTTATCTTGCTGCAATTTCATTAAACTTTTGTCCTGTTTGTCAGGGAACAGTGTCAGTGGGGCTGCTCCCCAAGGGAGGATGAGCCAGGAGCCAAGGGTGACTCCAGCACAGGCAATGCCCTCACCGACCACGGTTCAGCCTCGCACACAGCACGTAAGCGGGGCCGGCAGAGCCAGGGGCTGGTAACAGCGTCTGTCAGCAGCCCCAGACACAAGAGAGGGCATGAACCAGGGCCAGGTCCATCCAGGGGCAGCACAAGATGAGACAGGAGACAAGGCTGAAGACACAGTTGGAGACAGGGTGATAACATGAACCTGAGGTCCATCTGGGAAGCCCTGTCAGAGAACCGGGGCAGGGGAAGTTGGGGGCATCCCTGGTGTGGCTGGTCAGGGCAATTAAGACCTACTGCTGACAGCATACTAACAGTATTCACAGTGGACATGGTGATCAGTTATACTCTTCTATTCTGTGGAAGGTGCATCTGCTGTTTTTATCCTTTCCTTTGAAGTTGCGCTCTTGTGCTTATGGAAAGCAAAAAAAAAAAAAAAAATTGTGAAAATGTACTTTAAAAAGGTGTATAAAATCATCCACTCAGTTCTTGTGTTTGGTGGTGTTCTGTCTCAATACAAGCCTGTGGAAGGATCTTGCTTCTTTGTTGTTTTTATTGTTCTGAGGTAGGGTTTTTTTGTCTCTTGGCAAGAATGAGAAATAAACTGTCTTTTTTTTTTTGCTTGAACCACTGCACTCTAAATTCAGATATATGAACATGTTCAGAAAGCAGTCCATGAGAACTGTGCATAGGTTGCAGTGTTTACTTCTTTTATCAAAACAATTGTATAAAGATTACTTTTTTCCCAGAAGGCATTACCAAACAATTTGGGTCTTCAGTATGGGAAAATCAGGAAAAGTGTAACAACATGACTACAACTGGCCGCAGTTTCAGCTAAGATGGTTGAAAACCCAGACCTCCGTCATCTCCTTCAGTTTATGCATCCAACTATTGTAGCATGAGAATTGTCAGTACTGTCTCTGAGCAGTAGGTCATCCTCCATGTTTTTGATATATTCCGGAACCAACTGGTTTTTTATTTGCTCAACACTATTAAATGCTCATACAAAAACCATAGGCTGAAAGCTGATAATTGCCTCCCATCATCTTCCCAAGCTACCAGTTGTTCAGCTTTTCTTCCAAACATTATCTATTAAAGATTTAAGAGAGGATAGAAGAACTCTCTAAAGGCTGAAAATGTGAATGCAGTTATAACACGTCAAACTGAATAGCAAAATGAATAATATATAGGTTATATATATTTTTTTCATATATTGTAATTATATGAAAGATCCCAGAGTTTCTAGTTTGCAGTATGTTTTCTTGGAATTTCTGTTCTGCTTTCAAAGTGTACACAGAACTATACCTATACCCACTGTGGGATATTTCACACACATTGTGTGAACAGTGCAAACACTGAGTTATTTAAGAAAAAAGTATTTTGACAAGGAATAGCTGTGTACAGAGAAAACGCACATACTTGAGAAGCAGATCCATTTACAGTGATAAAGCTTCACATACTTGACTATTTCCCACATTTTCTGCCATATGTTTTATTAAACCAGGAACTTTTGAACCTTTGTCCCTGTAGGGAATTTAATTTAATCAAGGCTCATTCACAGGAGTGACAGATACTATATCTTGTCTCAAAGTGCAGTCTAATTCTGCCTTGATGCTGCTGCATAATGGATGCATACTCTACACATACATTCCAGAGTGTATTTTTCAGCTAATATACTGTTCCAGCACTGTAAAAAAATCATCTGAAAATTGAAATGTGTGTCAGTCAAATGGTAGAGATTAATAAAAATTGCTGCCTGCATGAAAAACCTAAACTAGGTTTCTAGCAAGAAGATATTTTATTAGCAGAAATAAGAAGTTCTTTTCTGAATTCATTCTCACATGATAAATTAACTTCTCTTACATTACAGACATTAAATCATTCAAAGTTATCTTAACACAGTTCTCAGCATCTGTGCCCTCGCCGAGATTCCTTCAGTGCCCAGCAGCAGGAGCACTCAGCCAGCTGGAAATTAAAATGAGTCATTTATATAAAAATACGGAGCCACCTTTGAACTGATTAAAAGTTCTGTTGTACACTGACTGCATAAGGGATTGTCTGAGATTATTTGCTTTGTAAACCACTCACCTCCTGTAGTTTCTATCTCATAACATTTAAGACCGATGACATTTTGCAGTGACACTTTTCAAGCCCAGATTCCTTACCTATGCATTTCTTTAAGTTTTTTTTTTTTTTTTTTTTAAGTCAAAGCATTTATATGTTGCCCAAAGCACTCATACCATTGAAGTTTTCCACATCCCTATAACTAAGGGAAAAAAGAAGATGGAAAAGTTTGATTGCGGAAGTTTGATCTTCATCAGCTGAGGGGGGCAGGAAGGGGGACGGATGGATGGGACAGGATGCACTTCCTCATTTGTTGTCAGAGACTGAACTTCAGGTTTGCTTCATTTGTCAGCAAATGATCTTAGACCATCGTGATTCTGGTTTTTTTACAAAATAATTGAGTAATCAAAGTATTAATGGGGCATCTTCAGAAAACCATTCATAAGGCACTAATTTTCTTTACATATTGCAAGTGGTTGATGTACATGATGATCTGACAATCTGTCAGAATTGTCTGATGCATAAAATTTTTTCTCATTGTATATACTTCATCTTGGCCAAACTGCATTATTTGTTAATAATACTACTGTACTATCTCAGGAGCCTGTTGTATATGAAGACTGGAATGCAGTTTAATGAGAAAACAACCAAAAGAAAAGCATTTCCTTTCCCAGTCTCACTATAAAAAATAAATTAGAAATGTTTATGAACAGTCAGACTAACAAGAGCAAAGAATGAACATGAAGCTAGTCAGCATGGTTACCAGTGATCTGATGCTTCAAGCCAAACAGATTTGACTGTCTGCTTTGCAAAAAACTCATGCTGCTTTCTCTTAAAAGCTAGAGGAAAATTGTAACTATAACCTTTATAAGTCCTCTCAGCAGGGGCTGCAAGTCAAGAGCGTAAGACCTGGCATGGGACGATCTTCCATATTACTCCCAGTTCTACCTACAATAATTTGGAATAATCCAGCTTTGCTTTAGAAGCACATAAATTACTGGATCGGAGACCCCAGAAAGCAAGTCCTCCCAGCATGAAGTATGGAAGCACGTGTTCAAACCATTCAATATTTTTTGCACTCTGAGCAACTGAACTAGAACTGTCTTATGAAGATTAAAACCAACTAAAACATACATGACTGACCAAAAATTACTTGTGTAGAGGTATAATAGGCTGCAAGTATCAGGGAAAGACGCTGTTTAGCGTGGTCAAAGGGGCAATCTGAATAAAGAGGTGATATATGTTACTTAGGAATTCTGCTTTACTAATAAACTAACCTTCATCACTAGAATTTTTGCAAATGCTGTGATGTAAAGCACTACATAGTTTTAAGAATTACATTAATATGTGTGAAATTTTATATGCTTTATGTATTTTTTCTGAGTTTATGGGTCTATTGGGATAAATAAGGTTTTATTAACTCTTGGATACTAGATCAAATACTTAAGGATCTGCAAAAGTTAAGGTAAAGAAGGTAATGGCAACACTATCCTGTCCTGTTTTTGAGGAGAAAGTGGACTGCGATAGGAGTGATGAGAGGCACATGGGTGTCATCGTTAGCAAATCTACCACTGAAGCTCAGTCCTACAACCAGTTCTCCTTCATACTGAAGACTGATTTTTCCCTTTCTAGGCCTCAGTCTAGGAGTGTTTGTAGAAAAGCTGTCATTCCAGGAGATGAAGGTGAGAGCAATCCAATGGGTGAAAACAGAGTGTGAGGGAATGGTTTCTGGATCGGTTACCTCTGTGCTTCTAGGGCACCAGCAGTCAAAGCTGAGATAATGGTTATCCTTCACCTGGGGAAAACCTTACTAAGAAGCTGAAAAAGAGACCAGAAATCAACTTTGCTGTCTCTGGATGACTCTGTCCGCTGTGCTTCTAATGCTTTTTGTGACAACACTGGATTTACAGCTTGCCCACTCTTGTTGAAACCTCTGGCACCATGTAACAAGCAGTCCCAAAGCACCAAATGCAGGCTTCACTTTATGCTGTAATCTAATTTACCTTCTTTTTAGTGGTCAAGTCTTCAGAGAATCTATGGGAAAAGCTCTCAAAGTCTCTTAGAAGCACAGCACAATTATTCTTCACTAGGCTTCAAAAAATTCAAGATACATTTTCTACAATTTATTCAAAGCATTTGAGATTTTTTTTTTTCCTCCCTGCCCACATAAGTTAGGTGTACCTTCCATTCCTAATGAAGTATTAAGCTGGGCATAAGCTTAGTGGATTAAGCTAATGATGAGGCAATAATAATTGCTCTTATTCCTACTTTGCATGGGGAGATGAAGCCTGCTAGAGTAAAGATAGTATTTTTGCAAATGCTTGAGGGACAGAAAACTCATGAGTTGAAAACTCAGTGAGAAGCCATGGGGATGGTAGTGCACTTTGTTGCCAACTAAAAATTTATTTGAGAAGACTCATGTAATTTAAGATAGGTTTCCATTTTCTCACTGGATGAATTTAACACTAATGAGAATTTTCATGACAACAAATGAGACTGAACACAGGTTACTGCCAGAGTCCCGCATCTCTGCACACCCACCCAGCAATGCCATCTGCTACAATACAAGAAAAAAAGGATTGCAAAATATTAGGAATATAGTTGAAGGAAAATCATGTGAAGATTGTATTTATAACGTCGTGGTTTTATCTTTGATGTTATTTAATCATCTTCATCTTTAGTAGAAAAATTCTGGTTTACACCTATTTTGTCTTTGCATTTTTAGGTGTTCATATATTTCTGCTCAGATGAGCAATTACGAATAGCTAGCCTGGAAGGAAATGAAAGGGGAGATGGCACAGGTATAATACTAGAAAGCAAACATGTAGGAATACTGTTGAAGATTATGTCTCCTAGTACTTCAGCATTTGAGGTGAGGAGGAGAAGAGAGTGCTGTGGGAATTACATCTTCCTACTCCATTTCTCTAACCAAACTGTGCCCTCCAAACACTAAAACATCCTCCACACTGCAATTCAGTCTTAGTTTACTCACAAAACATTTGAATGTAATGAATAAGGAGAGACATTTTAGTAAGTGTGATTGACGCACACAGACAGATCTTGCTGCCTGCCAAATTCACTTAATGCCCTGTAACTCAGAAGTGGCCAGAGCTGCGTGGTGGAGAATAAAGTCTCCATATGAAAAAATTTCACAGGCACAGAACTACCAGCTCCAGACATTCGGAAATCACAGCTCAGGCCTCAAAATAGTGCCATGGGGCTTTAAAAAGTATGAAACGTACTTAGAGTAATACATTCTGTATTTTTGCATTTATGCTCTGGATTTGGAGACTTCTCCTTGTTTCTTCTTTCTTATTTTGTTTCTTTCTTATTTTTCCTTAAATAAAAGCTAACATTCTTTTGAAATTTTATGGTCTAGCAGCTGGTCTCTATGAACACTTTCAGAAACTGCAAGGCTTGGGATAAAGTTGAAAGAGTTGGCAGTATATCTGGCACAATAAAGGCTGCGTCCTGCACAGGAAATTCCCTGTCAGGTGTGAGATCGCTAGAAGACTGGTAACAGGAATATCAGACCAAGATGAAATATGTCAGAGAAAAATAAGGGAGCAGCTGAACTGAACTGCTTTGGCTCCTGTTATTGACATGAGCACGAGTTCTGTCTCCTGAACCCTGTAAGTCACAGAGGGCTTTCCCAGGGGGAGAGCCTTCCTCTACTGTATCAGGCTTTTGCCATCTGTCTTGATCTCTCTTTTCTCCATCTCTGTGCGGTCCAAACAGGAAGGGAGAATGTAAAAGCCACTGACATGTTATTAAATGAAAAATGTTCAGGAGAGGTCAGGAACAAAATCTCAGGGCTGGTTAAAGTTGCTTGATTGCTGCCTGTGTAGCAAATAAGGCAACTATACAAAGGTCACTGTGTCTCATCCTATTACATCAGTGCCCTTTCAAAGTACATTGTGTCCCTTCAAGTTGTGTCACATCATGAGCTGGTCGAGTGCTTCATTGTGATTGATATTCATAGCTAATTTAACTTTCTGCTACTGGTACATTATTTGTCAAACGATTCTTGTTCCTGGAAGCACATTTGTTAGTTGCAAGAGTGTCTGAGAAATTTGCAGATGCTCCATTTGATCATTCATGTTGTTAGGAGAGTCACATAAAACAAGTGATTCCTGCTCCTTCTTGATCAGATGACACTTTTTTTAATAGCAGAAGAATAAGATTACTGAAGCATGTAGATATTTGTTCATTCCTAAATAGCTGTAATCTCCTAAAAAAAAAAAAAAAAAAAAAAAAGGCGTGAGTAAAAAGAGCCAAAAACTTTGTCAAAGCAGCTGACGAGCATGAACTTGGAGGATTTAAAATACTGACTGTACTTTCAGTACATGCTTGTAAGCTGGGGTATTTTTGCATTACAAAACCGGTTAAAAGTCACAATCCCTTCAATGCTATCTTAAGAGTAAAACTCAGAATTCTCCGCTAGAGGACTCTCTCTTCTTTTAAATGACTCGCTCAGCTCAAATAAGGAATACAGGACCATGTCCTTTGGTCCTATCTATCGAGTAGTTAGTTCATAAAAATGTGTGAATGAGGTCAATGCTGAGGGACTTGTGTGAAGCCTCAAATGTTCAGCCTTTAGCTTAGAATGGAAAAAGATTTTTAAAGCAGCATCCAAATCAATTAACCAAGCTGTGAGATTGAACCGAAGTGCATGGAAAATCTCACTCTGTTTCGACACATGCGTAATATTTTATACATACTGTTGCACTCTCAAAAATATCTTCACTTCTTTCTATCATTCACACTCAAAAATTAATCAAACATGATTCTCCCCCATGATCAGGACACACTGTTTTATTTTGACTTGAGTGAGTGTGGGAATATGTTAGTGTTTAATGTAAACTATTGAAAGACCACGGAAAAAAAGTGTTGCTTTTTCTTTGCATCTATTTTCATGTTAAACCCACCCCACTTAATGGGGAAATGCTAATGAAAGGGCTAATGTCCCCCATCAATCTGCTTGTACCTGGCTGTGTTCCCTCTGCCTTTCCTCTAGCAGACCTAATGATTGTGCAGCTGCGAGGTGAGCTGGATTAATCAGCTGGCTCAACAGAAAACAAACCCACCAAAAGAGTCAGATAGGCAAAGGGAGACAGAGCACTAGGTCCTCTGCCAGGGAGCTGGAGGTACCGCACCGCTGGCAGAGGGCTGGCTGGGAGGGAAAGGCAGGAGCAGGACTTGCTTTCAATAGCAGTTTGCAGTTGCACCAAATTAGGTGCAACATGATACCACAGATTTTCAGGCCACTAAAAGTGTCAGGCAAACACCACCTTGGTTTTTATTTGTTTTGTTTCTGAAACTGAAGTTAGGTCACATCCTGGCTTCTGATCTGTAATATTAGACTCATGCACTTTCCTGGAGTTCACAGCTGCTTGGTTTTATGCAGCTACAGAACAGGTGGCCTGAGAGAATTAGACCAATAAAAGATGTGTAAGTAAACTTGGGTTTACTTTTTTTTTTATTCCTCCTCATGAACATTATAGTCACATGGCTGTTCTCTGTGACACTACAAACTATTGTACTCAAGGGATGCTGTCACTGAAAATGAAGACGATATATTGTGAATCCACTGGTTTGTGAAAACAGTCTCTATGGTGCTTATTGAATAGAATAGAGACTTACTTGGACAATGTCTACTATATGTATTCAAGTTATAACACATTCTTACATGCATGGTGCATTTATGTTAAAAGCCAGATCCTCTCTCACTAAGTATATCTGTTGAAGACACAAATATGGTGTGATGATTTGATGTTTTTCCTCTAAGAGTTTTGTTACCATGCCCTAACTGGAACGAATGAGAGGAATGATAATTATTAAAATAAAACATATGAAACAACAAAAAAAGTTGATGGTTTAACATTCTGTATATTTTTTGTCTTGCAGGGGTGACATTTTGTATTAGCATACAACAACTTTACAAATGTTAATGCCTTTGGTAGCATAATAAAATGTGTAAAATATTTACTACTAAACATGATTTTCTGGCTTTTTTTGTACTTGCTTTTGAAACATACTGATAAAAAGCAAACAGACTTTCAGTAGGCAGACCTAAGCCCAGAGAAAGCAAACTACTACCTAGACCTTACTATGCTAATTAAGTATCTTGCCTTTCTTCTTGATGGACTTAAGAAGAGGATATCTTTCATTGTAAAAAGGTAGACTGATTACGTTAGTGTTAGTTACCTGATGTTGGATGACATGTATGGTTTATACAATAGGCACAGCTTAGAAAGGGGTGCTTGTATGGATAAATTCTACAAAGTCACGGAATAAGAGTGCACACTTCCACAGAACAATGCAATCCGATTGCAAGACTCTTTGAGGTTAAAACCTAAGAGCTACAGGTAAGAAAACACAATTCTATTATCTACCTACTTTCCTATAAGCAGGTAGTTCTGTTCTCTAAATTTAACATTCTCCATTTCTTTTCAAGACAGATGTCTCAAGGGCCTAGACTATGACATGGGCCATGTTCCCATGCAAGGGAGTGGAAGCCCTTTTATTTGTACTTGAGATGGCTCTCATTAACTTTAATCTGGACTGTTTGCCTGTTTGTCTGCTGCGTGGTGCTAGAGGAGGAAGAAAAGGAGAGGGGAAAATCTGTGCTGTAAAATTCCATTTGCTGGCAGGCACAGCTAATACAAGGAGGGAAGGCATCATGGTGTACTGCTAATACAGGCCCACCACAGGGCTATGCCTGAATTAGTTCTTACTATGTGACTCAAGGCAAAGTTTAATTAATAATTGTTTATTTAGTGCCCTTCATCTAGGTTTGAAGCTTCATACCTTGCCATAGGTAATGTCTATTCAATCCCTGATGAAAAGTTCTGAAAAAAAAAAAAACCAACCAAAACAATTCTGGTGGTAATTTTAGCTGGACTACTGGTGGAAATAGCCAAAGTTCCCAAGTGTTAAATTAAGGCAGCAATAATCAGAATTAATTAATATAAACCAGACTATAAAGACAGAACAAGCCATTCAGTATTGTCAAAGTACACTTTAAAACTAGCTAGATAGCATATACTCAGCATTGCAGAGTCTTCTCAGGCAATGTCTGCCAGGTATGTATGATAATTTTATTATGGAATAGAAACCAAATGGTCCAGCAAATAAAAAGGAATGACTGAAGTCAGAGAAGCAAGAAGAACCATCAGCGGTTTAACAGGAACCTCAAAAAACAGATATAGTCACAAAAAATGTAAGAAGAGCTTAGTGGCAGTATTTTGGAAGAAAGTACATATTTTCTTAGACAAACCGATAAAGTTGGATAAAATGGGGATGCCTTTGGACTTGGCATCCCTTAATGCCAAATCCAAAAGCATAATGTTTTTCGCAGTATATTAGCTGACAATAAATGGTATGTCCTCTCCCTTTCCTCACTTGTATCCTTAGGTCATCATGGTTGTAAACAACACTAGTCCTATTTTGGCAAAATATTACAAAGTAAAACAAAGACGTCTTCTACAGTGACAGGTATCAGAATGAAAATAAGAATACACATTCCTGCAGAAAGTAGTTCAGTCATGAAGATTTTAATTCATCATCTGTGACTCCTTTCCTCTTACTTCTTGTGATGAAGGCATCTTTCTTTCTACCAGGCACATGCATAGGTGGCAAATTAAGTTCTTTCCTGATTATGGTAAGTGGAAGGGTCCCAGTTTCCAGGTGAAAGTTTCAAATCTTCATTTTCCTTTGGAAGCAAAAGTGAGTGTCTAGTCAATGGAAAAGCACAGTTATGTCATCTAACAGTAGCTACCCGCACAGGGTCAGCTTGATGCTGTCGGTGCTGAGCTCTGGTAGAATTTGGGGTGTCAAATTAAAAATCTTGGTCTTTCTCCCTGGTAGCCATCCCCAGCCTTGGCTTATGATATGGAAACAATAATTCAATATACCAGGACTGTGGTTGGCACCTTCAAGATTCTGGCACAATGTTGATCAGAGCAAAGCTTTCCAGAAAAGCACACCAACCCCATTGAGTGAAATTCCCCAGAGTCTATGAACCACTGTACCCCTTCATCACTTTCTGCTCCAAGTACATTTCTTAGACCATTCCCCCCTGCCCCATATAAATTTACAACAACATATACACTAATAAACACTTTAAAAGCAATCCTCCTTCCCTATCTTGTTCCCATTAAAAAAATGTCCCTCTACCAAAGGTTTTTCTGTACCCAGGCTCCTCTCCCTGGAGGCAGCATGAAAGGAGAAAGAAGTGACAGATGTTAGCTGCTTTGGTTAATGCACTATTAGACAGCACTCAGGCACGATGGTGATGAGGGCATTATAAAAGTCTGTGTGGAAGAGAATAGAAAAGGCACATCCCATGTAACACCAGAAGCACAATCGGTGTAACAACCGCGCGTACAGCTTGTTTGCTGCACCTTGCTAAAGCATCTTGTCCCCTTGCCAAGCCGCACCATTTGTCCTGGCCCGCTGTTGACAGTGGGACAGAGAAACACACAGGGTGAGCACTCTTTCAGAGAATGTACACTCTGTCTTGCATGTCCTAAAGCACTCAAGGGATTAAACAATAGGAATCACAGGCAGAATTAGCATTTTAATGGGGAACAATGAGTTTGAAAATTCCCATAATTTGGCCTTTGAGCACCATCTAAAAAAACTGCAGGCGCAGAGGGATGGAGACATAGAGACGGAGAATGTGCTCTGACCAGACTTATGAGAAATTCAGCCTGTGTTTTAATGAGGGATGGGCTAAAGTAAGTCAATGCAGCTGACCTTGCTGGAGACGCGTTTTCCTCATGCCAAATCCTGACATTTCAGACCTGCTTTCACACGTTCCATGAATAGATGTCATTACTCATTATCACATTTATCATTACAAGTCTAAAACAATGAGGTGTCAACGAGGGGAAGGATTAAAATAGGCTTTAAAACTCCCCCCCTCCACCTCCCCAGAAAGTACCTGGCATGTGGCATTGTGTTCTAAGACAGGAAAAAGAAGCCAAGCCTCTGACACCAAAAAGTGTTCCCCAGAGATGTTATTCTACCAGGACCAAAACTTTCCATTATCCTGTGCCCTTCCAGACTAACATAAGACATTGAGCTGATCTTGGAGAGATAATAGCCAGTTCTTCCCTGTACTGGGGTTTTTATTCTCTACTTCACTGCAGGTATCATCAAGCACAGAGTGCAGATCTTGCCTCCTGTTTTGGAGGAAAGTCAATGCAGTTTTCATGTATGGCAATAAAGTACATTACAAGGAATGACTTGACAGTCAATTTCTGAATCTATTTGTAGCAAACTGTCATGGGATATTTAGGGTGAATGGAAAATGACACAGTTACTGAGGTGTGGAGAAGGGTGAATACCTGGCATGCAAAACTAGAGAGGCTGAAATTATCTCCTTACAGATGTCACTCACTAAGCCTAAAGAGAGCCCAGCCACCCTGTTTCCAGGATGAGGTGATGCTCGGAGCAGATCACAGGAGTCCTGCCCACCCTGTCCCACAGGTGCCTTGTTCTGCTGTGCCAGAATAGCTCCATGCGTTGCCCTGCCAGCAACCAGATCCCGAAAAATTAGTTTTGAAAAGAACTCCCCCCTTTTTTGTAGGCTTTGTGGGGTTTTTTTGTTAGTTTTGTTTTGTTTTGGTTTTTTTTTAAGCCCTATTAGTTCTTGGGGCTGCTTCACAACATGGCCAGACACATGGCGGTGCCAGCACACAGGGAGGAGGCAGAACACCATGGCACAAGGCAGATATGAGCAGGAACTATGAGAAAAAAAGGTGGTTAAGAAAATACAGGGAGGTATTGCTGTCATATAGCTTGTGTATTGACTCCTAAGCCTACTCCACAATCCTAAATCTGGTGATAAATGTCATGTGCTGGGAATGGGAATCACGCCTTTAGAACTGCTTTAATAATTTTCTTTTTTTAATAGAAAGAAAACTGGCATTTCAAAAATAGTAAATCCTGCTATTTGCAAATGAACTTTTTTAAAAAACTGCATCAGTTAATAGAAGTCGCTGTCATTTAGCCAAATGCAAACTCAGGTGAATAAGTTTGCCAATTATCAGTATATTTTGAAAGAAAGGTATTCAGAACTAATTGTATGCTTCACTTGGATAGCCATTCTCTATCACTTTGTTTGCAGTGCCATCTTCTATCCAATTGACAGCATTATGGCTTTTTTTATGGAATTTTCTCATTTGAAAAAATTAAAGCCTTAGTAAAAGAAAATCTAGCCTCCCCAAATTAAATCTGTCAGTTACTTTTTGATGCCACTCCATCGTGACCAGCAGAACAGTCAGGAAGACTGGAAAACTTAAGAGAACCTTGTTGAGGATGGTTGGAAAATTGCTAGTTCTGTACACACATATAGTCCTGGTGGGGAAATTGCTTAACATTTATTTTGCTGGTGCAAAGACCCGGATCATGCTTACATCAGAGTGAGTGCTATGTGAGAGCTGAATAACCTTGCCTTTACTCAGGTATTCCTCAAGTGCAAGCCTCGAATCCACAGAGCACTGACAGATCTATTTTGCTTTCTCTAGCACTTGCATTACTCAAGTGAAGAAGTGCTGTATGACATACTGACAATGGAAGGGTATCTAAAATGGCTTATGTGATACAGACTGTGATGCAAAAAGCTTTCTGTGGGAATGGGTAATGCCCTCACACCTGCAGAATATCATATTAACCTCTGTATATTTTCCAGCATAAAATGTCAAATGCAGATGTCACTATGTAGACCAAATGAAAAGAGACATTGCCTGATTTTGCAAACAATTTGATTTCCATTTACTGATCACAGATTCATAGATTTAAAAGGCCAGAGGGACCATCATGATCATTTTGCCTGACCTCTTGTATCACATGGGCCAGAGAATCTCACCCATTAATTTCTGCCCCAAGACCGTAACTCCTGCTTGTGTGAATATAATTCTTTTAGAGACAGATTTTTTTTCAGTGCCCAGTCCCATGACTGCAAGTAAACAAGAACTGGGCAATTTTGTGCAAAGGCTGTAACCATCTAGTGGGGGATATATTTTTTTTTCTGTGCTTTTTTTAAAACTTCTGAATGGTTTTGCCATCATCTCTGACAAATGAAGTCCTGCACTTAGTCTGTCAGCAGTTAAAAGCACAGCAATACTTGTTTCTCCAACACCCACCTAACCCTTGGCCTCTGCCAATGAAGGTGCCAGGTTTGGTGGCAGGTTCTGCAATATGGAGAGTTTTCAGCTCCAGACTGGACAGACAAGTTAATTCCCTTCACATGGTCCACTGAACAGCCATCAGGTGATGATAAATTTCAGCTGCTGTTCACCTGCACTAGGTTCAATTTTGTAATTGTGACTGAAATATTGGAATGTTTTACTCTAAGCTTTATTATTGATATTTTATAACAATTCATTTTCCCCTTTTAAATTGTAAGCATAATTTACCATGCTAGATATTTGTTAAAATAGAATGAAGGTGTAATTTAGCATATAACACGGTATACTTATGTTATTTCACAGAAGCATCAAGAATAGTTAGCCCCCATCTTTAAAAGTTTTAAATCTAAACTGCATAGAACATGTCATGGTAAAGATCTTGTGGTATGTTATCTTAAATAACTCTTAAGATAACTCCTGTAACTACACTTTGATACCTTCCTTGCGTTTCCTGTAAATTAATCTTTAGTTTCCAACTGTTAATCTATGGAACTGCAATGTACAATATAAATGGGACCTTTTAAAAATAGCACAGTAATATAATGAATTAAAATGACAGTAAAGAAAAAAAATCTTACCTTTGTGCCAGAAATCAGTTCAATATGCTGGCTTAGTCTTTTTTAAATGAAATTGAATTGATGAAGTTAAATGCAGTTCTTGCACAGAAAAATATGTATGATAAATATTTATGTGGTCAGCACTTTAAAAGTAACATATATTCACCATATATACCCATATGATGAAAACTTGGGATATCCTTATTATTTTTATGCAGGATGCAAACAAGGATAATATTGTAGTGAATGAAAAATAGAAAAATTTTGTCCTATGTAAAGCTGTATTTATTAGAAGGTAACAGTATGCTGTTACCCCTTTTGTCTGAAAGTTTAGGTAGTTTTCAAGGATGTGACTCTAATTAGAACTGGAAATGGTCTGTAGAGTTGTTATCTTTGCTGCAAATTTATTATTTGTGCATTTTACACAAAAAATGCACTATATGCATACATTTGCAGACAGGAGGATTCAAACAGGTGATATTTCTTTATGTTCCCAGCCTGCTGCTACTTAGCTCTCAGCCCAGACATGTCTCTCAAGACTTTTCTCAAGGCCATGTTCCCAGTGCTTCTTTAAGCTGTCTCTCTATTTTCTTCTGCTTCTTTTTCAGTATCTCTTCTCTTTCGCTGAACTGTTACTCAGCAAAATCTTCCTGACCATTGCTGCATTAGTTTTGAGGAGCGATAGGCTGTAGTACTTTGTTTAACTATCTTATACTTCAGCATTTTATTTCCATGCTGGAAAGCAAAGATTTTTTCAACCACTGTAAGCAATGGCAGTGTTACATCCTAACATTTTCAGTGAAGTATGAGAGAGACTATATTAATATTTAACCTTTGTTCACCACTTTTATATTGTGCTCATGAAAAACACTAGAGAAAAATGAGAAACAGTTCTAGAAAATATGGCAGAAAACAAATACCACACGGAACATAACACAGCACTTTCTTCTGTACCTGTTAATGGTTTCACTTTATTGACCGCTGTTCCAAATTAACTGTTAGCTGGACAACACTAGCAAAAAAAATTTACTCGGTATCATCTAATATCAATGCTTACAAGCATAGATACTAGCCCTCACAAATCCTAATAACTTCTTGCACAATAAAAGGCCATAGGATGGAGTCTTTGACTATGAGTGCTGTTTATATGCTTAGCTGGGTTTCTTTATTACTAGAGTCCTCCAGGGGATTTTGTTTCACTCATGGCACAGCTGTCCACCCCAGATGCAGATGTTGTATTTGGGCTCTGATGCTGCAGTGAGTTCAAGCCCACAAGCTTTGGCAGAATCAGGGAACAGTTCCCAGCAAAAAATATGTGGGGGAGGACCCTTCTTTGCTCCTGTGAACAGCTTCAGGGATCTGCCTGTGGTGGGCGGGGGGAACCCGTTGGTAGAAATTAGGAAAATAAGGTAAATTCTGGTCCAAAGATGGTGTTAATTACCCCAATCATCTAAAACTGCGAGTCTGTAATCTTCTGAGACTTACAAAGGTCTCATCTTGGATCAGTGACGCAGCAGTAGCTAAATAACTGCTTCTCCTAAAAGTCAATGTTGGATGCAATTAATCTAAGTTTAACTGTCTAAAAATCAACTGTCTATTCTATACCTGGGCTCAACAGAAACGAAAGTTTCCACAGCAATGATAAGTCTCATTGGACATAGTGCCAGTAACCCTCCCTTATAGCCTAGGTGCTTATAAGCTAAATGCCTACCTTTAAGAAGATAAGGTGAGTAGTATCCCAGCTTTGGTATATATTTACATGGCAGTCACAGAAACAAGCTTGCTTGGGTACCACAAGCAGTCTGCCAGTACTCTACATGTGATGCGCATTTCTGATATTCTAAGTTTGAACATTTGGAGGTGTACAATTCTGTTTACCTTGGATTTGAGACTTTGCACAGGAGTATGGTGGCTTAAGCCACTACTATTTGTTGCAATGGCAGGCAATGATTCTGCAATCTGTATTGATTTGAAAACATTGCTTTTGATTTTGGTTGGTAGTTGCTATATCTGAGGTAACAACTAGCTTAGGAATAATAGGCAACTGTAGGCAAAATCTAGGAGGAATATTTTACAGTAAAATATTTGTTACTCTATTCTTTTCATACTATTTCATGTGACTGATTGTAATTTTGTCAGTAGTTTAGGGTTAGAACCTATTAAAATGCTTCATCTACCATAAGGCTTTTCTCCATGTTCTTGAAACAGATCTGAAGTTATTTGTTAGTAATCGTAAGAATTGGTAAAAGGAGGAGGGCAGCAGGCATCAGAGCTGATATGTGAAGTGTCAATCAGCTTTTGGATCATCATTTGCTGTGACAGAAGTGGGAAGGAAGAAGAATGGCGGTAGCAAATTTATTTTAATATATCCTGCAACCTTGTGACTGATTAGAGGAAAAACAGATTGTTTCATCCTTTTTCCACAATTGGATTTTCTGGTTAAATCCAGAACTGCCAAAGTGCAATAAAACACTCTCATGAAAGCAGTAATCTCCCTAAATCTTCAAATTCCTCCCCCCTCATTTCATACACAAACACGGAACAAAATGATGCATAAAAGCAGCAAAACTGATTACCATCAGCAGAGTTTCCTTTTTAATGTATTAGACCTTTAATCTTTTCTTAAGTGTTGGCCATTAAAATTATTAAACTACTTCCCCTCCTCCTGCCAATGTATATTTTTTGAATGAATTGACTAAGGTATTTTAAAAATGTTACTGTGTTATTTCCACAGCTCTCCTGGTTTGTTTTTTAGTGTAAATTTTGCATTGTTTAATGAAGTCATCTCATCACTTTCTGCAAAGCCAATGGCTCCTGTAAGCTGCAGGAACTGCCTCTCCCCTCAGTTCTTACCGGGAGCCCAGGGGTTCAGGAAGGTCCTCTGGACATGACGAGCAGGCAGAAAGACTGCTCTCTCTGAAGTCATCTGTTGGGAATGGATATGCAGGCTTTTCAAACTACCTTTTACTTCTCTTTCAGGCCCATGAATGGAGTGAGTATTGGTCTTAAGAATGTCCACAACCAGTAGGCTAACTACCGGTTAACTAAATGTTGTGACAGCTAATAATATAATTATTTACACGCTTCTGAAAGGACTACAGCACTGCAGGCTCCAGAGGGGCAGTAGCAAACAGCAGCAGGTTAGGCAGGTCCTTTTCTTTGCAGGATAACTAAAATGACAGGCAAAGATGTTCCAAAGTGGTGCAGGGTCTCAGGAGACCCTCCTGAGAGGTCTCAGGGAGGCACTGGTTTTTGGTGGGGCAGAGGACCCGCTTTTTGAATATCACACTTCCTGAAGGAATCTCTATAATAGAGCTACCCCAAATCATTTGTAACATTTGAAACTACTGATCATTAATAAACTTAATACTATTGATCCCAAATTAAGTGTTATCCTGTATGTATCAGTGAGGGTGGGGTTCTCGCACTAGACTTAAGAGCAAGTGAAAAGCCTTTCTTCAGCTTTTCATTTAGTATAAATCTAGTGCCTATGACTGACAGAAATTAATAATGCAGTCTTGAAATATGAATCATAGAAAATGAGTAAGATAAATTATTTTACTAAATAGGCCATACACTGACCACAATGACTTCTGCTCTATGCTGTCTGCTCTCCCTGGAGAGTGGTGACTAAGAACTGGGTGCTGTGGGAAAAATGTTTGGGTGTAGCAGCTGAGTTTCTGGATGTTGTGATCTGATCTTGTGAACACTTAAGCAAATGAGTAACTTCCCACATTTGAGCAGTCCCGCTGAACAGAAGTCACTTCTTCCTTATATGTTTGCAAACTTAGGGGCATATAAGTACTCAGCTTTCTCTACAAACAAAATTTAGTCATTTAATTTTCATTTGTAACAGTCAGTTTATTTTTAATTTTGTTCAAAACAAGTGATGTTCTTATTTAAACGGGAACTGAGAGTGTGCCACATCAGTACGTTGACAATTAGCCAACACAGCTAACATGGTGTATGAGTTACAGTAAGCACACATGAAAAGTTGCATCAGTCATTTATTTTGAGCAAGTTTGCCAACTTGGCTCATCTTCCTGAATAGTTCACTTGTTTGATACAAGCAATGAAAGACATTCCACTTATCTTAATTGCTTTACTTGTGTCTTCCATATTCCTGTAATGGTTCTTGATCGTTCAGCCTTAGAAATTAAATGTATTGTCTGCTATTATTTCCACAGTTACCAAGTATGAGCAGTTAGGTAGCATTGTTGGCAGATATATGCTAACCTTTCACTTTTAAAAGTCTGAAATTCAGCTTTTGCATTAGATTAAAAGTACAAGCAATGTTGGCTGGATTATTTTAGCTCCTGGCTGGCTCCTGTAGCAAAGCAACTAAACCAAACAGGCTGTGTAATCAGTTATCACTAGCTGTACTGCTAACTGCTGTTCTTGTGCATAACTTTACGTGTAGATAACCTTGTACGTGATCGGAGAAAGTTTACTTTCAGTTAAAGCAGTTGCTTTCTCTTCACATGAACGACTTTGTTTTAGCCACTTCTGTAACAGGCATGCATAGCTAGTAAAGTTATGTGAAGACAAAAAAGACTAGGTGAGTTAGATCTGGTTACAAAAAACCCTCCAGCAGCCCACATGAAAGTAGATCATGTTTGCTCAGGCAAACATGCAAAAGCTAGGAAATACCAGAAATAATGTTGTCCATGAAAGGTTAGTATGGCTGTCTATATATGACTCAGTTCCTTGGCCCCTGGTACCTGAGTGGGATGTGAATCAGGGTTATGTAGACAGGGGAATTTTAAAACCCTCTTCAAATAAAGGGTTGCTAGGACAGTTTTACAGGATTAAAACAAAGCATTGCCAACCCCCCATGCCCTTGTATTTGGAGACACCTGCCTTATTGTAGATGAATTATTTCAGAAGAGGCATACTTCCAGCATGTCCAGTTCTGGTCCTGCTTCTTGGAAGCCTGGCAGTTTTGACAAATAATACAACATTGGGATTTATAATGGAAAGTGTGTGGCACCCATGGTGATATAATTATCTGGAGGAATTTCTGTCGCGAATTGTGGTCATTTGGGTGTTTCTGTGCTAGATTGCTCTGAGAGGTGAGACTCACGGAAGGGTTTTCCAGCTGTTTGCTCTCTCCTGTTTCCCCGAGCCAGTTTTTTAAGTGCTCAGTTGTGCTCCATATATGGCTACACTTGAAATTGTTCCTTTTTTTTCTGATTTATTTAAAAAAAATGGATGATTTCACTGACTGGGTTCAGAGAGTGTCTTCACAAAGAGTTGTAGCAGCTCGGCTGAGGGGCTGGTAAATTGTGGTGGTTGTTGACATAGCAGTTGTGAGACAAGGGAGAGACCAGGAACCTGTTAAGCTGGATTTCCTGCTGGAAAAAATACAATGTGGAACAAACCATTCATTTTTACTTGTGCTCTCACCTGTAACTTTAATTTACTTCTCCAAAGATACAGTACTGTGATGCTACTCGAATAGCAGTTTCTCATTGAGCTCATGAGCACATTTTACCCAGACCTCACCTTATCTGCAGGCAATCCAGTGCTTCTTACCATTACCCTGCTCTCTCAGAAAGAGGCTGTGAGTCGTGAAGGCACAGCGAAACCAGTACATTGCTTCGTCCTGATCAGATCTCAGTAAGAATTAACAGACCTTAGAAGAATTTCCCAGCAGACCTCAGTAGAAATTAATTAAGTACCCCTTCTCCACTGGATTAACCAAAACATACTGTTTCATTTAGTAATGAGAGTTTCTTCAATATGCAGAACGGATGCTGCAGCCCTGTCCTTGCCTGGCCCTGGGCCCCGCTGAGCCGGGCACTGCCCTAACCCCATCGCCATCCCGTCCCCATCCCGTCCCAGGGGATGCCTTCCTGGCTGGGCCCCATGGTACCTGGGGATGGCCAGGCTGTGGCTAATGCTGGTCACCATCTCGAGCCTGGCCCAGCTCACCTGGCTAGGGTCTGCAGGATAGGGCTGCTCAGGGAGGGAGGGCAGCGCACTGCCCTGGTGGCCCTGCGGTCCCCAGCCTCGCTTGGCTGCCCTGGTGCTGCCTCTGGTCCAGCCCCACAGCTCCAGGTCAACGCCTTCCACAGGGTGAGCCCTCTTATGTCTGATTTCATTAACAAACTAATCCATTTTGCTTTAAGGACAAACTGAGGCTGAAGCTCCAAGAAGCACACAGTGTTAGCTTCTCAAAACCCCTTCTACATACAGGTGATATTCCCTGTGAATGAAGTTTTCCATAAAAATGGGCACAGAGCTGAAAGGGTCTGACTTCAGGACCTGTGAAGGACTCTCAGCCCATGCTGAAAACAGTGAGCAGGTGTCAGTTCTGTAGGTGACACTTGCTAGTCCTTAGAAGGCAACAAAAATCAAAGCATTTGGCCTTAGGACTTCCCAGAGTCATGGGAACTTCCTAGGAGCTGCACAGGTACCCTGACTCCCCATCCTCATGTTCTTGAGGCCACGGACATGGATCCTCTCCTTGATTTCCAGTGCCATGGCTGCACCTTCATCTCTCCCAATTCTCCCTCTACGCAGAAGCCATGACAGAAAGCAAACTAGAGGAACAGCATTAATATTCACTCCCTTTTCTATTGGGTTCCTAGCAGGGAACCATGCATGGCAAAATGTTTCCTTCTTAAACTCAGCTAACCCTTTCTAACTAGGTCCAGAGCACACAATGTGGCTACCAGGAGACTTTCATAAGGAGGTGAAAAGAGGGCAGACGGCTTCTCTCTGAGGCTTTACCTTTCCTTTTGGCTCCTATTCATCCTCATCTGTCTTACAGCGTGAGGGAATGCAGAGGTCTCTGAACAAGCTACCTAGAAAATTCTCAGTTGTGCACTGGAAACTGGAGAAATGCCCTATTCATCACCGTGCTGCTGCCGGGCTGAGGGCAACGTAACACCATGGAAATTAGCTGAGATGAAGCTGGAATAGAGCTACAGCGGATCAACATAGAGAATAAACAGTAACATCATTATATTTATACTTAAGGCCCTTGTGCATCGAAAGTGCTCCTTGCACTGCAAAGCAGCAGCCTCACGCTTGTAAGTACCAATAAAACACACCCCTTTGCACAGCATGACCTGCTTAGAACAAAAAAATACAGCAATCCAGTTTTGTGTAAACAGCCTGGGTTTCCTTTTCAGAGCTGTGAGCTTGTAACATATCGCTACTGACTGTCTTTATTCAACAAGAAAAATGCCAAATGCTCTTCTGGCAGAAAAAAAATGCAGACTTTGACCACACATTAACCCCATTAGTATGGTGTTAACTTTTGACTTTAATTCTGGCACAGCATTAGGGATATTTAAAAGCAGAACAAAATGAAAGGAAATGTTAAACACATTCCTCTTCCTCTTGAAAACTGGAATGATAATTTAATGCTAATGTCATGAGATGGCTGCAAGAGTTTCATGTCTCTATGTCCCGCATAGAGTGTTACTGGAGGTAACCTGGGCAACTTGCAAACAACAGCTGAAAAAAAGAAACATGTAACACAGCTTTTAAAAGGAGTTACATGTGTACCCCAGGAAGTCGTTTCAGATGCATATCTTAGGAGGAGTAAAGGTATTACTTCAGTAACACATTCATTAATTGATGAAAATATGATGGTGATCAAAATAATGAAAAAATCATTAATTATTGAATCTCCTATATTCTAACGTATGCTAGTACTTTACATACTTTCCTAATAAATATCTGTTAGGGGAGAAAACCTCCTAAAGAGGTATAATTTTGGTTCTGAAAGGCTATGTACACTGCCTCCAGAGGTTTAATATCTGGCATAATGTAGTTTGCAGCTTCAGCTGCAAAAAGTGTCTGAGAAAATTAGGGGCCATAAATTACTAATTACATAAAACTTAGAATAGCCAAATGATGGTTGTTTCCAACAGTGAGATTACTATAACAAAAGCCAATACTCTGATTTCCCAAGATTGCAAGATTGTAGATGGATAAACATAAGGCATACAAAGAGAGTTGTGCTCAGCACTCTCTTAAGGTAAACCTGAATTTTATTTTTCAGTGGTTGCATATATTTACTGAAGGAGAAATGTGGAGTCAGCTGCAATTGCATGGAGGAACCGTTATATCCTATGGGTAGTAAACTCCAAATGTGCCCCAGGGGACTGATTGGAAGTTACCTATGGTTCTGTCATTATCACAGCACTTTGTGTCTCTGGTGACTTTTGTCATGGTAAGCAGATTGCAGAGGAGTGAGTGCAGGATGAAAAAAAATCAAAGTACACGAGCATATTTTATGAGATACCTACACTTCATCTACTTCAACAAAGCACAGGAACAAACACTCTTAACTCTTCTGTATCTCTAGTTATTTGTTCTTCCTGCTTTGGTGATACCTAGTTTTGACAAGATTACCCCACTGTGTCTATTTGTAAGTATTATAAAAATGCAAAAAGATGATCCACACAGAGGATTTTCTCATTTCCCTTAGTAATTGAATGGGCAGAGGGTGAGCTTGAATTCTTCAAATAACGTACACATGGCCAACACATCCAGTACAGGGACAGGTAAGGCAGTCCAGCTCTCTGAGACCTGAGATGTGAGAATGTTTCTATTGACTGCTGAGCTAATCACCTTGGTCATACCTTCTAGTCTGTACTGAAAGCTGTGCAGAGGGCATCTCCATGTTGCAGTGTACTGAGGCACTGATGGCTTGTCTCTTTGCATATTGCTGAAGGCTAAGCTCAACTGCTTCTACAGGAAGGACCAGTGGTCAGCATGGACATGCTAAGACTGTAGTTTTCTAAGACAGTAGGCCTTCCTCCATGTTGAAGAAAAAGATCTAGCCACCTTTTTCTTTTTCTTTTTTTTTTTTTTTAATTGTATGAAGACAAGCATTTGTTTGAGCTGTATATGCACTAGGAGCAGATTATGTTATTTGGATGTTAAAATTAATGCGGTTCTTTGCTGTCAGCCAACATAAAATGCATTGCTTGGGATTTCTCTGAAGTTTCTCATCACAATTGTTATAAATTATTTTAAATAACAGGGATGAGAAACGTGGTACAATGCAGCACAAGAATTTTAGCTGAGATAACATAGAAATAATGGATGTTTCACAAAATTTGTTACAGTAGTATAATTTATACTTTAGTAAGTGAAATATTAGGCTATATTCAGAATATCATTGTATTAGACATTGTAGAGATATACCATAACTGATTGTCTGTGTCTCACAGCTATGATCTAAGAGTCTTAACAGAAAAAAAAGCAGCAGAAGGGAGAAAAGGGTGACAAAAATATCTCAACAACTAAAGTGTGGTTCATAGCCAAACATTAAAAGCAACAATCTCTCTATTTCCAATGTTGTCCTTTCTTCATGGATGCGAGATCAAACAACATGATGAATAAGAATTCTCTCTGCTCTCTTTCTCTGGCCAGAACTGCACCAGGCACTACCAGCCTAAGAAAGGCTGAGGCCATCTCACTGTTCAGCTACATGCATGAAACATGCCTGGCTGAAAGCTGAAGGTGCTTGCTACATGCAAAACAGTGAAATTCATTGTAGGCTTTTTTTTCTGTCAATTACTTCTGCTGCAGTTACTTTCAAAGACCAAGCATCAAAATCTATCACTTAATATCTAACACATCACAAAAGAAATTTAGAAACTAAACCAGTGTGTATTAATTTTTTTATTGGTTTAGAAATGCAGCTAGTCCAGCTTCTCAGTTCTTTGGAAATCCCTAGAGAGCAAATGTTGACACAGAAGAAACACTGGGCGAGCAGTTAATCCCTAACACGGGCACCTCTCTTAAGGGCTAAGGAAAATGGCTGTAGTAATTGGATATGGTAAAAACAGTAAACATTGTATAAGTTGCAGCTACCTTTCTCAAAGTCATGTGTTTCCTGTTTATTTTCCCTAGCTTTTCTGTTACTTCCTTGCATTTAGAGGAGGAACAAGTAAATATTATTTAGGATTCATATAGCAAATAAAAGGCATTGTGGTTAAAACTTCTAGATAAACACATGTTCCAGAAATAAGCTTCCACATAAAAGCAGGCAGCTCATACATATCTTTCATATGATTGTTTAACCGCAATATTTTTTCTCTATAAGGTTAATATTTTATTCCATTTTACCTCCCATAAATTCTTGAGAAGCACACCACAAAAAAGTGACAAGAGGTATCCAATTTCCTACTAAGAAGTCAGAGAAATCATTGCAGGTTCATTGAGTTAGCTCCCAAGCACTGATTTTCTAATCATACTTGGAACCATATCTTCATTCTCTTCATTAGTGTGAGTAATTAGTAATTAATAGGAATATGCAGCCTCAAAGAAGGCAGTGAAGAAGACTAGGCTTTCCAGCCTAGATCCCCCTCGGTGCAAACAGAAATACCGATTAATGCAGTCTCCCTTCTGATTCTCCTCTGCCCTCTTTTCCACAAGCACTTTTCATATGACCACACTCTGAATCCACAGCTTCACTGGCTAGTCACAACCATGCCCATTCTGCAGCAAAAAGTTACTCACATTGAATGTACATCAATCCCCTTGCCATAAATATGTCACAACCTGCTGCTGGTAGCCCCATGCACTCCGACACAGAGCCTCTCGTGGTCCCAGGAGCTCCCAAAGAGCCCCAGGCTGTGGTATGGTACAATGCGTTGCCATCATGTTTATGGCTTCACAACAGGATGCTGCTTAGCAGGGATGCTGCCGATTCTTCAGCTCAATGTGCTCTTAATCACAACCCATAGGTCCATTGTCCTCCAGAATGCCAATGTAAGAACATAAACTACAAATAAATGCAATGCAATAAGCAGAAAGCAGCATTTTTTTTCGCTAGTTTTTTTCTCTTTTTCCTGCTCTCTTATTACTTCTCACAAGGTGCTCCCTATTCCATCTCTAGTCCTATGCTTTTTCATCTCTTTCCTCTATCTTTTCTCCCTCAAAGATGCCTATTTTGTATGAAATACTACCGTAAGAAGTGTTGGCCCATAAAAATAATTCAGGGGAGTTTGCTACTAGTCTGTGGATCAGTTTCCAGGGAGCTATGTTTATATGACAAAACTGATCAGGAGTCAACCTATCAATATGAAAGAGAGGCCAGCAGCCATCAAAGAAAGTCTGAGAAGCCATTTTAGAGAGCTGAAGAAGAAATAATAACAAGGTTTTTTTCCCTGAACAATAGGAGGTTCCACAGGCTGGAGGAGAGCCACATGCAAGAGGGAGAGAAAAAAGGAAAGAACCTGGAGAATTTGGGCCTCAGCATAAAGAGTTCTCCAGAAAATGAGGAAATGGATGCATGGGGATACAGAGAGGACCTGTATTATTTATTTAGATTTATTGTCTGTCTCTCATGGTACTAAAAGAAAAAACCAGTCTAGAATGTCTTTTGAAAGGCCTTTGTGTTATGAGCTTTAAGTGCTATGTAGCCACAAAGAGGCTAATGCAAACTCAAATTGCTCATGTGGCTGGAGATTTGGGAAAGGAAGTCCCAGGTTTAGCGCTACTTCATGAGACTCTACTCATGCAGGGTACCCATACCAAGAAGCTGCACATTGGAGAAGGCAAGGAAAGAATGGGCTGGACTTCACCCAAATCAAAGACAGCTTTGAAGTGCGTTGGTCCAACATCTGAAACTAAACACAGACATCTAGCTACATGGCCTCCCCTTATTTCTTTCTTGCCTTCTATAACCAGGCTTGTCCAACTTGAGGGAGAAATGAGTTGATTATTCACCATTAATGGCCTTTTCCTTGGGTGGATCTCATATCTCTGGGTTCACAAGCTGCATGTGGACAATCCTATCACAGCTGCTTTGCCCCATGCCTGCTAATTAGTGTCTATAGTGAAACTCAGTGGAAGTTCAGAGCAGCTGTGATGCACTCAGATCCACTTGTGTGTGAGTGGTTGCTGGCCCTAATACAGCCAGAAGCAAAACATAGGCCAGGCCCTATAGGTCACTCAGTAACGTACAAATGGTACTCAAAAACTGGAACTTGCTATGGGCTCATTTAGCATTTTGAATAAGCTTCTAGTTAGCAACTGTTTAAACCTTTAAGCCTATTGTGGACATACTGAACAAATCTCTGTCCTACATTGCTCTTTCCAGTTCTCTCTCAGTAGATGGCTTTCCAAGAATCTCCAACCATGAAAATCTGTTTTCCTGCTGTTATTTTATAGATGTGCATTTCCGACTTTTCAAAGCCAATGCTGACTAAGTGCCCTTTTCTTGCCAGAGTGAACCACAGGGTTCATGCATGCAGCTTCACAGAGTCCCAGCTGATGTCAGACCCCCTCAGATGTGTCTGTGTACAGGATGGAAAGCCAAACTCTTTAACCTCAAGAGTGGTCTTGCATGAATTAGAGGGTTGTGCTTCTGACTTTTTCTTCATTACGAGTAGGACAAGTTGCTCTAGCTGATCAAAACTGGCAACTCCTTTGCTCAGAATCTTTATGACTATAGTTATTTACCACTTAATGTTTCTTCTGCCAGATTTGTCTCCATATGATCACACTTCATGCCAACATGAGATACCTTGTTAGGAATTCATAAGTACTGCAGCCAATACATTCCTAAATACAGCCACACTACTATAATTCTTGTCTATTTTATATCTGTTATACTTCATGTCTGTATCTAAGCTCTCTCTTGCCATTAATGTTACCTTGATAGTCATTAGATTACTAATATGCTGTGACCCTTGCTTAGCATGATTTCCTTGTTCTCTTGCCTCTACACATTATCTGTTGTCAGATACTTCCCATAAGCTGTTTGTATCACAGAGTAAATTTTTGCCTGTTTTTTGGCATATAAACCATGGAGAATCCTTTTTCATACCCACAGAACTAGCAAAATTAGTTACAACATAGGCACCAGTTCTGGTTTTTTGGTTATAAAGCAGTAGCTGAAACCAATTGAAGTGGTTAGTATTAAACTGCCTTGGTGCCTGTTGGAAACTCAAGTGAAGAGGTTCAAATGCTAAGTAACATTTGTTTCAATTATAGAATACTAAAGATCTTCCTATTTGGACTAACGTGCAGATTTTCTCAACACTCTTGCATATCTTCTTTCATAATAAAGCCAGCCTTATTACATTGCATTTGGCCACCAATTTGTGAGACATCGTGATCTTTTTTTATTCATTGGTCATCACTTTACTTTCACTCTGACAATACTTATTTTTCATTCCTGGAACGTAGCCATGTACAGAATTTAATACACAAATTTGTTCCCACCTTTAATTCTTAAATACTTCGGTGTCTTAGTATTCTGCAAAGTACACAACAAACCTGATTCTCAATTATGCTAAAGTTTTTCTTTTCAACCACTCTTCTATCTAAAAGGATCTTAAACTTTATGGAAACAGCCCCTTGAGAATAACTCCTGCATGAAAAGCCCTGTAAGCAGCACAAGAGCTCTAACTCTCTGGCCCTGCTGTCAGGGGGGAAATACAAAGACAGGGATTTGTTGTGCTGTACAAGTTCTTTGCTTTGCATGACTGTTAGTAGGTCATGGGAATCAGAGCCCTTGGGTGCCCTCAAATTCATGGCACAAGCACATCCATTTGAGTGCAGAAAGTACAAATGTTTCACATCATGAAGCACGCACATGTTGCTGTCAGGTCCCAAGTTAGCTGCTGCAGACATTCCTTACTATTATTATGTTTTTTTGAAAAGCTGTCATTTGTGGGGTAATTTTCATACGCCTGAAACTGTTAACACAGAGGTACCCATTTTTTGTATTCTGAAAACATGACAAGGCCTGCATTTGTTTCTCACGTTGGCTTGGTGGGTGTAATGCATCCAAGCCATTCAGAATGCATTCAATACACCATTATTTTCTAATAAGCAATCATAGTCCTTAATGTTTAATGAGAAATGAAAGACTTATAAGTCTTATAACCTTATAAGATTTAAGGTACGCCCAGGTTTGTTTCTGTGACTGCAGCTCGTTTAAGGATCTGAATGTGATCTACATTTATTTTCTGTTGATTTCAAACTCTTTAATTTGGAAGCACTTTTGCCAGGCTTTACAATTTGTATGGCTATCGTGCATTTTTCCAGCAAGCCTGGCTTAAAAGACCATCACCCTAACAAAAAAAATCTACAAATGAACAAATTTTAAACATAGAAATTTGTCTTGGCTGCTCCATCATATTCCCTTTGGTCCTATTTGGATTCTTTTCTAGCCGAGAATAGTACTGTCATGCATCCAAATACCATGATGGTAAGTGTATACAAATCTTTCAAATGAAAATAACCAATACATGTAGTCAGTGGTAGAAAAATATTGAATAAAGATTATATGCTTTGGCCAATGATCACAGGAAAATTTCTAATGAAATTTTAAGTGGTTTCTAAGATCAGTGGAAAACAGGGCTAGGGGGTTAGAATTTGGGGGTTTTTTTTTGGTTAAAAATTTTGCCTAAAGGATGGGTATGCAGCCATCAAGACAGAGCTTACAGTCTGTGGGCAGACAAGTCAGTATGGCTGAGATTGGAACCTGTTGGTCCATAGCACTGACATGTTTGAAAGCAATACGATTCTATCCCCCAGCAGAGTAATTAATATTAAGTATAAAACAAGCAAACAAAAATTCAAAGCCTACTTCTCTTAATGTGTGTCCCCATCCCAATCCTACAGAACCAGACTTGAAGATAATGAGATGATAGAATCACTATTTCCCAAGCAAATTCTATTCTGATCTGTGAGCTACCCAGTGCAGGGGATCCTGCTGTCAGAAGAAAAATCATCAATTTTAAACAGCTCTTTTCAAATAGTACCAGAATGCATATGTACTAGAGGCAAACTATGATTGCACAGCCAACCTTGATTGTGTCATTTTCCAACTTTTGAGTACTTTACTTTGCAGCTTCAATTTTAATTATAGTGAAATTATATAATTTGGATGTGTTATTTCTGAGGAATATTTTAAGGTAAGGTTAAAATTAATTGTAGTTTGTATATGTGATGTACACGCACAAGAAAAGAAAATGGGTTAACTTCTTTAATAGTTTTTGCTCAGCTGTAGCGGAGGAGAGCTTTAGAGAAAACAGACACTTCTGAAGCTTGAGGGTGTTTCTTTTGTGGTATATCAAAGCCTTCCAGCAAACAGTGAAGCTGTGAGAGATTTCGTAATGGAAAAATCACAAGACTCCCTTATCGCGGAGAGTATTAACTAACCTAACTACTAGGGAGGATACCAGTTTCTCTAGAATAGTCCCATAAAAGATACCTGTGTTACTTGAAGAAAGAACAGCAGCCTAGCACACGTATTACACTAATGAAAAAATTTCTGAAAGCTTCTAAAAGTCAGGGTGTCAGTTCTGCTGGGAGGAGGAACCCCTGGAAGCTCTTGCAGCAGCTCTTACCAGCCATGGCTCCATGATAGAGGTATCAGAGCCTTAACCTGCTAGATCACCAGGCAAGGCAGATTTAAGCCAGTTTAGAAATCAGTACCAGGCATAGCCAAATTAGCAAAAGCATGCAGTGGTGATTTTCTGCCAGCACGTGTCACTGGTATCCTAGACAGCTCCCTGCTTGTCTGCCCTGTGCATACCAGGACACCAGCCCTGCTGCACAGCAGGAATATTTTGGGGCAGTTCACTTAGACAGGGCCAGCTTTCCATTTCCAAGGTCAGCTGGTGACCCAGGAAATAGCTTCATAAAAAGTACCATGCCACTGGCAGGCCAAAATGCCTCGGGAATCTTGGCATTACAAGTACCATGCGCTATTTTTGCCTTTCCCTTGAGCAACAGAAATAGCAGCCACAGAGTGTATCCATGCCTGGCAGGACCAGGCAAATGATGTGGCTGCATTGAGGCTTGGCATCGGCTGTTTGTTCACTATGGACTGTGCAGAGAAGGCAAGAGGCAGAAAATGGGAAGCACGGACCAGCAAAATAGTCGCAGCACACACAGGTGTGTTCTGCAAGAAATTCTCCAAGGCAAGGAAGAGAAATGTTAAGCTTTTCCCAGCAGAGCTGATGTGTATAGGTGTCCAACACAGCTGGTCTTGGCCTGGGGCTTGGTTCTGGCTAGACTGCAATGGCATCTGCTGTAATTGCTGCATGTAGACATAACGGCCAAGGTCTGATGCCAGTGTCCAAAAAGGAAGATGCTACAGGCCTGCATTGAAGAGTAGGCAAAAACTTGGGTGAAAAATGGGTAAGGATGGAGGGGCAAAAAAGCTTGTGACCTTCTTGTGGCCATGCTGGTAGAGAAAGGTAGCATGCCAGTGTCTTTTCAGCACACCAGTCCTGCCAGGATGAGTTTGTACTACATAAGTCCTTTCTTTTATGGTATTTTTGATATGGTAGTAGAAAACCTGAAACTGAATTTATGGCTTAGGGGAACCATAACTGTCATTGAGCTGTCAGTGCTCAACACCACTTCCCTCCTGTACATTGGACTGTGAACTGCTGCCAATGGAGAACTTGCAAATATTTGCTTTTGCATCCTTTGCTGCAAGTGATAAGTCGTCTGCAGGCTGGGGGTACAGCTGGGCTGCTATGTCTCAGACCACCACAGCTAGACCTGGCAGATGTCACATGTATGACTTGTGCTCAAGCAATACAGTTTTTTAAGGAATCTTTTATGTGGATTTGTTCCCATAAATATGAAAAGCTAGAAAAAAGAGAAATAAGAATTGCTCCAAATCTGCTGCTCCCACTGAAGAGTAATCAACTCACCAATCCTGACCATAGGATCAAAGATACACATGTAGATTATTAAGAGGGATATAAGTATATTAATATTGCTGAAAACAAGCAGATGCTATTTCTCCCAGATTTACCAAACAGAGCAGCTTAATTCTCAACTTTCTGAAGCCTAAACATCTGGAAATTCCAAAACTAGAGATGTGAAAGTGGTGTGCAAAAAAATTTAGAAGCTCTGTATAAATACCAGTGTTTGTATGTCTTATTTCTGATCTAAATAATATTTAACCATAAAGCAGGGCAACACCAAGTAGGACTAGTGAGAAGGTCATTCTGGAGCCATGATGGATTTTGTCCTTGTAATACTGGTGGTAAGGAGACAGTGTGAAATACTAACCTCTGCTTTACATGTTATGCCTTGGAGAAAGCCTGAGATGTTATAAAAGAGTTAGTGACCTGGCAAAGCTTTCAGGAAAGAGTTAAGAGCTAGTTTTGTATGTCACATAGCCAGCAGGGGACTTAAAGAAGGGACTCATTTTTCTCAAGAGTTAAGAAAATCAAAGAAGTTAAGAAAATTCCTACCAAGGTAGACAGGTGAATTTCTTTTTTGTTGCTTGTGCTCAGAGCTGTCTGGATTGTTGACAGGTTGTTTTTGCTTCGTGGTCATTTTCCTCTTAAGTTTTTTGTAGATCTAAAATTATTAATTTCCAGTCAAATTATATCTTTAAAACTCAGACAAAAATATTATAATTACATTTCTGATGTTGTTACCAAAACACCCCCCCCCCCCAAAACCCAAACCAAACCCAAAAGCAAAAAAACCAACCAAAAAAACCCAACCCCAAAACTGAAAACAAAGGGAGAATTTTATAAAAAACCTAGAGGAAGCAATGGTGATCCTTGCAACTAGTTACAATAGTTATAATAAGGATATATTTCTAACCATGTACACATGCAGTTAGGCTATTCCCCAGTCTAGAGGTGATGCAGATTTAGAGTCCTTTGCAAGCAGGTAGTAGAACTAGGATCATCTTCTGTGCAGGAGTTTCTAACTAGAAGGACATAGAGTGGGTTTCTCTCAGACTTTACTGTCCAAACCATTCCATTTTATATGCAAAACGTAGATAATTTTTGGTTGAGTTACTCATTCTTTATCTTGGTTTTTATGTTACTCAAGTGGGATCACACACTGAAGTTTTAGCCCATCATGACCGAATGTCCACAAGCACTGACTGTCCAGATCTGGGACCTGACCTGAGCAGCTGAGCCCCCCTGTAGCCTGTGTACCTTCTGGAGTTTTCTTCCTATGGGCATCAGGCCATAGGGGCAGAGACGGGAAACAAACACTCAATGTTTCCCCCCAGTACTTGGAAGCTGGCTGCGGTGCGTGCCTGGAGCTGGGAAGCATTTCTGAGTCCCACCAGGCTCTCTGAGCCCATTCCTGCACCTATCTCGGTCCTGAACCCTGCAGACAGCAGGAGCTGATAGCCCTCTTTCAAGGGCAGACAGTACCAGATCTAAACAGGAGAGCTAAGCCCTGGATCACAGCTCCTCCCACAGAGTCTGGGCCACTCTTACCTCTTTATGGGGCCCACAGCAGGACTGCACGGACCCGGTAGCAGGCACCCCCATTCTTGGCACCAGCATGGGGATGGGCCTTGGAGCACTGGCAGGCAGCGGTCCATAAAGTGGAGCAGAGGAGAGGGGGGAATGGGGAGGAGAGAAGGAGGTCACATCCCCCTCGGCAGTCCTGCTAAATCCACACCTGAGTTTCATTATGTTATTGCCTTACAGCTGACATCTAATTATGTAAGCTCGCAGAAGGCTCCGGCTTTTGAACTGAAGAGCAAAGGTCAATTTTTGCCACTAAATCAAGGTGGCGGAGGAAACATATGGTCCGTGGTTGATCCCTCCTCCCTGTCCCAATTTATTACAAACCAAGAATTGATTTTTGGGAACAACTGTCTTTGCATTTATTTTCTCTGTATTTGGTATTTGGGATCACTTAGATCTCTTACCGCCCCCCCCCCCCCCCCCGCCACCCCCAACAACATTTTAAAAAAAGCAAACCTTTTATATGCAGGTTTCTATTTAGGTAGCTGATATTCTGAATCTTTTTACTTCAGAGAGCATTTTAAGCTGTAGTCTCTGACATTGCCTTCTGTTGAACTCTGCTACTGTCCCTCTTTGCAATCCCTCTAGGATTTAGTAAGTTTTCATTCTCTATCCATATTCCATTGTGACTGCTTTTGGCTCAGATCCTGCACTAACACAGTCAAGAAATGCAAACATGATAGGAAAAAAAAACCCTGTAGGTGAGCTAAAAGTCCTTTTCTGGGTAATTTGTATGCTCTTTCCAGCTAGCTGTAATAGCATCAAATCTAAGTGATAAGGATACTGCTAACTTGCTTTAATTAATGTCAGTTTTACAGTCATAAATCATTATTAATTTCCACATTAATTTTTGGTAATGGCCTAGATTTTTTTGGCCATTGCCGCAGTTTGTCTGGAAATTCTCCCACTCATGGACCTTTACTTGTTCTTCGTACTCCTGTCCTGATGTTTTCCCTGTCAGGTTGAGCTTCCATCTGGCTTGAATGCATGCACATAGTTACTCTCACTTCTTTAACAATGACCTAACTCCACTTCTGTCTGTGCCTGACCTTTTTCTAATTCCAAAGGTAGATGAGATGTTGGAAGTCATTGCAGCACTGCCTTTCAAGAGACAGTATTGTTGATCGGCAATTGTGTTCCCATATTAGTGCATTATTGCAATTCAGTAATACTACTGATGTCTATGGAGAAAGGCTGAGCACATCACTAATACATCTACATAGCTTAAGCTATTCTTTTTAAATGAAATACAGCCACTGACTTCACTGGGACTTCCTGCTTCCAGAAGTATTAATGAAGGTGAGTAAAATATTTAAATTACTTAACAGCTCATATATTTTACTAGATGTTGACTTTCCAGTGACTATTTATCAGGCCTTTCTTTAATTCCATTTGGGAGCTTGGACTAGTTTGTTTTTGCTGTTTTATACGTATTGACAAAATTCACTTCTGCTGGAGGGAATTCATTCTTTAGGAAGGCTGTGATTCTCTTATGGTTTCAATTTTGATTTCTATTTATACACTTCCCTTAGTTAACATTATTCAGCTGCCCTGTTTGCTGTGTCATTTGTATGCAGACGATATTCGGATATCCTCTCAGTCCCTGCAGAGCCTACAAAGAAGTTTGATGTTTTGTGTAATTGCCTCTGTGATATTTAATCACGGGTAACTTCAAATTTTGTTAAACTTAACACAGAGAAAACTGAGTTGCTATTGATTAGTTCACTGGCGCAGGGGTCTCAGGTGTCATCTGTGGTAGTTTCCATTCGTGGTAGTTCTTTTATCCTTCAGATAATGCTTGTGACCTTGGGGTCATTGTGGATTCGGTGCTTTCTTTTGAAGCCCACATCAATCATGTAATTAAAGTGTCTTACTACTGTCTTTGGAATCTAGCTGGGCTGAGACCTGTGCTCTTTCTAGCCCACTTGCTAAAACTTTAATCCATATTTTGTTTGTCTGACTTGACTACTGCAGCTTTTCCGTATGCCTTCCGCTGTTTGCATTAGGGACACAATCTAGCTATTTAGGAATATGCAGTGCAACACTCATGAATTAATGACGTTCGTTGACTGCCATTCTAAGTAGAGGATGTATTTTTAAAATGTGGTTAGACACTGGGTATCACTTGGCTGCTTCTTAGCTGTGGGCTTTTAATGGTATTTCATTTAACAGGATACTCTTTCCAGACAGACCAGTAGAATTTTACATGAATCATATCAATTTGCGCTGTTATTTTTCAACCTGTTTCTGAATGTGGATGGCATTAAAGCATTAGAATTTCAAGATTGCTGTCACTTCATATTATTAAATTCTATATACTTGGCAAGTTACAGCAGCATTGGTTATGATTCCATTACAATCCTGTCTTTACTTACTTGTCACTTTGGGGGCTAATGTTTTCCAGAACAGTGTCTACTAAAAGATGACTCGTTTCAGTTTCAGTAGAATTTAGTTGAAACAATCCTTTTCCTCACATAGATGTTTTTGCCAATACAATGTCATAGGCCACATTCTGCTCTCAGTTATATCTACAGAGTTCAGTGGGATTGTACAGGATTAACAGAAGCCTTGATCATGACGGAGAGTTGTGAGGCTTTTAAACAGTCCAGATAGATAAACCAATACAAGTATGTATGTAAACACTTATTTAAGTTTAAAATTTGTTTAACTTTATTTAGTTCAGGCTGATTCCCGGTAGTCTTAAGCTGCACTAAAACAAATGAAAATAAACAGCAATGCAGCCTGTTGTCCTGGTATAAAAATCATGCTATATGTTTGCATATTTGAAAGTTTAATGTGTAAACATACCTTAACAGCAGGCTACTGCCACATACACCTAATTATGGTTCATACCCCTTCTGAAAGGTGAAGAACTTGAGGTGAAGTATGCTCTGACATACAGTGAGTAAAGGTAAAAGCTAAAAAAGGCAATCCATGGAGAAGCAGGACAACTGTTAACTGTATCTGAAAGGATTCCCCTTAAAATCTCTTGAAAGGAGGAGTAACACAGAATGCCAAGAGGATAATCAATCAACCATGTGCATGCCAGGGCGTTGAAGCAATGTGCCTCTGCTTCTATTACTTGACACTAAGAGTCACTCCTGACACTACAGGAGACAGGAAGCTGTCTAGCATTCAAATACAACAAAATCGACAATGGTAAAAATATTTTTTTTTCAGTTAGGTTCTGTAAATAAGTGCCTGAAACTATTCATTAACATTGCTACATGCAGTCTCAGTGTTTATAAGGCAGCCAAATGGGTGAATTTCACTGCAGTAAACTGCTACAGGAAATATTCATTTACACAGAATTAAGTGGAGTAGTCTATTGTCTGCCTTTGCCATGATGCTTTTTGTCTACATGCCCAACTGTAACCCAGGGCTGTGTAGAGTTTACTTAGATGTGAAAATCAGATGTATGGGATAAACTTAATGTTTTATTTATAGCAAGAACATTAATATACGGCACACTATGCACTATGTGCAGGGATGGTCTAATGGCATTCTGGAGCAGCTTGTTCCTAGCTGAAATGTGAACTTTCATCTCTGACAAAGAAGTACTGGAACACTACAGCTTTCTCTGAAGTTGGATGCTCTTCCTGAATCATTACAAAATTGTCTGGCAGTCACTGCAAGTGTTAATTGCTGCAATGAGAAGGTAACTTAACCTACCTCTCTAATTAGAGAAAGCACACTGGCCCGAGCAAAGGAAATGTCTGAAGCTTTGCCTAGTTGTCTAAAATGGATCCCAAAAGTGAATAGATTAAATTTTCAGTACGTGAACAGGACTGCCTGCTTCTCTTCTGTCCATCTGCAGCCTCTGTCTGGAGGCTACTGGACTTGGAGAAAAGTAGAGCTGTCCTCAAACTGCGAGGAATAAAGGAAATCTGAAATTAAGTAAAAAACTTTCCAGACAAGAACTTTCATGGGAATGTTATTCCAAAGTCTCTAGAGAAGTGCAGTTTTTGTATCAAAGATGCAAAGCCTCATTTAAAGCTTGTGTAAGCAACAAAATTTTTTAATTCACCCACAAATGCAGCTAATTGATTTTAATCAGCTACACGTTTGCTCCAGGGTATATAACAAAAGAGCAAGAATTGTTCCAAAACATTATTCTAAAGATATTACTCACTTCAGGACGTGTTGCAAAGTCAGTTTCTTCCTTTTGCACTTGGGCTCAAAAAATTTGTGGAAGCCATCCCAAAAACAAGAGAAGAAGTTGCAAACTTTTTCCCACAACATAATGCAAGGGTCAAACACAAAAATAAAGAGGATATACCATGAAGAAGTATTTGTTCTGCATTATGATGTGCTGGGTTTTGGCAGCAGTGGAAGTTCAAAGAGAATTACTTTATCTCTAATATGGACATGAGTAATAGATGGCAGAATGTACTGAGACTTATATAGGCAGATTTATGAGGCATGCCAGAAAACAGTGGCCCGCCGAGTTTATTTAAAGCCATAGATTCTAAGCAAGTCTGCTGCAAGGACTACAGCGTTCATTGCCCTCCTTGCAGTAAAACTGTCTCAAGCTTGCAAAGGTGAGTGTAGCTCCACTGCCTCCTACCCAGAAGAAATTGGAGCCATTCAATAGTCTCAAAGGCTCCAACAACTTCACAAAAGTTCTTCGTTAGTGAGTAAGCAGCCTTTGGTTTTTGAAGCAAAAGTGTCTCTGTTGTAAGTCTGCTCGACTTGGTTGACTGTACAGTGAAACAGAGTTCTACATAACTACAAACTTCATTACATTAGATTTTTAAGATGGTTTGCTCACTTTGGTCAACTGTAGATACTTGGCATTTAGTCTGTTGGCACTTTGATGTTTATATCCTCTAGTTAGTAAAAAAAAGTCCCGTGACTCCAGAAAAACATGGCCTAGGAAAGTATGAGAAAAATTCAGCATCCCTGAGGAGGAATGTAATGTTCAACTGCTGTATAATGAAGAGAGGTGGAACTGGTAGTGGAGTTACTGTGCAGTAAAATATTCAGAACTCATAATGTTTCATGGGGCCAATGCCCCGGGAAGAGAAATAAACTCTTTTCTATGGCAGAGCAATAAATATTTATATATTGTATTGCCCAAAGACCTCCATCAGAAGGGACTGAGAGGGAGCTGAGTTTGCAGAAAAGAAAAAGGTGCAATGCTTCTCTTGCATTTACAACCTGAAGATACAGACAGGCAGAGATGAAGATCTTATTCCTATCACATTTAAAGAAATTAGCACGTTGGAGAATTTGCAGAGAATTTGGTAACTAGAAGTATTACTGGAGCGCTGCTTTTTCCCTTTCTTTGTCTTCACGCCATTTAGGAGTGAATCATATATGATCTTTGAATCAACGCACTGACAGATTAGCAAATTTTACTTTTTGATGGAGGGAAAATTGATTGTAATTGAGGTCTTTTCCTGCAGAATCTGGGTTATCTGAGTAACCACTTAACCCTTAAGGACAGGAGAGAAGGAACCACATCCCTCTTAAGCACAGAACGTTAACTTTCCCGACTTTCACAAATGCCCATTGACACAGTCCCATCTCAGAAGACCATAACTGGTTGAGAAAAAGAAGAGAATCAAAGATTACAGGGAAATCATTCTCACCCACACAGACTGTGTTAAAGGTATTTTCCAAAAGTACAAGCCTGGTATACTTAAATGTAACACCCACAGCACCTATTCATAAGACACCACATGAAAGAAATAAGTTTCAACTTGATTTTCTACTTTGGGGAGTTTAAGCTATCTCCCTAAGACATCAAAGCAGCCCAACTAGTCTTAAGTAAGACAAGTGAGGTTTGGAGATTCGCAGAGCATCACAAACAATGCATCTCCCATTGCAGGCATGAGAAAAGTCATCCTTTGCACATCTACTGACTTTCAGGTGCTCCGCAGATATTAATGAGATTGAGAGGTGCAACGTTCATTGAAAAAGATTTATTCACAATTTAAAGATAGGGAAACTGAGGCATTATTATTATGAGCATGATTTCAAAAATTGATCTCTGATTTTGCAGGCATTGGCAGTTGTTTTCCATCCTGAGCCAGGCAATGTATAAAGACATCTGGGAGTTTCCAGACAAAATCGGGTTTGGTTTCCTTTTCTATTGAGCATGTAAACTTGTCAATAGCAGAATGTTTTGCAGAAATACATGAATTTAGATGAACCTCTGCTAAAAAAAGGTGGCCACTGGAAACTGCTTTGCTTTCTGCCTACAGGCTCCTAAGGAATCCAGATTTCTAGGGTCAAGATTTCTGTGGTGGTCCCTCTATGGACTACCACAGACTTAGCAGGCTACAAAGTTTTAAGGTTCCTGCAGCATGGTTGGGAGCCCAGAAACCCAGGCTGTAGCAGAAGTTTTTCAATATCTCAATTCTCCACTTTTCCAGAAGCTTGGAGAGGTCTAGCTAACATCTAGATGAATGAAAAGGCTCAGCTTAAACTTGAAAGGCTTTTGGTCTTCTAGGAGCCGCTCAGTAAGATGCAATAAAAACAAGCATTAGGAAATACTTAGTTAGCTAATTAGGAACCATATATTTTAGTTTTTCTTGATTATTTGTAGGGGGTGGAAATATATTTTCTGCAGTGGAGTTCAGTATGTGTAGTTTTTTTTTCCAGTGATAGACAAAAATTTTGAAGTTACCAGGATTGCTTTGCGGAACAGAAATGTTCCATTTCAGTCTTCTCTTCCCTGTTGCTGCTCAGCCTTTAGAGAGATCTTGGCACCCTGCTTTCTTTCTCTATGCAATGACCGACTTTTGAAAATACAGGACTGAAAATGCTGGACACAAAAAATAGCAAGTGAAATCACTAGGAATTCCTGTTTCACCTCTCAGAGAGGTGCATGAAATCAGTGTGAAAGACAAGGCTGAGAGGCCAGAGAGGACTCAGGGCTGTGCTGGGAATACAAGTGCTGAGACTGGGAGAACTGAAGATAAAAGCAGGGAAGCCCAGTTAGACTCCCCTGTTTCTAGAAGAGACACTCAAGATGGAGTAATCCTCAGATTTGGGCAGGCAAAAATGGGGACACACTGAAACCCAGGACTGTTTCTGAAAATGACCAAAGTTTACAGATGCCAAAAGAAATAGCCAGGTGGACCCTGGTTCCAGGGATGTGAGGGGTGCAGCGCCTGGCAGGACTATAGGAGGAGGGGCTGGCCATCACCTTGGGTGGCCTAGGGTTGCTTGAAGGACTACAAAAAAGAGGCCGTCTCTGGCATTTGGGGCTTTGTTATATGTGTGTGAATATTTATCACTCTGAGCAAAACATTACCCACATTTCTTCCTGGCAAGATGCTATCCTTTTCTGAGGGTTTAATGATAAGCAAGTGCAATTCAAAGGAGAATTGTAAATTGAAGTCTACTCCAAAATACTTCTTAAAACCCTGAGTCATTAGAGGCTGAATCACATTATTCCTGTCAGCAAGATCTCTTCTCTAACATCATCCTCTATTTACTGTACATTACCTCATGGTCCTGGTCAAACTGTGCATCTTTTAGACGAACATGAAGAATCCTAGTCATTAGGATGAGTTTGACATGATGCAAGCTTTATTTTCTGATGCTAGTTAGAAAACAACAATCCCAATTCAAGGATTTACTTAGGCTTAGTCTGCACACAAAAGAAGCTTTTCCTAGCAAGGAGGTCAAATAATAAGCCTTGTCTTCTGTTTTTCACATTTCACTTATTTGCTGAAGCTCATGGCTGTCTGTTACAAGGGCAATTCTAAAAGTCAAAAGGTTACAGAATAAAGCATCACCCTTAAAAATTCATCATTTATCTGTCGAACAGTGACCTCATAGTGACTCTCTCTCAGCTACAAAGCCATTGATTGCATGGCCTTTCATTCTCCTTCTGTAAATCCTATAAACAAGCCCCTCTGAAATGCCGGAAGAAAATTTAACATGCAACACTTGTCACGTATTAAAATAGACATGCAATATTAGATTAGATATTAGACTAATTACCACATATTTAGCTCTTTTCAACAATTCATCATATACAATTAGGGGATAAATTATCAGAAAAAGACATTATTTGATTAATTTTCAAATGTTTTAAAATTTGTCTATAAAATGTATACTTATCTAAGTATATGTAACTTTAGGCTCACTAATATGACAGGTATTATGTTAAGGAGATAAGCGCCTCTGATCCAGATATGGATCATATGTCTATGAATTTTAGTTCCTTTAGGCATAGAGCTGTTGATGTTGGAAAGGCACAGGATTAGAAAGTTTAAGCAAGCTGAAAGATAAGGATCAAAATTAAATCGAAAGTTACTTCAGTTCATTTTGTTTCAGTGATTAGAGAGACCATATTATTAAAATAGCAAGTCAATTGTTTAATGCTGTGTATGACACAACTGCTCAAAGGGCAGAATTAACGATGAAAAGTTTAGGAATTAGAATTGAACTCTTTGCTGAAAGAAAGTGCTCAAATCTGCAATCAAACAACTATATTTACACTTTGGATGATGACAAACTTCACTGACAATATATATCTCTTCAGCAATACTCCTGAGGGACCTGAAAGTCAAGATAGGCTCTTTTCTTCTCAGACATTGCCTTCTGCAGAGAAAGTTCTTCAATCAAAACAGACCTCTATATTACAGAGGTGTAGCTTTATTATCATTACTGCATCCCCTCTTTTCTGTTTAACACCTGTTATTTCTGGGGATGATGAACAAGAGGAAGGGTTTGGGACTGAATTCCCTTATACAAGTTCATAGGGTATTTGCTAATAATAGCACACAGTTCATAGCATCACTGAGACAAAGCCCATGTCCCAGGCCAGTTTACAACCACACTGCAGAGAGACCCTTACTCTAGCCAGCCTCTTAACCAAGAAAGTTACTATTGGAATTGAACTTTTCCCTGATCGCAGTTAAAGTACTCCTTAGGCACCTGGGAGATAAAACTGTGAAGAGTAGTCTTGCTGGATCTACAGTTTGGAAATTACAGTGCTGGAGCTACTCTATCAGTTCAGACAGCAGCTGGCCTCTGGCAATATTTTTTTCATTCAGATTAATTAACATTTCCCCTCAGCCCCCTGGTTACAGGCATGATCATAAAATCTGTGCATGTTAGTAGAAGTTGCATCAGATACTGTTCACCTAGCCAGCTGTGTAGCAGTGATTTTCTACCTCTGCACAACCTTTCCTGATGTTTCTGAGGGGTGGGAGACTTCAGTGCTGAACATGAGAATGGTCAGATCTCAAATGACTGGGCTGAAATCCTGTCAAATCTTTCCATTCACCTAAAACTTTGTTTCTTCTGGGCTAATTATGCTTTCATAAGAAGCAAAGCTGTCGTCCTATACAGAGTCAGGTTTTCATTTTCAGGAGTCAGTAACTTCCTCCTGTCAACAACGCCAGGTCAGGATTTCACAGGTTGCTTCAGGGAAGGCGCACCTTCTGTTTCTCCATCTCATTGACAGTATGCATCTCAGCTTCTCAGGCTGACAGAAAATTTCCTTTAGGAAATCTCCTTGCTTCAGTAAGCCGTTCCTGGACTATGGTCTCACTATTCTTCAAGATAGATTTTTCTTATTAAAAAAATCTTCTTCCTATATTACTGAGAAATACTCTTCTTTTAATGAGGTATGAGATCATGATGCAAATGTATAAGCTATGGTGCAATTTTCTGAGTACCTTTTAAGCATCAGCTTGATAATATTAAGTAGTTCCAGTAGGAATCCTCATGGATGTGAACGAAGCTTGCTGTGACTAAGGTTTGTAAATAACAAAACTGCTGCAAAAAAAGTCTTACTTGTCAAATTTCTGCAGAACCGTTTCCCTCTTTCACTCTCAACACAACTTTAACTTGCTCTCATTCAATACTAAATTAAAAAAAAAATAAATTGAACAACAGAGATTGTTCACCATTTGACTTTTAAACCATTGTGCTGATTGAAGCTGATGAGAACCTTGAAAACATAAACTATTTCTGGCAAAAGAGGGACCAGGTCTTGGACATAATGATTATATGCATTACCTCAATTGTATGATGATGCTCAGTATGCCCCTAGCATTATACAACTGCCAATGCTTTGTTCTTTAGATCAAGGTAACATCCTTCCCTTCCTATTGCTTTCCTGGGACTTCTGGATGCATTGCTCTGGCTTTTGAAGCAAAAAGAGCAACTGAAATTAGTAGAGAAAACTGCAGAGGAGGACTTAGGTTGTGAAATCTGGGTACACAGGTATCATAGCTAGCCTACAGAGATATCTACACTAGTTCTCAGAAAATGTCTTGGAGGCCCTTGATAAGTAACAACTAGAGGGCTTGCTAGAGAAGAAGTAGTCATGAGACAAAGCCTGTCTCATATATTAATGAAATGTATGCACTATTTGGCTGCATTTAAAAAAACCCCAGAACACCGAGGGCAACATAAACCCTATATTTGTGAATAGGTCAATATCAAAGATCATCTGTAGATCAAAACCTGGAAAATGCAAAATGTTCAGATTAGTATGCAAAATAAAACATCAATGTGGAGAGTGGATTTATATGATTATACAATGAATAATTCATTAGCACAAGAAATACAATTAGCTTTTAAAAATGATCTAACTACTATGCTCATGTTTAGCAAAGCTAACATAGAGTAACATCAGGAGGTAAAAGTCCATAATGCAAAAGAAATTAAAACAAATTCCTTCATGAGTCCAGCTGCCTTATTACTAAGGGGGAAAAGGGCAGTGGATTAGACGGGTTAGATCATGCCCAGAGAGGTTAACTTGCCTGTAGTCAATACCCTTGCATTTGCAGGTGTGCCCTCAATTGACCTTATTAATATGTGCAACCCTTGCTGGAAACCTTATTTCAAAAACATTAAGCTCTCGTTGTTTGAAGTGCCTCTGACTATGGTGAAGCGTTCCTTAAACTTGCAGGGAGCTTATATGGTGGGAGGATGCAGAAGAGCCTAAATTTTTTTCATGAGAGGCTTTTCTGCACTTCCAGTAGATAGAAATCAGAGGGCTGAATCAGACAGAAGATAATCGATGCTATAGCTGGCATACTAAATCAATACATTACTGGCAACTGTAGCTAGTTTTAGCTGAACCTCTGCTTTCCAGAGCAATCACTCCAAGTCCTGACTTAGTCATTTTCAAGATGAAATTGCATCAGGCTCTTAATCTGTATTGTACCAGTTTGATGTTAGCCAGCCTGATACTGACAGTAATTTCCTAGGAGGCTGACTTCTGTCGACTGATACTACTCAAGAAGTGAGCAGAGCAAGTGCAAATGGAGAAGAGCTTGCCATGGAGAAGCCTTCTAGTTGGTGTTTTGCTTCTTCCCTGTATCCTATTTCTGCAGATGGTTTATGTAAGGGAACACAGATGGCGCTTACCTACCCTTTGGTATTTTAAAAGTATTGTGTATTTGTAATAGTTGTTCTTTCAAGAACGAAGAGTGCCACCGCTAAGTGACATTATGAACAAGAAGCCAAAAGCTGATACAACAATTCAAAAGCATAGAAATTAAAGGCGATTGTCAAATGGATTTTCCATTCCATTAAAAATGTCAGGATTGAAAAGTTTTGACATAAAAAAGATCATATTAAATATTAATATTAAATTAAGTGGGGACAAACCCAAAAATTAATCCAAACATTGTGCAAAATTAAATTCTGAAAATAATTAGTTTGCCCCAAATGTTTAAATCCAAAGATGTTGTTGACATTTGGATCCTTCCTTGGATCCTTTTATTTTCTATTTCAGATAGAAGTTGGTTTTTAAATAAAGCAAAACTTTCTTGCATGATATATCAAAACCAAAGCATTGCTTTGTTATGGTATTTTGTTTCTTTTCAATTGTGATTGTTACCATTATATTATTGTTATTTGTTCAAATAACATAATTTATTTTTTATTATCTATTCAAATAACTTGTCATAAATTTGCCAATGTAAAATAGCTTTAACGAAAACTTTCAACATACTCTAACATCACTGTAAATTAACCATTAGAGTTCTACTGGCTGGACTAGGAATAGGTATAACTATTACAACATGATGATTAGGTTCTTCTCTTTAAAAATATTCTCACTATCAGGTGAGTGCCTAACCTCAGATATGCTCATTTAACACAGGTCTTCTCACTGAACAGCAGTGGACCTTTGAGTTTGGCCTTCAAACAGTTTGGATGCTTCTGCACACCCAAGCAAAGGAGAGCCAGGAGACAGTACCTGGCACAAAAGGTTGAATGGCCCCGACTGGCTTGCTTCTAAACTCATTAGGGCTATTGGCCCGCCAGAGCAGACTGGCTGTTCCATCACTACACAATGCTTGGTCCTCTGTCTCCTGCCCTGTGGGGTGCCTCTCATGCCTGTTACTATTTGGGGCTGAGGACACTAGTTCAAAGCATATTAAATAGTGCCGCAGACTGCCAGAGTGCTGCCTTTAGCTTGGAGCTGGGAGGGGGCTTTGCATGCCACATGGTTGTCGTATGGGAGTACAAAAGAAGTACTGTGTAGGATGGAAGAAGTCAGACTCAGTGCAGTGTGGTCCTTGCCATTTGTTAGCCAAGATCACTAGTGTGAGCTACCTCCAAAGTGAATCCAAACTGTCCCCTGGGCAGAGCTCGTTGGAGAGATCCCAGACAGAGACAGCTGTGAACTAACAGTTCAGCAGTGTCACCAGTCTGGAGGATTGTGCTTAGCTGCTCCCTGGCCCTCTTTTACTCAGAAATATAAATCCTGTAATCTGGGCAAGGCCCAGGTCTTAGGAAGTGTGGCAATTTAATTAGTGGGAAGAAGTGTTTAAATTTCTTCCTTTTCTCTTAAAGAATAGAGATGAGGGCAACTGTATCACTACATGTTCATCACACTGTGCCTTTATTCCCCAAGTTTGCTTTGTCTGTATTAGAAAGCTCTGTCAACAGAAAGGCAGCCAGCACAGTGTTAGCAGCAATATTTGTTTGGCACATGAAGTTCACTGTTGCCTATTTGCGTTGATTTTGTTCTCACTCAACTGTTGGAAGGTGTCTCCTTTTTTGCTGCACTTCTTCTGTCCCATACTGAGATTTTCTTGTGTTCAGGGCTGTAAAGAGCTCTTTCTGCACCCTTTTCTCAAAGAACAGTGGCATTTCTGAGCCACATTCACAATACCTCCATCTTTTTCATCTCAGCAGCTACTCCTTTTCACACCATTTTCAGACTCTGTTGCAAGCACAGATATAGCACTATTCAGCAATTGCTCATCTGTCCAGTTTAAAGAATGCTGCATACCAAATGTACCTGATTAAAAAATCACGTTAAACTCCACTAGCAGAATGCCTTTTCTAATTCTTCATCCACTTCAATATGTGTGACCCATAACTGTACACTACAGCTGTGACCTTGCCTTCTGCAGGCACATCCTAACAATCCATTTGCAGAAGGAGGAGTTGTAGGTGCCTGTGAACTCACCTGAAGTGCGTTTTGGTTTAAGATGAATAAGGCATTATTCATAACAAGTTTTTACTAGAGCTGCTGATGTAGCAGCTTTGGAAGAGTAGCTGAAGACATGGGATGGAGTTATCCTTAAACACTGCATAGAAACTTCAAGACTGTAAGAAGGACACAAAGTGTTATGACCCAGATTTTGAATCTGAAGTACCAAAGACATAAAGACAGCTAGGTAACATAAATGTAATGAAGAGAAGGCACAGCAAGGGGAATTAAGGTGATTTGATCATAATTCACAATCATGCACAAGAGGAAGAGATTTTTGATAGCAGAAGCTCTTCTATCTAGTAGGAAAAAAATCAGCAAGACATGCAGTCACTGGAAGCTGAAGCTAGGTAAACATAGGCTGTAAGTAAGAGGCATTTTATTTATTTATTTTATTGTATTGTAACAGACCATTAATCACTAGCAGAATTTACGCAGGGACATTGTGGATTGTTTGGTGAGTCTGTCCTGGCAGTGACTCATACTATGGTCCTTTCCTCTTGACACAATTTTCCACATCTAGACTCCTGCTTTCAGTGCACTCTGATATGTAAACAATAACTCAACGTTTATCCAGTAACTCTGCTGCACATTTATGAATTTTAATCAACCATTGACACACTTACATGAAGTGAAACAAATGAGCAGAGTTGACAAATGAGATTTTTGCTTAGAAAGGATTTTAGATTCATATAAATATTCAGTTCCTCTCTAGGACTCTTGACATCAACTGTGTTTTGGCACTTGTATGGCTGTCTTGAGCCTACATGATTATTTTCTATAGCCCAAACAGGGAGCCCATTGTGCTAAGCATATAATAAAAAGACAGCTGCTGTTTCTGAGAGCTCACAATCTAACACAGGGAGAACAAATGGCTGGTAGATGAGGATAAAGTAAGTTTGAACTACATTCAGCAAGGTAAGAAGCACTGTTGATATACCAGTTAACTGGCTGTTGGAGCGACATAATTGGAATCTGTTCCAAAGATGCGGCAGATTTCTGTATGTAACGCAGTCCTCACAATTTGGATCAGATTTTTTTAAAAGCTGTGCCTGGTTTGTCAGCTAATGCAATTTTCCCTCTTTTCCCTCTGCCGCCCTGAATTACTCCCTGACCAAGCTCCCCTCAGGTAAAGGTCTTTGTGCCTTTGATTATTTTATGGCATTTGCTGCAGCCCAGTTTTCATCAGAGGTCTTTCCCAGCAGCCTAACAGCCCCATGAATGAAATCAGCAGGGAGGCTCTTCATTATCGCAATTCTGGCAGTGAAGTCTCTGTACTTTTATCACTGTACTGGTATCAATTATTTGGAGCCACATTAAATAAATGAAGTCAGTAACATGAATATGTCATGCCCAATTCATACAGAGGCTCATGAACTCTCTTTAAAAAAAAACCTCTCTTTTATGCCTGCTGCTTCCCTTATGAATTTTTTGTAAGCTCTGACCTTAGACATTTCTCAATCATTGCAAGCATGCTTAGTTCAAGATTGAATACACATCCATTTTATATGGGTTGAGGGGGGCAAAAATCATGAGAAAAGCAGATGGCATTAGAAAAAAAATGACTTTTCAAAGAAGGTTCAATGACCTCCATATAGGTATGACATGTTAAAGTCACTGACTTCTTTTTAACTCAGCACTTGCATTTATATATTTAGTATTATATAATGTACTTGTAAGGGCAAAGCCTCTTCAGCATTTGATCTACAATATTTATTGTAGAGTTCTGACTCACCTTCCTTGGGTGTAGCCCAGAGTCACCATAATACCAGTAATGACAATGAAATGGGACTGAATTGGCTGGTGCCCTTTGGTTGTTCGATGGGTCACAGCAGCATACTGATGGCAGTTTTCTGCAACTTAAAGACAATCATCTTATTTATTTATTGATTCTGCTGAATCAGAATTAGGCTTGGCAAAGCCTATTCTCCAAAAAAGGAATTAAGAACTCTCTGGGATTTGGAGAGTATTTTTCTAAAACCTTTCTAACTAAAATTAACGTATTTTGGTCTTAAGTAATAAAAAATTATAAATCTCTGATGCATAGACTATTAACGCCAGAAACCCTAAAGCCAGTTCATTTTGCTTGTAATTTAACTGACCTGTTAAAACAGAGTAGGAGAAACACAGAACTGTGATGGGAAAGGAGATTTCTTGGACGATGCTTTGCACATACTCAGAATAAAAAATCCCTAGAACTTTTGAACTTTCTGAGAGTAGAATTACACATAGATGGAAGGAGTAATGGGTGAATGCTTTGTGGGAGTGTTTGCAAACTCTGAAACTCAAATTCAGCCACATTCTAACATGTTTCAGCCTCTTTTCTGCTAATGTTAATCAGAGTGGCTTTTGTTTAAAGGAATGTTGGAGAAAGGGTATTCTAAACTCCAATACTCTTGCAAACACACTTCATTCAAACCTGCCTGAGAAGTGGTTTCTCTGCTTATAATTTAGACAGTCAACCTGGCAGCTGAAAGAATGGCATGTTTCTTAGGTGGCCAATTACACACCCAAAATAAGGAAGAGTGAATAGTTAGAAAACATAATTAAAATAAATACAGCTTGTAAATAAGGCCAGTCAGAATACAGTCTGATGAAATGATTATGCAGCATGTACCCCATGTTATGGTTTGCATAGATGCTTAGTCCTTATGCACTCTAATTCTGCTGAAATTTACAGGGAAAAATCCTGTCCTGTTACAGAGACAAAAGCATTGACCTCAGGATTTTGGAGAGAGTGCATCGAGCTAGATCTGTGGCTTCACTACGACTTCTAGTGGTGTGCAAATCTGAGCAGGTGTTTGCATCTTTGCAAAACTAAAGCCAACTCATAAGAAAAACAATAAAACCCCACAGTTTTTGGAAAGTTATCAGAAAAAAAGGGGCGTGGGGGGTGGAATTCAGATTAGAAATACACAGCCAATGATGAGTAAAAAGAAGAAAAATTAGTTCTTTCTTGGAACCCTCGAGTTTGGATGCTTTCTTGTTTTATTTTTAACCAATTTCTTAAACATAAAGTGAACTGTGAAACCAATTATTCAGGTATCACTTCTGAAAAAAACTTGACTGCCAAGTCAGCAACAGGAATAATTTGGAAGTTAGTATCACCTGAGAATTTCCAAATAGGCCATACTAGATGTCAATGGTCTTTGCTCAGGAAGCAGAACTGAAGCATAGAGAGGGTCTTTATCTCAGTCTTATGTCATATGATAACCAACTGGAAGAATTTAAAATAAGAGGCAACAATTCTGTATTCCAGTTTACCATTCTCCTATCTCTGGATCATGCTCTTTCTGTTCTCTGTAATATAAGGTAAATATACAATACTTTCACAATGGGCATTTCATCATGAGTTAAGCCATTTTTGAATAGCATTCATCCTGCAAAGTTGCCCAACCACAATGGAGATATCAGCGTAAAGCTTTTTTTGGTTTTTTTTGACAGTCTCTCTGCATGTGTTGTCTGGTAAGATAGGTGTGGGAGATGTAGCAGTCCTTCATCTAACGTGCATTCCTGGCATCATCATGTTTTTTCATGAAGTAAGACTGTCAGGTTTATACCCACATTGACAAGAGAAAATGGTATTGTGCTGCTGCTGTTCAGGGTTTCTCCTGAAAACAAAAGACAGATGAGTCAAGTATGCAGCTCACTCATCAGAAATTGCAGGTGTCTCTCAGTTTGGATATATTTCCACATATTCCTAAACTGTTCATTGTCATTTTACTGTATGATTGCCCTGCAAGTGCTTGTCATCACTGCAGGGGCAACCCTGAAATCAACCTTTCTGAAATCCATGAATTAAAACAAACAATCAGATAAATATGATGCTATGTATTAAACATGAAATGACACATTTGACTGGCGGTAAAGGCGAAAAGAATTTCCAAAAGACCTTACTGCAATGCAGACTGCCACCTCCATTTGTTTCTGATTGCTATCACACTGCACAGATGCAATGATTGAGAATGAAACTTGAATTTGGTGCTAGAAGTCCACTGTAACATCAATCACTTGAAATAAAAATGTCATGCTTATGATTCTTTGGAAAATGCTGCACTTAACTTCCAAACTGTTGCTTTCAGAAAAGGCTAATTCAGGGTTGGGTACATTAATGTCAATGTCCTATAAAAGTGCCAGCTAAAAAAAAAAAATGTCAGCAAAGACATTTTTTAAGCCTGTGTCAGCACAAAAGGGTGCCTCAGTTGTTTCATCTCACAACAGCTGCATGCTTTCATTGACATTTGTTGCCCTTTCTTTGTGCACTCATCCTAACCTCATAGGTTATTTCCTGGCCTCCCTTCTGTGACCTATGACCGATGATGACCTTTAGCTAGAGAATGTGACATTTTGTTCTCCTCTGGCTGACATGTGATGCCCTCATTATTCAAAGGTATGTGAAAATAATGACCTGTACTGACCTCTCGGTTTCCTTTCGTTTATTGGTCTACACTAGGTGCTTGTTCAGCAGATTGCTATGACTAGGTGGTGGGGTGTTCAAGTTCTTTTGAAGAAGGAAGCTCATGAATTGCACCAACATTTTAGCTCTTTGTGTCTGTTGCTCCATGTGAGGAGCGGGACATGAGGTGGTGCAGCTGGGGGAAGAGGGTTCAGGGGTCACAGTTCAGTTCAGTTTGGGTGTTGGAGTGCCTTTGCAAGGCTGGCAGATATGGCCAAAGAAAGACCTGTGGTCTTATGGAGTGGCAGCTGAGTCCCAGGCTGGATACCTACCTTAGGGCATCTCAAATGGCACAGGATGCCAGCGCATGAGCTACTGATTCAAGTCCTCAGTTCTCAGTCATCTGAAAGAATGGATGACTAAGGAACCTTAAATATTCAAAACAGGAGTGACTGTAGCTTTCCCATCACCAAGGTTTCTACACCTTCCCTGTCATGACCACAATGGAAACACAGTCACAGTTATAAGAAATACAATATTAGTCTAATATGCTAACAGTGCTTTCTTGGGTAAGTCGCTTTTTGCATTTCAAATGGTGGAAGTTTCAGTGTTCTTCAGAAATGCAAGCCTGAACACATGAAATTTTTTTCAAGAAGTAGATTTTATCGGCTGTGAGGTGAGACGTGCCCTCATTGACTATAGTAAATGTTTCAAATGCTGAAAGTCTAAAGGAGAAACAAACCACTTTTGTGTGGGAGATTGTGATACCAATTATGAGTTTATTCAAGACCTAGCCAGCATGAATATTTAAACCTCCTTTCCTTGAAGAAAGGATGGTTACTTCAGGTCAGGCATGAGGGCATGTATGGAGCAGCATAAGGAACAGATGGCTGCTAAAGACAATTTCTGACTATAAATAGTCCCTAATAAGAATATAGAAATAATCAGTTAGGGACTAAGCTCTGCTTCCTGTTGCACAGGAACAGAGCAGCAGAAGAAAAGGTTAACACGTATGTCAGTGTGTGTTTCTGGCTGGGAAAGAGATAGCAGGCCCTTTCCCACTGAAAGGTGGGAAGCTGCACCGGGCCTGAAGGTTAAGATGGAAGATTATCAACAGCTCTATGGAAAAGGTTTTAGGTATTTGGTATGCAGACCAGGAAATGTATTGAAAATCAGGATGAGGATTTTGACCTTGTCTCAGCACTCTGTGCAAACTAATGCAGAAACTACGGTAAAAGTCCCAGTAACAGCCTTTATTGGTAAAGACAGAGCATTCCCCACCACCTGGAGGTTGTAAAGAACTTCATGTAGGAACATGTCCACTAAAGGTGTAAAAGGTACTAATAACTGACGCCCAGACGTCACCTTGCAAACTTTGAGGTTTGATCTGGACATCTGGGCCTTCAGGCCAGACATTCATCCTGAACTGTAATCCAGCTAAATAAGCCATTGAAAGTCCAGGCTGACACTTACAGGACTGCAGTGCAGTGGAAAGGGGACTATTGGTTTAGATTAGAGATAGCCTTGCTGTCCTGGTTTCAGCTGGGATAGAGTTAATTGTCTTCCTAGTAGCTGGTATAGTGCTATGTTTTGAGCTCAGTATGAGAAGAATGTTGATAACACTGATGTTTTCAGTTGTTGCTAAGTAGTGTTTAGTCTAAAGTCAAGGGTTTTTCAGCTTCTCATGCCCAGCCAGCGAGAAGGCTGGAGGGGCACAAGAAGTTCGGAGGGGACAACAGCCAGGGCAGCTGACCCAGACTAGCCAAAGGGGTATTCCATACCATGGGACGTCATGCTCAGCATGTAAACTGGGGGGAGTGGGGGTAGGGGGAATCACCGCTTGGGAACTAACTGGGCGTCAGTCGGCAAGTGGTGAGCAATTGCATTGTGCATCACTTGTACCTTGTAATCCTTTTATTATTACTATTGTCATTTTATTAGTGTTATCATTATCATTATTAGCTTCCTCTTTTCTGTTCTATTAAACCATTCTTATCTCAACCCACGAGTTTTACTTCTTTTCCCATTTTCTCCCCCATCCCACTGGGTGTGCGGGGCAGCGAGTGAGCGGCTGCGTGGTGCTTAGTTGCTGACTGGGGTTAAACCACGACACCTAGCTTTGGGTTGAAATAGAAGAGTTAGTATAATCTGATGAAGAAAAGTATTTTATCTATCTTGGTAGGAAATGCTACCTACAGATACTTTGACATAAGTGGCCTAACTATGGATATGACTTACCAGTCGTAGGTATACGTCTTCATCTAAAGGAAGCATAGCTGAAAATTTTTGAGAGTATTGTCCTCTGTCTACCAATATCATCTTTGTCCTGCTTGGACTCAGCTTTGCTGCATAAGTCCTAGCAGCAGGTCTGGGCAGAAGGCTGAAACCCAAGAATGGCAGAAAGAAATGGCATCTATGATATATCACATTTATTCTGTTGGTCATTTCACAAATGTCCCTGGTATTACATTTCTGAGGGCTAGCTATTGATGGATTAATTGAAGGAAAAATAAGAGCATATAAGTGGATTCTAGCTGGTGCCAGGCAGTCCTCCTGTCCCTGACCTGACAGTGCTCTAAACCCTGTCACCAAGCAGGGCTGTTACATGAATCCTGCTGTTCCCCTTTGGCTGACAGTAATTTTCATATAACTTGCACATGGAATGCTTTTAAAAGGATTCAGCTAAGGAACAGACATGCTTTTATGCGTGACCCAAGCCCAGATCAGATGTTAGATTGCTTATGACCAATCATGTAAATGAACTAACCCATCATGGCAACATAACTCTTGAAGGTCTTGCAGAAACCTTGTAGAAATATGTTTATCAAGTGCCCAAAAGATTGTGACACATGAAATCATGAGTTGCTTTTGACTGCTTTGGCCAAGAAAGACAACTTCTTTGTATGGCAAGAACAATAAGTTTAAGAAGATAGCACTAAGGTAAATTTTTAAACCAAGAGCATGTTTAGATTTTATTGTCTTTGTTTTTCCCCAGAAGCACAGTCTCAGAAATATTCTATTTTTCTTCCCCTCCATCTCATTTGCCTCTCATTGTTCAGGAGCTCATAGGGTTTCACTCCTCCCAAGATCCATAAATCAGATGATTAACTTTCAGTCCAAGACTGTTTTATATGAGCAGAAGAAATCTAATTGGAATACAATCACCCTCCTACTGCTTTTCACAGCTTTCTTTGCATCTCAATGTGATCTGAATTTCAGATATCTCTTTCTGTGAGATATTTATTTTTCCCCATCATGTACTGAACTCAATTGTGCTGCTGTCTTTTTCTGCCCTTTTAAGCTCTGGCTGTAAATTAACCATTATCCAACTGAAATAAGTTCCTTTAGAGTCCTTAAACAGTATTTCAGCATGATAGCTTCAAGACTAGTTGCACAGGAACAAATGGCCTAATCCCCTGAATATGAGGGGTTAATACCAGTTTCATTTTCCCCTTTTGCAACATGGGTGCTTAGGGGAGAAGGTTTTTTGTAACATGGGGTGCTGGATGGACTGAAGGAAGAGGGAGGCTGGAAATGCAGAACTCCATTTGCAGGTGCTGGATGAACCCCAGGTTGGGGAATGTTTGCATTACACTTATGGTTACTTGTTTTGATTTATGCTGATGGAGATTTAGTAAAACTGAAAAATCTTGCTGATTATGGACCATTTATTGCCCTGTGATTTACTGGCTTCTATTACTCTTTAAAAAAAGAAAGTCAAAACCTTTTCTTATTAACTTAGCATTTAAGGAAACTGGCAGCCCAGAAGTCCTGAATACTAAGATGCTTCCTTTAACCGTGCAACCCACAAGCAGCACAAACTTTACTTTAGTTTCTCCCCTCCTGCACTCCAAGCCTTCTCCAGACCAAACAGGGCATGTCTATGGGAGCAGTTAATACTCATGACTCATGAAATCCTTGCATCTCTTCTCAGATGCTGTTGCTGCAGTGATTTGTTTGTGTATGTATGTGCTACAAATAGTAGGCTATCTGAGAAAAAATAAACTTTAAATCTAATCACTTTTACATATTCAGATATCAAAGGAAAACAACTTATTACCGTATGACCACGAATGAAGGCTGAAGACAACAGGCATGATTCCTACAACTCTATGAAACCTGCAAGATGATGCACCTTTCTGTCCACATCCTGAGTCATTTACACCGGGGACCTGTCAGAGAGCATCACAGCTTCCGACTTCTCCTCTCCTATTCCAACAGACACCAGGGTGCTGTTCAGATTGAAGCAGAAAGGTATATATACCTGGATTTCATCCTGAGGTGAAGTCCAGACATGGCAAGATGCCAGCTCCACCACATCCCACAGTTTAGACATAGCCTATCAATCCATTAAGCAACTGAGTGTCATTTAAATAACTACATACCAAGCCCAGCTTTGGTTCTCATATTTTCAGCAGTCCCACCTGCCTCAACAAAGCTACTTGTACAAACATCCTGGGGACCCTGACCTGTCAACTGTTAGAACAAAACCTTGCAACCAGGTACTTCAGAGTTTGAAGTGTAACATGGACGTTGAATTGGATTTCTAATCTAAAGTAAAATTAATTATTAAAATGATTAAGCCATTAAATAAATACATCTCAATTCACAGCTGGTTGTGAATCAGTGATAGGCCAGTTAATCAAAAAGAAATAGACATCTCATTTTCTGGACCTTCACATGAATTGTTTTACAGTGGTGTAACTTTTCTCACTTAGGTTTTCAGCAGTCTGAGGGAAAGGAGGATCTGACTTAGTGTAGCAATTCCACTGACATGATATGACACTTTTTTTGTGCCTGTTTTTGTTCAAAACAGCTTTTTTGTCTCTGAGTTTTTGGGTAGTTATTTTCCAATATAGCAGAGAATGTACAGTGGGGACTAAGACTTCATCTCTAATGTAAACATTTAAATCTGAACCAATCACTAAAGGCTCCCATTATAATTTTCTTTAATGGGAAATTCATCTGGCCAAATGAAGACTCATGTTTTTCCCACTGCTAAATGGAGCCAAATTTGATTAGCTCAGAGGTAGAGATCTACATTCAATCAGACTAATCCCATCCATGGGTCTGTCTTCAAATCTTTCTTCCCTGCTGACCATAGTAGTGCTATGTGACAATGTCCACACTGGTGCTCCACTAGCCGTACTGGAAGGGACTTTTTGCTCAATATTCTCTTGGTTCCCAGTAATTCATTAAATGGTGTTGTCATGGGGATATAGTCTCAGGGTGGCCTCGCTTTCTTTTTCTCTTCCACTCATACACAGTGTGCACTGTACAATACTTTATGCAAATAAGTTCCAAGCAGAGTTGTTTGTCATTACCACGGACAACTCTAGAGGCAAAACCAAGCAGAATTTGTCAGTGAGAACTCTGTCATTAAGAAATTTTTTTTGCACCCCTGCAGTGATTCACAGTGCACTTGACTGTTTTCTGCCTACCTCTTCATATCTTTTTTTGTTCACAAACTGTCATTTTGGGTACCTTTTCTCCAATTACAGGTTTTATTGATATCATACCAGAAAGCCCGTTTCAGCTCCTGGCAAACTGGTAGCACAAGAGACAGATTTCCTGGATGTCATCTTCATTCAAACACTGATAAAGTGCAGCCAAAGCAGGGAAGAAAAACAAAAGATTTAAAGCATTGCTGGAGAAGGAAACAACTAGACAAGAAAATGCAGCCTGGTTGTAATGAATAAGTAAAACTGGACAATTATCTGCACTTAGGCTTTGTTTTTACAGTGAAAACATATATACATACATATAACCTGACTTTGCTGAGCATGTCCTGCTTGCACCTGAGGAGAAATTTATATGATGCAGTATGTAGAGATACCTGAGTTACTGTGGACACCTCGTGCATCTTAGCTGAGTGTTATCGCAGAAATATCAGGAGAGCATGCTGATGCACTTGGACTTCCCTGGTATCTGAACCAGCCTGCAGATTTCTATACTAAACTGCTGCATACCACTACATGCACTGTTCCTGTCTCTCAGGTCCCACTATCTTTGTTGGAACTGGGGTCTGCCTAATAATTCACTGGTTCAAGCACTGACCACCCAGCCAATGTCAACTTAAACAAAGCCACCAGTAAAACTCCCACTAGGCCCAGGCCCTGTCACATCTGCTGCCTGAAACAGCCAAATTTTTAAACTGTGAGCAGCACAAAATCTTCGGTTTACTTTCAACTACTGAAGGAAAGAAAATAAGCTATCACCCACGAAAAATTCAAACACAGCTTTAAAAACATTAGCCACACAGAAATACTTGTGTTATATAAAGTGTTCCTCATGAAACAGTGGGAGATCTGTCTGAAATTAGCAAGAATTACAAAACCTCCCTCTCTGAAGGTGAAAGGAGAAGCAAGGTTATAATTATATAAATGGCTATGGGGGAAACAGTTGCTCTGTATAGAGTGTGGGATCCAAGCAGTGTTGAACACTACCTGGAGACAGCTTTCCTGAAACCAGGGATTTGTTCTCTATTTTTTTCTTTTTGTCTCTTAAAGCTCCAGTCACTTCCCTGGAAAGATTTCCACTGGGGGCTACACCCCACCTGTACTCTCAGAGCAAGGGATTCAGACGCTCTCTAGTCTTAACCTGATTTGGTGGCATCACTCTCTTTCACCTTGTCTTTACATTCTCACTCTTTTTCACCATCATTTCATTGGGGTGATTCTTAGTATGGACCTATAGCATCTGCAGAAGAACTGGACTACAGGGTTTATATATTTTCAGGCACTGCAACTGTATTTACCCAGGGTAAACTAGGATTATAGTCCATTCTTCTGGGACATGTGGCAACAGAAACAAACAGAAATATGACCTTTGCAGGCTTCTAAACTCCAGTTGTATCTTACATCAGCTTGCCTTAATTGACTGAAGAAACATACAAACACATAAAAATATGGCATTTGCACATATTATCGATTAAATTTCCTAACCCTTTTGAAGTAATCCCTGAATCTGAATCACCAGCAAGTTAAGGTCTCTCTCTTACACTTGGCTTCCCCTATAGGTCAAGCTGTGTCTTTTCCCTTGGCTTTCTCTTCTACCTTCTCTGCTTTACAACTTGCTTCCATTTTCTCAGCAGTCCCCCAAAAGGGCATCTCTGTTACAAAAGCATTTCCCACTTTTGTCTTCTCTCGCTATTTGCACACATCTCTTTCCCTAATCAGCTTGCAGTCAGATCAGCTGACCAAAACCATTTTGTGGGTAAAGCATTCCTAGAGCCACATGAACTGTGGAAACATGGGGCCTGGGCTGAGACAAGGCAACTCTTCCTCTTTCTACATGGCTCGCTTCAGCTTAAATTGAACAGAAAACCACACTGAAGCTGTATAAGATTCTGCTTCCCAGTATATGCCTGAACATCTTTGCTATAGACTTGTCCACAGTGGCAATTACAGTTGCTATTGTGGGGGGTGGGTGAGGAAATCATGCTTTTTTTCTGGTTTTCCCTCTTCATTTTTGTACATTTGAAAAGTCAACAACATAATGTTAGCAAACATCAAATTGGCACAGCTGTGACTGCTGCACATCTGAAAGAACTGTTAGGTGCCTACGGTCTCAGACCTCAATAAACAATTCAAAGGATAGAGCAGAAGTCAACATTTGCTAACCATCATCATGTGTAATATATGGTATCCTTATTGTAAGGAAAAAGAAGTACAGGTCCCTAATACTGCTGTGATAACTGTTGACAAGTGCTGACATTTAAACAGCAACCAAAACAAGACCTGACCCTGCAGTGTCCCCACAAGCATCATTAGTCACCTACTCAAACCCACTAAAATCAAATGGGATTGCTCTCTCATGACTGCAGATTTCAGGATCAAGCCCTTAGTGGGAAAAGAACCTCTCTTGAAGTAAGATCCTGCTCCACTCATGTTAATGGGCATATTCAATTGTAGCATGACAGAGCTTGTAGTATAAACATGAAGTCTGTAATTTTAAGGCACTAAACTGTTATTAAGCCAAATATCTAAGGTATTTTAATTTAAAACTTCAAAGAGTACCTAGCTGGGCAGTAGGCATTCTTGCCATTAATTAAAATACAGTTGATGAACAAAGCACAGTCCATGAAACCATCCGAGAACCCAGTTGTGACCCAGCACTCCATTACAGTGGAGTTAGAGGAAACCAAAAAA